>NC_090646.1:366232890-366832890 GCF_040937935.1 Hyperolius riggenbachi
TGCTTGGATAGACGTCATCTGCAAATGGGTAGGCACAGACAATCTTTGAGAAGACTGCAGATTGTTACAATGATGGTCTGTGGAGCAGGAAGTAGCCAGAGTCTGGGCTCCAGACCAGGTACTTCAACAAAGATTTATTTTATATCAGCTAATCAATGAGCTTGGATAGAGTCCTTGGTAAAGTATCTGTGTCTAGAGTTGGGATTTAACAGGCAGCTGAACTGTGGAAAAGCAATGAATCTCTCATTATGGACCTGTAAAGAGATAACATAGGGACATGAAGTCTACATGGAACCGCAAATTTCTTCCCCTGTACTCCTGTTCTAAGCGTTGTCTGGCTTCTACTTATATTGAGGCCCGATTTATGGTTCCCCTGACTTGATACAATTAAAGAAGCACAAGTTCAATTGCGGTATCCTTGCACAATGCAATGCACATAGTAGGAACCTAGTCTGGGCTTAATAAAAATGCCTGCAATTGGGTGGCAAATGTTTTCTAGATCACAGAATAGTGAGCACTGCTGAAGCATTCGTGAATTTGAGGTGGTTTATACTCTTGTGCACCTGAGGATGAACTTTCTTTAGAATAAATTCAGGAGAAGCTTTAAAAACAAACAAAAAGAAATAAACATTAAAAAAAAAAAAGTGATTGCTGTTGGTAGGTACATGCAGCTGCAACAGCACAAATGAATTCTCTAACTTTTTGGCAATTCTCACTACTGTGTAATGTGGTCCAGATGCAAACGTTTGCCACCTTAAAACATCATTTTAATAAATTAAGACCAAATTTGCTGCATTATTTATGTTCTCCATCTCAAGACGATGTTATTAAATCAAGCCCTCCCTGAGACAGAGAAAAGAGCTCTGTGATGTGTAATTGCTGTAAGAAAGCCATTTCCCAGGTGAGCTCTTCTTGTCTGAACACATCCTGCACCAGTTTCTCTCCCACAGCCAATACTTTAACCTAGGTGCAGAAGGAGCATGGTGACACCAGAAAGGTTCTTGCAGGGGAAAGGAATGTGCTCTTTTTGCAAGTGTAGAGTAGCCAGCTGATGATTCCTGTTTTAGGGAAAGTAACAGCAGAAGGTAGCCCTAGCAGGGGCAGATAAAAGCAGGAAAGGGAGTACACATGCTCTGATAACTAGGTCTCTTGGTTGCCTTAATTGTCGCACAGCATTTCACATTGTTTGTTCTGATCGATGAATATGTAGTGGTGATTTACATTTTGTAGCCCTTTTAAATATTCAATATTCCTGCATAAATATGACCTAAAGCGTAAGCCATTTTCTTGCGAAAACTCAAACTAGAAAATGAGATCAAATACTTGTTTCCATTATCAAATTTTAGGATTCACATGAAAAAGATCATGTTTTAGGTTGTATCTATGCAGAAATATTCAAATTCAAAAAGGCTCATAAACCTTAACGTGTACCCGAGACGTAGACAGGGGAAAAATGTATACATACCTGGGGCTTCCTCCAGCCCCTCCAGGCTTTTTGCTTTGGATGTTCTGAAACTGGCCCCAAAACATCCTGCAGTCGGGGCCAGTTGGTCCATGCGGAGTCTAGCCACACCTGCGGAGAGCGCCACGGACCGGAGGACTTTCCGTGGCCAGGAGGGAGCTGGAGGAAGTCGCAGGTATGTATAAAACTTTTCTTTCTTTCCAACTCAGGTTCTCTTTAAGGGCTGTTTTACACTGCACATGATCTGCTGCGTTTTGCAATCCATTTGTGAATCACAAAACACACGGAAATATGCAAAACAATGGAAATGGTGGAAGCCTTTTTATACTAGTATGATCCAATTTTGCCTGACTGCGATCATCCTCCCTTCTGAATTTTTGAGCATTTGCGCTTGAAGACCTAGCATCCACTAAGAATCAAAAACGCAATCGCAGAAAAATTACATTGGTGAAATCACATTGGGTTTGCAATTTGCAACATAAAATGGCACTAAAGCACTACTGCGGTACAGATTGTGCCATTCACACACAACCAAACCTATTAAAATGAACAGTCAGGCCAATTTCATTGTCGGTAGGCTTGTGTTTACAACCTGACTGATAAATGACAAGTATTTACACTGCTATAATCACAGCTATATGTAGCATAGAAGCCTTAACATAGGGGGAACAGCTTTCTGCATTTACCAGGTCCAGCACCAGCAGACTACACTGATGTGACATCTTGCTGAAAGAAAGTAGGATTAAAGCTCTTTGTAATAAAATAAGCGGAGCGTTCAGTTCAGCACACATTGCCAAAGCATGACCTCAATGACACTCTGTAGTAACACGTCAAGGAAGAAAGCCATGAAGAACATACGTTACCACAACATCCCTTGCTGAAAAATAGCTATTCAGGAGGAGGTACTGGGTAAACTACCGTTTATGAATTAACTTACCTACCAGTCCTGCAGAATCAAGCACAACAAATGTTACGTAATAAAGAGATATAGGGAAAATAATGGTTTGATTCATACAACAAAGGATGTCTAGGATATTACTAGTATTCTAAGAAAAACACACTTAGGGCAACTATAAGTTCTAACTGCATAGACAAACTCCATGCAGTTACATCTTACCCAATCAACTCTGCAGGCATAAAGAAACAGATAAAAGATAATTAATCTAGCATTGCAAATATTTTTGAAGGAGGATTCCACAAAGTGCTACTGGACTGGGCATCAAGTAAAAATAACATTTATAACTATTACAGAACTGATCACCATAAGCAAGCGCTTTAGATAAAGTAAACAAACAACATCTGATTGGTATCAACTGTTAGTTGTGCAGAACTTGATACTCCATCAGATGTCAGCAGACCTATTAATCAAACTGCTGTTTTAGGTGACTGTTGAGGCCAAGTTCTGCACTATGCCTGGAGTAAAAGGTGGGGCCGAGTTCTGTACTACGTCCCTCAGGTGACAGTTGGGCCAGAGTTCTGTACTATGTTCTTCGGGTGACTGTTGGGCCAGAGATCTGTACTATGTTCCTCGGGTGACAGCTGGCCCAGAGTTCGGTAATATGTCCCTCAGGTGACAGTTTGGGCCGAGGTCTTTTACTATCCAAGTTTTAAGTGATCTTTCAAAGCAGAATATAAGCCTCAGGTGACTAAAATTACTCCCCTTAAGAAGACATACCTAAAAATGTAATTAGCTAGACGTGTGAAAGTACAGGGTGCACCACATAACTAAATGTAAGAGCTAACATACACAAAGGACGGAGCAGAACCAAAGTAAAAACCTTCTTTCTTAAAAAGAATGTGACTTGTTCTCTTATCAGATACCTTACACATAAAGCTCAGTACATTTTTCACAGTTGTGTAGATCTTGGAACGCATAATCTAAGCAAATAAATTATGTACTGTATGTGCACTACTTTTTTTACTTCCTATATTTGTATCAATATATAAATATATCATGCAAGAAGCAAACCTATATACATCCATTCCTACCTTAAAATCTAATAATCTGTCAAAAACAAGCAGGTATGCATTTTAACAAACTTTACGGCTGGATTCACACTGTGTACTGGGCACATTATAATGTGTGCATACTACACTGCACATTGTGCTTGATATAACACATAAGTTGATACAACCCTGGTCAATGTCTATGTAATGCGTGCAAATTTAACCTCTAAAGGACTGCTCCACACCAGTCGGCATGGGCGCGGTGGCAGCCCCAGGACCGCCTAACACCGATGGGCGTAAGGTCCTGTGGGTGTGTTTTGTGGAGATCGTGCGCCGATGCGCACGCATCTCCACTTGGATGATGGAGCTCTGCTCCGACCATCTGTCTCCCAGCGGAGATCGCCGCTACGAGACTGTTAGGCGGTGAAACCGCCATCTATTTACTTAGTACAGCACCGCGATCTATGGCAGTGCTGCACTGGGGACACGCTGGTGCCCCAGGGTGCCTCCCTCAGCGTGGGTGGGAAAAATATATATATTAAAAAAAAAAAAAATCAGCACATTTATAAAAAAAAAAAAAAAGAAGACAAATATTTACAAAAAAATAAACAAACGCTGGGGGAGCGATCAGACCTCACCAACAGAAAGCTCAGTTGGTGGGGAGAAAAGGAAGGGGGGGAAATCACTTGTGTGCTGAATTGTGCGGCCCTGCAGCGAGGCCTTAAAGCTGCAGTGGCCTATTTTGTGAAAAATAGCCTGGTCTTTAGGAGGGTTTAAGCCTGTGGCCCTTAAAAATTTAACGCATTACTCCCGTAATGCAGAAAAATGTACTTGTTGATGTCGGCAATAGCTTCCTGCACCAGCAGGGATGCATAAAAGTGTATGCATGGCGGCCGGCCGACTCCCGGTCGGCAAAAAACAAAACTAGCTGGCAGCAGGGGACCAGAGGAGCCATGAGTGACTGCGAGAACACAGGAAGGCTGCAGGGGGCTGGTAGATGCCCCAGGTAAGTAAAACTCATTTTTATTTATTTTTTTAGAGTTAAGGTTCCCTTTAAGTGGTTAAACACATTATCCACAAACACGCTGCATACAGCAAATTAGGCGAACTCGATCCATTACAACACAGAGATGTGAACATGCCTGTACTGTTACTTCACAATACAACATGCATAAGGTAAAAGCATGATTGTTTTTGGTCACACACAAAAGAGAACCAAACGTGTATAAGAAAAAAAAAACTTCTAATAAACATATTTTCTCTGGGAACACGCCTAGTGCAATAGAGATGCAGGACTAAAGGAAAAAGTGCCAGTCAGCTGCTAATTTTTGGATGCTCTCACACTGATAGTATACTACTGATATGGTCATACACAGAAAAAGAATTTGAATTTCCTGGCAAATTAAGAAATTGGGAGCTAGCTGTAAAGCAAAACGGAGTGGAAACTGGTAGGGGTAAGAGGCGACATGGCTGGGCTTTCAGATTATAGGACCACTAGTTAAAATCTGATAGAACCGTCAGGTTTTGGGCCAGTCCATCTCCTCATGGGGGATTCTCAGGGTTTTCTTTGTTTTCAACAGCATTTCCTAAACAGCAGTTTAACTGCCAAAATATTAAGATACCAGCCAGCCTCCCTAATCACTTGCTAGTTTGGGCCCGTTTCCACTACACGCGGATTCCGGATACAGAAAAACAGACTCCAAGGAATGCCTCTGGGCCTGTTTCCACTAAACGTGATTTTTCTGATGCAGATTTCTCATAGGCATTCATTTGAGTCAGTTTTCTGCATCCAGAATCCACGTGTAGTGGAAAGACGCCCTACTTTGCAACTGCAGTTCAGGAAATGCTGTTGAAAACAAAAAAACCCTGAGAAACCCCCATGAGGAGATGGACTGGCTCAAAACCCGTCGGTTCTGTCAGATTTTAACTGCCTACTTTTTTCCCCAATAATGGTCCTTTAAAAAGCTCGGCCAAACAGCCTCCACGAGGCTCGAAAGCTTAGTTAGGAAGAACCAGGGTTTGAATCTTGGATGTAGCTATTCAGTAAGCCAGTACCTATTCAGTAAGAGGGCTTTTTTAACTCTTAACAATGCAAGGTGCCCCTTTAAAGAGGAACTTCAGTGAAAATAATGTAATAAAAAAAGTGCTTCATTTTTACAATAATTATGTATAAATGATTTAGTCAGTGTTTGCCCATTGTAAAAGCTTTTCTCTCCCTGATTTACATTCTGACATTACATGGTGACATTTTTACTGCTGGCAGGTGATGTAGCTGCTGCATGCTTTTCTGGCAGTTGTAAACAGCTGTAAACCGCTATTTCTCACAATGCTACAAGGTTCACAGACAGGAAGCTGCCAGGAGTACCACAATATCAGTCATACAGCGCCCTCTGATGGTCCGTTTGTGAAAAGGAATAGATTTCTCATGTAAAAGGGGGAATCAGCTACTGATTGGGATAAAGTTCAATTCTTGGTCGGAGTTTCTCTTTAAGTGTGCCCTTAACGGCTGCGGCTCTCAAGTGCTTTGAATCTGTCTAGGAGGCTATAGCACTGCCAACTAAAGGCTCGTACACACGCTCAACCAACCGCCTGATTGTCATCTGATTTTGGTCTGTTTGACATCAAGCAAGCATATGTACATGTGACAAATGACTAGATGAGCCACTGATAACAGGCAATTTCCCAGATCCATCCAGCGGATCAACTTGCACGACTGTTGGGCTTATATCGCGCAGTTGGTCACATGTGTACAACATCGTTTGAGTAACGTACTTGTTTTGAATGAGCCATGTTGGGCAATCTGTTATTTTGCTTAGAAGTGCACTTTGCTGGGCGTGTGTACTAACCACAACACATCAAACAATAACTTTTTAAGAGAATTCGAGTTCTGTCTAAAAGAGTAGTGTGCTCCTCCTTTTGCCCCTATAAAGAATAACGGGCAAATGGTCACAAGCCTCAACCATTCATCTCCCACAGAATGGACTGGTGCATCTTTGTAAGATAGAGGAGCTATCTCCAGGGCACATTTTAAGTAACAATGTACCAGTGCTGTGCTGCATTAAAATGTATTCAGAATTTCCAATCCATGAAAAATCAGGGGTGTGAGAGAGAGGTAAACTACCTGGTTGACGTTACTTTGCAGGACTTTCCAAAGTGGTGATCAAAGCAAACAGGAACACTCAAGATTTTTAGACAGATGTGGTTTTGTCTTTCAATAGTTTGCAAGTGTTAAAAACAGCATTTTGTTTTTGTTTTTTAATCAAAACTTAGTTACTATACGTTACACTGCTTTGGTAAGTTTTAAAATAAGCCAAAATATTTCTCCAGTTATTAATTTATGTACCAAAAATGTAATGACACATAGAATGGATGTGCTGTGTACTGGATCTCCTTTTGTCCTCTCTCGGTAGCCAATCACAGCAAGAGAGAACAGAGGGTGTGACAGGGAGCAATGTGTCAGGATTGGGACAGTTTGGCAGTCATTATCAGCATTGCTTCAAGGGGTGCAGTCAAGAGCAGATCTCACTGAAGCCCCCCATACAGGGTGGTGGCTGTCTTCCAGACTGCCAAAAGTCAAAACAGAAAGAACAAACTGAGAATCAATACAGTGTAGTAATAGTCGCGTTGCAAGCCTCGCTATGGAGCACTTCCTCATTGCTCCATAGCGAGGCTTGCAACGCGTCCATTTGGACGCTTGCACCTCTGAAACGCTGGGTGGATAGCGGCATTGTGGGTAATTAACCCTGCCGCATCTAGCTGCTAAGCTGCGGCAATTAGAGCTCATTTGAATCATGAGTAACCACCGTGGTTACTTGTGATTTATCCGTGGAGAGCAACCCTGCTTATAGCACAAGCAAATGTTGAGAAAAGAGTAACATATACTGTATAGTGCACAAATGGGCATGTTGCCATGGTAATACGTGTTACATCATGCATTACCATAGCAATGTGTTTCTTACCCTTGTAATCTGCATGGCGCTTATAGTGTAATGGGTGGTGCTTCCCTGGTGTTAGTACTGGTAAAATTGCAGTGTGCTGCCTGCTGCTAAAATAATGCTGATCATGCAAAAGAATTATAGTCATGTTTTTGGAGCACATCCTGTTTCCCCCCTTTAATACACTGGTGCAGCTGGTGAAGGACCTCCTGATTATGCAGGTGACAATTTCTGCATCTGACTGGAGCACCTACAATCCCAGGATACAATATGAACTTGGAATTACTTTAAATATATCTCGCACAGATGCTCCATTTTACATTACAGATAAGGAAAACTAGGAATACAAAACATGTTATTTCAACATTGCTTTACATTACAGAAAAATCCAAGTGAAGCAGCTGCCTCCAACAAGGACACACTAAACAGTGCCTGAAATAGAGGTTCCAAAGGCAATACAATGGGTTTTCTAAAAAATAAAAAAAAATGGGTATTACCCCTGAGAATCAGACCACTGCCATTCTCATAGCTTTATATGAAAAAATACAGTAACACTGGTACTATTTTTTAGTTTGCACTACAGTTTCTCTTTCATACAGCCTGAGATCTGTTTAATGCTAGGTACACACCATACAATTTTATGTTAGATAGATGGTTGATAGATAATTTCCAACATGTCCAATCTTATTTTCGATCATTTTTCTGATCGATTTCTCATAGAAGTGAATGGACATAGATAAGAAAAGTTAACAGGATCGAATCGGAAATCGATCGGAAAATCGAATCGGACGGAAAATTTACCAAAAAAACGCATTGTGTGTACCCAGCATTATGCAGCAGTTTAAAATAGAACAGTTACTGTTCAGTACATAAAAATTACACTGCATAACCAAAGCACTTAGAACAAGCCAGTGTCTGCCACAGTAATATATTTTCAGCATGATTATCTTCTTTTTGTGTGTTTTATTTGGGTATAGTAATTATAGATTGCCACATACCATAATATGAGGAATGATTACAGCAGTAAGCTGCTTGCTGTTAACAGTTGTGTCTTTCACTAGCATAAATATTCGCTCAGCTTCAGAGAAACAAGAAATCTGCAACACAACAGCACCTGGAAAAGAACAACGTAATCATTATTTAGGCAGATGATTATAGCCATCATTTAACAAATCACAAATTATGTTAATTAAATTAAAAAGACCCTCACAAAATGGTTAATCATCAATAGATTCATACAATAAGCACTTACAAAACCATTAGCTGTCACTGACATTTCACACACTATGCCTGTGTATACCCAGACACCATCTATTTATACACACGCATGCACGCTTCCTCATTGTACAAAAAATAGAGAACTGAAATATCAGTGAAAGCCCACCTTGCCCATGCACAAAAAAAGGCATCCCCATCTGACCTCATCTCAAGCTGACCAATAAATCAATTTCTACATATTTATTACCAAAGCATATTTAAAGTACAGGTCTGTGGTTGAAAAAAAAAAAAAAAGATCTACTTACCTGGGGCTTCCTCCAGCCCCTGGCAGCCTATCTGGCCCTTGCCGCAGCTCAGCTTTCAGCCGGTGTCCTGGGGTCTCCTCCATTGCAGATGCCGACCTCGCCAGGTCAGCATCCTCTGTGTCTGCACAAGTGCGCAGCCGCGCCGCTAGCGTAGCCAGGAGCATTCTGCGCAGGTGCAAAATGGTTGCAGTCACGCACTCACGTAAAAACATCTGCAACAGAGGGGAGACCGGCTGGAAGCGGAGCTGTGGCAAGGGACAGGTAGGCTGCCACGGGCTTCAGGAAGCCCCAGGTAAGTAGATCTTGGTTTTTTTTAAACCCCAGATGTGAAAGTTGGTCATACATGCGCAAGTGCAGAAAGCAATAGAATTTGATTGTGTTTGAGTTTTGCGTTAGCATGAAGATTCAGCATTCTGCACATATGTCATCAGGTGAAGGTGTATGGTTCAGACACTGTTATCAGCAGATTCTGTTGCAGAAAATATCGACCCCATCATGGAAACCAATGGCGCTATTATCGCTTCCAGCATGTTATAGGCAATAAGAGGAAAGATTGAGCATCAGGCACTGGAGCCAAAAACGAATGGCAGAGGAGGTCACTTAGGAATTTCAGTTAGGAGGAGACATATACAGTATTATAAGTTTTAGCTGACTGGGTAGAGCCAAGTTAGTGTTACAGTTTTAAAGCAGGATTGTCAAACATAAATTCAAATTCCATTTACCCACTGCTCTGTGTTTATTATGCAGTAAACAACCTGAACCTGCATTGCATTCCAATACAGTCATAAATGTTTCTGCTATAATAAATCTTATCTCAGTCAGCCAGGCTCTATTTGGTACATTGCCAAGGAAAAGGAAGCTTGTTATCTTCCCTCCCACATTCCTGCTCCTAACCAATTGGCTGAGGGCAGTTCAGTGTGGCACGAGGCTGAGACGGGAGAAGCTGCTGAAATACGATCTATGCTGTGCTCATATGTGTTTACAAAGCAAGCTAGATATGACAGTGCAGTTTGTAGAAGGAAAAAAACAATAAGGGAGGAAATTACATCAGGATTGGCTTCAGTCAGAGGCAGCAAAGATGGAAAATGCCTGAAACAGTTTTCTCTGTATTCACTACATAACATTTACTAAAACAGGTTATGTACAAACAAGTATTTATCTACTTATATATGTGGGGTTTTTTTCTGGGATAGTATGGCTGTCCCTGCTGCTTTACGTTTAGACATCAGCCAGGGTTTGGGGCTTGGACCACACTATAATGTATTTGTGCGGTGCAGTTGCATGTGTCATAATAGCAATACTACGTATTGGACACAACCAACACACTGTGAACAAGAGGTTCATGTCTGGGACATAGGAAGAATAGGTTGTGGGTCAGCACTATAAATCCTTTCTAACAGTAATAATACATTATAATGTACTTTTGTGCATTACCTTGAGGGGCATAAGCTGGAATCACAGTCACCACATTTTCTGTAAGCAAAACAACACAAAAATATAGTTCATAAATATATTAAGGCAAATCTAGATAGAAACAGCGAAATCTGAAACATCCAGTTCAGAAATGTTGTGTGTTATTACACCTCATAGCTTCAACACATCACTGGTAATATGGCACAGTCCCCATTGGTGTGAAAATCATCTTTTACTGAACCTGAAGTCAAATAAATTAAACACATGATGTAACGGGCAGCACGGTGGCCTAGTGGTTAGCGCTCTTGCCTTGCAGCGCTGGGTTCCTGGTTCATATCCCGGCCAGGTCAACATCTGCAAGGAGTTTGTATGTTCTCCCCGTGTCTGAGTGGGTTTCCTCCAGGTACTCCGGTTTCCTCCCACATCCCCAAAACATACAGATAAGTTAATTGGCTTCCCCCTAAAATTGTCCATAAGACAGCAAGCAATGGGCAGCGCTCACAGGCTGCAAGTGAAGTGAAAGCTCCAGAGATATGCCCAGCCCCTTGGGACTAAATACATACCTTGAATACAAATCAGATGCAAATTATGTGCTAACACTAATCTAAATTCTAAAATTTGAATGCAAGCTGACACCCCTGGAGGCAGCTAGCCTGAAGTATACTTAAGTTTTGTACAGCAGAAGGAAATGGCAGCGCTTCCAAACAGACGCTACACCTGAATTGACTACCTGCACAAGTATGCAGAGCTCGACTAACGGGCAGGTTACACACCTTGCATTCAAAACAGGTACAGTAAAGGGGGCGTTAGCTTCAGCATAAGTTGTGCACAAATTATCCCTAATAGACTCTCCTACGGCGGTGACGTGCCCCAACAGGAGAGAAACTTTAAAATTTAGATTAGTGTTAGCACATAATTTGCATCTGATTTGTATTCAAGGTATGTATTTAGTCCCAAGGGGCTGGGCATATCTCTGGAGCTTTCACTTCACTTGCAGCCTGTGAGCGCTGCCCATTGCTTGCTGTCTTTTGAACAAATGTGTATACCATTTATGGCTAGCTGCACCAGGTAAGGATTATGATTTTAATTTTAGACTAGCTAGGGTTCACTGCTGGATATGTTTCACTGTTGAATATGCTTCACCGTTACATTAGTTTGAGGTTTTAACCCTTTTTTCTTTTTTGGACAAT
Organism: Hyperolius riggenbachi; assembly: GCF_040937935.1. NCBI lineage: Eukaryota > Metazoa > Chordata > Amphibia > Anura > Hyperoliidae > Hyperolius > Hyperolius riggenbachi. Next base: position 366,244,361 of record NC_090646.1, read on the forward strand.
TTTCATAGTTTGAACATGCTTCATTTTTTTATATGTTTCACTGCTAGATTAGTGGTTAGTTTCTCTCCTGTTGGGGCACGTCACCGCCGTAGGAGAGTCTATTAGGGATAATTTGTGCACAACTTATGCTGAAGCTAACGCCCCCTTTACTGTACCTGTTTTGAATACAAGGTGTGTAACCTGCCCGTTAGTCGAGCTCTGCATACTTGTGCAGGTAGTCAATTCAGGTGCAGCGTCTGTTTGGAAGCGCTGCCATTTCCTTCTGCTGTACAAAACTTAAGTATACTTCAGGCTAGCTGCCTCCAGGGGTGTCAGCTTGCATTCAAATTTTAGAATTTAGATTAGTGTTAGCACATAATTTGCATCTGATTTGTATTCAAGGTATGTATTTAGTCCCAAGGGGCTGGGCATATCTCTGGAGCTTTCACTTCACTTGCAGCCTGTGAGCGCTGCCCATTGCTTGCTGTCTTTTGAACAAATGTGTATACCATTTATGGCTAGCTGCACCAGGTAAGGATTATGATTTTAATTTTAGACTAGCTAGGGTTCACTGCTGGATATGTTCAGGGCCGAGCCTGGGCGGGTGCTGCGGGTGCAAGGCACCCAGGCGCCTGCCTCTGAGAGGCGCCGCCCGGCCCCGCTCGCCCGGCCTCGCTCTCCCCCTGTGGCCGCCGCCGCTTCAAGCTCCCTCCCTCTAGCCGCCGCGTCAGACCTCGATCAGGCGGGCGGGCGCTAGGACCTAGCACGCCGCACTGATATGCGGAAGTGACATCACTTCCGCATATAGAGCGGGTGCGTCCGGCGCCCTTTTCCTGGTCGGGTCGCCCGCTGATTGAGGTCTGACTAAGGGCTGCTGAAAGGTGAGGGGGGAGCGGAGGAGGGAGCGGCGGCGGCGGGGCGCGCTCCTGTCACTCACTAGCTATCCTGGGCACAGATACCACCTGGCTACCTATCCTGGGCGCACATACCCCCTGGCTACCTATCCTGGGCACAGATACCACCTGGCTACCTATCCTGGGCACAGATACCACCTGGCTACCTATCCTGGGCGCACATACCCCCTGGCTACCTATCCTGGGCACAGATACCACCTGGCTACCTATCCTGGGCGCACATACCCCCTAGCTACCTATCCTGGGCACAGATACCACCTGGCTACCTATCCTGGGCGCACATACCCCCTGGCTACCTATCCTGGGCGCACATACCCCCTGGCTACCTATCCTGGGCACAGATACCACCTGGCTACCTATCCTGGGCGCACATACCCCCTGGCTACCTATCCTGGGCGCACATACCCCCTGGCTACCTATCCTGGGCACAGATACCACCTGGCTACCTATCCTGGGCACAGATACCCCCTGGCTACCTATCCTGGGCGCACATACCCCCTGGCTACCTATCCTGGGCACACATACCACCTGGCTACCTATCCTGGGCGCACATACCCCCTGGCTACCTATCCTGGGCGCACATACCCCCTGGCTACCTATCCTGGGCGCACATACCCCCTGGCTACCTATCCTGGGCGCACATACCCCCTGGCTACCTATCCTGGGCGCACATACCCCCTGGCTACCTATCCTGGGCGCACATACCCCCTGGCTACCTATCCTGGGCACAGATACCCCCTGGCTACCTATCCTGGGCGCACATACCCCCTGGCTACCTATCCTGGGCGCACATACCCCCTGGCTACCTATCCTGGGCGCACATACCCCCTGGCTACCTATCCTGGGCGCACATACCCCCTGGCTACCTATCCTGGGCGCACATACCCCCTGGCTACCTATCCTGGGCGCACATACCCCCTGGCTACCTATCCTGGGCGCACATACCCCCTGGCTACCTATCCTGGGCGCACATACCCCCTGGCTACCTATCCTGGGCGCATATACCGCCTGGCTACCTATCCTGGGCGCATATACCCCCTGGCTACCTATCCTGGGGACATATATCCCTGGCTACATATTCTGGGGACACTGTCTGTTTGTCATTATGTGCATTTACTGGTGAAAATCTCTCTTATGTGCATTTGCTGGTGAAAAGCTGTCTTCTTATGTGCATTTGCTGGTGAAAAGCTGTCTTATTATGTGCATTTGCTGGTGAAAAGCTGTCTTATTATGTGCATTTGCTGGTGAAAAGCTGTCTTATTATGTGCATTTGCTGGTGAAAAGCGGTCTCTTGTTATGTGCATTTGCTGGGGAAAAGCGGTCTCTTGTTATGTGCATTTGCTGGGGAAAAGCGGTCTCTTGTTATGTGCATTTGCTGGTGAAAAGTGGCCTCTTGTTATGTGCATTTGCTGGCGAAAAGCGGTCTCTTGTTATGTGCATTTGCTGGGTAAAAGCGGTCTCTTGTTATGTGCATTTGCTGGGGAAAAGCGGTCTCTTATGTGCATTTACATGGGGAAAAGCTGTCTCTTGTTATGTGCATTTACATGGGGAAAAGCTGTCTCTTATGTGCATTTAGTGGGGAAATTTTGTCAGTAAAAATAATCTTTTGTCAGTAAATTTTTAGGTATTTGTCAGTAAAAAAATAACGTGAAAGGTTGGTAACACTGGCAGGCTGCGTGGCGCAACGGGAAAGATACAGGCAGCCCACCTCACGCTTGGGCTTGGCGGGGGGAGGAGCCTACGACAGCGAGAGTAGGGTGGCCGCAGGCAGCCATAAATACGCAGTGTGTGACTGCGTCGCACTCGCAGAGCCTCTCAGCCTGAGTCAGTCCAGAGACTAGCAGACTCGCAGGAAGCCAAAGCCAGCCAGGAGCAAGCCCATGGAAGAGGGGTAGGAATGGGGTATCACATGCATGCGGAAAGAGGTGGAAGGTGTGGGTGTGATTAGGCAGGACACTGGTGTGGTTATGTGGTTGGGCGCGGTAAATTTAACCACTCCCATAGGCGCCAGAGAAAATCTTGCACCCAGGTGCCAGGCACCCCAGGCTCGCCCCTGGATATGTTTCACTGTTGAATATGCTTCACCGTTACATTAGTTTGAGGTTTTAACCCTTTTTTCTTTTTTGGACAATTTTCATAGTTTGAACATGCTTCACTTTTTTATATGTTTCACTGCTAGATTAGTGGTTAGTTTCTCTCCTGTTGGGGCACGTCACCGCCGTAGGAGAGTCTATTAGGGATAATTTGTGCACAACTTATGCTGAAGCTAACGCCCTCTTTACTGTACCTGTTTTGAATGCAAGGTGTGTAACCTGCCCGTTAGTCGAGCTCTGCATACTTGTGCAGGTAGTCAATTCAGGTGCAGCGTCTGTTTGGAAGCGCTGCCATTTCCTTCTGCTGTATAAAATTGTCCATAGACTATGATACATGCACTGCATGATACATGCATAGACATATGACTATGGTAGGGACTAGATTGTGAACTCCTCAGAGGGACAGTTAGTGATAAGACAATAGATACTCTGTATAGCGCTGCGGAAGATGTTGGCGCTAAATAAATACTGAATAATAATAATAACTGCAAATGAATATTACATACTTACCTCATCTCTTTCAGCAGCTCACCATTTTTTTTTCTAACAACAATTCCTTCCAGTTCTGACTAGATCTAGTCAGATTTGTCTCTCCAGAAGCTAAATGCCTTAGGGTCCTTTTTCACTACATCAGTTGCTGTCAGTTATAACTGAAAGGACAACTGATTTGGAACAATATGAAGGAAGAAACCGAGAGCCCAATATAGTGCAGTAAGTATTGACAAATGGAACAAAATAGAATAACAATAAGAAATATACTCACAAGTCTGGGTTACCACATAGGCAACCACTGACGAAGCAGGTGGGGAGTATTATAACCTGACCCCACTCAGGTATAAGAAGTCGCTCTCTGTAGATAGGAGAAAATGGGGATACACCCCTCCACCAAGGGTGGACTGAATCAGCAAATAACGGCGCCTCTGTTACTCCTCATTATTAACTGATTTGGAAGGCAATGTCCATGTTTTCCTATGGCTCAAGCGATATTACTGATAAACCAAGTACTGCCCCAGAAACAGTTATGGGGTAATCACTATTTTTTGAGGATGGAGAACAGAGCATTCCATTGGTTACAGTGGGCAAACATGATGTGGTAAAGGAGAAAGATGGATGGGAAGACTAAGCAGGAGGCAAGTATGACAAGCCTATGTTTATTCTGACTTTTATTTTTCAGTTCAGGTTTGCTTTAACCTCCTTGGCGGTATGAAAAATACCGCCAGGAGGGAGCGCAGCAGTTTTTAAAAAAAAAAAATTTTTTTTAATCATGTAGCGAGCCGAGGGCTCGCTACATGATAGCCGCTGCTGAGCGGCATCCCCCCGCCCGCTTCGATCGCCTTCGGCGATCTCCGATCAGGAAATCCCGTTCATAGAACGGGATTTCCTGGAGGGCTTCCCCCGTCGCCATGGCGACGGGGCAGGATGACGTCACCGACGTCGGGACGTCATTGGGAGTCCCGGGCCACCCCTCGGCGCTGCCTGGCACTGATTGGCCAGGCAGCGCTGGGGTCTGGGGGGGCGCGCCGCAGCAGATAGCGGCGATCGGGCAGGGGCCGGCGGCGATCAAAGTGCTAGCTGCGTCCAGCAAAAAAAAAATTATGAAAATCGGCCCAGCAGGGCCTGAGCGGCACCCTCCGGCGGCTTACCCCGTGTCACACACGGGGTTACCGCCAAGGAGGTTAAAGAGGAACCAAACTAAAAGAACAATTCCTTAAATTAATGTTTATAAAAATCAGGATTTGCTTTAAGTGCAATAAAACCTATATTGAAAATGCTTTGCATTCTATACTTACAGTATCTCAGATTACTTTAATACATATCACATTTCCAATTAGATTATTTCATTACACTAAGCGCTTTTAAAAATCCTTTAGGGAGATGACTAAGCCAGTCTAACAAAGGACACTAAGAACATAAAAATCCACTTACCCTTTATTTCCAAATATTCTCTTAAAATATTGGTGTATTCATCCCCTGAAAGCAATGCTGGTAAACCGCTGACCAAGAGCTCTACCTGAATGTCAGGCTTTGTATTTGCCTCTAAATAAAACCTAGTCTGGTTCATCTGGCGTATGGAGGTCTGAAACACAAGGCAGTGGAAGACTATATTATGGCATATGTACACAGCAGCAAACACATAGACATCTCTATTATCACTGTGTAAAAATTCCAATTACAAAAAAAACATTTAAATGTCTAGTACTAGAGAAGTTATAATTGAAGTAGATCAATTATGAAAAGCAACCCCGCTTATGCCCAAGCCATAAGGTACTGTATATAGACGAGTATAAGTCTGGAAATTTAGGTCTGATTCACTTCATATAATTAGAGGGGTCAACTTATACAAGAGTCACAGACAACACTGAGCACACTGAGTAATTGAAGAGAAATCGAGAGCCCAATATGGTGTAGTATGTCAAAATTGATTGGATAAATGAAACAGTGAGATGGTAATACTCACAAACACGGGTTACCACCTAGGTAACCACTCATTAGGCAGGTGAGGAGATTAGACCTGTCCTCACTCAGGATTAAGAAGTCGCTCTCCGTAGATAGGAAGAAAGGGGGTAGATCACCCCTCCACCTGGGGTGGACTCAAATATATTGGTAGGTGAACAGAGGCGTCAGAAGGATAAAAGTACATAACATTTTAAAAAAATTGCTGGGAGGAAGTGGTGGACTCGCCTCCGTTAAAGCAGACACCAAGGACTGTAAATATATAGATATACACAGCAATTCAGTTATAGCAAGCAGAGCACCTCTGTCAGACAGAGGTGCTCTGCTTGCTATAACTGAATTGCTGTTGTTTATCCCCTGCTTATTGCCTGAAGAAGTGGGCTGTGCCCGCGAAACGCTTTGCATCTTTGGGGTATTTTCAATAAATGTGTATATCTATATATTCACAGTCCTTGGTGTCTGCTTTAACGGAGGCGAGTCCACCACTTCCTCCCAGCAATTTTTTTAAAAATTTGATGTACTTTTATCCTTCTGGCGCCTCTGTTCACCTACCAATACACTGAGTAATGTGTGTACTAATAGTGACATTCCCATTACACAGCAACTTACCCTGTGTAAGTGATACTTTGGAGAAAGGAAGTGCCAAGAAAACACAGGTCTGAAAGTCCTGGCCACAGCAATTAACAAGGAAAGGGGCAGGGGGGAAATACTGGGCTGCATAAAAGGGAGTGAATAATTACAGCACTTGGGGGCCTTGAAGAGGTAACGGCTGCACTTAAGGGACAGGAGGGGTTAATGGCTGCAATACTGTATGCAGTACAGTCATTAACCCCTCATGAGTCCCAGGCAGTCATTAACTTTGCTGGGTAGACTTATACTTGAAACATTAAAAACAAATTCAGCTTAAGAGGGTTGATAATTGGAGTCGACTTATACACAAGGTCGACTGGTATTCGAATATAATTTACGCCAAAATTCTTAAAAAATTTTCCTGGAATTCCACTTTGACTCTCCACTTTCTAAAATGACAGAGTTCCAGCTTATTGGTATAATAGACCTCAGTTGAATGACCTCTGAAGTCAAACGTTATTGTGGCTACCCATCTGCAGTGCAGAGAGCCTGTATGATCCACCAAATGTAAATTTAATTCTTTGAAACATTCTCTGTTAAGTGACAGCCCTGACCTGGTTCATAACAGATTATTCTGAGACTTGCTAAAAGGCAAGTATTTACCTGCAATGAAAACATCATATAATAAATCCAGGGCTACCTAGATGACCTCATTCTGCACTGCAACTGCATGTATGCTAGAGGAATTGCACAATCCCCATTTCCTATTCTATAACCAATCTTTACTATGATCTCATATGACTCATGAGAGAGTTGAAAAAGTTTGTTGTTATCTAATAGCAAACAATTCTTTAAAAAATCCAGTCCGGGTATACGGAATTACACAGGCTTCTCTACTGCACTCCAACCTTAGCAAATCATTGTCTCTACCTGTACTGCTGCAAGACATTGGCCTCAATTCACTAAGATCATGCTGGAGATAATAAGGCAAAAGAAAAAACTTACCTCCACATAGTGAGAGTTACTGGCCTCAATTCACTAAGCTTATCTCCTGTCTTTAATAACGTTTCTAGAGTTATCACCATGGTGATGAGGCATGTCGTATTCAGGAAACATTTTACCTCAGGCAAACCTAAAGTTAACTCTTCTATCTTTAAGTTAACTCTTCAATCCTTAAAATAACTCCAGAGTTAAAGACAGGGTGTTTATTAACTGTGTGTGCAAATAACTACAGAGGAGGTAAATTAACTACAGAGGAGGTAAATTAACTACAGATGAGGTAACTTAAGGAATGAAGAGATAAGGTAACTCTCTCCCTGTGTGGAGGTAAGTTTTCTCTTGCCTTATCTCCAGCATGATCTTACTGAAATGAGGCCAATGAGAGAACATGCTTGAGATTTATCCAAAAACCATTACCGAAAACAAATCATCAATTTTGGATGGATTGACAGTATAAAGCCAAACCAAGTATACCAGAACTTACCTTGCGGACATCTTTTAAGTGCTCAAGAATAAACTCTTCAATCGGCAGAACCATTCTCTGCACTACGAAAAGAGATATTAATTATATGAGTTTTTAACAATATACACACATAAGCCCAAAGATAGTAAAAACTTAAAGTGGATCTCCAGCCTGTTATTTAAAATGCAGCAGCCTTCCTGTAATAGAAAATCATTGTTACCTGCTCTGTCTCGCCCCTCAAAGCCATTCCGAAAACCCGGCATCACCCAACTTCTGGTGCATGGTCCTGCCTCTCCTCCCTACCCGGAGAAAAATGCGAAGATGTTTACAGCAGTAAACATCTTGCGGTTTTTGTTCAGAAAAAAGAGGGGCACTTGCTGGAAGCCAGGTGATTCAGGGTCTTTGGGATGGCTTTGAGGGGCGAGACAGCGCAGGTAACTATTTCTACTATTTCTATTACTGGAAGGCTGCTGCATTTTAAGTAACAGGCTGGAGATCCACTTTAAAGGACAACTGTAGTAAGAAGAATATGGAGGATGCGTACCTGAACCCCAACCCCAACAGTTCCCTCCTCAACAATAATCAGTTGACTTGTATCCCTGTAGCTTGAGATATGCTCTCCTGTTTCTTCACTTGTCTAGAATCAGTTTAGGAACTTGATCAATAACACAGTAAAGCAAACAGATAATTTCTAAAGCTACTGCTGACTGGAATGACTGAGTTTCTGCATCACTACTGCGATGAGGAGGGGAAAAAGGCTCTCAAGCTCCAGGACTGCAAGTAAGCAGGTTATTATGTTAGTTACTAAGGGCTCCTTCATACAGGAGGTGGTACTGTGCTATACGCATTGCTAAGGGCTCTTTCACACTTGCAGCGATTTTGTGCGTTAACGCAAACGGCTAACGTTTGCGTTAACCAAGGTAAAATGAAAGTCCATAGACTTTTATTTTACCTTTCACACCCGACGCTGCGTTTCGATGCGTTGCGGTTCCGACGCACCCGGGCGCAGTTTTTCGTCCAACGCACCCGCGAGCCGGCGTTTTCCGTCGGGTTTCATTACCAGTTACCGCTGCTGATTGCGTCGCACCGCAGATACCCGACGACACGCCGCAGGCAAACAACACGTGCAGGAGAACGGCTCCTGCTCGCGTTGTCTGATGTGAAAGAGCCCTAAGCAAAACCTCTATCTACAGCTAACTGCATTGCTATGAGATGCAGCATAGCCCATTTCATATAAATGAATGAAGGTCTCATGTCCAGCATTCCAAAATACAGCTGAGCAGAATTTTCTCTCAAATACGATGCACTGTACTTCATATGTGAGGAAAAGACCAGTTTTATCAATATGGAACAGCAGTGTGGGGGCCGTGCCACTTCCAGTGTGTACAAATCCTAATCCTGGCTGAGGAAAATGATCAAAAGAACAGTTAGAGGGCCAAAGCAGAGTTCATATGCAAGGATTGAGCAGCCTGCTTATTCTTGTACATACAGACCTGCCAGGGCCCTGTAACTTAAAGTGGTATGACACCCAGCATTTCTTCTTTGCTCTAAAAGATTATTTACAGCATATAATACAGGATCTTCTCAAAAAATTAGCATATTGTGATAAAGTGCATTATTTTCTGTAATGGAATGATAAACAGACTTTCATATATTTTAGATTCATTACACACAACTGAAGTAGTTCAAGCCTTTTATTGTTTTAATATTGATGGTGTTAGCCTACAGCTCATGAAAACCCAAGTTTCCTATCTCAAAAAAAATAGCATATTTCATCTGACCAATAAAAGAAAAGTGTTTTTAAAACAAAAAAAGTCAACCTTCAAATAATTATGTTCAGTTATGCACTCAATACTTGGTCGGGAATACTTTTGCAGAAATGACTGCTTCAATGCGGCATGGCATGGAGGCAATCAGCCTGTGGCACTGCTCAGGTGTTATGGAGGCCCAGGATGCTTCGACAGCGGCCTTAAGCTCATCCAGGGTGTTGGGTCTTGCTTCTCTCAACTTTATCTTTACAATATCCCACAGATTCTCTATGGGGTTCAGGTCAGGAGAGTTGGCAGGCCAATTGAGCGCAGTAATACCATGTTCAGTAAACCATTTCCCAGTGGTTTTGGCACTGTGAGCAGGTGCCAGGATGTGCTGAAAAATGAAATCTGAGCTAATTGATGTGAATGAGGCCTAATGTGTCCAGAACACAGACAGCTGCTTAGAAATCCTTACTGGATACATAACAATATAAATACACCAGTTATGAATAAAATGCAATGGCAGCTTTCAGAGCAAATAAACTGAACTTTACTTATGCACAAAAGCAAATATGATCACTGTATGGGTTATAAAAAGTAGGAACACACATTTTTATTGACTGTTATGTCAGAGTTAAATACCGCTTTAAAGAGAAACTCCAACCTAGAATTGAACTTTATCCCAATCAGTAGCCGATACCCCCTTTTACATGAGAAATATAATGATTTTCACAAACAGACCATCAGGGGGCGCTGTATGACTGATTTTGTGCTGAAACCCCTCCCACAAGAAGCTCTGAGTACCGCGGTACTCTGGGCAAACTGCCACAATGTAACAATGTTCACAGACAGGAATTAGCTGTTTACAGCTGTCTCTAACAGCCAAAACAGCTAGCAGCAGCTACATAACCTGCCCACAGTAAAAATGTCACCATGTAATACATGTCAGAATGTGAATCAGGGAGAGGAAAGATTTTACAATGAGCAAACACTGACTAAATCATTTATCCATAATTATGGTAAAAAATGAAGCACTTTTTTTACTACTTTATTTTCACTGGAGTTCCTCTTTAAGAGAAGGACAAAATCACAGTTGTTATTCTGCATTACTCGGGAGGTTATAATTTCAAGAAATTAAATATCAATGTTTTCTATTCTATAACAAGTGCATTAAAATGTAATTCTTACCTTGCTTGCTTCCCATAAGAATTTCCACCAGCCTAAAATCCTCTGCGCTTTCCTTCTGCAAAGGACAAACAGCAGCCATGACTAATAGAGAATCATTAAAAAAAACAGCCTGCAGAAAGCCTGAAAAATGAAATATAAGGAAAATAGTTACCTGACGTCCCACTTGTAACAGAACCTCCTGAATGACGTTTTGTACAGTGCTCTCAGAAGTCACAGGAATGGAAATATAGGCAACACCAACTCTAAGAAAAAGGGCAGAAATAAAAATAAAACTACTGACATAGAGAAACTAGTAATTCTTTTCTCAGTATTCTTCCATGATGCAATCTTAGCCTCAGAGCATGCCTAACCGGAAACAAGAATTCAGGCTATGGCCCACTAGAGCACTTTCAGCCGCGCTTTGGAATCTCCAGCGATTTAAAAGTGGTAGGCTAATCAAAGTTAATGGAGGTGAGCCCACAGGAGTGATTTGCTGAAATCACAATCGCATATCTTGCAGCATTTTTGGAGCCATTTTTTTAGTGGCCCAAAATTTTCTATTAAAGAGACTCTGAAGTCTCTTTTTTACCTTCTTTTGTTTAACAATCCTCTTCAGCTTTAATGCCAGAGTTAAATCGCCGCATCCCGCAACAGAGGAGTGATTTATTACCAGAGAGAAGCCCTGCAAATCTCCTGGGCTCTGCAGGGCTTCACTTCCTCGCAAAAGGCTGAGCTGTACACTGTAGCTCTGCCTCCTCCGCAGTCAATCTCTGCAGATCGCCGCCTCTCCCCGCCCCTCTCAACCTTCTTTTCCTAAGAGGGGCGGAGAGGAGGCGGAGATCCGTGGAGATTGATTGTGAAGAGGCTGAGCTACAGCTCAAAGCTCTGCCTCTCCAGGAAGAAAAGCCCTGCGAGCCAGGGCAGCATAATCTGCGACGAGGGCCGGCGCTTCCATAGAGGCACAGAGGGCAATTGCCCCAGGGCCTGGAGGGGGCCCCCAAGGCGCCCCTCCAGCTATGGTGACCCATAAGAGTTTGGATGCTGTGTGTTTACTCTGTACAGGAAAAGGACGAGGTGAATAATTGAAACACCAAAAATACTTTGTATGGGACATATGATGGATTGGATCGGGCCTGGCAGCCGGCTCTGGGTCCTCCTGGGGGTGATTTGGTTGGAAGGGGGGCATCAGGGGGCCTCACAAGTTACTTTTGCCCCAGGACCCCATTTCAGCTAGAACCGGCCCTGTCTGCGACCTGCAAAGTCGTAGAACTTTGCAGGTCTTTTTCTAGGTAATAAATCCCTCCTCTGCCGGGGAAATGCGGCGATTTAACTCTGGCATTAAAGCTGAAGAGGATTATTAAACCAAAGGTAAAAAAAAGAGACTTCAGAGTCTCTTTAAGTGAGCTGACGTATGACCTTAGGCATGATGTATGACCTTAAAGGGAACCTAAACTGAGGAGGATGTGGATTTTTCCTTTTAAAATAATACCAGTTGCCTGACTGTTTCAGGGCTGTGATTCAGCCACAACAGAAGCCAAAGAGATCAGCAGGACTGACCAGCAACGGGCATTGTTTAACAGGAAACATCCATATCCCTCTCCGTTTAGGTTCCCTTTAAGAGCTGTATGACATGATGAGATAGACGTGTACAGTGCCTAGCATACAAATAAATACGCTGTGATTCTTTTCACCTTTATTTGCCTGAAAGAGTGAATATTCAGCTATACAACTGACAGTTTTTCTGCAGTCGGGATCAAGTCGGGCTATAGCATCCGTCACTGATAAGGAATTAGAGCCATAAAATACTTTCCAGGCAGAAAACACAGCTCTGACTGCAAGGGATAGATTAATATTGGTTAAGGCTTCTTTCACAGTGCGACGTTAAAGTCGCACGTTAGAAAATGTTTTAACGTGGACTGACGCACGGCAATAGTAAGTCTGTGCAACATTCACAGTGCACACGCTGCGTTGTGTGTAACGTGTAGCAATATTTTATTGTATACAAGTGCTGCATGCTGTACGTTTAGCAATAAATCTGCTGCATTGTGTGTTGCACATGCTCAGTAATGTTTTTTTTTATGTAATGCATGCGCCATTTTCGTTCCATCACTGTGCGACGAAAACGACGCACCAAATGCAGGGCTGAATAATGTACTAGAACATCCAAGTTATAGTCTTTCAATGCGTTGCATTAGTGGCCCGTTATGCGACCTTAATGTCACATCAAACGCACCGTCCCACTGTGAAAGAGGCCTTATAGTGCATTTATTTTAACATTCTGAGACATGGGACAAAAAATAAATCTATCTATTTAATTTTTCAAACATAACACTGGGGGACATCTAAAAGTCATTTTTAGGAGTAGGAGTATAGATACAATTGTTTATCTCATCAGTTTATCTTCACTTGTTTTATTTTAAAGGATGTAAGGACCCCTCACTGGCTATTTTTTTAACATGTGGTTTCCCTTTACAAGCACGGTTTGCTGTAATGGCATACTGATAATATGACAGCTTTCATGTAGATCTCCACACTCTCTGCAAACCATATTTAAGATGTCTGTGGCTGTACAGTATATGTAGGATTACTCCCATATCTGTAATCTGCACATTAGGTCTGATTTGTGATACGAACACCAGTAGGAAAGAATAAACTGTGATCAATTTAGACATGATGTACAGATAACAGATCTGGAAACTAGACAACTGATAAGCAAGTTATGATGAAACAAACAGCCACAAATCCCAGTGAGGCATTTCGAGGCAAACTGCCAGTGCAAGAGTAGAAAATAGAAGCTAGAAGAGCATAGGCAATATATAGACAACAGTTACATATAAACAATCCAAGAAGGAGCTTCCCAGGGGTGGGAGGAGAGGAGGTTATTTAGCATATTTATGGCCAAACATAACTATTTTTTAGCAAAACGCAGAAGTTTGACGTTGTTGAAGTTTAAGAGTCAGGTTTTCAAAATCCTCAGTGTAACTTCCCAATAGATAATTAGGATCACCTTTCATAAAGAGTGCAATATGGGAAAACTGTACAAAACAGAAAATCATTTCAAACAGAAAAAGAGACTTTGAAATGTAATTGCACTTTTAGAATGAAATGCTGTAAAGCAGAGCAGCTATATACTACTATCTCAAGAGACTGTTGAGGAATCTACAAGGCCTGATTTACTAAGGCACATCCATGAATCTATAAGCATCTAAAGGTTATGAGCATAATGTATATTTTGCAGTGGCAAAAACCTGGCTAGATTTAGCTACGGTATTACTACTAAAGGACATACTCACTTTTGGAGGAACAGGAGACAAGAGAGATGGTAAATTCTAGGTCTATAGCACAAGTGATCTGAAAGAGTATGAAATAGAGTGTTGTGGGTGAAGTTTATGATGATTCTAAGGCACTATGGGGAGAGCTACAGGTTCAAAACTGACCAACAGTTGGGAATGATGGGCAAGAAAGAAAACACCGACTCCAGCACTCTCCAAGTGAATCTTCTTTTATTCAGTCCACGAAGCACAGGTACAAACAATGCCCAGCAGTCTACAGTTGTTTCGTGTGTGCAACACGCCTCCGCAGGACTAGGGATGATCAATGAGATGCAAATTGTTCCGAAATTATGCAAATGTTACGCAAATGCATAGTTGCATAAATATTTGCATACATTTGCATCAACTCGGAACAATCTCCATATCTGTGATTATCCCTACTCAGAACACGTGGGGCCAGATGCAAATGAGGGTGAAATAATTTTGATTTGCATGTAAATTTTACATTTTAAACCATGGGTATAAAACAATCACGTAAGGGGCCAAAATCTAGCACATGGTCTGAGTAGTGGGCCAAATTGTCTATTAAGGTTCAACACTTATTGAACAGTCTCAAACTACTGTATATCCCCACGGATACGCCGACTTTTTGACACCCATGTAAATGTAAAGAGGGGTGGGGTTGGCCTATCTGCAGGCGATACAACGCGGGTGTCATGTGCCGTAGGGAGGGGGGGGGGGCATGTAACTTGCATTCTATAGTGTCACATGCAGCTTCTGAACTGGCCACTACAGCTCTAGGGTATAGATAAAACCTTGATGCTGCAACCACAATTTTTGTTCAGCACCAGGGAGTCAATCAGTCCACACTAGTATTCACCAAGGGTGTAACAACAGTCCAGAATAGAAAAAGACTGGGTCTCGACCTGGATTTTAGGCCGATTGGCCAATTTTATTATGCAGAAACCACAGTGCAAAAAGCACAATGCTTCGACCTAGTGGTCTTTATCCAGGTCGAGACCCAGTCTTTTTCTATTCTGCACTACAGCTCCAGGCTCACTGTGGCCACATGACTGTGAGCCTGGAGCTCTAGTGGCCAGTTCAGAAGCGGCACAGGAAACCAGCGGATGTAAGCCAACGCAAGGACATGCAGCTAATTTACGTTAGGAGAAAATAGTTTTTACTGACTGATATATGCCAAAGGGAGTTTTACTAAATACTGTTTTACTAGTATGGTCAAACTTTAAAAAGCAGAAGTTTTGAATCGGTGATATAATTTATTGGCTAACTTAGAAGAGAATGAGTAAGCTTTTGACTGTGCAGCCTTCATCAGACTTCATAGCTGAAAGCTTACTCATTTTCTTCATCCTGATTTTATCTGGATTCAAAACTTCTTGCTTTTACTGATGGCTAACAGGGTACAACACTCTACTGGTCAAACTTTTACAAATGCCACAGTTGCTATTTGACTTTCATCAAATAAGTAGTGCATTAACACATGATGCATAGAAGATGCGATTAAAGAATTACATCGCGGGCAGAGAAATTCAGAGCATGCAAATCACAAAGCTAGGGTGTAGGTATAAATATCATGAAAATCACGTCATTTCCCCTACATTGAGGATTCTTTCATGTATTATGGGTAGATTCACAAAGCTTTTCTCTTGCATTATCTCACCTTACTTGTTTTTTTCACTTCAGCTATAAGGCAGTTGATGTACCAACCGCCAATAATATTGCCGTTCGCACACCGTGCACGGCAATATTACCAATACTAATGTCAGCAGTGTACAGCGCTTTACACAATTAAAGATGGCTGCACACAGAAATATTACCAGCGGTTAGTGCATCAACCCCAAGGAGAGCTACTTCATGTTATTAACAGATAAGGGGTCTGATGCACAAACCTACAGTAATACATTGCCATGCACTACTAGCATACGACATTACTACCAATATTACCAATATTCCCATCAGCAGAATACTGCATGTTACACATTTAGCACTACCGGCCGTTGGCTGGTAACGCAAGTGTTACTACTGAGAGGTACGCTGCTGCCATTCATACCGGTAATATACTAGGTATGTGCATCAGGCCAAAGGAGAGCTAATTCCATGAGATAAACTGATTAAGGGAAATGAATTGTGAGTTTAGACAGAAAAGGAGAAATAAATAATGAATGAATAAGTCAGATGAGACAATGTGTGTGATATGTTTTGTGAAGGGTTATGTATGTATATGTGTTTTTGCATACACCTGTAACGCATTGCTGCTAACTGTACCTTTTTGAGAGGGAACTACATCCCTCTGTCACTGTTTCTTCCTCATGTATCCCTCTTTCAGGACTCATGTACAGACCTAAGCAAATAAATGTAATTTTCGGCTGAAACTAAACGGTAATGTAAACTTCTATCATTTAAAATGTATTTATTTCTTATTTTTTCAATGTTAAGATAAAGGAGAACTAATGATGATAGAGAGGACCAGTCTGGTGTGAATCATAAAACTGCGTATTTTGTTTTATTTCTTTCTTATATCAGTAAATAGGAGTTGGCAGGGGTGTTTCTCAAACTGTCCCTCTTTCTCATAGTTGCATAGTTAGTTTGGTTGAAAAAAAAAAAAGACATTCGTCCAAACAGAAAAAATAAAATCCTCTATAATAAAATCCGTGTCCCTGCGTGTGCTGTCTGTGTAGCTGGGTCCATGATTTTTGCTACTGCGCATGTGTGCAGCACAGACCCAGCATCACAGAGACAGGAGGAATGGGCCAGGGAGCCAGGCAGGCGTGAGCGGGTGGCTGGGTGTGCAGTGGGTGCGCACGCACGCGTGTGGTGGGTATGCACGCACTGTGTTTGCAGCGGGTGCGCGCGCAGGGTGTTTGCAGCGGGTGCACGCGAGTGTGCAGTACATGCAGCGGCGACAAACACGGACCCTAGAGCCCGTTTTTAAACGGGCTTGGGTCTGCTAGTCCTATACAATAAAATGCAAGTGTCCCTGCGTCATCAACTGAATGGTTGTGTGTCCCTGGCTTTTTTGTACTGAGCATGTGCGCAGCCAGGGCAGTTAGGACACAGGGCCGGACCTGACAGTTTGCTGTGTGTGGTTCACAGAGGTCCTCATTGCATTGTGGGAAATAACAGCTTTTTCCAACTGCCAAGCAAGCAGCTCCCTGTGTGCATTTACTTCAGGCAGTGTGCATATACTTTAACGGGCGGGCCTTTTTACTAGTGATAAAATAAATAATAATAATAATTATTATTATACTCCAGATGTGGCCTCACAAGTGATTTATACAGAGGGAGTAGTATACTAGCATCTCGAGATATTATTTCCCTTTTTATGCATCCCAGAATTGTATTTGCTTTAGCATTACCATACCTCCCCAAAAAGTTGGGCGGTATGGTACTGGTTAACTATTTCTGCCCGGGCGGCTGCTCGGTGAACCCCCCCCCCGGTAGCCCTAGGATCAGTGACATGGTTCCTGATCACCGATCAGTCTCCCCCGCAAAAAAAACGAAGCGCTCTAATAAGAGGCTTCAGTTTTTCTGCCCAGAAAAATTTCTGCATCCCCCTTGTACTTCCGCTTAGCGAAAAGGGGGAAAACAAAAATGAAGGTGGCTATCTTGTGACCAAATAGTAAAACTACATCTTTACATTTTTACATTACAATTTACACATATAACAACATTAAAAATTAACTGTTTATGTCCCACACCAAAATATTACCCAAATACATTTTTTACTGAAAAAAAAAATTACAACTTGAACTTTTTAAATATGCATTTGAAGGGGGTATACTAACAATGTTTTTTAAATTATAAGCTTGTAAATAGTGATGGACGCAAAACGGAAACAATGCACCTTTATTTCCGAATAAAATATTGGTGCCATACATTGTGATAGGGACAAAATGTAAATGGTATAATAACCGAGACAAACGGGCAAATAAAATAAGGTAGGTTTTAATTATGGTAGCGTGGATTATTTTAAAGCTATAATGGCCGAAAACTGAGAAATAATAAATTTTTTCCATTTTTTCTTATTAATCCTGTTAAAATTCTTAGCAAAATGTACCACCCAAAGAAAGCCTAATTAGTGGTGGAAAAAACAAGATATAGATCAATAAATTGCGATAAGTAGTGATAAAGTTATTAGCGAATGAATGGGAGGTGAAAATTGCTCTGATGCATAAGGTGAAAAATCCCCGCGGGCTGAAATGGTTAAAAACACAAGGCATTTAATTTACTGTTTTGATTTCAGACCTCTGTTTCATGTTGCATTACAGCACACACATTTTAATGTTAATGATAGTAGATGAAAACAAGCACATAATGGCACATAATGGCACAATGCACATGCAGAGAAAAAGTACAAATTGATGAAAACACACATAAGTGTGGAAGAGCCCTCATAACATGGCAGCAGTTTGAAAAGTGACATAGTCTTTGTGCTTGTGAAAACCACAAGCATAAAATTATAGACATATACCACATCCTCTTTTAACTGGTCAATAAAGCTGATGAGAAACGTCAACTATCTTCCTGTTTTGTTAAAGCAAAATCTACCAGTTTACACATGAAAGCTACAATTTATGCTAAATACTGCTTCAAATCTACAAAAGAATGCGTAAAAAAGTTGACAGTACAGGAAATTGTGTAATACGATGAAGAGAGAGGTTCTTTACAGTTCACAATGAAAGTAAACAGCAATAAAATATAAACAACTGGTCTACTTCATCTTTATATTCATATGAGGCAAAACGAATCACCTGTTGTATATCTCCTAGCATCAGCAGTCTGCAGACCCATAAATGATAAAAATAACATGGCCCTAGCTCCAGGAGAAGGCTATATAATTCAATCAGCAATTGTACATTTGAACTGACTTTTTGTCAGTTCAGCTGATAATTGATCAATACAATAAAGTGCCCAGTCTTGGGGTGTATGGGGTTGGTTTACTAAGTTTAAAGGACAGTGCAGAATATTGGGCACCACAAGTAATCCAGGAACATAAAATTTCCAAAAGTGTGTGCTATTAAATGGCAAAATGTGCATCCCTCATTCGGGTCATATTGGAATATCGTGAGCACTGGTAAAAGGTTTGTGAATTAGAAGTTGTGCTATTGCAGTCCTACAAACACACATTTACAGCAAGAGCTTATAAATTCAGTCTACTATTTTTTTTTATTTTTTTTTTAAGTGTTTACATGGTGGCTCCTACACAATTGTAGTTTCACCACTGCTAATCTACAGCATAAACTGTATTATGGGGTGAGGCTGGGAAAGGGGAACAGAAAAAGTAAATATCAATATAACTGTAAAAACTTGGGTCACTTGCCATCCTTATTAATATTGTTACTTTCTGCACAGGCTCACAACATAGGGCCATAAGGAGAGCAGAAGTAAGGTGAGATCTATAATTGCTCCCAGCTTACACAGCAGTACAAGAGGACACTAGTGATGATATTCAAGCAACTTTTCATCTGAGATTTCTCACAATAGTAAAAGACAAACAAAGACAAACACTTCTATCGCGCTTTTCTCCTTGTGGACTCAAAGCACCAGTGCTGCAGCCACTTGGACACACTCTATAGGCAGTAGCAGTGTTAGGGAGACTTGCCTAAGGTCTCCTGCTGAATAGATGCTGGCTTACTGAACAGGCAGAGCCGAGATTCGAACCATGGTCTCCTGTGTCAGAGGCAGAGCCCTTAACCATAACTATCCAGCCTCCAGCTTCAAGCTATGAGTAAGGGTCCACTATTATCTGATATGCATCAGCTTTTGTGATGTCTGGATTTTGAATAAAAATACAGAGTGATTTCACCCAGTTTGGTCCGAGCAGTCTGTTCACTGCATTCACCATTTAGTTTACCTGGTCCTGACTCCCAGCAGGAGGTGGGTGGGAGAGCAGGGAAATCCTTGGATTTATTGGGGGGGGGGGGGGGGGGGGTAAGGGAAAGCAAGTACAACCTTAAAATCAAAACACATATAATATATATATATTCACAATAATAGAACATCAAGCTATTCACAAAAATAACATGGTTGCACTAAATTGCTAATCTTTACCATTGACCATTAAGCTATTCAATTCAATAGAGCCACACATGAACTCAGATAATACTGGAGCTGTATAACCCAGCCTGACAGCTTAATGTAAAACAAGTGCTACGGGAGTGCTTATATTTAAGGCATAAGTTGTTGTGTGAGTTCATTTCTAGAAGTTGGCAGTGTGGTAACAGAAGGTAAAGTCACTTGCTTTTACTACTCAGAGCTTAGGTGCACCTGTCATCTATATTTACCATACACTTGAGGGTTTAGGGTGATGGAGAACTGATGTGGGGTTTTTTCTGGAACAAGGAAAAATACCGTAATATAAGTGCAAAAAATAGTCAACTGGTTCATATAGAGTCGAATATACAGTCAACAAAAAAAATGCATACCACCATGTGTGACAGGTGGAATCTGTAATGATAGAAAGCATAATTTGTTGTAAAGGCCAAGATTATGCAGACTGTTCTACAAAAAGTAATTCCCAGCAAATGTGGCAGACCGTATGAAATAAGCCTTGATAATCCTCCTAACACAGCAAATATAAAGTACAAAAATACATAAGTGAATCCTGAATCTGTAGAGTCTTGAAGTGTACCAGAGACCTGGTAAAGATTTGATACTTACCCGGGGCTTCCTCCCACCACATAAACACATCTGGGTCCCACGCCGTCCTCCCACGGTCTGCTGTTCAGCCGCAATCAGCCCCGGTACCTGACTCAGTAGCGTCAGTCCGGGTCTACTGCGCATGCGTGGGAGGTCTGAGCATGCGCAGAAGACACAGACTGGACCCGACTGAGCCAGTTACCGGGGCTGATTGCGGCTGAACGGCAGATAGTGGGAGGACGGCGTCAGACGTGTTTTATGGGGCGGGAGGAAGCCCCGGGTAAGTATCAAATCTATACTTCACCAGGTCTTTGGTACACTTTAAGGCTCTTTCACACTAGTAGCTGTTACGTCCGTTTTGACAGACTGCACCTAGGATGTGGTAAGCAAGGTAACTTGAAAGTCTATTGACTTCAATGTCACTGTTCGCACTAGACAAAGTGTTCCAGAGTGTTAAAGTGGACCCAAATTAAAAATATAAGATTTTAGAAATAAAATCTATTTTCTAAATTATAATAAATAGCAGCCTTTTTTCAGCTGCATGATGACAAATATAAAATATTTTACATTTATTGGAGGAACCCCTCCCTTCCTTTTCAAATTGCCGGGAATTTTCCAGCAAACTGGTGGAGTAGATGGTGTCTGGCAATGGAGGAATTGCTAATGGCTGCCCCCAGTATAACCCTAGTTATGAAAAGAGAAGGGTGAAAAGCATGCACTGAAATGCTCATAGGCTTGAAGAAGTGTTTATTTATCTTTGTATCTGTCAGAGTGGTGCAACTAAATATTTTTAATAAAAAAAATGTTTGGTTTGGGTCCGCTTTAAGTTGTAACTCCTCTGGTAGCTTTTAACTGTACAACGCAATAGTTTCCCCTTCGGGGTGAATTAGGAACTAGGACTGCCTTAGGTGATAACGCGTTTGCAAGAGCCCTAAAAAAGCTGGTTGTATGAAATGGATGTCAAGGCCTACTTTGTTCTCTACCTAAGCACCACCTTGTTTGTTTTATGGATGTAATTCACCCTATTGGGGAAATAAGGGGCATACATTATAAAGGGAGCATCTTTCTATGTTAAAAAAAAGAAAACTGGATCATAGTCAGGTACTTTTTTTGCCTAGCAATAGACAAAGCTTCTGATGTTGAAGGTTTTATATTTTTGACTGGCTTAACTCAATTGACAGGTGCTATTTTTCATAGTGTAACTATGCTTTTATTTGTATTATGTATACAAAATGTGATTTAAAAAAAACAACTCCTATTGTGGTGTCCTAAAAGGGGGATACATTTAAAAAAATTAAAAGTATAAGATAAAGCACACAATATCTATGCAACTTACTTCATCCAGCCGAGGTAGACTTTAATGACTTCTCTTTCTTTTGGTTTGGCCCTGATTATCCAAGCTTCAGGAGTTGCTTCCTTAAATACTGAACTGACTTTGCCATCATCTGTTGCTCCATTTCTGTTGATGATGTCATCAGAGACCAACGTCTGCTGAGTCAGCGTCTGAAGTTCGTAGTCTTGTGGTTCATCAGGAATGTAGAATGCCCTTAAGGCTGCCTCCTTAAAAGGAACAGGAAAAGAAATAATGGTATCGCGTCATAAAAATAATGCATTTGCCCACTGAAAGGTGCCACCAACTGTGACATCTCACAGGAAGTCAATTCCTTAATGTAGCTGGAGGAGAAATGACTGCACAGTTTAACTTACCACTACTTCCTCGTTCTTAGTGATTCTTGGAACAGAAATAATGCGCGGCTGATTCCGCTTCACTGCATCATGACCATCATATATCTTTAGCATTTGTTTACCTGGGGAAAAACAAAACAAAAAACATAACATTATGAACCAAGTGTGTAGCACAAGTACAAATGTTTTAACTGTAGTACATATGGATAGGAAAAGGTGTTGAATCATGATACTTGTATTGTACTTGTTAAAAATACCATATTGGTCAATTCAAAGTCAAATGTAATATTCTTATTACAGGCAGGGTCTACGCTCTATTGTCTAAATGTACTTATATACTGTATTTCCTTTTAAACAATACCAGTTCCCTCACTGTCCTGCTGATCTCTTTGGCTGCACTACTATCTGAATCACACACCAGAAGCAAGCATGCAGCTAATCCAGTCAGACTTGGTTCAGAAAATCCAATCTGCATGCTTATTGTGGGTCTATGGCTATAAGTATTAGAGGCAAAGGATCATTAGGACAGCCAGGCAATATGCATTGTTCTAAAAGAAATAAATATTTCAGCCTCCATACCCTCTCACTTCAAATTCCATTTAAAAGTCCAATACATCTTCTTAAAATATAAAAAAAAACTTAAAAAACTGACAATTGCATATACAGTCCGCTAACAATGGACCCTTCGGACAGAGTGCCTGTATGTTAAATACCTGGATCATATAGGAGTGCTGTCTCCTCTCCCCCTGACCAGTTTCACATTAAGATTCCTCTAAGGGCCCAGGAATTATGTTTTAAAAGGATGTATTGCACTTTTTATGGTTAAATAAATGCAGAACACAAACAAAATCTGAACTTAAAAGAAATGTGTGCGATACCGTAATTAATTGTAGTAGTAATGATAAAAAGAGACTTTGTAGCGAAAAAAAGGTGTGCAGGTTGGCACTGCAGCAGGTGTACAATCTTGAGTGGGGAGCTGGCAGGACCACTATGCTTCAAACAGCATGGTTGCAATTGCGTGCTCTGGTATAGGAAATAGTAATGCTGTACAACAAGAGGAGAGAGAGGAGAGGAGACCGGCACTGCAATCGACTTATTTATTCCATGCTGTAAAAGGTGCATACAAAGAGTCACATACTCAGTGCAAAATAGTAAACATACCAGGTGGATGAAGCAATGTAGGTGCCGGTGGGTGCTGGGCACGGTGGGCCTGACGGCCGTTTCGCGCAGACGTGCGCTTCAACGGAGGCTCTAGTGCGGGCTGGGTGCTGGCCGGGGATTAAATACATACCGGGGTCAGCATTCGGCGTGTCCACGCCGATAGAAACCGCCCACTTCCTCCTGCAGTCTCCAATCCCATGCTGGAATGCATCTGCACTCCAGCCGGGACTTCCTGGAGGGCGGCACTTCCCCTCTACGGTTGCCTGAGCAGTCCACACTTATTAGGTGGCTGCTGAATGCTATTGCATATACACGGCAATCCGAGAGCGGATGGGCGCCATCTTGTGGCCAATGTTGAGAAGGCAGTGCAAAATAAGAAAATTGGATAAAACATTATTCACGTATGAGTTCAGTGTCACATAGGCAGATTCCTGCCCTTAATCACCCTATGTTGGATCATGTTTTATCCAATTTTCTTATTTTGCACTGCACATTGCTTCATCCACCTGGTATGTTTACTATTTTGCACTGAGTATGTGACTCTTTGTATGCACCTTTTACAGCATGGAATAAATAAGTCGATTGCAGTGCCGGTCTCCTCTCCTCTCTCTCCTCTTGTTAAAAAGAGACTTTCCTTAAAGAGAACTCAAGACAAACCTAAACAAAGCAAACATCCAGAGGCTTTCCACGTCCTGCTGGAGACCGCTGCGGCTGCCCAGGACCCTCTTTCAGATTGCGACCATGCCCCTTTGTGCGTGCGCTTGTGCAAGTATGGCTGCGCCTGCGCAGTAGCACGGAGTGGCTCGTGTATGTGCAGCGCTGACTTCCTGCACAGGCACAGCCGTACTCGCACAGGTGACATACGGCCATGTGTGAGGGGGGCACAGCCATGAGAACATAAGAAACCAGAGGCTTGTGTCATCAACAAAATGCATTTTCATCCATACATTTAATACACTGAAGCAGGTGAAAACTGCCTGCTATGGGTTTTTAAATTCCTCCAGAGTTACGTGTCATATTATTCATTAGGAAAAAAAAGTCAATAGAGACGGACAGATATGTTACAGACAGGCACGATGATTAATAATGTACTGTACATACCAATAACCACAAAGGTCATTAGCTTCTTCATAACAAAGCAAGTTTTAAGTTTCATTGCTGCATCAGTTTGACCATTAATACATTTTTGGGCCTGTATTACGTACGGTACATCTGATTTTTTTCTGCAAGCCATCGGACATTATATTATACCCCTTTAACATAAGAAAGTAGAATCCTTATTTATTGTTTCATTCAAGCGTTACCCCAAGGCCCCGTATTTTTTGTTTTTAAGGGGCATTAGTTCCTGTCATTAAAATACATGTAGGCATAATCTAATACATCTCTGTTTGCATTTAGAACATTTTTGGAATATACCATTTACAGATTTCTCTTATCTACGGTACCAATCAGCTGAAATGGTTGGTTCTCAAAAGCGAGGGAAGAGTCAAAGTGTCACATTTTCTCTAATATCCCCTTGACTAGTGTACTATATGTTAAACATTTTTTGACTTAGAAACATTTAATATTATTGTTCTGCTTACATCTCTAGACAGTCACTTTAGGGCCCATTCTTACTATAAAATGCAGTGGTGGCAATCCAGAACACTAGTTAATAGACCAATTCATTTAGCTTGAATATGAACAATCTGAATTCCACCTTTGTGGGATTCAACTGGTTTATTTTCAAGATGTAAATTTACATACAGAATTTTCATAATCCATCAACACAGAATCCTTTGCATCTCATTGACCATCCCTAGTCATGAGTAATGCTACGTACACACTTGAGATAAAAGTCTTTGGAAAAGGCAAGATCACAGACCAATTTTACCCCATTCCATGTAGTGTAAAGGCCCATACACACGTTGGATTTGCGCGAACGACGGGTCGTTTGAACGTTCCGTCGTTCGCACGTTTCCGCATGAAATCCGGCGTGTGTACAGACTATCGTTCGGGAGATAAGACTGGTTACCAGCGATCCGCCCGGCGGATCGTTGGTAACCAGTCTTATCTCCCGAACGATAGTCTGTACACACGCCGGATTTCATGCGGAAACGTGCGAACGACGGAACGTTCAAACGACCCGTCGTTCGCGCAAATCCGACGTGTGTATGGGCCTTAAGAGCCATACTCTGAGTCTACACAGTCTATTCTATGGAGCTGAACTCCCCATCAGATAATCTTTGCAAGATGCTGCACACATTCAAAAGATCAGTATCTGCAAAAGATCCGTTCCTGCAAAATGCATTCATAGTCTATGAGATCTGCAGATCCTCATACACACTTGTTTAACAGACTTCATCTGCATATCTGAATCATCTGCAGATCTGAAGATCCATCCTGGTGGATCTGATCTGCAGATGAAGGTCTGTTAAACAAGGTGTGTATGAGGATCTGCAGATATCAGACTATGAATGCATTTTGCAGGAACGGATCTTTTGCAGATACTGATCATTTGAATGTGTACAGCATCTTTGTGTGCAGCATCTTGCAAAGATTTTTATCTGATGAGGAGTGCAGCTCCATAGAATAGACTGCATAGAGTATGGCTCTCATACTACATGGAATGGGGTAGAATTGGTCTGTGATCTTGCCTTTTCCAAAGGCTTATCTCAAGTGTGTATGTAGCATAAGAAAGAACATCCTAACCTGCAAATCTCCACAGTAGCAGCAGGGTTGGAGGGTTAGTGCGAAGGAACAGATAGTAACAAGTCTGGCTAGAATAAAGCCAAACCCGTGGGGTAGATTGGTGTTAGGAATGGAGAGGCAGGCTAGTCTTAGGCCCAGAGAGGGGAGGTGATAGCTGTTTGAGTGGGGAGAGGTTAGTGTGAGAGAATGAGAAAAGGTAGATATTTCCCCAAATTTTTATGTTAATCTCTTGCATCAGAATTCATATGCGTTCATTCTAAATGTACACTAGCACAGTGGCTAAGTGGTTTCAATTCTCGCCTTACAACTCCAGAGTGTCAAGTTTAAATTCCTGGCCAGGAACGTTCTCAAAGTGTTTGCATAAGTTTCTTCCAGGTGCTCTGGTTTCCTTCCACACCACAAAAATATACTGGTGAACGTTTATTGGCTTTGTACCAGAAAAATGACAGTAAAATGTTGCAGTAATGGCTACTGGTGTGTAGCAAGACTTATAGGGAAGAATATGATCATGTATTAGGATTTGGTTTGCTGGTCAGGATCATATGAACATGAGCGTTTTACAATCAAAAGTCTAAAGTCCATAGAATGTGAAACGAAGCATTAGAAAATGCTTCAAAATACCTGAAAATGTTTGCCAATTTTATGGAAGGCCTATTGAAGCATAATAAAATGCCCATATGTGACCAAAGCAAATATAAACAGGCCCTATAGTTACAGTCTGAGCATATTCATGGTCATTAAGAATTTTCAGGCATTTTTGCATTTGTAACACAGGCATTTTATCTTTGGTAAGCATTTTGAGGTACCGGTATTTTTTAATACTTCTATTCACTCCTTTGGATCTTCCCACAACATGAACAGGTCCTGACAGATCTATCACCTGATCAAGCTGATCACACACCTCTAAATTAATTCCACTGCACAAATCCTGCTCGGCTGTTAAAGACATATGATTAGGATTGTGGCTGAGGCACAATTATTGACAAGCACTGCTTGATTTACTCAGTGAATCACTATGGGAAAAATCTTAACACTAAATGCACACACATTTTTAGGCGTCGTTCACATCATACACGCTGTCGTACGCATTTCGGCAGCAGTATGGTGTGCGACACGCAAGAACGGCAGAAGTGCATAGACAACTCCTGTGCTGTTCAGATCCTATGCGCTATCGCTTGGCTACACGAGAGACAAATCTCTCTCTAATCGAATCGGATGAGAGAGATCTGTCAGCTGCCCATACACTGCAGGCCGATTCCCGAACAAATTTCAGCCAGTGCCGGTTCTAGACAGGCACATATGAGGGGGCAGACAGAAATTTACGTGCGGGGTGCCGAAAAATAGGCATGATCATGCAGCAGACCGTGGGCGTGGTCATGGGTGGGGCCAAATATCCATGACCTTAGCAGCGGTGTTAAAGGTCTTCTGGGGAAGTTTGAGGTCTGCTGTAGTGTATCCCCCAAAAATATATGTAATCTGACAGCATTTCACCAAAAATGCACGTAATCTGGCAGAGGTTCCTTGCAAGACAATTCTGCGTGTTTGTTTTTTGTTTTGTTTTTTAGCACAAATACAGTTCTGCGCACTGAGGCGGCGGCAGATGGCGAAGAACGCACACAAAATAAATGAGGCAATCTGAATGATTGATTTGCCAGCCAGGCTGCAGTGCACTCTGGCAGTGACACTGAATGACAGGACTGCTTCTGGAAGGCAGCTGAGGGCCTGAGTAGTTTAGTCAATTGAGTGCACACACAAAATAAATGAGGCAATCTGAATGATTTGCCAGCCAGGCTGCAGTGCACTGCCTCTGGCAGTGACACTGACTGACTGGACTGGCAGTGGCACAGCAGCCACAGACAGAGGTGAGGCGATGGCAGAACGCACTGCGGCGGCGGGTAGCCAGAAGCAACAACAGAAGAACAAGTGCTATTCTGCTCTAACCGAGAGGACTCTCTGCTCTGACACAGGCAGTGGCAGGAGCGGGACCTTAAGTCCTTCTCTGAGAGAGTCGACTCCTAGTCTATGCGGGGCGGCGGCTTCTTGTCCCACTCCCGCCACTGCCTGCGTCAGAGCAGAGTGTCGTCTCGGAGAGGAGGAAGAGGAAATAGCGGCCGTGACTGAGCACATGACCGCTCACTACACTGACTGCGTTCCACGGACCAGGAAGCAGCAGCTCCGAGACAGCGGCACTGATTGGAGGGGGCAAGAAGTCTATTTGAGGGGGCTCTGCCACCTCTTGCCACCCCCCTAAAGCTAGCCCTGATTTCAGCATGAAATCGATCTGGAATCGGCCTTGTGAAGCAGCCTCTGTCCACCTAGCTGCCCCCCTAATGATAAATGCCCCCCAGTGCCCATTGCAAGGTATACATTACCTGTCCGCGGTCTCCCGCTGGTGTCCTGGATTCCTCCTCTACGTACACGCACGCCCCACGTGGTTTCCTAGTAAGGGAGCGCACGTGTGACGTCACACGCGTGCCGTTACTAGGAAACCACGTGGGGCGCGCGTGTATGAACAGCAGAGTGCGGTCGGAGCAGCGAAGGGCCATTCGTCGATCGTTGCAAAATTGCACACCATTCCCGCCGCGCACCTGATTGAGCAAGTCGGTCCAACATTTTGCAGCATGTGGGATCGACAATGCGACTAATTTTCGTCCCAAAATTGGTCGCACTGCCGGTCGGGTATACACTTGCTGGCACTGATTTTCATCCAATTTGATTAT
Source organism: Hyperolius riggenbachi (assembly GCF_040937935.1). NCBI lineage: Eukaryota > Metazoa > Chordata > Amphibia > Anura > Hyperoliidae > Hyperolius > Hyperolius riggenbachi. Next base: position 366,272,938 of record NC_090646.1, read on the forward strand.
AATAATTAAATCGGACGTTCGATCGGCCGCCAAGTCGCCCGATGTATGGCCACCTTTATTTACAATTGCTAGTTTCATTATTAAAGTGGTGGAATGTAATTTATCACCTTCATAAGCGCTGCTAATTAGCACTACAAAGGCGGCCCAAATAGAATGACATTATGGCAGGTGAGAATTTATGTAGAAATGAAGGTGTAATTAGTTTGATTTTGTCTGAATTGATTGTTGCAATTGTTCTGGAATGACAATATTCCAACCTGTAAATATACCCAGGCTGTACATATAAAGGCTCTGTTCCACCAGGTTTGAAGGACAGGTATAGCTGCATGTCATTGGCATAGCAGTGGAACGTCAGACCATGTTTTTGGATAATAGTACCTAATGGCAGCATGTAGATTACAAATAGCGAAAAACAACCCCCCTCTCCCCACCTAGTGCCTAAACCAAACTCCCCACCTAACGCCTAAACACCGACCCCGCCACACACAAAGAACCTAAACCAAATAACCCCTCCAAGTGGCTAAAACAAATCCCCCACCTAATGCCTAACCTTAATAACCACTAGCTGCATCAGGCACACAACGCACAGATTATTAAAACTGATGTTTATTAGATGCATGCTGATCCCTCTGTCCAAATGATCTGATCCAGTGACAGAGCTATCTACTATGCCATTGAGCCACCCAGCTAAATATTACTGTACAACAACTGGTTGTTGTGATGCTGTGCACAGATTTCTACTTCATAGAAAAGGAAACAACAAGTGAGTGAAACAATAGTGAAACATTCTGATTGACAACTTAAATGGCTACAACCTTATGCAGCTCTGAGAAAGAAAAAAAAAGAAAAATAGTTTGACAGAACTGTTGAAAAAGCATTTGTCTTCTAAGAATAACAACACAGCTCTGTAAGTAGGACCAATGTTGATTACAACTGAGTGAAAAGGAAACTACTATCTTACTTCAGCGGCTGAATGAGAAGACATACCACAAGTGCGAAGAATGAGGACATAATAGTTTCCTGTGACTGCACAACAGCTTGCAGAATGCGTGGGCACAATACAGCGTCAGAATAATGACCATTCCACAAGTGTGCACAGCAGCAGTGCAATCTGCATGCAGTGTGGAAAAGAAGGCAGAATGGGCACTACCTCAAGGGTAAATGATAACTGAAGTGAGAACAATATGGAGGCTGTCATATTTATTTCCTTTTAAACAATCCTAGTTGCCTGGCAGCTATGCTGGTCTATTTGACTTCAGTAGTGTCTGGCCAGTAACACCAGAAACAAGCATGCAGCTAATTTTGTCACATCTGACAATAATGTCTGAAACACCTGATCTGCTTATGTTTGTTCTGGGTCTATGGCTGAAAGTATTAGAGGCAGGGGATTAGCAGGGCTGCTAGGCAACTGGCATTGCTAAAAGTAAATAAATATGGCAGCCTCATTATAAATCTCGCTTCAGCTGTCCTTTAAGATCTAAACCTACAGACAACTGCCAGCTTTCCAGAACGCTCAGCCTATACGATTAGGGCCTGTTTTGGTCAGAATTATGTCCAGGAGTATAGTAATCGGAGAATAGAACTGTACACATCAATCTCTTGACTTACAACAGCTACAGTACAGGAGCATAATGGGAACTGTTCAATGGAAAACTGATCTAGCTTCATTCATTTCTAATACAGCATGGGGGCTGCTCAAGGACATGCTCTGCATTTTATTTTTAGTACATAGACAGAAAGCTGACAAGTATTAGAAAAAGCTTCTGCATTTCTAATGAGCACTTACATTCTATTAATAATGCATTGCATACCTTCACCAGCCCCTGCACTGGACAATTGTACAGAAAGAGGAAACCCGCGATAGGAAATCTTTTGAAGCCAAATGACTTTAAAGTTTAAATGTCTCCATGGAAAATGTATAAAAGGATATATGTTCTCCAGTGTTGTACTGTCTGCCACTGACAATCATCCAAGGTATAACTAGAATCAGTTTTAAGCCATTGCAGACTAATGGTGCCCATACATTTGGAGATGGGGCGGCATATTTGATCACCAGATAGATCCCTCTCTGATTGAATCGGATGAGAGAAGGATCTATTGCTGCCACACACTGCATGCAGATTTCCAATAGATTTCAGCATGGTCTGTGAAACCACCTCTGCCTGCCAGGCTCCCCAGGTCTCTCCCATCTGGCTGTGCAGAGTGTTACAGGCTCACTTGTCTGGCAGCACAACTCCTCCTGTGTCCCACATCTCTCTCCCTTCCACTGGGGGCTCCTGTACCTAGTCACATGTACTGACATCACGTACAAGCGGTGAGGATGAGATAGCACGGGCTAATTGGTTGGTAATGCAAGAACAATATGAGAAATTGCCCTTGAGCAAAGCTAGTCAAAAGAGGCTCTTTACTAAGCAGGCATTGTTCAATCAGGGAGTCCAGACGGGTCATCTTCTGGCAACCATAGTGCAGACGCAGAATGGAAACAACCATATTTCAGCACTTAAAACCCATAATGGTAATACGATCAGCGACACTACAGGTATCCTTGTTGAGCTTCATAGATTGTACTCAGATTAATACCAATCTAGGGTGACAAATACAACCCCCTAGTTGGAAAGATTTATTCACGATATCCCATTGTTGCGATTGGTAGACACTGATAGGCTGTTACTTAATGTTCCTACAAATCTGAGCTGTATTATAAGGCTCCGGGGGCAGACGGCCTCCCATCTGAAACATAAGCAGTATGTGGGAGCCCTCCTTCCATGTCTCTTAGAATTGGTAACTAGGGAACACGAAATTGGGCATTTACCCCCTCTCTAAATAGAAAGGTTATAATCCTTATTCTTCTAACCATCCTGCCAACATGGCTATTCAGTACCTGTACAAAGTACTTTATATTCTTTGTGTAATCATATTGCTTGGATTTGTGGTTCTAAGAAATCAGCTCTGAAACAGTTAATAGCTAAATAGTTTGCATGGTTTGCTGTGTTTGCAATTTTCCCTCCTATATCTAGGTGGAGATTTCCCCTCACCAACAGGAGAGCAGCTTTTATACTGTGGAAATTTTGTAGCCAATGAGAGAAAGTCTTAGCTCAGAAAACAGGGAATGTGATAGAAACTGCAGTGAGCCTGCAACAGAGAGAAATGACTGGAGGCCTAGGAAAGAACTAGGCTGTAGAGAGATCTGAGGGGATTACACAGTGTTCCACACACATAACTGAGCTGTCTGTGGGGTGAAATTCTTCTCCACAGTGGCCTGTGACTGCATCCTTTCAAAAGAGGAGTGTTTACAGACCACTGACTGTTTCTTCCTGCCTCATCTGAGGAGCTATTCACAAGGCAAACTTTTAGTGAGTGTTTTCTGTGGATTGTAACTTTCACATATTCAGGCCTTCAGGTTTGTAGTGGGGACTAGAGACTGAACTGTATATTGGCCTAACAATCTGTTCTGAGGTGTCAAGGCCTATCTGAGGAGGATTATTAATATATATCTAATAATCCATCTTATGTCATCTTCCTGCTTCTGCTCTCCTGAGTGAAGCTTTGCCTTACACCTTTGTGGATTACAAATACTGTTTTATATATGAGCCCCAACTGCCAGCCTGCTGATTAGACTAAAATTGGTCAGGGTTTAGGGAAATCAGCTTAAATATTTATCTGAGTTTGATCATAACAGACCGTTAATACATTTGTAATTTAAAGTGCACTTAATGATTTACTGTGATTTTTGGGATTTGACATCTCTGGATTTTCTGTTGCTTCTTTGGGCTAAACCCTTTCAAGAGGCTTTGGAGGCGTCATTCTCTATTGCATTCCTTTGCAAGCAACTGTTGGTATTCCATTATTGTCATAACTGAGTTCAGATGCTATGACCTATCCTGTTCAAACATATTGCTAGAAGGTAAATTGTTAATTTTATCTTTATTACTGGGTCTCCAGATCCAACAAAATTGCTTAGCATTATACTGCTGGTTTATGTGCACCACTGGAGGTTGTAGGTTTCACCAGAGTTGGTCAAGAGCAGAACCCTAACACAGCTACACCTATGGGTGCGCTACATTCTCAAGCCTGGGAAGGACCACCTGCTAGCTGAATCATACAGATCTAATATTATGTGACCTCAGATGATAAAATCTTGGCCAATGTGCTAGTGAATAGGCTATACAAGGTTATTACTACTTTGATCAACCCAAATCAGATGTACTTTATGCCATCAACTCCTAACAATATCTGCAAATTATATTTATATTTACAAGCTCAGGCAGACAATGGGGGCAATAGAGCTATTCTGGCCCTAGACATCACCAATGCTTGAGTATTTGCAATGTTCCTTGGAATCAGTTATTTTGCTACTTAACAGATTTAAATCCTTTTCAAGGTTTAGTGTAAATTGGGATAGATCTTATGGCACCACCAATTGTTGTGTCGGTTTAACTTACAGCCTTGAAGATATTTAGGCATAACTGTGTCAGCAGATCCCATGCACTTTGAATGTGTGAACATGGGGTGAGGTCACTGGGTACAGGTAATGGAGAAAGACGCAGAACACAGGAGGCGGCACGCCAGCGGACAGGTGAGCCTGCAACACTATGCACAGGCTGGGGGATACACACTTTACATGGGTGTGTGTGTTTGGGGGGGGGGGGGGCAGCAGGGTTCCGTAGACCGTATGGAAATCAAACGCTGCACCCACTAAAGCCCTTTGAAGTGAGATCTTTCCAGCATGCCGCATCAATTATTTACTGCAATTGGGCTGGTCACGTTGTGGCATTGATCTTACAGATTCAATTACTATGACTGAATCTGCCAGATATTGATGGCGCAAATTGAAAAATGTATGGGCACCTTAACCTTCCTGCAAACAATGAACCATACTTCCACCCCTGAAGCAAATGTTAGCTCTACATGCAGAGTTAATATTTCAGCATATGCTCTGGTTACTTTCCCTATAGTATCCAATATTAACCAATGAAAAAGCAAGCTGCCACTTGAATAAGAAAAAAGCATCTGGTTGGTCGTTGTCTGCCAAGACTCTCTTGTGCACTCTTTCTGAATACATGCAGCCCAATGCTTCAGTGATCTGTCTTTGTGCTCATGCAGTTTTGTTTAAACATAGTGTTAAAGAAAGGCAGACAAAAACCAGCAGTAGACCCCAGCAAAGATGACATGCTACACAAAGCGATGAGAAGCTGAATGGAGAAAATGTAGACATTGACCTGCCTAAAAAGTGCAAGTAGTTCTGAAACTAAAGAATGAGGGGTATACATTTTGAGCAAAAAGTCACCCCCTTAATGCAAACATGATGAATCTAGGAGGGAACGACTTTACCTTTTGATTAATAAACTAGCTGCAAGCTAAATGATTAGCTTTGATTTGCTAGTTCAGATAGTCTTGCTCAACCCTACTGAACATGTATTTGAGTACATCTTAGGATACATCGGCCTAACAGAAAAGGAGTCTTTAAAAGTTCATCGCCGTGCTTTAATTGTGGTAGCTGGACAGCTTCACAAATAATTATGTGTTTTTTTTATTTATATTCTCCAGTCTAGAGCGTGAATGAAAGGGAGGGTGATATTCTGACTATCCAGCTCCAGAAACTTCTGAATCACCAGAAACAAAAATACATGTACCAGATCTGCACATACCAGATCTGTCAGAAGTAACCATGGTAAATACAGCATAGAAAGGTACACCAATATTTATTGTACAACTACTGATGGTCATCAATGCACATAGGTGAGGACGATAGTCACGAGAATGAGAACCAACCACAAAAAAAAAAAAAAAAGTTCATAACCTGAAAAGAGAACAAAACCCCTAGCAGCAAATCAACTAAAATGAAACTGCGAGCAGAGTAACACACAAAACAATAGTTCTATATCCTGAAAGTCACCATACTACCCTGACACATATTTAGCAAAATATTTTTCTATTTAATTTCCCACTGTTAAGCTCAATCCATTTGTGATCATTTCCAGACCAGAAAGGGATTGACCTGCTTGCAACATTAGGTGGTAATCTAAGCAGCTATGGCCACTTTACATGTGGTAGCTTGAGGGCCCATAGTGCTGGAACCTATCGAATAGTGCAACGTTTCGGCTCAAATGATTTTCAAGATTTCATGAAGAAATCCACTTAGATCAGAGAGGGATTGATCTGCTTGTGACATTGGGTGCCAATCTAAGCCTCTATGGACACGTTACATGACGTTTTTTGCACAATATATCTCCTGCTTAACTGCAGGGAATAGCAGACTGAAAGGTCACCAAGTCACTTGAAAAATCACAAGAAAGTTGTTACATTTGCAACTACCTGCTTTTGCAGGGAATCAGATCCGAATGCTTGTCCTAAATGTGCCTCTGACTCCATACTGAATACCACTTCCGAGGAACATACATTTTTCAAAAGTAGATTGTTAAATGAGCACTGCGTATGACCTTGCTGCCCATATGATAATTCCTGGACTTTTCAGTTGATCATTCCGGATTATAGTGTGACTAAATTCTCACAAACTAGAAGGATTACTGTGGTAACATCCCAGGATTGTAGAGTGGGGATTTAAAAGCAAAACATAAACTTCATGGTATTATTCTGTATTGCTGAGCCGTATGTTAGAGTGACTAAATATAAAAGACTATGGACTTAAAATGTAATACCTAAGAAAAATGTAATTTTACAAAGAATACTGAGGAGATGTCCTTTCTGTCGCAGGGAAAAGAAGAAAAGATCATTTTCGCCACCAGGGTGAGAGACAACAGCAAAAATGTTACAAATTATTACAGAAATTCTGTGACCCCCCCCCCCCCCCCCCCCCCCCCCCCCAGCTAAAAATAGAGAAAAAAAAACACTCCATTGCAGTCTCAGTGGCTGAGAGATTTAATGTCACTTCCAGAACTCTGTGACCTTGTCCCAGGGATACGTTTTCTCAATGAAAACCAAAAAACCAAGACAGCAAAAATCATCTGACAGAGCTTCTAACCATTCCTTACGCTAGGCCCCGTTTACACTTAATGAACAAGCGACACCCATGCTAACCTAGAAATAAACAACACATATATAAGTAGTTAAGCACTAACATCATATCCTCCCTGACTCTTGTTTTCCCCCCTCCCTTCTCTTGCTAATTGTGTATTCATTAGCTGCCCTCCTCCCAGAGTCTTCAGACACTCCCACTGAGGTGTATACTAGGAACTGCACGGTCTTTTTTTTTTATTTACTCATCCAATCGTTGAGTCACCTCAGCCTTGCTTGTAAACACAGGTGAGCAGGATCATGTTTCAGATAAGCAGCCAGACAGGGAAATAAATGGAAGAGGAGGAATATATTATTGATAAAAAGAATCCCCAGCATGCAACTGTTTCGCACTGACTACTAAAGGGCCAGTGCGTCTTAAAGGGACACTGTAGGGGGTCGGGGGAAAATGAGTTGAACTTACCCGCGCCTTCTAATGGTCCCCCATAGACATTCTGTGCCCGTGCAGCCACTCCCCAATGCTCCGGCCCTGCCTCTGGTTCACTTCTGGAATTTCAGACTTTAAAGTCTGAAAACCACTGCTCCTCCGTTGCGGTGTCCTCGCAGTACGCTCCTGGTGACATCAGCGGGATCGAGGACATGACAACGTAGGCGCAGTAGTTTTCAGACTTTAAAGTCTGAAATTCTAGAAGTGAACCTGAGGCGGGAAGGGAGCATTGGTGAGTGGCTGCGCAGGCACAGGATGCCTGCAGGGGACCATTAGATGCCCCGGGTAAGTTCAACTCATTTCCCCCCGACCCCCTACAGTATCCCTTTAAGTATGTGATAACTCCAAATCATAAAAGCAGAAAAAGTTTTGAATGCAGAATTAGCATCTTTATCACTTAATACACTCACACCAGCTGCTGTTCAAATTTGATTTTTATGGTGACACTCCGGCTTTAATCAGTTATGCTACGTACACACATGCGACAACGATCGTTCGTTGTCAACGACGAACAAACTTTTAATTGATGAAAGAACGACCTAAGTAAAGTTAGTTTTAAAAGGTGTGTAACGATCTGATCGTTAGAACGAACGTTACATCACGTAAAAGCAACTATTGCGCCTGCGCATAAAAATGAAAAGTTCCATGGAGAAATAGTGAAATGCGCATGTCAAGCCTACTACGAACGACCGTTTCCAACGATGTACTACTTTGCAAACGATCGTCGTTGGAAAAAATCCGCCAAGCTAGATCGTTCGTTTTTAACGATCTAGCTCGTCCGTCGTTAGACTTAATGGTCGTTGGCTGCTTTTTTTTTTTAAACGATCGTCGTTTCAAACGACTATAGTTGCATGTGTGTACGCACCTTTACTCTCAGTTATAACTGAAAGGAAAACGAATTTTCAAAGTAATACCCATGTTTTCCTATGGCACCTTTCACACTTAACGCATTCTAACTGAAATCTTTTTCACAATGAATTGCTATGGAAAAGGAAAAAAAAACGCGTTCCAACTGATAAAGGGCCTGAGCCCAATAATGCAGTTGTATCCGCTTCTGTCCGCTTTACAGCATCTCTAACATTGATGTTTAACTGAAAAGCAGACACAAATGCGTAAATGGGCTCAGGCCCTAAGTGTAAACGAGGCCTAAAATTACCGGTGAACTAAAAAAAAAAAAAAAAAAAAAAAAAAAAAAAAAAAAAGCTGACTGGTGTTATACTTTAATGCTCAAAATAACAAAAGTGCCGTAACTTTATAAAACACTAACTATTGTTGATGTGTTAACGTGCACTCAAAGCAGAACTAGAACTGCATTGAACATGAAAAAAAACAACAATTTCCTACAGACTTGTAAAGGCTGTGACAGCAGAGCAGACCTGAGATCTCAAGTGGTCAGATTATTTGGTGGCTTTGTATCTAATAAAAACTGTTTTAGTTTTGAACACACAGATCTGTTAACCGTCTGTTTCATCTGTGTCATACTGGTTTCGGTTCTTTCACAATCATGATGGCAGAATGAGTGGAAGTGATGTATAGATCAGCCTGCAGCACCAGTGTTTCCCTCCAAGCTATATTTAGAAACCATTCCTTGCAGGAACATTTACTATGCCTAAGAGGATTTCCGGACACACACAAAAGAGGTAGCTTGTTCTAGGAAAGTAATTCAAGGTCTACTCCGCCGTGTGTAGTGACTGCATTTCCTGTGTCTACTTCCAAATCACTGGGTTTCCTTCCAGTTTTTTCTGTACATTTATATGCATTTATAAAACAGCATATTATAATTGTAACCGGATTTCAGCTTGGGATTTTTAATATCTTAACTGTACAAGAAGCATAGGAAAACCTTATCTGAATTTAAATGCATTTTCACCAGACAGCTAGTAAATTTGGTAAACACTCACAAAAACACCTGATTTCTTGTGGCTTAAACTATACCTGAGGCTGGGGGAAAACAGAGAGTTTCATTTTAATTACCAGAGGCTTCTTCCAGCCCCCCACAGTCCATCAGGACCCTCAGTTTACTTCCGGTCCCCACCATTGTGACACTCTACCCCTCATAATGTTAGCCGACTATTCTAGTCACCGGCTGCTGTACATGTGCGGTCCAGGATGGAGCATGAGCAGTATGCCAATATGTCCGCTTTCCGACAGGGACAAAAGCACAATGGAAGGGACCCGGAGGACACAGAGGGACCTAAAAGACTACAGGGCGCTGGAAGAAGCCCCAGATCAGTAAAACCAACCTTTTTTCCTGCTTTGGGTTCTTTGAAGCAGGTGTTACCTTGACACATGCCACCTACATAAAAACTTGTTCAGACCATTGGAGCCAGGTACTACGAGGATCCTACAGCAGTCTTGGGGAGTTCATACCTTTACTAATCAGAGACAAAATATTAGACCAGTGATTTGCGTTATGGCTGATAAATGACTGGTATTACTGGGTTTACAATACTTGTGGCTTCTAAGGTCTTTACTTTACAAATTAGTGGAAACATCTGCAAAGTGAGGAAACCCACAGCAGCCAGTGAGCAGTGATGTTTCATTTGCTATAATGCTCTACAGGAAAATAAATGGCTCTTTGTTGTGGGAATATGCAGGTCACTCCTTTTTTTAACTGTCTTAATAAATAGCAGTCTGTATTAATGTGTTAACAATACACAAAGGATTGCAAGCAGCTCTTTCGTCCGCAGCATTTCCCAATAAGGTCAAAGCAAACAGCAACACTACACAGTGTTATAAATAATGTCAAATCAGAGGGATCTCCCCACTGTGTTGTAATGTGAGGTTACTGGCTTTCCAACCGCAGTTCACTCATAGTTTTCTCTTCATTAGAACATCACTCCGTCTGCTGATGTAGTTTCATGTACTAACAGGGCATGCTGCCAGTCATTTGGGGTGCCAAGAGTGTAATAACAGACCAATGCCAAGATTACACTTGTGTGTAATGTTAGTTCACCAATTAAGGTTTCTCGGGAGCTGTGTGTGTTTGATTGAATAGTTATTTGAAGCCATAAAGGGAACCTGTATTTACATTAAAATGATGCATGTTCAGAGGTTGGTAGTTTGTTAGGCTTGTCTCATACCTTCACTACTGAGTCAACAGCTTAGTTGGAAAAAACATGAGACACACAAGTCAGACACTTGCTCCAGGTCTCTGACTTACACAGTAGTGAAATCAGGCAGGCAGGTGGAGGAGGAGGCAGTGCTAGGCCAATTTCTGATAGATTTCATGCTGAAATCTATCGGGAATCGGTGTGCGGCATATGGGCAGGCAACAGATCCCTCTCTGATCAGATTCGATCAGGGAGGGATCTGTTTATGGTCAATCTGCCCATACATCAACCAATCTATGGCTACCTTAACAGAAAATCGGTCTATGGTATTGCCGGCTTTTGCAGCCAATCAATGGATTAGTGCAGGTGTTCAAAATAACTAACAAATGGCTGTTGCTCAGCGTGGTTAATTAGTCATGCAGCAAGGTGGGATTTTCTGGACATGTTCTCCAGTTGCAAAGTAGTGCAGATTATGATTAGTGTTAGTTTTGAAAATTCTTAGCAAGCTGCAAATAGAAATGGAAAGATACAGTAGGTAATTCAATAGACAAATGAAAAAGAGGTTTGTGGAGCAACAATGTGTATCTATAAAAAACGGGCATTTTCCTTGGGACTTATTCACACTATAAACCACGCTTCTGTTTTCTGATGCATATCTATTAAAATGCTACTCTCTGCCTCCATTTTAATACAATACTACAAAAAAAAGCAGGCAGAAAAATGGGAGTAGCAAACTTCAGGATGAGAATGAAGATTCAAACTGCGCTAGAGGGATAATGCCACAGATGGATTACAATGTAATGGGGCCCTAGGCAAGGTAGTAGATTTGGAGCCCTCCTGTGGTCCTTTTGGTAAGCCGAAGTGGAGAGAGGTCAGAGAAGGTGGTAGGTGGACCCCTTGAAACCTACTAGGCCCCAAGCAACTGCCTAGGTTGCCTGGTGGATGATCCTGCTCTGGATAATGCCCCATATTAACAACCTACATGCCCATTGGGGTGGGGTATCCCCAATATCTCAAACTAGCTGCTGCAGAACTAAACACAGAAGTGAGGCACATTACCATTCCTTCTAGTTTTTTGTTTTTCTGTGGAAGAAAAATCCATTAGATATGAGAAAACAAGTCCATCCATCTATTTGGGTTGTCAATTCTCATGTGCTTTTGCATTTTAGAAAATTGTGGAAAAACATGAAAAAACTGACATAGTATGAACAGGGCTTTACTACAATATGCCGCAGCACCTTATAAATGAAGATTCTAGCTCAATTATTATGCAATACATACCGGTACTTGAATCATTAGACGTGGGAGTTTCTTTCACTGATCCTTGTGTTATTCCATCTGTTTCATTGTCGTCTTCTGTCAAAATAATAATAAACATTTCAGCATTACTATAAAAAGTTAAATACAACTGTACAAAGTGAAAGAGGAATTCTCCTGCCGTCATGCAACAACATAGTCTGAGTGTGGCCCTATGGCTGTGTCACTGCCTCCAGTCATTTTCTGATTGCTACCGTAATCAATCGCAGACTTGTATTTTGGAAAGGCGCTAACAGTACAGCTAACACCTAGCTATATAGTTTACTAACCAGTGACAAAGAGACATAATCCCTAGCTCCCAACTGTCCCTTTTGCAGGGGGACAGTCCTCTTTGGGAACCAAATCCCTCGGTCCCTCGTTTCTCCTCATTTCTCCCTTTCAGGACTGATGCACAGTAAATATATGGATTTTTCTATTGAAAAATGTGTCTAATAGACAATGTTATTTCTATCATTTAAAATTGTTATACAGTCAGGTCCATAAATATTGGGACAGCAATATAAATATCGGGACACAATATCCTTCTTTTTAAGAATGTTCCAAACAGTTTTGGCCAAGCCTAATGTTTTTTGCTATCTCTCTGATGGGTTTGTTTTGTTTTTTCAGCCTAATGATGGCTTGCTTCACTGACAGTGACAACTCTTTGGATATCATCTTGAGAGTTGACAGCAACAGATTCCAAATGCAAAGAGCACATTTGTAATGAACTCTGGACCTTTTGTCTGCTCATTGAGATAATGAGGGAATAAACACACACCTGGCCATGGAACAGCTGAAAAGCCAATTGTCCCATTACTTTTGCTCCCTTAGGGCCCTTTCACACCAGAGGGATTTTTCGGCATTTTAACGCCACGGCCGAAGTTGGCGTTTTGCTAGGTAAAAGAAAGTCCGTAGACTTTCATTTTACCTTTCACATCTAACTCGGCATTTTGGAGCGTTGCGTTTCAGGGCCCGTTTCCACTATCACGAATTCGCATGCGTTCCCCGCCTGCGAATTCGCATAGCCAGTACAAGTGGATGGGACTGTTTCCACTTGTGCATTTTCCTGAACGTTTTTCTGTGCAGAAAAAATCTGCATGGTAGGGTCCTCAGAATTCGCCTGCGTGTGGAATGCAGGCGAATCGCACGCAATGAATTTAATAGGGAAATCACATGCGTTTTCCCCGCGAATTCGCATGCGATTTCGCATAGGTACCCATGTTAATTCACACAGGCAGTGACATGGTTAAAATCGCATCACCCTAACCTATGCGAAATCGCATGCAAAATCGCGGCAAAAAACGCATGCGGAATCGCACTCGCATGCGATTTGCCTGCGGTGATTCGCCGGCGATTCCGCAACGCTATAGTGGAAACGGGCCCTCAACGCTCCCAGGAGCTTTTTCAGGGCTGTTTACAGCCGAAGTTCGCTGTTGGCGTTTCAATGATAGTCAATGGAAAACGCCAACTTCAGCGTTTTCAAAGCGTTTTCAAAGCGTTTTACAGCTAACTTGTTCACTTATTTTTATAGAAGAAAAAAAAGGACGTTTTCATATGAGCTGTAAAACTCTTTCAAAACGCTTTGAAAACGCTATGTATTGGCGTTAAGCAAAAGGCTGACTTTCAGCCTTTTCTACCGCAGCCTCTAGTGTGAAAGAGCCCTTAACAAGTGGAACATATGCAAACTGCTGTAATTCCTACACCGTTCACCTGATTTGGATGTAAATACCCTCAAATTAAAGAGGAACTCCAGTGAAAATAATGTAGTAAAAAAAAGTGCTTCATTTTTTACCATAATTTTGTATAAATGATTTAGTCAGTGTTTGCTCATTGTAAAATCTTTCCTCTCCCCGATTTACATTCTGACATTTATTACATGGTGACATTTTTACTGTGGGCATTTTATGTAGCTGCTCCTAACTGTTTTGGCTGTTAGAGACAGCTGTAAACAGCTAATCCCTGTCTGTGAACATTGTTACATTGTGGCAGTTTGCCCAGAGTACTGCGGTACTCAGAGCTTCTTGTGGGAGGGGTTTTAGCACAAAATCAGTCATACAGCGCCCCCTGACGGTCTGTTTGTGAAAATCATTATATTTCTCATGTAAAAGGGGGTATCAGCTACTGATTGGGATAAAGTTCAATTCTAGGTTGGAGTTTCTCTTTAAAGCAGACAGTCCGCATTGTGATTGTGTATAGAGCCAACATTTTAGAATGGTGTTGATGTCCCAAAATATATGGACCTGACTGTATTTCTTATTTTCAAATGTAAAAATGAATGGGAACGAATGATGATGGAGAGGACCAGTGTGGTCTGACTTTTAAACATCTTTTACTTCTGAATTCTTTCTGGTATCAGTGACTAAAGGTGTGGTGGGGGCATGATTAGGGGTGTGGCAGGGTGTGTTTTAAAGTGCCCCTCTTTCTTATCTCAAAAAGTTGGGAGACCTGCATGATTACTCAAGCCAAAATGTCATTTGGCATTTCTTAGCATCTTATTCTTAATGGCTTTCAAATACCAGTATACCTGTCAATGAAAATCTACATTAAGATGGCCATACACATATGGATTTGCACTCATTGTTCCAAATGGTCAGTTCCTTTCAGAAAGGAATTGATTCCTTCCACACAGTACGTCAATTTTCAATAGATTATTTGAATACTCAATAGATTTCAACAGGGAATCTGATGAAATTTAATAAATCACAGAGTTGCACCATTCGATGCATTACAACCAAGGCTGAGCTCCGGATAAAATTAGGATGAAATCACGCGTCACGTGACTACAAACACTTCCTCCTTCCGGATTGAAGGAGGAAGTGTAGTAGTCACGTGACGCGGCTTGGAATGCAGCGTGGGGCGCGGTTACAGAAGACAGCTGCTGGGTAAGTTTAACCCCTCTCACCAAGCTGCTCAGGTTCATTAATTAGAGGATGAAATCCGAATGAAACTCATTCAGATTTCATCAGAATTTTATCCACAGCTCATCCCTGATTATAACACTAACACTATGGTTCGTCAATCTACCGCTGCTCCTGCCACAACCCCTAATGGAACTAGATTTTCTGTCCTATCCAATTAATACTTTCAATCAATTTTTGGTCAAAAACGATCACATTTGATTGATCTGATTGATTAGGAAATGTTTGGAGCTTGATTCCTATCCAATTCTATCAGTGATTGAATCTGCAGGTAATCGAATGGGAAAATCGATGCATGTATGACTTTTACACTGTACAATTCATCACTTACAGCTTTAAAGCTCATCTAAGCAAACAATTTACTAATGTAATGGCTCGCTCCACCTTTCAGTAAACTAGCAAGACACAAGAATGTTTGAATAGCAGGCTCTGCACAGCCCACCACAGAGAGCGATGATTCACAGGGGACAGTTACCAAAGATAAGGACCTTTATAAGCTTTTTTTTTATGCACTTATCTGTCTCTTTTGTAATGGGAGGAAGCCATTACAGTAATACATATTTTTTTAAATCAGACAGTACAAGACCAGGACATTCTGACAATAAGGCTGCAGGCATCCCTTACAGTGTCGCACTGGGACATCCATGCTGGCATTGAAACATAGCCAAACCTGTCCTTTGACAGATGTGGCAAAAACTTCTTTAAGTCAAAATCTAATCACTATAATCATTCACTATAGCTGGCCACAGCACAAAGCACATGTACAGGTTTCATGTGACCTCTCTTCATCCAACTCAATCTTCCTAGATGAACCCTTACCAAATTTCCCAGCATCCAGCTAATTAAACAACAGTGACTGCAGGAGCTCTAAAGCTGTGTACCCAAGATTTTCCAGACAACTGGTGATTCTTTAAGCGATGAGCGGTTGTTTATGCAACATCGCGATGTGGGTATAGGTGCGCGATCACACGAACGTTGCTTAGCTTAGTGTGTCGATAAACAACCGTCACGGCAGGTCTGATCTTTAAGATCCCCGACGACACTGCGCAAAGTACTGATTGCTTGACTTTACGTTCGTGCCCGTTGTGTACCGTAACGTCGCACATACCTGCCGGCAGGAAGATAAATCGCTGGACGCTCATCGTGAGGGAGACGTCGCTGGATCCTTCATCCTGGGTAGCTGCGGTGAGTATGAGGCTTAAGGTTGTTAAACTAAATAGCTGTAAAAAGTTCAAGATTTTAGAGCAGGCCATATTGGTTTGTGAACCAAAAAAGTGTATTATTGCTGGACAATTACAAATATCGTAAAACTATGTGAGGCACTAGTCAAGAGGAAGAAAACTATGAGGTCCTGCTCTAGTGACTGTATTGCCTCAGCTCCAAAGGCAGACATACAACCATGCATCTGTTATGACCGAGGCCACTCGCATGGAGCCCCCTTGATTTATTCTGCAAAGGGCCCACTGTTGGCTCTGTCCACCACTTCCTAGCTTACTGAATAACTAGGGACAATCTCTGATCCTATACAGCCCACTAAAAATGGACTGGAAGCCTGCTGTTGTGTGGTTTACAAAAGTGGAGGAGTCCAAAAAGTTCTACTTTGAAGACATCATCACATGTGAGAAATAAAAAAGTAAATAAGTAGCAGCCAAAGAAAAGTCAACATGAAAGTATTACACAAATACGAAAAAGAAAGTAAAAAGGAAATGGGAAAAAGAAAGTAAAGTAAAGACTGATAGAGTTCCTTTAGCAGCTGTACTTAATATTATTGCCATATAAAACGAAAAGGAATTGGCTCACAGACTGTATTTTATTTAAACTTGCATTTTTGGAACTTTGTAATAAAGAAGGGATTACTAGGTGTTTAATTTTGTGCGTCAGACTTACAGCATTCTTTATTTCTAATTCCATAAAGAAAGAAATGCTTACTACACTTCAGGATTACTAACTTCACAGAGAACATGCTAATATTTCACATCGTATTAAATCAAAGGTTTTTTGGCTTGTAACGCACTGCAAAGTGTAAATGTCATAACTTTGCATTTAATAAAAGGACTGAAATGTAAACTCAAGAAAGTGAACTTTAAAACGACAGCCAGAAAAAGGATAACGGCATCATCTCATTTCTCAAGCACTAAGCCAAGCTGACCGGAGGGATACAAACCTGGTTCTGTCTGAACATTCTCCGATATTCGGAAGCAGTGCAGTTTGCTGAAGTTGCGGGAGTGTAAGCAAACACAGTTTGGTGAAAGTATCATATTCCGTAATCTGCCGAATGTGCATTCATGGGTTAGGATTACATAGCAAGATGCGTGTGCCTGGAAAAGAAACAGAAGTGAGAATAACGTCCAATTTTATTTCACAACTAACAGAAGGAGATTGCTTCGTTCTTGGGTGATACTGCGCTTACATGAGCTGTTACTGTTGGACCAGATTTAGTTTAAATTTGAAAACATGCTTGAAGAAGGGAACTAATCCTCTGAAAGCTCGCATTATGAAACATTTTTCAGTTAGTCAATAAAAGGTGAAAAAAGGGACATCAAATTGCCCCACCCAAGTAAAGGAGAGAGAAATATTTGAGGTTTCTAGTGCAAAAAATATAGTTTAGTATTATGTATAATTCCTATACAGCAGAGGTGCCCAACTCCAGCCATCGAGGGCCAATCCATGCCAGTGTTTAGGACGTACCGAGAAAAGGAGAAATGTGTTCTGCTTGATAAACCATGCCTTTCCTGATTCAGTCCCATTAATTCATTTGAGCTGTGCCAAAAATGTGCGAGGACCTCGAGGACTGGAGTCGAAGAGCCCTGCTGTATAGTAACTATATACATAAATCTTTAATTTACATTGGCTAAATGTCCACATAAAAATGTCCTGTAATTACACAAAATATAAGATCTTGGCCAGTTAAAAAATGTACTTAATGCATCATAAACTCGATGCCTGTCTTGTAGCCCAATACACTCTTTTTTAGAGACTCAGTCGCAAGATTCACATTCATATAATACACAGGCTTGAACAGCATCAAAAAGAGAAGTCTAGGGCCAAACAGATTTCATCTTGTGATGTAGCCAGAAGTGAACAAGGAAAAATGGTGGTGAATCAAAATGACCCCTGTTAGAACTATAACGCTAAGACAATCACTGTAGCAAAAGCTGAAAATGAAGATGCTGTGTTACCATGTGCAAACCAGCCCCATCTATCCTGATGCATACAGTGGTGTCTACTATCTATCAGCAAAATTGAGATGTAGTGTCATAGGCAACTGCAGTTTTAATATTTCACAACAATTAGAGTAATTTGTTTTAATGAAGTGTGGCTACAAAGGTTAGTAGTCAAAAGAGGCAGCACAAGGAAGCCCCACGGGAGGGTATATAGTATATATACAATTCTGTACACTACCCAGTGGATACATAAACATTAAATACCTGAATACCACACCATTCACATCTCATGCCGGAGAGAACTTCAGAAGAGCCACAGGTTTTCTTGCAGACTTCGCAGCGGGCACTTGAGGACAAGATTCCCTCTCTCCAATGATGGTGATATGTATCCTAAGCAACAAAATATATTGTAAATTGTATGAAAAAACGATTGGGTGTAGTTGTGCTCCAGTGCACCTAGGGCTGGCAACATCATTACTCCTTGATAATATATTTCTACAGGAGAATTAAGCGCCTATGCACACACAAGCATGTCTGTGACCTATACTTGGGATAGCGAATACATGAGTATATACGGTTACTAAAAAAAGCTTATAGCAATTCCTACTCTATAGCAAATATTTCAGCTAAGCATAGCTTAATAAGTATACTACAACATTAAGAACTTCAGGACCATGCTTTTGGAAATCTAAGTTATGTTTGTGGACATTCATTCCTGCCATTACATAGAATTTCATAGGCCATGCTGTCCCTATACCACCACTCACCCCCCGCTGCTGTGAAAATCTACTTTTTGTCAGAAACTAAACAATCACAAACAACACAGGTTTCCAATATCATGGCCCCAAAGTAGTTATAATTTGAGGATAAAGGGATTTAGAAATACATGTAACGTTGAATACTAGCGTAGAAACTTGTGATGACAACACAGGTAGTATGGTAGGCTGTAAGGATTGATGCTATGCTATTGTGGGATTTCTGATTGGGTTGAACATCTCACATACCCAATGTCATCTATGGGAATAGGCCCAACATGCTTGAGGCGTCAGCCTCAACTCGCTCATAAAAAGAAGTTAAAGGAAAAAAAAGGGGAGTTAATACTATCTGGTGTACCTAGTTAGAAAAAAAAGAATAAGATTACTGTATGTGGCTCTAAAAGTTGTAAAAGGAACAGTAAGCAAATAAAGGGAATGAAGAGAGTGAAAATAAAGAAGAGAAGATTTGATCATCAATAGCAGCTGGCATGATTTATATAGTCCAATGCATTCTTATCTATAATAGCCTTATATATAAAGTACTAAGGTTATCTATATGGTCCTAAGCATCTATTTGAAAATAATTATTATACAGTGGTGATAAAACTTTCTCAGAATGAATCTTTGTTTTATATAGTACAGCTCAGATTCTGTGAAAGAGCATTTGGTGCCCAAGGCATGTTTTCACATGACCAGAGTGCTCTCGACTTCCAGAAGGCTTTATTTCCGTACTGGCTGTAACGACAAATTAATACTTTAATTGAAATGTGTGCTGCCTAGAGGTTTTCTATCTAGCAAGGCTTCCGTAAGATTTCAGAGATCTTTTCAAAGACCATTCAGATCAGTTCTCATCCAGAACCTTTTAACTTTAGTGCATGTCCACAAACTGTGAGGGTAGGCACCATTATCCCTACACCCCTTAAAACAAGCTAAGGCTGTGGGAAAGCATGTGAGTGGTCACATAGCCTCAGGAGATGCTCAGAGTGCAAAACAGTCATCAGGCAGGTTGCCTACTCCCACAATCTCTCTGTGTAGATCACATCTGACCTCTATTTCTGGGCCCGGCAAACTGACTTGGGTATAAAAACTTTGAAGCAGGTTGCGGATGTGGAATCTCTCAGCACCATACGTTGATGTACTACAACATAATATGATGTAATGAGTGTCCATAGATGGTATGGTTCACCAGCAATTACTGGTTTAGAACTGAGTACACCTGTTGCACTAAGAATTACCTGAATTACTTCAGAAATATAACTAAAGCCCCATCTAAAGCCTGCTAATTATAAAATTGTCACGCACTGATATTCTCCTGGGATATTCTATTAAGCTTCTGAATACACTTAGTTCTGAAAATAGTTTACAATACATGTCTCTGGATTGCTGAGGAAAGCCAATTGTATATGTGTAGAAGTATTCCTGGATCTCTGTACATTTCTATGCTTGAATGTTAAGATTTGAAAGCACAACTTACTAACTTTTTTTTGCCCTTTCCATAGCTGGGAAGGCTACTAATATGAAAATGGATTTCTTCAACTAGAGAACCAGTATTTGTCATTTGTGATTGCCAACAGCCATCAGGGAAGAGTAGCAGCTACAAACAACATTCAACGGATTTCCATGACAAATACTACACTTACAAGCAGAGTAGTGGATGCAGTCAGTGTATAGTATACATTTAGGTCCATAAATATTTGGACAGAGAACTTTTTTTTCTAATTTTGGTTCTGTACATTACCACAATAAATTTTAAATGAACCAGCTCAGATACAGTTGAAGGGCAGACTTCCAGGTGTGACTTAGTGGGGTGAACAAAATGATTGCATAAAAATATGAGGCAACTAAAGAATTTTTTAACACAATTCCTTCATTTCAGGGGCTCAAAAGTAATTGGGCAAATTAAATAACTGGAAATAAAAATAAAATGTTCAATTCTAATACTTGGTTGAAAACCCCTTGCTGGCAATGGCAGCCTGAGTCTTGAACTCATGGACATCACCAGATGCTGGGTTTCCTCCTTTGTCATGTTCTGCCAGGCCTTTACTGCAGCAGATTTCATTTGCTGTTTGTTTCTGGGACTGTCCAAAGTTTAGTCGTCAACAAGTGAAATGCATGCTCAACTAGGTTAAGTTCAGGTGACTTATTTGGACATTCAAGAATTTTCCACTTCTTTGCTTTAATAAACTCCTGGGTTGCTTTGGCTGTATGTTTTGGGTTCTTGTCCATCTGTAACATGAACTAGCCCAATCAACCTGACTGCATTTAGCTGGATTTGAGCAGACAGTATGTCTCTGAACACCTCAGAATTCATTTGGCTGCTCTTGTCCTGTGTCACACTAGTATACACTAGTATACCAGTACCACTGGCAGCCATGCACGCTCAAGCAATCACTCTGCCTCCACCATGTTTTACATATGATGTGGTATGCTTTGGATAATGAGCTGTTCCATCTCTTCATACTTTTTTCTTGCCATCATTCTTGTAGAGGCTGATCTTGGGTTCATCTGTCCAAACAATGTTTTTCCAGAACTGTGCTGGTTTTATAGATTTTCTTTAGCAAAATCCAATCTAGCCTTTCTATTCTTGAGGTTTATGAGTGGCTTGCACCTTGCAGCACACCCTCTGTATTTACTTTCAAGCAGTCTTGTCTTTAAGGTAGACGTGGATATTGATACACCTTCCCCTTGGAGAGTGTTGTTCACTTGGTTGCCTGTTGTGAAGTGGTTTCTTTTTACAATGGAAAGGATGCTGCAATCATCCACCACTGTTGTCTTCCATGGACATCAATGTCTTTTTGCGTTGCTGAGTTCACCAGTGTTTGTTTTCTTTCTCGGGATGTACCAAATTGTAAGTTTTGTCATTCGTAATAATGTAATATTTTCTTGGATGGATTTTTTATGTTTTTGCAGCTTAAAGTGAAACCTCCAGAATAAAAATCTATTCAGCAGCACTAAAAAGGCTTGGTGTTCCTTTAACAGTTTCACAGCATCAGAACTTTGTTTTTCTAGCCCAAGCATTTTCTTGCTTAGTCACCTACACAGAATAGAAGTACCCAGGTAATTGTAGGTGTCCTAACACTGTGTGCTCCTAATTCCTAGATAGGTCTGATGCAATGAATGTTTGCATGTCTGCACTATGCATGTTACAGGGCCAGAGTTAGGACTCCTACAATCGTACTTCTGCGCAGAAGTAAAAGAATGCATTCTTCTGTGAACTAAGACCAAGGCTTTTAACTTGGCTGTAGGGATAATGTGGCCCCCAGCAAAACTTTGATGGGGCCCCAAATGCTCACACCCTTTCCTTGCCTACTCCCGGTGATCCTCACAGCCTGGGGGACCATCTTGAAAGGGTCATAAAACGGGTGGACATCATAATCTTCACACCTATAACAAGTGTAGCCACAAAAACACCCAAGTCTGACATTATGCTTTAGGGATTGTTTTACTGTTAAAGGGGACAGGACACCTTCACCGCATTGAAGGGACAATGGACGGGGCCATGTAGTGTGTAGTGTGCAGACATTGCCAATAAAGGTGAACAAAAGTTCCAGTCTGTGGAGTGCCTCCTTCTACATATTATAAAAAAAGTTTTACTTCCCTGCTGCTACTCCAAGTGACTTAAAGTGGTCTGAAACTCTGACATAACATTCAATAACGTGTTTTCCTACTTTATATTACTCATACAGTTATCATATTTGCTTCTATGCACAATATTATCTGTCTACAAATTACAAGTTTCCAAAGTGTAGTTTTTCTTGTTCTGAAAACTGTCATTGCATTTTATTCCAACTGCTTTTTATTATATATTAACATTTTCTAGTGAGCTGTTCTCAGAAAGTGTTTTTTTACTTGTTACAGACAAATGTATCAACATTGGAATGTAAACAAAGATACTGTTATCTCCAGTTTGGATGCGGATTTGAGGCTGAATAGCAGGAGAAAGTGCTTTGTTTAACCATTTCAGTGATGTTCTGTTAAAAAAACAAAAAACTGTCTGGGATAGTAGCTTTACAGCTGGGAGGAAGAGCAAAGTTGAAATGCTGACTTTCAGACCACTTTAAGCTATGTACATACAGCCACTAAAGACAACCTCAGGCAAGGCTCTAGCACAGTGATGGCTAACCTTGGCACTCCAGCTGTGACAAAACTACAAATCCCATCATGCCTCTGCCTCCCCGAGTTATGCTTAGAGCTGTCAGAGTATTGCAATGCCTCATGGGACCAAGGTTAGCCATCACTGCTCTAGCACATGTACAGGAGCTCCTCCAACATCGCCTAAAGATCTGGCATGCTAAATGTTTAAAGAGACATTCAAGTAATCCCCAACCACATGGTTCTCCCACAAACCCAGCCCGCCAGAAGCCACTCCATTGTCGCTCATCCCCACTCCATAGTAAAAGACGCATTATTAGCCTCTACGCTAGTGACGCATTTGTACAGGAGTCAGCCCTCAAATGTCATCCAAGGGATTGAGTCCTGATCCCTGCAAGTGACAAGAACTGGAAATGTGTATGTTGCTTTACAGGCATACACAGTTTCGGAATCACTCCTCTCCTATTCTCATCATCCTATGGCAGCTCCGCCTGCAGTGTTACTAGAATTGGGTCTTAGAATAACTGAGAATGTGGTCTTTTTCCAGCTTCCTTTGCTTGGAATCGCTTTCAAAAATCAACAGTGATGGGATTAGGTAAACATTAGGTCAGTGTTGGTGATAGTTTAACGAATTTACTTAATATGCATGTTTCTGTTCACATGGGAAGAAGCAGTGGCTAGTAAGGGCCTATTTCCACTACATGCAGATTGGATGCAAAATGGATGCAGAAAAACTGACTCCAATGAAAGCCTATGGGCCTGGAGTCAGTTTTTCTGTATCAATTCTGCATCCAATCTGCATGTAGTGGAAACAGGCCCTAAATCAGAGGTATTAGTCACATTAGTCAGAAGCTGTTGATCAACTGCCAATTAACTGACTAGCAACTAGCACAATGGATTTCAAAACAGTCGCTGCTAATTCCCATGTAAGCACAAATATACCTATTATCAAATTCTTTTCTCATCACTGCTGCTAAGTGCATGTGCTGCAGCTACTGTAACTAAACGGCATTATTGACAGACTGGTGGAGTTATGGATGTGGGTATCGTGTTCAATTCTAAAAATACACCCACCAACCTTTGCAGGTCTGCACCATCCCCACATTCCTGCTTGAAAGAACATGAATGGAGGTTTAGGCTGTCCAATAAATTCAACAGCTCTGAGCATGACTTTCTGCAGGACACAGCAGGATTATAACTACGTGAGGATATTCAATGCAGTCAAATTTTATTAGTTGTCCATACTAGCTCCGTAGTGTGCAGCACCTTGGTAATGTTACGGCCCTGAATAACAGATAGGTTGATCACCACTGCTACAGTATCTTATGCAAGTCTGTAGAAGTCCGGCCAATTAGATATACAGAAAGGTGCAAGGTGGAAGTATAGAAGGCGCTTGCTGTATGGATGCCGGAGACCAGGACACCACCATTTCTACAGAGTGATGTACCAACAAACTCCTATCAGGTAAGTATGACTACCATACTTGTACTTACCTTCATCAGTGGCTGGATAGTGTACTGGTTAAGGGCACATACTGACATCGGAGATTCAAAACTCAGGTCTTACCATTCAGTAAGCCAGTACCTACTCAGTAAGGAGTCCTTGGACAAGAATCCTTAACACTGCTACTGACTACTCAATGCGTCCCTAGGGGCTGCCTTTAACGCGCTTTGAGTCCGTTAGCAGAAAAGTGCTATACAAAATTATGATTATTATCCATATAACCTTAGAGCACTGAGGAGAGTGCTCCTATAGAGAACACCGTTTTCACTTTGCAGGCTTACAATTTAAGTACCCAGTCAAATTCAAGATTTTTTTTTTCTCTTAAAAACATGAAGATAATGAGGGTTAGTTGGCAAGCAATTACAAAAATGTATATCCTATTAAAAAACTTACATGGTTTTGCTGCCCATCATGATGACACTGCCTACAATCACTGCAAGCAAAGATGGCACAGTCTGCATGCACATGGAGTTCACAAACTAGAAAACAAACAAAACAATGTTCTAATTAACACAGATGTTGCAATAAAGGTATACACAGTCTATTTGCATAGTGTTGAAATAGGAAATCCAGTGATCTACAGACGACCTATACACAGCTAACATTTGTTTGTTCTGCACAGAAAAAGCTGCATATTTCTATACCAACACACAGGCAGTCACCTACTTACAAACAGGTTCTGTTCCTGGATATTGTAAGTTGGGTTTCTGAGTCCTGTGTTAAATATGGTAAACATGGATAAACTATTTACTTTTGGACGACTCTAGATTTGGACATATTGTATAAACTACTGTATGATTTTGGTTGATTTTCAATGTGCTTTTAAAAAGTTTTAAACTACTGTACCTATAACTGCTTTTACAAAACTGTAAAGTTTAACAACAACAAAAATGTAATAGAACCGTATAGTACATATATTTTATATCTGAAACGTAATTTGAATCATTTGTAAGTAGGGAACTGATTGTATTTGTATTCCAAATTAAAAAATAAATCCTACCTAATAATAGGCAAGTGTCCCTGCGTCTGTCCGTGTGTCAGTGCTTTTTAGCACTGCGCATGTGCAGGGACAAGACGCAGAGACCCTGCCGAGAGACGGAGGAGGACGGGGCCAGAAGGGCGGTGTGTGTGTGTGTGTGTGTGTGGCGCATGGCGGGCGTGCGCGGGGGGCAGGTGCGCGCGCTTCTGGCGCTGTGCGTGATTAGTGACAGACCTAGCCCATTTTTAAACAGGCTAAGGTCACTAGTAAATGAATAAAACACTTTCTGAAAGTGGACCTATGCAACATTAGGCAAGCCAAAGAACACTGCTTAAAAAAGGAAACTGAACTATCCATAAAATAACACCGGATATGGTCTTCAAATACCAAAGTAAACTGCTTCCTTTTGTGCCTCTAAATTGAAAGGAATGACCATACTGGAGTTTCCTCCTGATGAGATGGACCATACTTGTGCTCCCTGACTACATGCATAGCTTAGATGTCACACACATTTGGAATGTAGGTGAATGGTCTGCTTTAATATTAGAACTATTTACAAACATTTATGCCTACTACATAATTATAGTATCTAACTGTGCAAACCCTGGAAAGGCTATCATTATATAAATATGGACTTCCTCTGTTATTTGCAGCGCTGTATTTATACAGCATTGACATGTGATTAGCTCTCTGTGAAAGCAGTGTCTGACTTCTATTGTACAAGTCTAGTAGCTTCATTTCACTATCAATCAAAAGTCAGGAGACAATAATATAGAATGCACTATTGTTTTACCTGTGAAGAAGAAGAACACCATGCCCTGAACCCTACAGCAGAAAAAACATGTTTGCATTTAAAGCAGTGGTCCTCAAACTAAGGCCCGCGGGCCAAATGCAGCCCTCTGAGGCTTTGACACCAGCCCCTCACACACACAAAGTATTACTTATAGATGTGGCCCGCTACACCTTTAAATATCGGTGATCCAGCATATAGAATAGCAGTCATGCGCTGGCTTCCAATCCAATTCCGCATCAGGTGACACTGCTATCCAATTGGACGTCAGGTTGTCACCTGGGTATTCTTCCCTGTCTGGCGCGCAAAGATGTTCTGCTGCTGGGAGTTCTCCTCTTGGCAGGATTGGGGGGAATCCATACCTAGATTCAATGTAATGTTTTTCAGCATCATTTTATGTATGTTCTGGCCCCCCAGCAGTCTGAAGTATGTTGACTTGGCTTTTGCCCAAAAAAAGTTTGGAGACTCCTGATTTAAAGTGTACTACTAGCATAAGCTTCAGATTGCTTCCTGATTATTTTTTCTTTAACTATATGTGGCTCCCCAGTAGTTTTTAAAACATTTTAGAACTCTTTGTTCTGGTCAACCAAGAGCTAGTGTCATGAGCTGCAATGATATTACTCTCCTTATCTTCTTTCCAATGCCTCTCACTACAACCCCACCCCCCATATACACACACATTTTTGTCTGAAATCAGCACGCACAAACCTATGATCTATAGTCTGATCAGTGGTTTAATCAAAGCTCACTGCTTATTTCTATTTCCTGGCTGGGCCTCGAAGAGACAATCACAGGAGTCAGGTCAGAAAATAAAGCTTTAACTCTATTGGGCTCTGAACAGACTTTTTTGTTGTTGTCCATTCTCTGCTCATTGCTAAGCAGAGAGTAAACAGCTCCTATGTTATACACTTGTCATGCTGCGACTGATCTATAGCAGCAAGTGGGCCTCACTTCTGTGACGTCTACGATAATCCCGGGCAGGCGGACGCCTTCCCCTATATAGCCTATGGGGAAGCGCATCTGCCCCGGGCTCCAGCAGCATCACTGTGGACCAGCAGAGCAGACATTATACTGTCCGCTCCCGCAGGCTGCACGTGATGCGGAAGTGTAGTGGGAATGGAGCATCGGTGTGAAGGATAACAGACTTTTGTGCAGTAGAACACTATGTAAACAATAGGCTCCCAGGGGAGTCCAAAATCTTTACATAAAAGTACACTACTTAAAAATAAGTAGCAGGTTGGGAAGCAATCTGGCACTCATTTAATACATTAATATTAGACGTACAATTTATGCTGTAAAGCCCTAATAAAAGTATCCCATTGTTCTTAATGCATAAGAAAAAAAAAATGCAGTAATTTGTAAGGCAAAGTTAAAAGTCTTGAGCATTGCAGGTCTGTACCTTTTGCAACGGATAAATAAGTACCTGGCTGGATGACGTTGCAATTTTA
This sequence comes from Hyperolius riggenbachi, assembly GCF_040937935.1. Classification (NCBI taxonomy): domain Eukaryota; kingdom Metazoa; phylum Chordata; class Amphibia; order Anura; family Hyperoliidae; genus Hyperolius; species Hyperolius riggenbachi. The sequence goes on from NC_090646.1 coordinate 366,300,398, forward strand.
CTGGGTAGACAAGGTCTCTCCCCATCATTGCGATCAGAAGCCCCATTCACTTGGCCAGGCTTTTGTAAACAGCAAAATGCAAATGCAATCAATTGCCATTTTGCAATGTGATTTTTTTTTTTTGGCTTTGCGTTTTCACCTGATCACCCTATCGAACAATATGAAGAAAAAAAAATGGCAATATTTTACAAAAGAACACCATTTTTCTGGTTAATAGGCTGATCACCCTTATAATTAGGCTCCACAGAATACTCTATAAACTTAGACATTTGCCCGGAACAGAATTACTAATACAGTATGGTTTATGCTCTTTCTGATCTACTCTACCACAATACTTCTGAATGAAATCATTAAACATTAATGCCTATGGAGACAATGTGGATTTTAATCTACTGAGCCACAGTAGCTATAGGACATGCATTTTGTCAAGCCTGATTGATTTCTGAACAAGGACACGGATCAGATTAGACAGGAATCATTAAGGCAAGGGATGCAGCAATTATTTATTAACCACTCTACTATAGGATAAGATGGAGTCACTCATGAAAGAGGATGCACTAATAGAGCTAAAATTATGTATGCATCTCTGTAAGGAATACTCACTCTAATCTACAGCCCTGATACCAAACCAAATTGCTGTAATGCCCAGTGGAGAAAATGTCTCAAAGCAGCAGGAAATCCTTGACAAGTCAAAACATTTAAACATCATTAAAACAATAACTTGAACATACAAATACAGTTAGAAACCAATAGCTTTTCTCTGTACGCTTCATGCTCCGCATTCTCCATAAATCAGTCTTCTAGCTATTCTAATACAGGAAAAAAGCCTTTGGGTATAAATTAGACTCAAACAATAAGAAACCTACAGCATATGCGGTATTCTATATACACGGCTTACGATGCTTTGCAGCACAGAAATACACTTTGGGTTATTACATAGAATAAACAAAGTTGAAATAATAATCACAGGAGTCTAAAAGAAGAAAAACCACCAGCAGAAAACATGATGGTGTCAGCGCAGACTACAACTATGTACTGATAATTTACACAGTGCACTGCACATACTTATTATGCTAGGTACACATGATGCGTTTTTTCTGTCGATTTTCCGTTCAATTGATTTTCAATTCGTTTTTCTGCTTGATTCTCTTATCTTTCCTTATCAAGTTCCATTCACTTCAAGGAAAATCGAGCAGTAAAACGATCGAAAGTAATATCTGACACGTTGGAAATTATCTATCGAACGCATGCATCGACCGCAAAAACGTATAGTGTGTACCTAGCATTACAGTACTCCACATGTCTAAATAGATCACCATTATCCTTTTCAGGAAAAAATAATCATATCACCACATTAAACCTGACTGATACTATTCTTTTTCTTCAACTTCACACATATAATATAGGTATTCAGACAACTAATTTCTCCTTTAGCAGTGAGTACAGTTTTAAAGTCTTCTTGAATAATCCAATACAAGCTTTGCACCTGGATGTGGGGATTTTCTGCCATTTTTCTCTGCAAATCCTCTCAAGCTGACTACAGTCCGTCAGTGTGCAGTTATTTTCAGGTCTCCTCAGAGGTGTTTGGGTTCAAGTCTGGGTTCTGGCTGGGACACTCAAGGATATTCACATAGCTGTCTCTATGCAACGTCTCAGTTGTCTTTAGTCTGTCACACTAGAGGTTTGTTTCTCAAAGTCAGGGGTTCTGATTCAATTCTTACTACTGCTAACGTTAAGGGCTGGTTTACACTGCCAGGGCTGTAGAGTCGGTACAAAAATCAAGTAAATCAGACTCCTCAGTTTATGAAACCCCCGACTCCAGGTACTCAAAACTGCTCCGACTCAGTCTAATTTTTACAAAGGCTATGGATCTGGTTCGAAAATCATCCGACTGACTCCTCAGTTTATTGAAACCACCAACTCCAAATCTGATTCCAGGTACCCAAAATTGCTCAGACTCCTCGACTCCAACTCCATAGCCCTGCACACTGGAAGAGCTTTTTCTAAGCGCTTGTGATTTTAAAAGCACTTAGTAATGTAATGCTGTGTGTGTTATCACTTAAGCGATGCAATTTTATAAAAGTCACCCACAGCATTACATTAGCAAAAGGTTTTCAAATCCATAGAGCTTAAAAAGCTCTTGGTGTGAACCAACCCTAAGGGCTAGTAATAGCTTACAGTAGGCACAAGTATTTTCACCTCATTCACTAGAGAAAAAAAATGCTATGTGGTTCTACGTTTGCATGGAACTGAAGGGACTGCTTCACATCTTTATGTACACCTGTAGAGGAAGTTGAGTCAAACTTGGGGGAGAGGGTTTTTTTGTTTTTGTTTTTTTAATCTATTGCAAAATCTGTAAATTACCCTTAAGATCCTTTTTTTTCACTTGAGCATATGAAGGTGTCCATCAATCCCTTATCAGTTCCCACAAAAGGTTAATAGAAGTATAAATAAAATAGCATCTTGAAGACAGTATTTTAAAACATTTTTCTTCACTTTATACTTGATTGTCTCATATGTCTCATGTTGTGTTCAGATGCAACATTGAAAACCTAGGATGTGCTACTTTATTGAGAGAGAAAAGGCTTTCTTCTGCCTGACAACCCTTCCAAACAAGCTATACTTGTTCAGTTTTTAATATAACTGTACTGTCATACACTAACCTTTACATTCTAACTAAAGCTAGGTACACATACGTGATTAACCTCCCAGGCATTATGATTATTTCTAGATTTAGGGTCTAAAAGCCATGCAATTTTTTTCACAAGCTTTTAGACCCTAAAATCAATAAAAAAAAAAAATATATATATATATATATATATATATATATATATATATATATATATATATATATATATATATATATATATATATATATATACCACAGAGAGATCTGCAGCAGCTCCTGCATACAACTCACTCAGGTATGGAATTACTGCTCTGACCTGCAGATTTCCGTCCTGAGCGTGATTCGAGATTACCACTAAGGATGTTAAAGTTAGTTGGGGCAGCTGATAAAGACCACTTTAGCTAAGAATTTAGCAGGATCTAAGCATTTGTACAGTGGCCATCCAGCAAATCTTTAGAGACACCAAATGTCCCAGCAAACCCCAGGTGCATTGTTCTCCCACTCTCCCCACCTACGGTAAGCCACTCCATCGTGCGCTGCTTGCCCTCCCTCCTCCCCTCCCATAGAAACAGATGTATCACTAGCCTGCAGTGTAGTGACTGTACAGTATCAGGCCCCGAACTTTCCCGGGGAATCAATCTTAATCCCTGCTGGGTGACAGACCCGTGTGTACAAGTTTTGAAGCCTGTGGAATCTGGGACACAGTTGTAACATCAGGTACTGGGAAGACAGACTGCTATATTTAACGTATTCCACTTATTAATAATCCTTTTCATTGTAGAATGATGACCTTCATATTGTTTGGAAATGGCTTGCTAACACTTCTCAGATTCTTTGTGCACAACAATGCTTCTCTAAAATCATCTAAAATCATTGCCATCTTTCCTACTCGCTGTTGTAATAACACACCTGAAAGCGCCAGACCAGCAAATTGCCAAAATGTCTGCTTATGTAGAGGTGGCCACACTTGCTTATGACCAGTTAATCAAGAGCATTTGATTAGCAGTACCTGTCTCCTACTTACCCTCTTAGCTCTTATGAAAATGGTAAGAGAATGCCACATTTTTCTCTGGTTTTTCATTATGACTTAGGGCCCTTCTCCACTGCTGCCTCAGGGATGAGCTCCGGATGAAATCCAGAAGGAGGAAGCGTCGCAGTCACATGAACGCAAATTGGAACGCAGCAAGAGGCGCGCCGTGGGATGCATTCAAGCAGATGGCTCCTGGGTAAGTTAACCATCCCTCACCCGCCCGCTCAGGTGCAGTAATTATCTGGAAAAAATCCAAATGAAACCCATTCAGATTTCATCCGGAGCTTATTCCTGCCTGCGCGTACACCCACGATCGGGCTACGGTGCGTACCCCCAAGCAGAAATTTCCACTAGCCACGAGTGCGACGTTTACTTGCCGGGAACCAAGCGTGATCGCATAGATAATTGTGCAGCCTGACGTTTGCGTACGAGTAAAAAGTGACGCGCAGTAGTGAGAAACGAGCACCACGATTTACTTATAAATTGTGGTTCTCTAGTGATCGGCAAAATGGCTGCAATCCACTTTTTTTAAGCGTATTGCAGCCAGTGGAAAGGGGCCCTTAGTAGTTGTGAAAAATATAATTGCCAACGAATAAAAGATCATGTGCTGTTCATCCGAGGATGTATTCACCCAATACCGAAACATGCTAAGGACCACTTGATTTTTTTTTTTTTTTTTTAACAAAACCTTTGAATTGAAAAATGATCTGTCTGTGACTTTTTATCCATATACATTTATCATATGAAAAAGTAACTTTATGGGAATCTAAAGCTTATTTTCAGGAAGACTATGTACTCACATTACTGTAAATATTATCAAAAACGAATCCATTATGCGTCTTACACTGTTACTATATAGATTTTCATCACAGTTTGTAAATAGATTTGCAAATGATATCCATCAGTAAGCTATTTTAGTCAGTGTAATCGGTTTCCTTGTTGAATGGCTGCTGGGAAAAATCAATGACAGAATAAACCCCTTGGGGTTGTATTGTGTTTAGTAAATCATTATGGGTGTGCCAGATTACTGCCTTGCTGTAACTCCCCAGAAAGCACCAGTCAATGCTAACATTTTCAGCAGCTTCCACTTTGAATGAGCCTTCAATAAAAGAACAAACATGGCAATCACTTGCAGCAGTAACGAGCCTGAAAGCAAAGCATGTTCAGTACACCTGACAAGTACATATTTAACAACTTATTCATACTTTAAAAGCCTAAAGGTATGCATTATGATTTTGACTTGCCCAGGAGAACCTAAACTCATCATCATTATCAAATGCCATCAAGTTGATGTCAAGCCCTGACAAATGCTCAGTTAACTTGTACAATACCCCTAGAAAGGCCTGTTCTCACATTGGCCTCAATTCACTAAGATCATGCTAGAGATAATAAGGCAAGAGAAAACTTACCTCCACACGTGAGCGTTATCTTACCTCTTCATTCCTTAAGTTACCTCTCCTGTAGTTAATGTACCTCCTCTGTAGTTAATTTACCTCCTCTGTAGTTAATTTACCTCCTCTGTAGTTAATTTACCTCCTCTGTAGTTATTTTCACATGCAGCTAATTAACAGCTTGACTTTAACTCTGGAGTTATTTTAAGGATTGGAGAGTTAATTTAAAGACAGAAGAGTTAACTTTAGGCTTGCGTGAGGTAAAATGTTTCCTGAATACTACATGCCTTATCACCATGGTAACAACTCTAGAAGAGTTATTAAAGACAGGAGATAAGTTTAGTGAATTGAGGCCTTTGTCTTAGTCTTTTTCCTCTTTTTCTTTCCCTCCATGTTTCCAAGTGTAACTGACTTCTTCAGAAATGGGTCTTATGATGTGTCCATGGTATAAAAGCCTTATTTGTGTCACTTGTTCTGCAGGAAAGACTGGGTTAATTCAGTCCACAATCCATTTGTTGGTTTTCTTGAATGTCTTAAGTATTCACAGAGGTCTTCTCCAGATCCACAGTTCAAAAGTATAAACATGCTTGCTTTCACTGGAAAGCCAAAGCTACTACAAGTCTATCATTTGTTTCCTTAGTGACATCATTAGATTTCTACAACTTTTCTAAATGTTTCACTACCAATATTTAGCTTCTGTCAAGTTTCTTGACTGTTGTTTCTTACACTTTTGATGATTGAATCCAAAATGCATTAAAGTTACCCTGTAGTGAGAGCAGGACCAGCCCTGCTATGAGGCAGCAAGATCTGACAGTGACACATGGGGAGGGAGAGGAAGTGGGCAGGTAACAACTTACTGATTGAGAGAGATACCGATGGCTGCCTTTTAAACAAAGTCAATTGCCTGACTAGTTTGCAATACCAGTTGCATGGCAGCCCTGCTGATCTATTTGGCTACAGTAGTTTGTAAATAACATCAGAAACAAGCATGTGGCTAATCTTTTAGCTGGTCAGAAACACCAGATTTGCAGCATGCTTGTTTGTGGTCTATGGCTAAATGCACTACTAGAGGCAGAAGATCAGCAGGACAGCCAGGCAAATGGTATTGCTTAAAAAGAAAAAAAAATATGGCAGCCTCCATATTCCTCTCACTTCCGGTGTCCTTTAAATGTAAACAAATATCAGCCTCCATATCCCTTTGACTACAGGGTCAGTTTAAGCTATCTAGTACTTCAAGGTCTTCATATCCAGTATTGTCAGCTGAAGTTGTGCATGTTCTCACAATCTTAGTTTTCTCTTTATTCAGAATTTAATAAATGTATATGTAAATGCAGTTCTCAAATTATAACTGCTCTCATGTACTTGTTAAAAGTGCTCCCTTAAGGCAACTATTATGTTATATCATGAGAAAGCCACTGATTGGTTAGACCACCTTAGAAGGCCACAAGAGCTTGGATGGTTGGCTGAACCTGGTTACATGGTTAGGATTAGCTGTTCCAACAGTGACAGCAGCTGGGAATGTTAAAAAAGTTGAGCAAAGCTGTCTGAGGGCCAATGCACACCAAGAAGCGCTAGTGTAATCGCAAACGCTCAGCACTTTTTGAAGTGATTTGTCTAGGCGATTAGTGATTTGTCTAGGCCTAGTGATTTTCGAATCATGCCTAGCGATTTTTGGAGCGTTTTAGTGTGGCGTTTTTTATAATCCATACCAAAATCGCTCTGATCTAGTGCTTTTCAGAGTGATTTTCCACTTTCCTATACTTCACATTGAGGCTGAATCATCTCAAAAATCAGCAAAAATGTTGCAGGACCCACGTTTGCGTTTGGGAAAAAAGCACAATGCTCTGGTGTTCTCCATCCCATTAAAATACATTAGTCAAGCACTTTTTGAAGCACAAGAGTTTTAAAAAGCGCTCAGAAGCGCTCTTGGTGTGCACCAGCCTTAAAGGGAAAAAAAGGGTCCAAGCAAAATAAAAAAATGAGTTTCACTTACCTGGGGCTTCTACCAGCCCCATGCAGCCATCCTGTGCCCTCGTAGTCACTCACTGCTGCTCCGGTCCCCCGCTGGCAGCTTTCCGACCTCGGAGGTCGGCGGGCCACATTGCGTACGTTTTTACGAATTCCCGCTAGTGCAAGAACATTAACACATACATTTTTACGCGTTACTGGTTCAATGCGTACATTTTTACGCATTGAACCAGTAATGCGTTAAAACGTATGTGTTAATGATCCTGCAATAGTGGGAATGCGTAAAAACGTACGCAATGCGGCCCGCCGACCTCCGAGGTCGGAAAGCTGCCACCGGGGGACTGGCGCAGCAGTGAGTGACTACGAGGGTACAGGATGGCTGCATGGGGCTGGTAGAAGCCCCAGGTAAGTGAAACTCATTTTTTTATTTTGCTTGGACCTTCCCTTTAAGAGTATATGAAGCCTTAGAAACACAAGACTGACAGTAGCAATGGAAGTGTGAAAACCACTGCAGCACAAAAGCTTCTAAATCCACACAAGCCAGGAAAAAAGCCAGACCAAAGAGAAAGGTGGGGTACAGCTGTCCGCTTATATCTTGCCAAGCCAAGCAACTTACCTTTAACCCCCCTGGCGGTATGATTATTTCCAGATTTTAGAGTCTTTTCCAAACATTTCAGACCCTAAAACCTGGAATAAAATCATGACAGCAGAAAGCCAGCAGCAGCCCCAGCACTCACTCATCTCCCTGGGTTCCAGCGCTGCAATTTTCCCTCCATCCTCTGGGTGGCACTGTAACTCTGTAGTAAGATCACTGATGGTGACCTCACCAGAGTGATTCAGAGCCTCCTTGGAGAGGAAGTACAATGGCTGCCTGCGTCAGGATCCCCCAGGAGGTGAGTAAAAACGCCCGCTGTGCTCCATTACTTTGCATTGAGCTCCCGGCGGCTAGCCCAAGCATAGCGCGGGGTTACGGCCAGGGAGATTAAGTGGCCTTTATAATGCTCAGTACAGATTTAGCCAGTTGGTGCAAGTGAGACTTTCCAAATGCTTCTAACTGTATCAAAAATTGTACTATCTGATATTTACAGGATTAAACTTGGAATCGCCAAGCATTTCGATGTACACTGTATATATGTGATGCCTGTGCTAATATAAAAGAACATCTCTCCTGCAGTACAGCTTGACTTTGAAAAGTGGTTGGAAGAATTGTCATGACGACCTCAACCATGCAGGTTGAAATGATTCCGATGAGGCAGTTCGTTTTGAATGGCGATGCTTCAGGATACTTATCCCAAACCAGTCAATGAAAAATAAGTGTTAAAGAGAAATTCTACCCAATGCCTTTTGGTGGAGAATGTGGAGGTAAGTGTGGGGAGAGAAAACACATTTACATCAATGACTAACTATGCTAGAAATTAGCAGTTCTCAGTATTCTTTAAATATTCTTCTGTATCCTAAGAACCAATAGTCAATATAGAACTCGTCGGAGGACAAGCAATATGGAATAGTTCAGAAGCAATGGACAAGTTCATTATTATTATTTAGTATTTATATAGCGCCAACATCTTCCGCAGCGGTGTACAGACTATATTGTCTTATTACTTAACTGTCCCTCAGAGGGGCTCACAATCTAATCCTTATATAGTCATAGGTCTATGTAAGTATTATAGTCTAAGGCCAATTTAGGGGGAAGCCAATGAACTTATCTGTGTGTTTTTGAGATGTGGGAGGAAATCGTAATGCCCGGAGGAAACCCACACAGACATGGGGAGAACATACAAACTCTGTGCATAGTGCCCTTGCTGGGATACAAACCAGGGAACCCTGCACTGCAAGGCCAGATTTCTAACCACTATGTGTAGTCTATTGTAAATGAGACTCTGCTAATGGGCAAGACTAGGATTTTACGCAGTATCTAAAGATTTGAGGAGTTCTCTTGATGCTGTATTCAATGGGTTGCCAGCCTAAATGCATTAGGGATAGTCCCACAAAGGTCCAAACAGAAAGCATAGCTGAGAACATCTGTGACAGTCACACTATATGCTATTTTAAAGTGCATCACTATCTACAAAGCTGGCTACAAGAGAGGCTATGGTGACAAAGCTCAAGTGAGTGCACCATGAGCTGCTGCCTCTGCAAGGGAATCTCCCATGTACAGACACCAGCAAATGCCTGAGCAGGAAGAGGATCTCTTTAAGCTACTGGGTAAGCTGCTCTATCACACTCAGGGTAAGCAGTACCTCAGTTAGTAAAAATACATGTCACTATCCGGTTGTGTGACAACTCTAGTGTGGCATAATCTGCAGGGGTATTTTTCCTTCAGTTTTGGACAGGGGTAAAGAGTTAAAGAAATTTGGGGGTTTGCTCATTGTTGTCCGTGCACCCATTGGAAATATTTTCCTTCACCGTCCCTAGCACCACCATGGAACTTTATGGACAAATGTACTGCAGAAGCCTGGGGCACTGCAGTGCCATGGTGGTCTTTACCCAGAAAACATTATGGAGCATATTAAATGCACCTGTGTGACATAAGCTCTAGGTTTTTTTTTTATCGGCACAATTGTAGATGCATTTTTCCTCAGCAAAAGGTTTATTCCAGTAATCCACCCTGTCTACAAATAAAACTCTGATAGTCTGATATTTTTTCCCCCATGAATACACTTCTGCCTGTCAAATCTGCTATCTTTCTACCTGTTATTGGAAGCCTTCCGCTGCACAGCCTCCCACCTCTAGGGATGTAGTTAGTATAAAAATCCTCTATAAGATATTTTGGCAGTTGCTACCATATGCGTAGGCCCAGGAGAATAATTAAACCCCAGCTTGAAGGGAATGCCAGTGCGATATCATTTGCCCTGTCAATTATCTCTCGCAGGAAGACATAAAATATAGACTTGCTTGTAGTAGTAAATATAAAAAAAAAAAAAGAATATGCAAATGTGTAGTTTAGCAATTTATGAAACAAATGCATGGTAAAAATTAGAACAATCACATTAACTAATTAAAGCCATACATTGTAGCCAGTTTATCTTCAGGATTTCAACCAGTAAAGAAAAAGCTTAGAATTTGTGATGTGCTATGGATTCTCTCTCTGCTTAGCCATTCATTTTACTTCCATATGCATGAAGCCAAAAAGGGGTGTATATTAACATTTTTTATGTTAAAATCAGGTTAAAATCAATGTGTCAAAAGCTTGGGATATGCCAACTTGGTTATAGATTTATGATTTTTTTTTTTCTTATGGACAAACAGTTATTAGCCTTTTGATATGTTATACTTTTGCAGACACTCATTAACCCGATGAAGCGGGACCCAGCCTGCAAATACATGTAGATGTTGTCTGCAGTGTTTCTAATATACATTAAAAAAAATGTTTAGTCATTTAGTAATTTAGTTGCGTTTAAAGGGACACTTAAGTCAAACAAAAAAAAAAAAGAGTTTTACTCACCTGGGGCTTCCAATAGCCCCTTGCAGCTGTCCGGTGCCCTCGCCGTCTCCCTCCAAACCTCCTGGCCCCGCCGGCAGCCACTTCCTTTTTCGGTGACAGGAGCTGACAGGCTGGGGACGCGAGTGATTCTTCGCTTTCCTGGCCACAATAGCGCCATCTATGCTGCTATAGCATATATCATATACCATATAGTAGCATAGAGGGTGCTAATGTGTCTGGGAACGCGAAGAAACACTCGCGTCCCCAGCCTGTCAGCTCCTGTCACCGAAACAGGAAGTGGCTGCCGGCGGGGCCAGGAGGATCAGAGGGAGACGGCGAGGGTACCGGACAGCTGCAGGGGGCTATTGGAAGCCCTAGGTGAGTAAAACTCATTTTTTTATGTTTGACTTAAGTGTCCCTTTAAGGATTTAAAAACTGGTTTTAGATCTTCATCTCATCAAAATCACCTCCTCCCACCCTTTTTTGTTCCCACCCCCACGCGGCACAGTGCTACTATAGTACCTAATTTAATAGTATCTACTTGATCACATCTTCTATTTTCTGGAGAATGACCACCTGGATCCTGGGATCACCTACATTCTGAATGGAGACAGACTAGTTTTCTCCACCTCACTGCATCAACAAGGCGTACTGTACTTTGTAAACATTTCCTTATTAAAAAGCCCACATGCATATGGAGTGAAATATTACCTTCACATCGTAAGGCCATACTATCTTCCAAAAGCTTCCTACAAACCGTGCAGAACTTCTTTTTATAATGTCCAGGTGGACGAAAGCAATGAGAAACTGGGACCTGAAAAAGAGTAACGAAGCATGGTTAGTACTGGTTTATCCATCTTTAACTTTATGAGTAACACATAACTAAAGGCTCTTATTGGCAATAACCCTTTGGACTAGAATAGGCAGTTCCATAAATAGGCTGTTTATGTTACACAGGACAATTACCTCCATAATAGATCTTTGTCGTCCTCCAGCACATCAGGCCTCCTATTCTAATTCAAAATGTTTACAACCAAATTCCAGGGAAAACAATATTTTTGATTTTAATAGCTTCATTAGGGGTTAGAACATTTTTGGATTTGGTGTGGTATCCAGCAATCCTATATATGGAAAGTCATACCCCTAACTGTCCAGGAAGTATATGGGAAAATCTCTCCAACAGTGAAAAAGGCATCAACAAATAAAACATTTTTGCACAAGAGGTAGAACTAGAATCCTTGTCCAGTTTTTATTGCTTGTCCCCATTCCCTGTCCCCTGGACTACCAGCATTAAAGGTAACCTTAACTGAGAGGGATATGGTTGTTTCCTCTTAAACAATACCAGTTGCTTGTCAGTCCTGCTGGTCTCTTTGGCTGCAGTAGTGGCTGAATCACAGACCTGAAACAAGCATACAGCTAATCCAGTCTGACTTCAGTCAGAGCACCTGATCTGCATACTTGTTGAGGGGCTGTGGATGAAAGTATTAGAGACACAGGATCAGCAGGAGAGTCTGGCAACTGGTGTTATTTTAAAAGGAAAAACCCATATCCTTTTCAGTTTAGGTTACCTTTAAGATTAATGCATGAAAGCTCAAGGCTAGACCCAAGAACAGGAAGTGGGGGAAAATGTCTCCAGCAGGGACACTGGATAGCAGAAAAATCTCCACAGTTTCTAACTCCATTCTACACTATTCAAAACTAAATTCAAAAGACCCTGGAACTGGGATTGAAAGGTGGGCAGTTTTATTTAACAAGTTTTATGGAAGAAGGATGTGTCTTAAAATTAATTTAAACCTAAAGCCCAATCTACACAATACGATTCTTTGCACGATTCGATTACGATTCTATTTACGATCCGATTAAATCCGACATGTCCGATCGGGATTTGATTCGATTCAATTTGATTTGCCATTGTTTTGCATTGGCAAATCGAATCGAATCCCGATTGGACATGTCGGATTTAATCGGATCGTAAATAGAATCGTAATCGAATCGTACAAAGAATCATATCGTGAAGATTGGGCTTTAGTCCAGGTGATAATAGCTTAGAATACAGACCACGAGTCACGAGTAGGATGAGCTCCAGCATTTGGTTACTGAATTTGGACTTGCAGGCAGGGGGGCAGTGAACTTACCCTTGTTGCCTCCACGTCGCATTCAATGTTCCTACAATACATCCACCTTTTGGGTTTGAAGGAGGAAGCCTTGGAGAAGGAAAGCATTGTGGAGTGCATCGGCTATAGGTGGCGACAAAGGTAAGTTAACGGTCCCCTGCTACGGCCAGCAACTTTTAATGGGAATTCAGAATCCTAACACAGGAGCTGTACGGAGTGCATGCCTAGTCATGAGATTTCAGTTACGGACATTATTTCATTGCCTTTACTATGGAAAGACTGTACCTCTCACATATGGAAGATTTCTTGTAATGTCCAGTTTTTTGGAAAATGTTTAATAAAAATATTGAAACAGGACACAGCCCCCAATTAGCACATGAGCAGTATACTGATCCTTTCTGCAAAAGTCCCCGAAGCTACAAAACACAAGACTTTACTTAAGGTAAACATGTGGTAACTTAACACAACCAGACTACAAGCTGCAGCAGGCTGGTGCAATCTGACAGATGAAGGGCTGCTGTACACACCCTATACACAACTAGATCAATCTGACACAGTTCACAAGCAGCCGTGCTGGTGCTTCTTGAAGGCTACAGTGATTATTTACATATCAAGGTAAAAATCATCTCAAATATAAAAATGCAATACACTAAAAATTACAATAAGCTGTATCTACAACTGGCATTGGAGAAGTTCTTTACTACACCAATTCACTCCTCACCAGAAGCCGACCAATGTTCAAATGGTGTCCTCATAAGTCACATTGCTCCACTAGGTCACCAGGAAGCTCATTAAATAAGACCATTCAATTGACAGGTACAAATTCCTGTGCAACCGATTTAATAGCTGCTAACAAGCTAAACTCAAATCTATCAAACTATCATTAATTTTTACCAAGAATAAGCAGCATTATTAAAATTAAGCTTTCTAAGGAAAAATTTCCATTATGTTTAGCTTTATACATGGCAAAAATTTTCCTATTTTCCAGTGTCCTAAACCAAGAACTGACGCATGGGAAGGTTAAAGGAAATCTTAACTGAGAGGGATATGGATGTTTCCTGTTAAACAATACCAGTTGCCTGACAGCCCTGCTGATCTCTAAGGCTGTAGTAGTGGCTGAATCACACACCTGAAACAAGTATGCAGCTAATCCAGTCTGACTTCAGTCAGAGCACCTGATCTGCCTGCTTGTTGAGGGGCTGTGGCTAAAAGTATTAGAGACACAGGATCAGCAGGAGAGTCAGGCAACTGGTATTATTTTAAAAGGAAAAATCCATATCCTCAGTTTAGGTTCCATTTAAAGCTTGCTACAGTTCACTGGGTTAGGTGTTAAAATTAAGTGACAAAGGCTCTCTGTGCAGCAAAATCGTAAGTTGTAGATTGAGACCAATGCAAAGACAGTACAAATGTACTGTGTGTAAATAAGTGAACTAGCATGTGTGTACAAACTTACTATAATTGTTGTCGTAGGGCCGCGATTCCTAGTCCAACAGTTCTGGCTGCAAGCTCATACATACTCACCCCTCGGCAACAGCTGAGAGGCATGTACTGTTATGGGTCAGGGGAGTGGGGAGCATGGCACACTACAGCATCTTCTGGCAGGTGAGGTTAGGATGGGGAACAATACTTTCAGCGGTGGCCTTCAAAATGATTGTCCAGTCACTGCTTCACAGTTTTTTTTTGTAATTTAATCACCTTTTCACGTCAACCATAGTAATGTTTCACCATAGGTTACATGTGGGCTGGTACTGTTCAGGCAGCAGAGCATTGTGCTGGCCAGCTCAACTGTTTTAGCAATACCAGCTTGATTGAAATTTGGAGGAGCAAAGTGGAAACCAACAGAAACCCTAATTTATCTGTTAAAATGGATATGGTAATGCTCTAACATAGTATGGACTGAGTCTCAGATAAAGATCACACTTGCATGAAAAGCATGTCCTTCAAAACCTTTAAGTCAGGGTCCAGTTAGAAAAAAAAGTGTCAGTCTAAGATTTGATTGTTATTTTTTTGGTTCCCAACTTTTAAAAGTTTGTTTGGAACTTTAACACATAGTATACATTTATAAATGAGCAAACAGATTTGGTTTTTCCCCCTAAGAGCAGTAGGCCTCCAAAAAGACATATGTGTCAGTATGCCGCCGCTCAGCTTGGTGCAGGGTGAGCCGAATGACGGCTCACCTGAAGCGCTGAAATTCCCGGTTGCATTAAGTACTATTCCACCTCCGAATCATAGCAGCTTGGAGGGAGAAGTGATTCTGGGTCTGACGATCGCCTGAACAATGCATTACCCGAGCGAGGGCCGCGGACTATAGCACTGCTGCTAAAAAAGAGAAACCATGTGCCATGTATACTCTCAAGTGGAGAAGAGGGGCTCTACTGAAATACCCTGATGAAATGCCAAATGTAGAAAATAAGCAAATGTTCTAGGCTTTCCCCCACAACCAATTCATGTGAGGCCATGCCTTACTGCTACCAGTCCATCATAGCTCTCCAGCTCTAGAAGGGAGGTGGGGAAGGGAGTGTGCTGAGGTGCAGGAGGCTGAGGCATCTACTATTATCATTTTTCAATAAGTGCAATGCTTTTCTACAACACTTTATAGAATATTCATTTAAAATTAAGTTTTAGGAAGAGCTTACAGTAAGCTTTAAAGCCCCATCTACATGATAAGATTCTTTGTGCAATTTGATTATGATTCTATTTACGATCCAATTAAATCCGACATGTCCGATCGGGATTCGATTCAATTCGATTTGCCATTGTTTTGCAATAGGCTCTGAGTAGCTCAGTCTGTGACTCACACAGAGCCTGCAGGGGGCGTGGAGATGGTGTGTATAGCTTCTATCCTATCACAGCAGAGCAGCAGATTCCTGCCTGAGCCTGACAAAGCCATCAGAGGAAAGAAGATTAGATTATATAACGGAGATAATACAGCCACTGTGCACCTAGGAAAGGCTGCAGTAAGACAGACCAAATTAGAACAGGTATAGGAACTTAAAGGATAGAAGAAATAAGGCTGCAAATTTTGTTACAGAGTCTCTTTAACAGAAGATTCCATACACCGATATAATACAGAATACAGACGTTTGAGAGATGGAAATGCATAATTAAAGAAAAACCTTTTTATTTATTAAGGACTTTCATCTGCCCAGATCCTAGCTGGGGATTCAGTCACACAAAAGGGGTAAACTAGCAGGGTTCTTTATGTGAACTTCAAAAAAATATAATGGACAGGATACATTTTTCATTTCAAATACTGTAGTTTCAATTTTACTTAATTCTTGTGAACTTTTTTTGATTATCTGAAGTGAATTTATCAAAGGGAAATGTTATCAGACCTATGCTTCCACGATGCTTTTACCTTTTTCTAATTATCAGGTAGATAATACTTCTAGGCTACAATACAGCCTCCTACATCTGTATCAACTGGATTAATCTGGACATTCGCTTTCTTGAATCAAGAATGCTAACTTTGCTTTGTTAGGCTTATTCAAAAAGAAACTTGTGGGGGAAAAGTCAGCTTCTTTTACTGCAGAGCTATTGAGAAGCAATGACTCTGTGCCTGACCTAAATCTCCCAGCATGCATCTTGTTGGGAACAAACTTGTGTGTATGCATTTAATCACATTATAACCTAGCCATAGGCTTTCAGCAATCTTCACCATAATTGGAAAGAAAAATGACAAAAATAAAGGCTGGCTCATAACATGCACTGCCACCTGTTAATATGCTAGGTCCAAGAATTAAAGCATGACTGAATAGAAAAAACTCCTCCTGACAAATGGTTTAAAGCATCTTCCTCACTGGCATATTCCCAATATATCATTTTATTGAACAACGATGAAAAGGCAAGCTAAGACCACACCACTTCCTTTTCAGTATTAAAATATCAATAAAACTTTTTCCCCTGTATACAATTAATGGGTTCCAGGGAATTATGTGTTTCAGCCAGGGACAATGACAGCGGCTTCTACTCTACGGTCATCTTATACTTTCCAAGTCAGCTAGGGATTTTGTTTACTTACTATTCAAACGCCTCTACTATGTTCTTATTTGGTGACACTTAGTCTTCCTTTTCAAACAAAGTTTCAATGAAATGTAGCAAAATTTTCTGAATATATTGGCTTCTCTCTAAATTGGCCCGAGACTACTATGGACATATGGTTATGGTAGGTATTAGATTGAGAGTCCCACTGAGGGAGATTTAGTGACCAGACAATAAAGTACCCTGTAAAGTTCTGCAGAGGATGTCAATGCCACTGGAGAAATGTTCAGTTAGTGGATGAGACAAAAAAGAAACTTTGTGGACAGAAGGGAAAGTGTTCTGTTAGGCCTCGTTCACATTACACGCGTTGCGGTCCATATTTTGGCAACGCGTGCAGGAGGCAGACATGCACGACATCAGAAGTGCATAGCAATCCATGCGTTGCGGACCAGTGCGGTCAGCGAAGGCATGCTGCATGCATTTATTGCCCAAACGCATGGCTGTCCCATTAACGTAGTAAATGGGAATCAGCCGCGCAACACATGGAAACGCAGATGGCGTGCAATCGTATGCGTTGTGTTCTGATCGCACAGCCATCGCCGTTTGATAATGTGAACAAGGCCTAAAAGAAAAAAAAATGCATTCCATGATAAACCCTGGTGGTGGCAGTTTTATAGTTTGGGTCTGCATCACTTTTCTGGACAAGGACAGTTTGCCATCACGTATGGAACTAGGAATTTTATACTGTACCAGCAAATTCTGAAGAAAGTGTCACAGTATTGGTCCATGAACTGAAGTTCAGGAAACAATAGGTTATGCCACAAGAGAATGACCATAAACAGTCAATCTACCCAAAAACATGTACAGCAGAAGAAAGCTCAAGAGAGCCTGAGGTGAGAGGTATATGGAGGCTGCCATATTTATTTCCTTTTAAGCAATACCAGTTGCCTGGCTATCCTGCTGATCCTCTGTACTATTAGCCATAGACCCTGAACAAGCATATGCAGCAGATCAAATGTTTCTGACATTATTATCAAAGCTGACAAGAATAGCTGCATGCTGGTTTCTGGTGCGATTCAGACACTTCTGCAACCAAATAGATCAGCAGGACTGCCAGGTAACTGGTATTGTTTAAAAGGAAATAAATATGGCAGCCTCCATATCACTCTCACCTCGGGTCCCCCTTTGGAATGCTTTACCTTTAGGTCACTAAGAAGCCAAGATTTATCATTAATTATCAGGGGCATTTAGCTGCAGTCATTTCAGCCTTAGGAGGGCACACCATTTACTCAAAGAGCGCTGCACACATTTTTGCAACACAAATAATGGATTAATTTTCTTCAATAAATAAGTAAACAAAAATAAAGTTTAGGACTCAGTTACTTAACTGGATTTTCATTGTGCAATTTTAGGACTTGCATGAAAAACAGATGATACTTTCTTTAGATATATTCAATATTCACAAATTTTAAACCACCAACATGTATTTTACAATATATGTCACACGCGCGCGCGCGCACACACACACACACACACACACACACACACACACACACACACACACACACACACACACACACACACACACACACACACACACACACACACACACACACACACACACACACACACACACACACACACACACACACACACACACCTTCTGACTAGTTCAGACACCCTACATAACTGGCCACAAAAATTCTTCCATGCTGTTTTTGTTCCAACTAGTATGGAAAATATCCAGCGTTCTTCACCTGTGCATTACCATGAACTAAAACAAATACACTGCTTCGACAGTTAAAGTACAATGACAGCAAGTTCAGTCATGTTTTCCCTGAAGGGAGAAAAACGACCTCTCACAAGAAAGCAACTATATATGGTAGACAAATATACACATCTACTGTCTGCCAACAGTGTTGGATTCCTTTTCAGACAGGAGCAAACATCATTAATTTTTGTGCGTGGGCAGGCAGTTACCTAAGCAGAACTACACAACAGCGAATAAACAAGTTTATGACATATGGCAGAAGCATTCATAAGTGGAAAGAAAACAATTAATTTATTAGAAGTATGAAATGATGCAAACAGAGAAAAAAAAAAAAAAACATTCTGAACACTGTTCAGAAGTATTTCCCTAATAGCCAACAACCCTTTTGCCGTCTTCAATGTTGAGTCCACCTGGCAGAAGATTAACCTCAACATCATGGCACAGATGATAGAGGGCAATGTGTACATTACACGTCTTTTACTGCCTGTCAAATTTTCACGATGGGGGTGGAAAGGTGAAGATTCTGCAATAAGCATCATAGCTGATGCATTTAAAGTGGTCTGAAAGTCAGCATTTCTACTTTGCTCTAAAAGATTCCTCACAGCTTTAAGCCCCATCTACACCTTACAATTTTTTGTCCGATTCGATTCATTGATTCGATTCAATCCGACATGTCCGATCGAATGAATCGAATCAGACAAAAAAATTGTATGGTGTAGATGGGGCTTTAAAGCTACTATCCCAGACATTTTTTTTATCAGAACATCACTGCAATTTTTTAAACAAAGCACTTTCTTTTGCTATTCAGCTTCAAATCCGATTCCAAACTGGAGATAACGGTATGTTTGTTTACATTCCAATGTTGCTACATTTGTCTGTTAGGGCCCGTTTCCACTGGCGTGGAAACCGCGCCCAATCCGCATAGTTTCCCCGCAGGCAAATCGCGCGGGGAAACTCTGCCATAGGGATGAATAGCGCCGCCGGCCAAATCGCTTGCGCTAGCGAATCGGCCGCATCTCCATCCGAAATGGTGCGGAAGGCTGCGAATCCCATAGCCGTGCATGGCACGGCTGATG
This sequence comes from Hyperolius riggenbachi, assembly GCF_040937935.1. Taxonomy (NCBI): domain Eukaryota; kingdom Metazoa; phylum Chordata; class Amphibia; order Anura; family Hyperoliidae; genus Hyperolius; species Hyperolius riggenbachi. The sequence goes on from NC_090646.1 coordinate 366,319,782, forward strand.
GGATTAGTCTGTGTAACCGCAGACCCAGAAGTGCCGGCGCGCGTCTTGCTGAGGCATGCGGCACAAGTGGAAATGGGCAATAACAAGTAAAAAACACTTTCTGAGAAGCTGTCTCTGCTTAAGGCACACACACAGTTCACTCATTAGAGGATTGTAGAAGAGTGTAATCCTACCTAATAGGCAAGTGTCCCTGCATCTATCCATGTGTCAGTGCTTTCTAGCACTGCACATGTGCAGGTACATGACGCAGAGACACTGCCGAGAGCCGGAGGACGACAGGGCCAGAAGGGGCGGTCGTGTGTGAGCGCGGTGTGCGCGCGTGTGAGGCGCGCGGCGGGGGTGCGCGAGAGAGGCACGCGGCGGGTGCGCACGAGGCGTGCGAGGCTGGTGGCATGCACGCCCAAGGTGGATTACTGACAGACAGGTCACTAGTTTATAATAAAAAGTAGTTGGAATAAAATGCAACGACAGTTTTTAGAGCAAGAAAAACTACACTTTGGAAACTTGTAATTTGTAGAGAGACAATATGTATGTGCACAAAAGCAAAAATATGATAACTGTATGAGTAATACAAAGTAGAAAAACACATTTTTATTGAAGGTTGTGACAGTGTTTCAGACCACTTTAAAACAAATCTGTAAGGAAAAAAGCATTAGTCAGTTAGTAGTAATCAATAGTATGTTAAATAGAAACCTCACTGAATATAACTGCATGTATACAATTATTTTCTAAAATATTCAGTCAGCATTAGTCCATTGTAAAAGTCTTTCTTCACCCCAATTTACATTTGTAATTTATCAAGAATACATCACAGATGGCGACATCTATATTGCTGGCACTGTTAAATGCCTGTGAGCAGGAGCACCATCTGGTCTCCCAGAGTGCACTAGGAGTAGAAGTCTGTGTGACATCATAGCCTAGGCTAAGCATCACTAGGAGGGAAGGGCTACATACCAATATACGGCAATATTTAGATATAAGTGATATCCTAAAAAAAGCTATTCCATTCTACTATATGGCATTGCAGTTCCTTCCTAAATACATGCACAAACGCCTGTAAACTTTTCTAATTAATGTTTTGTAAATTCTGACTGGAGTACACCACTATAATCAGTATGGCTTTCCAGCAGGAGCAGTTGAAAAAGTTGCGGCCACAAATGGGCGCAATTGTTATTTATCAATATATGTGGGTGCAATTGTTGTTTATCAATATATGTGGGCATAATTGTTATTTATCATAATATAGAAACCCGTTACACTATTTAGCAGGCGGCTGCCATTGAATTGAAATGTATCGTATTATTGGTAGCAGGCATCAGGGGGTGTTAAGGTTAAGCACCACCAGGGGGGTGGTCTTAGGGTCAGGCACCACCAGGGGGGGGTCTAAGAGTTAGGCACTACCAGGTGGGGTCTTAGGGTTAGGCACCACAAGGAGGGGGGGGGGGTCTTAGGGTTAGGCACCACCAGGGGGGGGGGTCTTAGGGTTAGGCACCACCGGGGGGGGGGGTCTTAGGGTTAGGCACCACCAGGGGAGGGTTCTGTGTGAGAGGGGTTAGGTTATAGTTAGGTTCAACATTATTGGTAAATTTACTGATAATGTAATACTGCAATTAAATTGTTATTCACCTTTTTTTATCAATTTTGTTATTTAACATTGCGCTTAAATTGTATTTACCAATATTGCTAGTAATATCGGTATTTAACGTCGTGCCTAAATTAGCTTGCGACTTTTTCAAATGTATGCTTTCCAGAATACTTTGTGTGAATACAGCGTACACTATATGTGACAATGGCGTACTAGTGCCCTAGAATCACCTGTCCAGATTCCAACCGCAATTTCAGGGCTTCTGTAACGTCGTCTTATTTTTGGGCTTGATCAGCACTTCTGTACCAGAGTGTGGAGGCATGTTGAATGCAGATTTTGATTGAGGTATTACAGATCAGTGTTAACCACATTTGAATTCCATTTGCTTTACATTTACTCTTTTTGTTAACTCTTTTTCAAAACACTTGCACATTTTCTTGATTGCTTGGAAATCAGTGAATGGCTGGGACCAAATGCTGTTAAAAAGAAAATGAAGTGCCCATACAAACGCAAATAAAATGTTAATCAAATGCATTTAAATACCAGGTTATTAGTGTATAGACTTCATTGTGTTTGAATAGGGTTTGGTTTCAGCTATATACTTAATAGTATACAACCAGGAAAGAACTCCAAAAACAGTAGAATAGGGCAAGCTACATTGGGAAAATGGAAAGGCAGAGCAGATGAAATTCAAATGCAGTTTCAAAATATTCAGTAAGTTCTCAATCAAAATGTAATCACTGCACTTGTGCTTTAGATTCACAAAACACATGCAAAAAATAAATGTCCTCATACGCAAGCCCCCACAGTGCCATTTTGAAATTGATGCCCTCTGTTTTATTTTTCAACAAAAGACTTACCGTATGCTAATGTAACTGAAAACAGATTTATTTAGGCTAATTTCACACCAGGACGTTGCGTTAGAGGGGGCGTTAAGGTCGCATAACGTCCCCCTAACAACGCCTGGTGGTGCTGGATCTGGACGTCAGAGTGAGCCGCGTTGTGCAGCTCACTCTGGCGTCAGTGATGCCGTGATGCGCACTCTTGTGCGCATGCGGCATCACGTGGTCCCGCCGGCCAATCGCCGCACAGAGCGGCTGCTCCAGGATGTAAACACTGCACGTCACAACGTGCAGTGCATAATAATTAGCCATGTGCCTGGCCGCTCTCCGCTCCTCCCCAACATTACTGAGCATGTGCAAGCAGTGTAACGCGGCCCTGCCGCGTCCAAAGTACTGCATGCAGTACGTTGTCTGGTGGCGCAGCGTTACTATGTAACGCAACGTCCGCACTGTGAACAGCCTCATTGATTTTTCATTGCTGTGCGGTGGGCTGCGTTACAGGCTGCTCTAACGTGCGCCTGTAACGTCCCACTGTGAAACCAGCCTTAAGGAAGCTACTCTGTGCAATCAAAATGTAAACAGTTATTAAGCATTTAAGGTCACTTTAATACCATAGTAACACTGTTGCTATGTTTCAGAGGACTCCTTTGGATTGCTGGCAAAATTGTTAAGCAAGTATTGGGTTTGGGAGGGGTAAATCAACAATACCAAAAGCTGCGAACCTTGATGATTTCAAGGTTTTCCATGTTGGAGTATTTCAGTGCAGCCCCAGACAATGCTGTTATTGACACTCTTAAAACTGACAAGATAGTATTACTATTTTCAAGGGTCGGTTAGGGGACAATTGTCACAGAGTTTGATTAGTCTTATGGCCAGGCTTAATTTATTTTAAGGTTATTAATTAGGTACAATGATCAGGTAAAAATTAGCATTAGAGATATTTTGTGTTCGTATAAGTGATCATTTAAATACAGTGGTTTGCAAAAGTATTCGGCCCCCTTGAAGTTTTCCACATTTTGTCATATTACTGCCACAAACATGAATCAATTTTATTGGAATTCCACGTGAAAGACCAATACAAAGTGGTGTACACATGAGAAGTGGAACGAAAATCATACACGATTCCAAACATTTACAAAAAAAACTGCAAAGTGGGTGTGCGTAATTATTCAGCCCCCTGAGTCAATACTTTGTAGAACCACCTTTTGCTGCAATTACAGCTGCCAGTCTTTTAGGGTATGTCTCTACCAGCTTTGCACATCTAGAGACTGAAATCCTTGCCCATTCTTCTTTGCAAAACAGCTCCAGCTCAGTCAGATTAGATGGACAGCGTTTGTGAACAGCAGTTTCCAGATCTTGCCACAGATTCTCGATTGGATTTAGATCTGGACTTTGATTCTAACACATGGATATGTTTTGTTTTAAACCATTCCATTGTTGCCCTGGCTTTATTTTTAGGGTTGTTGTCCTGCTGGAAGGTGAACCTCCGCCCCAGTCTCAAGTCTTTTGCAGACTCCAAGAGGTTTTCTTCCAAGATTGCCCTGTATTTGGCTCCATCCATCTTCCCATCAACTCTGACCAGCTTCCCTGTCCTTGCTTCACATGGAATTCCAATAAAATTGATTCAGGTTTGTGGCAGTAATATGACAAAATGTGGAAAACTTCAAGGGGGCCGAATACTTTTGCAAACCACTGTAATTAAGATTAAAGGGGCACTATGGCGAAAAATTTTAAAATATGTGCAAACAGACAAATAGGAAGTATGTTTTTTATCCAGAGTAAAATGAGCCATAAATTACTTTTCTCCTATAATGATGTCACTTACAGTAGGTAGTAGAAATCTGACAGAAGTGATAGGTTTTGGACTGGTACATCTCTTCATGGGGGAATTCTCAGCAAGGTTTTCATTCTTTATAAAGATATACCCTAAAAAGTATATAAACAATAATGCTGGCCAGCCTCCCTGCTCGCTACACAGTTTTTTGGCAGTTGGACGGAGCATCTGCCATTCACTAAGTGCTTTTGAAAATAAATAAATCCCTGAGAATCCCCCCATGAAGAGATGGACTAGTCCAAACCCTGTTGCTTCTGTCAGATTTCTCCTACCTAATGTGAGTGACAGCAACATAGGAGAAAAGTAATTTATGGCTCATTTTACTCTGGGAAAAAACGTACTTATTTGTAGGTTTGCTCATATTTTAAATTCTAAAATTTTTTTGCCATAGTGCCCCTTTAAGGTTAGGTGAAAAGATGAGGTTAGTACAGTTTTCTAATCACAAATCTATAATGGTTGGTCAGTAATGGTTGGGAAGGTGAAGACATAGCTGGGTGGTCATGAAGTAGGTGTGGCTAACAGTGGATGTGATGCAAAATCTTTAGTATAAAAGTTCCAGCACTCCCATTTGTGTGCGAGTCCATGGAGATATCCATTTGCCCACATTACCAGGTGAAAAATAAATGCAAGTCATTTTGCTTGTTCTCAGTATTTAGTATCTCAGAATTTACATCCCTGAAATTGCACCTAACGTAGCAAATGGAAATACGAAGTGAAGAGGCATCTGACTATTCTCTGCATGCAAGCTCCACTAGCCAGTCTGCGTATTCTTGTGATTTTCCAGAGTGGGCACACTGTCTAATTATAAAGTACCAATCCTATCAAATCAACTGGACAAAAGTAGTACTCTTTCACAGGAAGGGCTTCCACTTAATATTTTCAACAGAATAGAATTTAGATATGATATAAACATTAAATCTAATGAAAATCTATAACTGTGGCATTCACAATCAACATTAAGATTGCGGCATCAATCAAATATTGATTAGACATGTCTCTTCTTTGCTTAACGTCCCTGGAGGTATGGAAGAGCCTGACTCATCCAGGGAAAATTAGCTGAAAATTGTATGGATGAGTTAACTTATATACTCGCCTATAAGTCGAGAAATTTAGGACTGATTCAAAGTATAAAGCCGCATCTACACGCGTAGATGCGGCCGCGATGCTCCTTATCAATCGAGCCGCTGATGCGGCTCGATTGATAAGATCCGACAGGACGGATCTCCGCACCGCCGATTCCCTGCTCGATCCCCGCGAGGGGACAATGGCAGGGAATCGTGCGGGAGATAAGCGGCGCCGGCGGGGACGAGCGGGCACGAGCGGGGAATCGAATGCGGCGCGAGCGGGGACGCGGCGGGCACGCTCGGGGACGCGCAAGAGGCCGCCGATCGCCACAACATCGCCACAACATCTCCCCAACATCTCCTAGTGTAGACGGGGCTTAAAAGTGAGGGGGTCGCCTTATACTTGAGTAGTCCTAAATTTCACAACTTATAGCCGAGAATCTAATGAGAATCTAATGGTCATGTAATGGTCAGCGCTGAAGCGGAAACTCACTGATTACACAGCGCAGCATCCTCTCTAGTCCCTCTGCTCACGCTGGTCTGTTTACAATACCACAGCTACGGCTCCGATGTCACATGACACATAAGTCACATGACATTGGAGCCGTAGCTGTGGTATTGTAAACTAACAGACCAGAACGACCAGAGGGACAAGAGAGGATGCCGCGCTGTGTAATCAGTGAGTTTCTGCTTCAGCGCTGATGCTGCTAGATGACACAGAGAGCTGAGCGAGAGGGAGAATCGGCCATCCTTTGCGTGGTGATGTGAGGGAGGGGGGCTTTGTGGAAAGCTGCTGAGGAGGGAGTGAGTGAGAGTGGGGGGGCCCTTTCCTTGGTGGTGGGAGGGAGGGGGGAATTTCAGCAAGCTGTGTGCTGCAGCACTTCAGGGAAGGGGAGACAGATGCTGGCTGCTGCAGCTCCTGTAAAACAGGGGACACACAGCTAGGGGCCACAGCAGCCACACAGCCAGGGGGACATGGGCCACATAGCTAGAGGGGCCACACAGCCAAGGGGACACTGCGGCCACAAAGCTAGAGGGGCCACACAGCCTGGTGGACACTGGGGCCACAAAGACATCCTGGTGCCAAGTGCAGTCTTTCCTGGGTAGACTTAAACTTGAGTAAATAAAAAAAATCCAGCTTAAGGGGGTCAAATATTGGGGTCGACTTATACACGTGGTCGACTTGTATCCGAGTATATATGGTAGGCTCATCCAGCAGTTTAAGGCAGGGTTCAGTTTTGTTTTTTTTGGGGGGGGGGGGGGGGGGTTGCATGCATTTTTCGCATTAAAATTGTGGCCTGGAAAATAAAATATTTTTTTTTATATACGATTGTGTTTGAAAATTTCTACTATACTCATTATGTATACTAGACCCTTACTTGACACATGTTCGTAAGCTACAGGCAAACATTACATGAAAATTAAACTTTGAAATAATTTTTGCACAGAAATACAGCTGAAATTGAAAGGGGAAAAAACTGATAGAGAATGTAAATGGGGGTAAGGCAGCAATACACAGTCGAGGTTTTCATAGCTTTGTACTGCATTGGGCAGTACAAAACTAGCAGCTATGGGGATGTGATCAGCATTAGACAATGTTTCTGCTGAAATAGGAATTGATACAAAGTAGTGCAAAATGAAAGAACAGGAAAACAATACAGAAAAACCCGTTATCCAGAACTCTGTAAACCAGAAGCTAAAATCCTGGCCTTGCAGGATGCATAAATCTACCTTTACATACAGTAATAAACATCTGTTACAATAAGTTAAGTCTATCCTGTGGCTTAATTGTTTTTTTTTTAATTACTGTATTTTAATATTTATACAGTATTTTTTATGGTAAGTTTACAGTGTGGGGTATAACACTGTTTTTTAGCTAGGCCTACCAAAAACAACAATTATCCAGCCCTGGCGCACTACCCATACTCGCAATCTCCAGAGGGTAACATGCGCCACTGAACGAAAATGGAGGAAAACTCGACTTAACCAGGATTTCCTACAGTACAAGACCAACCTGCTGCAGTTCCACACTGCCCTTGCTCTTGCGAAGCAGGAATACTTTACCAAGCTCATCGGAGCACAAGCTTCCAAACCCCAGCGTCTTTTTTGCCACTTTCATCTCCCTGCTTAAACCCCCCACTGTACTACCCCTGCTCAAGAAACCCTCCCTTAACCCCTCCCTACCCTCCAACTACCGCCCTATCTCCCTCCTTTCCTTTGCCTCAAAACTCCTTGAGTGTCTGGTTCACAAATGCCTGACCCAGTACCTCAATGCCAACTCACTGCTAGACAAAGCCGGCCTTTGACCTGTGTGACCAGAGCGGTCGCTCAGGGCGCCGGCTTCCAAGGGGCCGCCTATAGCTGGTTACCTATACTGGGGGCACCTATAGCTGGCAACCTTTACTTAGGGCACCAACACATGGCTACTTATACTGGAGGCACCTACGCCTGGCTACCGTTGGGGGTGATGGAGACCTTCAACTGACTTCCTATACTGGGGGCACCTATGCTTGGCAACTTATATTGAGGGCACCTACACATGAGATCCTATACGGGGGGCACCTATACCTGGCTACCTACCTATACTGAGTCTGAGGGTGTGTTTTTTTTTTTGGGGGGGGGGGGGGCACACTGCGGCTATAATGTGTGGTGCAAATTGTCGGTGCTTTGCTATCATTCTAAATGGGAGGGTAACTGTCCCACTGATTGTTTTTATTAATATTCCTGAAAAGTTGGCGTGATGTGTCATGACGTCAAAAAGGTTGGGAACCACTGTCCTAGGAGGTAACTCAGGAGAAAAGGTGAATTGCATATGGGCCTGTGTGTGTGTGTGAGTGCATGTGTGCGCGCGCATAGGGCGCGAAGGGGGGCACAAAAATCAGGTTTCGCTCAGGGCGCTGTGAAACCTAAGGCCGGCCCTGCTGCTAGACCCACTGCAATCTGGATTTCGGCCTGCCCACTAGAATCATCTATTAGTAGGTGACAAAAGCAACTCTTACCTGAACCATATTAGAACACAGTTAGGGTGCTCATACATTATACAATGTACGGTATTGATGCCATATGGCATTCTGGAAAGATCTCACTTGATTGGGCTTGGTCAGGTGTGCGGCTGACACACCCCCGGCCTGTCTCACCCACCCCCACATGTAAAATGAGTACCCCAAGGCTGTTCAGAGTGTTGCTGGCTCACCTGTCCACCCGCGGCTTTCTCCTGCTCCCTTTGTCTTTCTCTATTGCCAACAGCTCTTCTACCCATCTACCAATGCAGGAGAAGGGCTCATTTCTACTAGGGGTGATTTGCTGGATTTCCCGCATGCAAATTCAGACAGAGAAACCCAGTCTATTTAAATCAATAGGCTGCTACCCTATTAGCATGCGGGGAGAATCGGAAAGCATGCAGCAAAAAGAACTCAGGTCATGCATGGCATGGTTAGTGAGATTTGGATTTGTACATCTCGAAGATGCACGCCAGCTACAGTGGAAATGGTCCCCAAGTGTGAGGTGAATGAATAAGTGTTTGACCTGTTGCATGTGTATGCATTAACTACTGCCTAAAAGTAAGAAGATTCTATGAAGCCTTTATGGGTCCCTACATACAGGTAGATATCTGTGCATGGACCTCCCCCTGTTCCTGGCCATGCTTCATCACTGTCTGGCAACACCCACCAATGGTACATCCAACAATGAATATTGTCACAGGCTCGACTTGAGCTATATGAATTTATTGTGGCATATAGAATGATTCCAACACATACATCACACTGTCAGACAGATGCTCCGGACTATATGTGACAAACGCCTTTATCTAGGCCCTGCAGGATTGTGTGTATTCTTCAATAGTCAATGGTGACAGGATGGAACATTGGACTACAATGCACTGCCATCACCAGTATCTATATTTTAAGCCGCATCTACACGCGTAGATGCGGCCGCGATGTCCCGACAGGACGGATCTTGCTTGTGCCGATTCCCTGCTCGCTCCCCGCGAGGAGACAATGGCAGGGAATCGAGCGGAAGATAAGCGGCGTCGGCGGGGACAAGCGGGGAATCGAATGCGGCGAGCTGGGACGCGGCGGGCACGCGGAAGAGGCGATCCGGCGGCTAATCGAGCCGCCGGATCGCAGCCTCAGGCCTACTATGCAAATAACGTACACAGGCTTGTTAATTTCCAAGATCTTATCATTGCACAGTGTGTGGTCTATTCAACATTATGACATGTCATTTTAACATGTGGCCAGAACAGATTCCCTCACAGGCAGTAAACAAAAGGTAAGGGCACACACTTATTGGCTGCAGTGGTTCTTCTGTCTACACGGCAAACTACTAAAGGGGACCATAAACTGGTCGATTTCAGCCATCGATCGATCGGAAATAGATTCTATCGATTTAATCTTTTTGACTGGATGGAAAATCTAGGTCTATCTGCTGCTAGCAACAGATCGATGACCCATAGAGTTGCATTGGATCTAATGGTCCAATAATGCATTTAGATCGATTTCCAATAGATTTAATTCTGAAATCTATTGGAAATCTGTTCCTAGTGTGTGGTACACATCAGATCAATTCCTGTCAGATTCGACTTGACAGGCATCTGACAGAAATCTGATGATCAAATCTGCTGCAAATCTATAAGTGTATGGCCACATTAACTGAATGATAGAATATAGTCTGCTTGGTGAATAGAGAAGCAAGATCACAACACATGGGAACACAGATGTAGCAGTATCACAAACAAATAGGAAATTTACACAATTCCTTTTGCTTAAAAAAAAATCCTGTACATATAGAAACACTGCCACATCTCCATGTTACATGCAGTCTTGTTGACCTTGATGACCCCAGTACAAAAGCCTCCACTTGCCAAATACCACCTGCAGAGGTTCAGCAGATTTCAGGCATTTCTTGATACAATAATGTTTTCCACTAGCAAGGTGTGCAAATGGTTTACAAACACTTGTACTTTCACCTATTAATATATTTCTTCAGATGTGCTTTACATAAGATTTATCAGTTGCTATTTGCTACCTCCCTGGGTTACTATTTGAGCTGTATATTTTTATAGACATTGGCCAGTAATATAACACAATCACCAACTTACAACCCAGCCCCTTTCGTAACAGATAAGAAACAGTGGTAAAGGTAAAAAGATTTTTTCTTTAATAGTCTTCTACAATCTGTGTGTCCTGTGAGGGCAAGTAGAATCCTCGATCTTCATGAAGTGCATACATGCCAAACTCTGTCCCATGGCAGTGTTCTCCCCAGAAATTTCTTCCAGCCGGGTGGCATGAAATAGTAGGCAGGTGGCATGAAAAAGTAGCTGGGTGGGGCGAGATGAGAATGCAGTGCCAGTGCTTCTGTGAGCAACTCTGCTTACAGCATAGGAAGAGGAGAGCCGATGACAGCCGGGTGGTCACCAAAACTAGCCGGGTGGAGCACCCGGCTAAAAGAGCCTAGGGAGAACACTGCATGGGCCAAATCTGGCCCTCAGAACCATTACATTTTGCCCCCCCCCCCCAGTGGTTGCACTGAGTTTGGACCACTCTAGACCACCAGGGAAGCTATACTGGAGGTGAATCCCTAGATCACCAGGGAAGCCATATAGGGGAGGGGGAATACACTAGACAGCAGGAAACTGTATAGGGAAGGGGGGGGGGGGTACTAGACACCAGGGAATTGTATGGGGGTGAGAGGGAGCCACTAGACACCCTGGAAACTGTATAGGGGAGGGGGGCCACTAGACACCAAGGGACTGTGTAGTGTTGGAATGACCACTAAACACCAGGGACCAGTATAAAGGAAGAAAGGAGGCATTAGACACCAGGGGACTGTATAGGGGAGGGCCACTAGACTTTAGGAACAGTTATGGGGGGGGGGGCATTAAAAAACAGGGAACTTTATAAGGGAGTGAGGTGGCCAATTGACACAGACATTGGCCCAAGACTTGGTCCCAATTTTTAATTCCGGACCACTTTGTATTTTGAGTTGACACCCCTGCTGTAGTGCCTTCTTAGAGGGGGCACTACAGCAGTCAACCTTCAATCTACTTTTCACAATAAGTAGTAAGCAAGAAGACTGGCTATGCAGAGTATCTCTTTATGGGACATTTTCTTGCAGTTCCATACTGAAGGCATACTCAAGGTTTTAGGAACAGTTATTTATAATTCACGAAGGGCATAGAGCAATTCATCAGCTCTATGTACTGCCATCCTGGCAGGAGTAAGGTAAACACAAGTGTTGACCTGGCCCTCTAAGGAACAGATCAACAATACTTTCTTGGAATTTAGGGAACCAGCCACCAGAAGTTCCAAGTCTGGTGTAGATCCCAGGGCATGCGCAGTAAAACTGTGCTTCAATCCATCACATGTTCCAGCCAGCCAATGGGAGGCCTAGCATGTGAGACAGCAGACTGCACCCCTTGGGTGGGATCCAAAGTTAACCCTTGATTGGCTGTTTATAAGGAATGGACGGTCTCAGGGACCATCTACTTCTAGTCACTTGTAACTTCCTAACTTCCTGTGTCTGTATGCTGCAGCATCTGCTTTAGTGCACGTAGCATAGATGTTCGTAAGAGAAAACCTAATTTATTCACAAGGACTGGCTCAAGAGCCAGGAAACGCTTAGGATGACCTACTACAGTTTGATTGCTTCGCTGAGGTAATGAACATGTAACGAAGATAAGTGATGCACACACCTGTATGACTTTATTTGCCAAATAAATTCCTTTAAAAGCTTGAGACATCTGGAATCCACTTTTAGATAAGATATCTGCACTGGCTGTGGGGATATTGTATCGCAGAGCGCAGCTATAAGCTGCTGGTGCCGAACAGAAGGTGTCATTGTTGCCCATAGCAACCAACAAATTACGTTTCTACAGTGACATCAGTGCCAGAGGTAGAGCAGTTGAAATCTAAACTCTGGCAGGAATAACAGGTCATAAACAGGGCATCGATTTCAACTACCTGCGTCTAGAAATGGTTAACGAACAACTGAAGTGAGAAGAATATGGAGGCTGCCATATTTATTTTCTTTTGAGCAATAGTGTTTGAATCAGACCAGAAACAAGCATGAAGTGAATATTGTCAGATCTGACAATGTCAGAAACATCTGATATGATGCATATGCTTGTTCATGGTCTCTGGTTAAAAGTATTAGAGGCAGAGGATCCGCAGGAGCAACAAGGCAACTGGTATTGCTTAAAAGGAAATAATTATGGCAGCCACCATATCCCTCTCGCTACAGTTGTCCTTTAAGGTGAAAATGGCCTTCAATGGCTGCAATCAGTCACTGGGCATACAATAATTGCAACCTACTCCATAGGCATTTCCCCCGATGGAAACAAAAGTAAGCCTATAGGGACACAGCTTCTTTGCCCGCATAAGGGGCATTCTACTGCTGCTGGGTGAACATGTGTAATCTTCAGAATAGTCAGTGAGGATGCTAGCTGTAACAGGCCTGACAGAAAGAAGACCTTGATTGCGAAAGCTCAATGGTCAATCCCACAGACACTTCTTTTGCTGTAGTTGGTATGGTGTCCACATGGGGATTACACAAACTATTTGAGAGTGGCATTCAATTTCTTGTAACAATTACATGGATTCTAGTAACAGTTAAGTACGTCTGCATCTTGCTAAGCAATAAAAAGGTCTTTGTGTCATAGGCTGGTGGTGTGTGGCAGAGACAGAAAAATGGTTGACTTTTTGAACCAGCAAGAGCCCCCACTTTTTTTTTTTTTTCCCCCTTTACATTTACTTTAAACAATGCTAATTGCCAGGCTGACCTGACCTCTGCCTCTAAAGCCCAATCTACACAATACGATTCTTTATGTGATTCGATTTACGATCCGATTAAATCCGACATGTCCGATCAGGATTCGATTCAACTCAATTTGCCATTGTTTTGCAATGGCAAATCGAATTGAATCGAATCCCGATCAGACATGTCGGATTTAATCGGAACGTAAATAGAATCGTAATCAAATTGCATAAATAATCGGATCGTGTAGATAGGGCTTAATACTTTCAGCCATAGACCATGAACAAGTGTGAACATCAGATGCTCTGATTAAAGTCCGGACATATTAGTCACGAGATTTCAGGTGTGTGAATCATACACTTAGGCTGTGGTCCCACTCAAGCTGAGAACGGGCATGTTTTGTCTGTTATCCGCTCATTGCAAAAATGACAGTAAACGGCTGCTATTTTATATATAGGAGCCATTCACATTTGTCACTCTGCAACGGATCAGTTGTGGTAAGTGGGCCGCACTTCTATGCAGTCCGCGATATCCCAGTAGGCGGTTGTGTTCTCCAATATAGCCTATTGAGGTAATGCATCTGCCGTGGGCTACAGCCAGACCACAGCGGACCATCAGAGTAGACACTAAATTGTCCGCTCCCGCTGGCGGCACATGGTCTTATAGCAGAGGGGGACCAAGCCTGATGCAGCCAAAAGTATCAGCAGGAAGACCAGGCAATAGGCATTCTTTAAAAGGAAATAATTACGGCAGCCTCCATATCCCTCTCAAAATAGAATCCCTGTAAGGGGACTGCATTCTGATATAATTTTTGTATCGGGCCATATAACCCCTCAAACACTCTTCAGTGGCACTTTTTTATGACAAGCAGATCATTTGTCACTATACTGTGAATCCAAAAGTAATTAGCTTCCAGAACATCAAGAAAAAAAAATCAAGAATCTGTGTGCACCCTAAAAAATGGATTTTAGATGGTGCAAAATGACCTGGACAAATCTGACTAATTCACACTACATATTTTAAGCATGCTGTGGTGATAATATTTCCAATATTTCCTTCCTTTGTGTAACTAATAGTAGACTCTTAAAGCAAGTCATAATTAACCACTGACCAGCCAGCAGAAAATAATGGCACCCTGATCTACTTTACCTAGCAAATTATCAAAGCCCTAAACCCCACTCCAGATGAGGTCTCCTTCAGTTCTTTGCGTTTTGTACTCTATACACATTCAAAGAGCGATCGGTGTTCACATCCAGCATGCTTAATGTTATTTAGATTATAATGATGCCCATTAAGAACTCGAGGCAACAAAAGGTCAAAAAGGTGAGCAAATATAAATAAGGAAGATGTGATCCCATTCTGACTTAAAAAAAAAGTAATAATTTTCATTTAGTGAATTATGCTCCACAATCAAGACAAGAAGAGTTTCAATTGTTATTTGATATACTCCTTTATAACCAGATGATCAGGAGACACAGTATGCTAAAAGGGACAGGAGTACATAATCTGCCCGCATCATAGTGCTTCCCAGCACTAGTCCAGAGGCACTCCTGACACTGCAGATCCATCATCAATATAGCTGGAGGTGAGCCGTTGTTCTCTGGTGTCCCTATGTCCTAAAATATTTTGCTTCCACATCAGTTAACTGATACAAATGGCCACAGACCAGGTTCCTCCTTTAGCGCAGGACAAATAAACAATGTTGCCCATAGCTCGTCTGTCACATTATGCAGAACCTCTCTTCGGTGAACTTGTAATATTGCCCAAAAAGCCAAATCTCCTTAGCATCAAATAAGGGCTTTATGTACTGGCTTGCAGCTACTGTTGTCCCTGCTCTGTCATAGCCGTTTGAAATGCTGCAATACTGTTTTTCTTGAATTAATAACATTACTATGTGCCTATTTAAAAGCAAACTGCATTACTGAAGTTGCTGCTCATACTTTAGAGAGAGGGATTATCTATATTGTCCTTAGCTAAATTATTCAACTGCCACCCCATTTTATATGG
Organism: Hyperolius riggenbachi; assembly: GCF_040937935.1. Lineage (NCBI taxonomy): Eukaryota > Metazoa > Chordata > Amphibia > Anura > Hyperoliidae > Hyperolius > Hyperolius riggenbachi. The sequence continues at coordinate 366,334,869 of NC_090646.1, forward strand.
ACATTTTTTGTATAGCCTAACAAAAATTACAAATATGGTCCTCATCAACTACAGCATCAGGGCAGACTTATGGTCAGAGTCAGACAGTACATGTCTTGCCAGTAATCGATGTGTATGGCCTGCTGTACTATCACTGCACAAAAAGGCACCGTAGTACAATGCAGTATATTTTTAAGGACACCCACTTTTCCTGGTTTCAGCAACAGAAACACTTCCTATATCTATATATCCTTATGTGTCCTTGCCCTCCCAGTGATGTCACAGGCTGTTTAGATATGGGAAATTCCTCTCCCCCAATCTGCCCCTGAGCATTCTGGGTCACCAGATATTTGAACTGGCTTTGGAACAAACATCCTGCAGAGCTGTACCTGACAGGGTCTCCTGTGGCAAATTTCAGAAAGTAAATCAGGGCGAGGAAAGATTTTGCAATGGATCAACACAGACTAAATAATTTAGAAAGTAATATTAAAAATAAGCAATTTTATTTTCACTACAGTTGCTCTTTAATAGTTTCCTTTACAGCAAATCCTGGGTAGAGCCGATGAATTAACAAATGACAAACTCCTGAACATGTAACAGAAAAGAAACATAAGGATGAACAGCACCAGACGTGCAATCACACACACACACACACAACGTATGCTCGCAGCAATGGTGTTCCTAATCTCTACTAAATTTTGGTTTTTTTTTTCATTTAACTCTTTTTGCTTCTCATTTCATTTAGTGGAGATTAGGGATTTCATTGCTGCTAGCACATATTGCACGGCTGGAGCCATTCACTCACATGTCTTTACACTTACATTCTGTGAGCATGCAGCACACTACCTGCCTATAACATATGCCATGAGTATAGAAATACAGGCTGAAAGAATCCAGGGTACCTTCGTGGCTATTAGGAAGATCAGTTGCTTAAAATGTTTATTAGTTTATGAATTGACATAACCTATAGGAAATAGAATACAAATAATAGTCACCTGCCAATAGTCACCAGCTATGGAGTAGCCAGAGAGGAAAAGAGAGAGAAACAGTTTTTCAAAGTGAAACTGAACTTGTTTCACTGGCTGGCTCAACATAAATCTCTGATATTACAAAAAGGGTTTTTTTTACCTCCAAGAAAGCGGATTAAAAAATGTGCAATAGCCATTCAAATACACGGTTCATTGAAGGGAAATAAGAACCTTTTCAACCACTTTCAGATATAAAAATGAACAGTGTAAAAAATAATAATTCATGTATTGTAATGTTTTCAAAACCTTAGTCTATAACTATATTATATACAACTGGTAAAGCCATATTTGATGTGGCACAGAAACAAAATCTACAGATATACACAAGCAAGGAAGTTGTAGCTGCCATAGACAAGGAATCATCCCTAGCAACTGTAATACATACTTGGTGCATGTCTATTGGCATAAAAGGATGGAGAAGAGGGGATATTTGGAAAAAGAGGTGATGCTCACCTTGGATTAGAGGTACAAAGCGTTCAAACCTTCCCGACCTAATGAGTATGGTTGGTGGGAAGTTGTCCATCTAAAGGTGCCCACTAACGGTACAATTTTAAACAAAGAATTGCCCAAGAAATCATATAAAATCGGAATTTGCAGAAAATAAACCTGGATGTCTCAAAACAAATGCCAAAGACTTTAAAAGGTGATCAGTCAACGACAATTTAGTCAGTTGGAATTCTTTTTTAAGTTGTAATGGATAGGAAGCACAGATTGGTTCATTGATGGTGAAATTAATCTATGTATTACAACATTTTATTTCCAATCACATTTATCTGGTTGATGAGCAAGTCTTCAATAAAAATTGGACAGTTAGTGAACACCTTAATTAATATTTTATAATTTATACATTGCCAACATATTACCCAGTATTAACAAACAGTGCAACGTGTTTCACAGGTATGTTCCAGCTTCCTCAGGCAACAGATAGGAGTACACAGTATAGTCTCAAGGTCACGAATAGCGCCTCGTGACCTTGAGACTATACGGTGTACTCCTGTTTATTGCCTGAAAAAGCGGTAACATACCCGTGAAACGCGTTGCACTGTTTTGTTTTGGAGTATATTAATAAACATGTTGTCATAAAACTGACGGTACCTTGTCTGCTTCGGGGAGGCGAGTCCACCACCACCTCCTGAGGGATTTTAAGCCTTTTAGAACCTTTTATCCTGCTGGCGCCTCTGTTCACTCTTACATTACTCTCTATACATAGAATCGCTCTGAAAATCTGCTTCAAAAACCTCTAGCGGTTTGCAGATCTGCTAGAAGTTTTTGGTGTGCACTGGACCTTACAGTACAAGGAAAAGAAATCCACTGAATCGTGCACCCTAGAGTAGTGTTTTGTAGGTGTTTGGGGGTACAGGTTTATGAGTAGGGATGATCAATTGCATTCGGAACAGTGTTCTGAAGCATTCGGATCAGAACTCTAATTTGAACTAAAGAGAACAGCAGCAAAAGGATTAGCTCACCCTTGTCGCGGTCTCTGTGCGCTGCCCTCCATGTCACGTTCCAACTCGGTTATACTTCCTTCTTCAGGCTGTAATAGTAAGGCAGTATATGTAAGCTGGAACATGACATGGAGGGCAGTGAAACCGGTAAGTTGACCTTCCCGTCACTGTACACTTTTCCAAATCTGAACGATCAACCCTAGTTATGAGAGAGAAAGCTTATAGTAAACTACTGGTAACGTGAATACTTCATTAGCAGACCTAAGCCCGTTACAATAACTGGCTCTAGGCCTCCCTCACAACCCCCTTCCCCTCCTGCCCGTCATCCGCTGCATGCAAGCCTCGCTCCACAAGGACAGGAGATCACAGAGAGGGTTTATTATATAGGATATGCATGTACAAGCACTGTTGCACGCAGGAACTGACAGTGTGACCCCAAGTTGTATACAGAAGTTGCTATGGAGGGGATGGATGACATGAGGCGCATGACAGAGCAGCTTCCGGCTGGTAGGAGGAGTATGAGAACAATGTGCTCGGGGGTAAGTCAGGCACTGCTAGAGATCCAGCATGTGGGCAACTTCAGAAAGCACCCGTACACCAATCCTTACTGGCTGCCTTGGCCAAGTTTAATGTAGTGAGTGTGCATAGCTTTAGCCTGGGGTGCATTTGCATATGGAATCAGAAATTAAGTACTCAGCCACTTTGGCATCACACACATTTAGGGCCGAGTTCTCTACGGACCAACCAGTAACCTAACCTAGAGGCTCGCAAAGCATCTGTTACTATGGAGCAGGGAGGATGCATGACGCACAGAGCACGACAGGAGTGGCTTCCAGGGGCATGGCGCGTAGCAGAACAATACGCTCTAGAGTCACACTGCAGTGTGTCATAAACGTCCCAATCATATCTCTTAAATCTGTTCCTACTAGTCATTCCCTAACACACACACACACACACACACACACACACACACACACAGATTCAGACTTGTTTAGCAGACCCAAGCACCTTGCAGTCTAGTTGAGCATTCACTACATTGAATTCCAAAATATCCTAGAGTCATATGTGAGGCCATAAGTACAACCAGTTTCAGTGCTAAAGTTTTGTCTAAAACTGAGTCATGAAATGGGACAAAAATCCCAAGCACATCAGCAAATCTGAAATGGTTTTTTTTTAATTACTATTGATAATACATGGCTGAATTTAAAGAATGTGCAGTTTCAGAACTGGATAATTATTTGAAAGTGTAAATTATTGGCTATAATTTTAATCCGATTCTATAAGTAGTTGCTGGATAATGTACTGGTTAAGGGCTCTGCCTTTGACATGGGAGACCAGGGTTCGAATCCTGGCTAGGTCAAGTACCTATTCAGTAAGGAGTTCAAGGCAAGACTCCCTAACACTGCAGGGTGGCCTCTTGAGCGCGTCCCAGTGGCTGCAGCTCTTGAGCGCTTTGAGTCAGACAGGAGAAAAGCGCTATACAAATGTTCGGATTATTATCGGATTATTATAAAATTATCAGGTCGGGTGGTCAATTGGCCTACAAATTCAATAGATGTATGGCCGCCTTAAAAGCGGTATTGTCACTATAAAAATCAAAATTTCAACAGTAACTGGTCTGAGTGTATTAAGTGATAAAGATGCTAATCCTGCATTCAAAACTTGCAAAACTTTTTCTGCTGTTATGGTTTGGAGTTATCACATACTTTATGAGCACTGGCCCTAGTGCCAAAGAGTTGAATGCTGGGAGTTCTTTTTATCTATAATATATTCCTCCTCTTCTATTTATTTCCCTGCCTTGCTGCTTATCAGAAACTCCCTCTGATTACTTGTGTTTACAAGCAAGGCTGATAAGACTCAGTGATTGGATGGGTAAACAAAAAAAGACAGTGAAGTTGCTAGTATACACCTCAGTGGGAGTGCCTGAAGACTCTGGGAGGAGGGCAGCTAATGAATACACAATGAGCAAGAGAAGGGAGGGGGTAAAACAAGAGTCAGGGAGGATATGATGTCAGCATTAGCTTGGCAAGCTGGCCACTGCCTAGAATAGAATTTTCTGCTTTTCCTTTATAAAATTCACAGGAATCATTACGTGGATAGCACAATGCATCTGTTATGTAAGTAGAAGTAGTATTTATCTACTTGTATATGTGGATTTTATTTCTAGGTTAGCATGGGTGTCGCTTGTTCTTTAAAGGGAACCTGAAGCGAGTAAAATTATTTAAACATTTACACATAACATAGCTGCAAATGAATATTACATACTAACGTCACCATCAGTTCCTCTCAGAAGCTCACCATTTTCTTCTTACAGTGATCCCTTCCAGTTCTGACAAGATTTTGTATCAGTTGCTGTCAGTTATATATCAGCAGCTGTCAGTTACAATTACAACTGAATGTGCAAGGTAATGTCCATGTTTCCATATGGCTCAAGTGGGTGATATTACAGTTTAACAGTGTGCTGACCAGGAAGCTGTTATGGTGTAATAGCCATTTTTAAAATGGAGGACAGAGAATTCCAATGATCACAGTGGACAAATGGAATGGGAGAGAGGAGAAAGAGGTTGATGAGTAGACTACACAGGAGGCAAGTATGACCTGTGTATGGTTATTTTGACTTTTTATTTTCAGTTCAGGTTCACTTTAAGAATACAAAAAAAAAAAGAACAGTACTTCAGAGGCCTTTGTTAAATTACTGTGGAGGCTGATCAGTTCAATATATAGTCCATTCAGACCCACTTTAGCCAAATTCCAGACACAAACGTTTTCCTAGTCCTGTGCTGTGATTAGAACACTGCATGGTGCCGACCTGTAAGCATTTTCAGGGGACAGTGTATAAATATGCAAAAAAAAAAAAAAAGTTCTAAGTTGTAGATTAACCCAAAAAAGAAAAATGAAGCTTACATACCCGTACTATACTTGGAGCCATACAACCACACAGTGTCTTCACATGCTTTAAGCATTTTTCATGGGACATAAAATTGCAAACTGAAAGAGAAGAAATGCAAGAAAAATGTATTAATAGGCTGTAAATAATATATCCATTTAGTAGCAGCTTGAAAACAGCCTACTCCTATTCAGTAATTCTAAAGCACAGAATTGAATTCATACAGATTAGACTCAAATTATGACATTTGCTAAAGATTGTTCGTTTTAATAAAATATTGCTGGCCAACTTTACTTGAGCCACTATTTACATGATGCGGTTTACCAAAGAATAAAAGCATTTTTTTTTTTTTTTTTTTTTGCAATGCACATTCCTCTTCTTTCCTTTCAGGCAATACCTTTACACAAAGGCATCAAGGCAGGTACACACACACCACACGGTCTCTCAAGTGACTAGAATATTTTCAAAGCATCCTTGGTGCACGCTGACATTAGTTTGTGAATAAGAGCAACAATAGAACAACACAAGAATGTTGCAGGGTTTATTTTCTATTTACAATAACTTCAAGTGTGCATAGACTGAGCTGTTTTAATAGCTCTGAAGTATGGTTCAATAAAAATAAGCCATTTTTAATCTTAAAAAAATAGGTCATATTTAGATCAAAATATTGTTCAAATATAGATTGTGTATGTGACAGTTCTTCATTCGACCAAAGCTTTGACCTGGGCTCTTTAAAGGGAACCTAAACTGAGAAGGATATGGATTTTTCCTTTAAAACAATACCAGTTGCCTGACTCTCCTGCTGATCCTGTGTCTCTAAAGCCTAGTACGCACATGCAATTTTGATTGACCAATCAGTGGTCAATTTTACCACCTCCATGTAGTATGAGGGCCAACAGATTTTCAATTCTATGAACAGGTTGTATAGGTAAACCCTCATACTACATGGAGGTGGTAAAATTGACCAATGATTGGTCAATCAAAATTGCATGTGTGTACTAGGCTTAATACTTTCAGCCACAGCCCCTCAACAAGCATGCAGATCAGGTACTCTGACTGAAGTCAGACTGGATTAGCTGCATGCTTGTTTCAGGTGTGTGATTCAGCCACTGCTGCAGCCTAATGCTTCATACACACTTGAGATAAAAGTCTTTGGAAAAGGCAAGATCACAGACCAATTTTACCCCCTTCCATGTAGTATGAGAGCCATACTCTACACAGTCTATTCTATGGAGCTGCACTCCCCATCAGATACAATCTTTGCAAGATGCTGCACACAAAGATGCCCGTACACACTCAAAAGATCATTATCTGCAAAAGATCTGTTCCTGCAAAAGATCCATTCCTGCAAAATGCATTCATAGTCTATGAGATCTGCAGAACCTTATACACACCTTGTTTAACAGACTTCATCTGCATATCTGGCAATCATCTGCAGATCTGAAAATCCATCCTGGTGCATCTGATCTGCAGATGATTGTCTGTTAAACAAGGTGTGTATAAGGATCTGCATATATCATAGACTATGAATGCATTTTGCAGGAACGGATCTTTTGCAGATAATGATCTTTTGAGTGTGTACAGCATCTGTGTGTGCAACATCTTGCAAAGATTTTATCTGATGGGGATTGCAGCTCCATAGAATAGACTGTGTAGGTATGGCTCTCATACTACATGGAAGGGGGTAAAATTGGTCTGTGATCTCGCCTTTTCTAAAGACTTTTATCTCAAGTGTGTATGAAGCATTAGAGATCAGCAGGGTTGTCAGGCAATTGGTATTGTTTAAAAGGAAACATCCATATTCCTCTCAGTTTAGGTTCCCTTTAATTGTAAAAACATGCTAGGTCCTAGTAATCCCACTGCTGGTGTTTGGTTGTGGGTGGTCTATCAATGTCGTACATAATGCTTAGATGTAATCTATAGTTCCTGAAAAACACCTGCCCCCATAGTGACAACTGCAGGCAAAACTGAAAAAGAGAAGGTGCAACTATAAGTAGAATTTGACTTACAAATATAGATTTACGGAACACATCCTGAGGTGTGAGAAGAAATAATTTCCCTAAGTTAAAAATAAAATTAACCTGTCCCATGTTTGTTTAGTTAGTGGCTTTCGAGTTTAAATATGTTCTCTTCAAACAATATGTTGTGACTTATAAATTAGGTTTCTATAGGATTCTTAAGAAGGTAGCCTGGTCTCTTCTAGTATAAAGATACTGTTCCGCCACAATACGGTAGATAAACATATGGTTGTCTAAGGGTGCAAAATGAGTTGAGTAGAAAGAGTGAGGAGTCCGTTAAAGCCCACATTCTTGGATAGGAGCCGAAGTAACAGCTGATGCGTGGCTTGAAGCATTATATTGGTGACATTGCTTTGGTTAACTTTTTTCAACATTTATCTTTAAAATTCCAGTAAAAGTTTTCATAACAGACTAGCATAAAATGATAAAAGTTTTTTGCAGTGGAATTGCCCCTACTAAGCTAATCAACCATTAACTCATGTGAGAAAATGGTTGCCATGAAATAGCTGGAATAATGGACATATTTTATTTGCGGATAAGCCAGCATGTATTCAGTGTTCTTACTTTAGGACAGTGTTTCCCAAAGCAGTCACAGACTTGCAACTTTAGTCTGAATTTGGTGGGCTGGCAGGCACATACAGCTAGTCCTAAAGGTCACCAAGAGTGTTTCTTTTGCAGGTAACATCTAGTACGCACAGGTAATTAATGTTTCCACTGTGTGTATTAACCACCTATGTGGAGTTCCACAACGCACACATTGTTGGTGGACTCAGAGGACAGGTTTGAGAAACACTTATAAATCATGTACCCATCTTTCATCCCATCCACATCATCCCATAGTAGGATCAAGCACCTTCAGATGCTACATGCCCAGCAAGCATGAAGAAAAAGGGTCATGCTCTCAGAGGACGTTTTCCAACTGTACCCTAATAGTACCCTGAAACTTAAAGTGAACCTTAAGCCAGAAAAAAAAAATGAGTTTTACTCACCTGGGGCTTCTACCAGCCCCCTGCAGCAGTCCTGTGCCCTCGCAGCCACTCACTAATCCTCTGGTCCTCCGCTGCCAGCTAGTTTCGTTTTTGCCGACAGGCCCGTCAGGACTGGCCACGCGTAGCTTTTTCCGCATTCCTGACTGTAATTAGCGCTATTGCGGACTGCAACGCGTACAAAAATACGCGTTGCCGCATTACGAACGCATAGATATGCGGCAACGCGTATTTTTGTACGCGTTGCGGCCCGCGATAGCGCTAATTACAGTCGGGAATGCGGAAAAAGCTACGCATGGCCAGTCCTGACGGGCCTGTCGGCAAAAATGAAACTAGCTGGCTGCGGGGGACCAGAGGATTAGTGAGTGGCTGCGAGGGCACAGAACTGCTGCAGGGGGCTGGTAGAAGCCCCAGGTGAGTAAAACTCATTTTTTTTTCTGGCTTAAGTGTCCCTTTAAGGCCTTCTGTGCGCTTTTCACAGCGCATTGCCCTGTGCGTTCTGCAAGGTATTTATTTTCCCATGTAATTAAATGTGCCTCGTTAACATCTATGCGCTGTGCTGAGCAGTGTTACAAAAATGCAGTGTTGCATGCATTTCTGTGCGTTGAGCTGTAAAGCGCACATCAATGCAAGTGAATGGGTCTGCTTTTTTAGCTCATAGAAGCGCATGCGTTTCTTACCCCTAATCGGAAAATAAAATACATTTACATATGAAAACAAAGCTTTATTGACAACTGGTACAATAAGAAAAACGGGCTTAAAAAAGTGCAGCGCAACGCACTGAAGCTGCACAATTTTTTTAAATGCGCTTTTACACGTTTCTCAGCGCACCTAATGTGAACAAGGCCGTACAGTGCCTTCACAACATGGCACCAAAAGCCAGAATGCCTCCAACTCTGCTGTCAAACAAACTTTCTACAATCTAGATCAACAAATGTATAAGTGAAACTTAAAAAAATAAATAAATTAAAAAAAGCTGCCTCTATCTCCAAAGGGTTTGCTTGAACAGGCCAGCTTGAGTCTGAATGCCACTCACTCATGTGTTGCCTGTCATACCTCTTTCCCTCTACATTGAGCTTTCCGCACTGCTTTGCCCCAAAATGGCACCCTAAAATAAAGGTTATGTAAGAAGAAAGGGTGAAAAAATAGCGTAAACCTATCTATCAAGCAACAATCATTAGGGGTGCATTTATTTATCCTGTGTACAGGGTTTACAGGTGAGGTCTTTCACAATATGAAGACAATCTAGATAAAAACAATGAGATCTGGAAAGAATGGATCAGCTATCAGACTGGTCAAACAGGGTAAAATATCTCTCTCTGTTCCTTTAACTCCCATAGGGCATCAGTGAAGACTTTCTATTCAGATCGATTTGTGGCTGTGATGTTAATTTTTGGTTAACCCCGAGTTACCCCAGTATTTGCTGCATTTAACCAGAGTCCCTTCATCCGCCAACCTAAGGTGGCTTCTAATGGGAGACTAGCAACTCCACACAGTCTTAGCTTTACCCACTGTACCCATTGTGCTCAGGGTTCCTATCAGGCCCTTATGGCCACTATAGCGGCTTGGGGACCACAAAGTCCCCACCATACTTCACCTTAACAGGCAACTTTTAGTTGACATTACCCAGGTCCCACCACGAGTAGGTAGTGAGCTTGGAACCCAGGCTAAAATATAAGCAATACTTACATTTTCATTATTTGGATTCTAAAGTGCATCTTGTAGAACTGTTTATCAACAATATTAGATGTTAAACCCTAGGAGATATAGTTTGTCTGCAATGCATTCTCAATTCCATTTTTTTTCTAAGACTGCACAGAAGGATTGTCAACTGAACTATGTGTATTTCTGTATAAGCTACATTTTTGAAGTTAGATTATAAGCAATTTTCTGGATGGTATTGTTGCATAATGTACAGCTATGCTTCAATAATAGTACAACACTATAGCAGCGCAAGTATGGATATTTGAATGCTGCTGGAGGCGGGCTGGCTTCAAAGCCCAAATTGGTAATGAAAAGTCTAAAGTAGCCTCAGCGCAATAAGTTAGTCGGTGCAGGATAAGCCGGTATAATCAAAGAATGTTAAGCAACAGTACCTGTTCCTGTAGTTTTCCCACCTCAACAAAGGTATTCACAGCAATATCTTGCTGTAATCCCGACATCCATGCAGATAGCCTGCAGCTTGGTTAGCAGCACGGCTCCACTCTACGAGCTCTGTATACGATCCAGCTGGACGGACTCCCTGGTCATGTGATCTGCACTACTTCCGGTTTCTGCTCCCTGTGAGTTCCACACTGGTCTCTCACAGCCAGTGAGGCGTACGCCGTTCCTTGACTGTAGAGAAAATAAGGGAGACGATAGTGCACACTGTAGAATAAATTGACCGCACGCGGAGATCCACTTACTAAAAAGTTTTTTGTTTATTTGCATGTAAAATGTAGCCTCCACTACCCAACTCGAGTTTCGGCTCTCGCCTTGGTCAGGCTCTGTCTCCCTTATTCTCTCTACAGTCAAGGAACGGCGTACGCCCTCACTGGCTGTGAGAGAACAGTGTGGAACGCACAGGGAGCGGAAGCCGGAAGTAGTGCAGATCACATGACCGGGGAGTCCGTCCAGCTGGATCGTATACAGAGCTCGTGGAGCGGAGCCGTGCTGCTAACCAAGCCGCAGGCTATCCGCATGGATGTCGGGATTACAGCAAGATATTTGTTTGCGCTGTGAATACCTTTATTGAGGTTGGAAAACTACAAGAACAGGTACTGTTGCCTAACATTCTTTGATTATACCGGCTTATCCTGCACCGGCTAACTTATTGCACTGAGGTACTTTAGACTTCATATGCTTCAATAATACTAAGGTTAAAGAAATATTGAATTGATTTCACACAGTGCAAATTTCATCCATAATGTGTTCTGCCAGAACAACTTTAACTCATGTCAAGAGCTTTAAAACTGAATAGCCAGCAATTTGCACATTCTAGGTTTGTTATAATATAATCAGTTTGTTTGACAGGTGAAGTTCCAAATTCTACAATACCTAACCATTAAACATCCTTTTGGCAGTACCGTTTTGTACACCTTGAAGATTGTTTGAAGTGATGGGCTCAGATAGGCTGCTGATCTATGTTGGTTTAGACACCATTAACAGGGCCATACCATATCCATGAATGCTATTTGGCTCCAATACTTCTACAGTTTTATGCTGATACTTTAACATCTTGCTTATTTTTTATTTTCTCTTTTCTTCTACTATCCACTCCACCTCCAGGACATATTGCATGTCATGTGCATTCTGTTTTCCTCCCACATCACAAAAACATATAGATAACTTGTTGTCCCCTAAAAATGTGTCTCTAGACTATGTTGGACATAGAAATATGGTAAGGATTAGATTGTGAACTCCACTGAGGGATAGTTCAGTGACAAGACTACATACACTGTACAGCACTGGGGAAGAGGTCGGTGTTAGTAAATAATAGTAACTATATGTAGCTTCTAGCCATAGACATGTAACCTTGATCTTCACACAGTAGGTTGACAAGCACTTATACTCTGCCAACTATCTGCAGACAGGCCCATAGATACAGTAATACAAAGATACTGCTTGCTGATACAGAGCCAACTGACTCTGCAAATAAACATAATCTGGTGGTGCGCTGTGGAGTTTCTCCATTTGCCGCCAAATAGCATTGGTTTGATATAACCTTAACTGACACAAAAAAAAAAATCAGACTGGATTAGGTTTCCAGAAGTAAAAGCGTTTCTGATCTGATAGTTCAACATTGTTCTTGCAGCAGATGGTCAATCAGAATGGCCAATGTTGGCAGTTTCATCCAGTCCAAGTATCCTGAGTGCAAATGATAGCTGATCTCAAGCAATAAAGTCATATCTGACTGGAACTCCTCCTCCATAGTCAGGCTGAGAAATCCCGGGACAGTCTTCATAACTGTTCACATTTTGCACAAAATGTGATAAAATAGGATACATTCAATCACTCAGAATTAGATTGATCTGTAGGAAATTGCTGATTATGACAAAAAGTGCTTAACTCCAGAGTATTTTTTCACAGTAACATCGGTTTTCAAACCTAATCTTGCTATACATAGACACATAGAACCACATGCGATCTGACTTTTCCTCTATTGCCCCATGAAATTATACAAAAACACTGAATACAAATATACCAAGTGACAGTCTCAGGAATATTTCACTTGGAAATGACCATCTTGCACTCAGGCAGGATGACTGCTGAGAAATCCACCAGTCTGGTTGTTAGAGGAATTTGATGCCTACGTTTTGTTTTTCAATAATTTTTGTTTAACCAATTGACATATTAAAATATCTTTAAAAACACGCACTCACAAAGGAAAACAGTTTACATGCACCAATCAGCCCGTCTGCGGTATATGAAAAGCAAAGTTGGAATGTCTACTTGCCCTTGCCATTCTGAAGGGTATATATGTTACGGCCAGAACCCGAAGTGTGGCCACTTCGCGTTCTGGCCAGCCACTTCGGGTTCTAGGCGGCCAATGTGCGAAGTGGCCGCAGCGCAGCGGCCAATGTTAGAAATGTAATGTTTACACTTATTTTACGTCCATCTCGCTGCGGCCACATGCATTAAAAGTTGCTTAATTTAATTAAATATAGCCGGCGGCAATGTGATAGATGAAGCCGCCGGCTTTCGCACTGCCTCCTCCTCCTCCTCTCCTCCTCCCCCCCTCCCTCCTCTCCCTGCCTCCTATACGACATACGGAGCAGCCGGGCGGGGACACGCGTGTCCCCTAGAGTCGTTCGTCGCGGCAGGGGAATTCTGCCATTCCTGCAGAGCGGGTGCTGGCAGAAGCAATGTCTGCAGCCTCCCCGCTCTGCTCTCCTGCTGCGACGAACGACTCTCCCGGCGGCTCCGTATTGTATGGAAGGCAGGGAGAAGAGAGAGGCGGGGGGGGGGAGGGGAGAGGAGGAGGAGGCAGTGCGAAAGCCGGCGGCTTCATCTATCACATTGCCGCCGGCTATATTTAATTAAATTAAGCAACTTTTAATACATTTGGCCGCAGCGAGACGGCCGTAAAATAAGTGTAATCATTACATTTCTAACATTGGCCGCTGCACTGCGGCCACTTCGCACATTGGCCGCCAGAACCCGAAGTGGCTGGCCAGAACGCGAAGTGGCCACACTTTGGGTTCTGGCCGTAACATATGTACCCTAGCCTAGACTAACAGGCCTGCCAATAATGACCAATGAGAGGACATGAACATAAAAAAAGAAATCTTCAAGCAGAGCAACAAAAAGGGAACTTCAGCAGCCAAGAAGCAAAAGGTTCATTGCAAAACTGTTCTTTTCATGGTTCTTAGATTCTAATTGTGAGCACAATCTTTGATCCTATAGAAATAAAGAAAATAGTGCTCCGACTGATGACACATCAATGGATATTGTTGTCAATCTGTCAAGCACCATGCAGGATAATCCAGAATGCTGAAAGGTGATCTCAGAAGCGGCATATTCATGCTGAGGGAGGATGTCACAACAAGAAAAGGAGATACACATAAAGAATCCTAATTAGGCTTTCCAGGCCAATATTAATAAGAAAGATGAGAAGCTGCACAGGCATCAAGGCTGTTAACGTCATTTGTCATCTCTTGAATAGAGCAGACCCAGAGAGAAGCATAGCATTTCACTGCAGAGATTAGAAATGTTATTCTGAAAGACTGTCAGAACAGAGCCGCTACGCTGCTTAAGGATATTCCTTTTTCTATTCTGCTCTGCACTGTATGCTTAGAATGCAAATGAAAGTTCAGTTATAGTTTTTAGTCATGAAAGGGGCATTATTTATACTGTTATACTGCCAAGATGAAAACACGAGTATAAATGAATGCCAGTATTAAACAACCGTTCAAGAAACAAACACAAAGCACAACTCCGGAAACCAACTAGGTCATATGAATTGCCTATAAACAGATTTACCTGACACTATTTGTATTCTTGTTATGCCAGACTTGTGACTGTCACAGGACTTTTGCATTGCAAGCAGCCAACTCCACAATTTCTAAAGCTATGTACTCTGGGTATATTGTTGTAGCCTGAAATGGCTATTCTTGCTCATATCAGACTACCATCTAGTGTGAATACAGGTATTACAATACATGCTGTGTCCCCAGTAGCACTGCAGCGTTATAGCTCCTCCATACTGTATCACAGCTTTATAGCCTTCCTGGCGGTAAGCCCGAGCTGAGCTCGGGCTATGCCACGCAGGAGGATTTCTCAGGCCCTGCTGGGCCGATTTGCTTACTTTTTTTTTTTTTGCAACACGCAGCTAGCACTTTGCTAGCTGCGTGTGCATTCTTATCGCCGCCGCTCCGCGCTGAATTGCCGCTGATCGCTGCGCCCCCCCCAGACCCCGTGCGCTGCCTGGCCAATCAGTGCCAGGCAGTGCTGAGGGGTGGATCGGAACTCCCTTAGACGTCACGACGTCCATGACGTCATCCCGCCCCTTTAGGAAATCCGGGAATGGGATTTGCTGATCAAAGATCGCCGGAGGCGATCGAAGCGGGCGGGGGGATGCCGCTGTACAGCGGCTATCATGTAGCGAGCCCTAGGCTCGCTACATGATTTAAAAAAAAATAAAATAGTGCTGCGCTGCCCCCTGGCAGTTTCTAATAGACCGCCAGGAGGGTTAATTCCCTTCAGTATCCCAGCCTTCTAGTACCACCATGGTGTCCCCAAGCTTTCTAGCTCTCCAAAATGTTTCTCAGCTTTATATTCCCCCCCCCCCCCCCCCCATTGTATGTCCCTACTTTGTAGTAGTGTTCTTTTAACAGAGCTTGTAGGAGGGGCAGAGACTTCCCTGTGACTGGAGATTGGTGGACAAGGGACTACTACTGCACACATGCTACATATGCCCAATGTCACCGACAGATTTCACTGAGGGTAGAGACACTGCAGAACACTTTGATACATTTTCCTTTGTATAAAACACACAAACATTTAAATCATGTTAAAATCTGCTGCAATTTTGTACTCGTCAAAAAGATAAAGGATCGCAAAGCACTCTGCAGCGTGTCTCTGCCCTGACAGCAAAAGGCTAACAGCAAGCCATTTCCAGTGATTTGCAGATATTACCAAGAATAGACAGATATCAAAAGACACACAGATGTTACAAACAGTAAACATCAATAACTAGCAGATTTTATAAACAGCCATCAATGATGTGCAAATACCATCAACAAGCAGATATTGACAATGACCGGTAGCAGTGACATGCTGACAACTATGAGCAATTGATTGGCAGATCTGTGACCAACTTGAAGTTAGTGGCAAAGTTGCAAATACCACAAATACTTCTTTGGTTTCTTGCCTACATTTATAATTTGAGTAACTGCTCAAGTTAAATAAAAGATAATGAAAAGAAGAAGAGGGTTTTTTCTGTGTATTTTCACACACTCTGAAACATAGTGTACCCCAGATTAAAGAGACACTGAAGCAAAAAAAAAAAAAAAATGATATATATATATTATAATGAATTGTATGTGAAGTACGGATAATTACTAGAACATTAGTAGGAAAGAAAATATATTTTTATTTTCAGTTACAGTATATTGTTTTTTTTCATAATATTGCATAATTCTCTAATATTTGCAGTTTACAAACTACTCAGCTTTCCAAATGATTTTACAGGGCAGGCTAGAGAATTTTGAACTGTTCTCTGCAGGAAAAAAAAACAACAATACAGACACTTGAGATTACAAGTTTCAGCTCTTTGTGACTTTGAAAGTCGCGTGGATCTCAATGGCTCTTTTTTTTGCATAGATAACAACTGGAGTTTCTTAAAGGGGCACTATGGTGAAAAATTGCAACATTTAAAATATGTGCAAAGTAGTATATTTTTTTCAGAGTAAAATGAGCCGTAAATTACTTTTCTCCTATGTTGCTGTCACTTACAGTAGGTAGTAGAAATCTGACAGAAGTGACAGGTTTTGGACTAGTCCATCTCTTCATAGGGGATTCTCAGCGAGGCTTTTGTTCTTTATACAGATATTCCCTAAAAAGGATTTAAACTATGATGCTGGCCAGCTTCCCTGCTCCCTACACAGTTTTTGGGCAGTTGGATGGAGCATCTGTCATTCACTAAGTGCTTTTGAAAATAAATAAATCCTTGACAATACCCCCGTGAAGAGATGGGCTAGTCCAAAACCTGTTGCTTCTGTCAGATTTCTACTAACTACTGTAGGTGACAGCAACATAGGAGAAAAGTCATTTATGGCTCATTTTACTCCGGAAAAAAAAAAAAACACTTCTTATTTCTTTATGTTTGCACATATTTCAAATTGTACAATTTTTCGCCATAGTGCCCCTTTAACTCTTCCTGTACTGGAAACAATATTAGACTTATATTTCTGCTCCTAATGTTTCATTTCCTAGCTGCACTACACATAGAAATCATTATATCATATTTTTTTTCGCTTCAGTGTCTCTTTAAAAACTCCTGGTTTGAACAATAAACATAGCTGGCATAGCTTGCTACAAACAGGGTTAAAACACTGAAGTCTTTCGTTAATGCTCCTTTTACAAGCCAATCAGTTGAAACTGACAGCATACAGAGACAGTAACTGATCGCTATGTGCATTAATCACTAGGAATAAGTGCCCAGGAGGCGCAGACATTCGATCTGCTTGTCTGACAATCTTATTTGCATTTTAGGCTACATAGCGTGTAGATCAATCAGATCAAATATTCAAATGGTCTACTGTGTTGGTCAATTTATCTTCAGTCCTCATTACCCACAGGATGACTTTACATGCTAAGGTCAGCTGTATTCTGCCATTAAACCATACAGCACAGATTCAAGTTCCATGGTCATACGCTAAAAATATTGCAATAAGCATGTAACTTAGATTTCAAGGTAATGAAATACCACACATATAACAACATCTGAATTGGTGGCTGTAGCTGCCCATTGCTGAAGCAAGGTCACTTCAAATCTGCTGAATTTGTCAACATGGAGGGGGTGGGGGGTGCTGCTTAAATGTGCAAGGATGGGTAAGGGCTCTTTCACATTAGGGCAGATTTTCTGCGTTTCAACGCAACGGGTAAAGTTTGCGTTACCCAAGGTGAAATGAAAGTCCATAGACTTTCATTTTAGCTTTCACATATAACACAGCCTTTTTGTGCGTTGCGTTACACTGCACCCAGGCGCAGTTTTTCGGCCGACGCTAGCTTTATGCGTTACAATGTTAGTCAATGTAAAACGCACACTATGCGCGTTTTTAATCTGTTAACGCAGGCAATCAGTCCCAGAATGCAACAGAGGAACAATGTAGAAAGTTAAAAACTAAAAGAAAAAAAAATTACCTGCGTTTTCCTATGTGCTGTAACGCATTGAAAACGGATTAAAAACGCACACTCACTGCAGTGCAACGCATATCAAAACGCATTAAAACGCATACAACAAAACGTATGCTTTGAGCTTTCTCCAACGCAAGCTCTGATGTGAAAGAGCCCTTAGGCAGTACTTATGCCTAGGTTCTCAACGTGTGGTACACGTACCCCAGGGGGTACTTCTGATGGTTCCAGGGGGTACTCTGGCTTGATATAATTAACCAAGAATAACAAATTTGGAGTTTTAGAAAATTATAAATCTTAAACACCAAATTAGTGTTTTAGCTAATTAAAAGCAATAGTAAATGCTTGAAAATTGTTTAGAACCAATTATCATGTACTACGATTAAATGTATATTTGTCAAGGGGTACTTGTGATAATGTTTACTATACTAGGGGGTACTTGGTGAGTACAGAGTTTTAAAAGGGGTACATGCCAATAAAATGTTGAGAAACACTGTCCTACATCACTACATTCTTCCAGCAACCTGCAAATGCTCAGCAGTTTAAAGGGCTTGGATGAACCCAATCACTGTCAATAATACACATGCAATATGCCTAATATCTGCAGGCCTGAGGTAATCAGTTGTAGCTTAAAAATTACAGGGATTTTGTTTGTTTTTTTACCGGGGAAAGGATTTGTAAACCCTTGGCTGCCTAACATTAGACCTTAGTAGGGGTTGTTGAAAGGTTAGCAGGTTAATGAATTAGCCTCAACCTATTTGTACTCCTACACATGCACCAACATAAAGGACTTGTTCAATAAAAGCTGGCCTAATTGAGCTGGTTAATCAAGGTAAAGTTTGCAAATCCTTGACACCCAATAGAGGATTTTATTATTTTTAATACAATCCAAACTTTTAAGCCCCGTCTACACTATGGGATGTTGTAGCGATCCGGCGACTCGATTAGCCGCCGGATCGCCTCTTCCGCGTCCCCGCTCGCCGGATTTGATTACCCGCTCATCTTCTGCTCGATTCCCTGCCATTGTCCCCTC
This sequence comes from Hyperolius riggenbachi, assembly GCF_040937935.1. Taxonomy (NCBI): domain Eukaryota; kingdom Metazoa; phylum Chordata; class Amphibia; order Anura; family Hyperoliidae; genus Hyperolius; species Hyperolius riggenbachi. The sequence goes on from NC_090646.1 coordinate 366,353,581, forward strand.
GCGGGGAGCGAGCAGGGAATCGGCGGAAGCAAGATCCGTCCTGTCGGATCTTATCAATAAAAAAGGATACTCAGCCTTAGCATAATGGTTGTAGAAGATGATTATTTATATTATCTCTCTGCTACCAGGGAAAGTGCAAAAAAAAAACAAAACTATACAAATAAAATCAGCCAATATCCCGAGGCTATTCAAATTATTACAAATTCCTAGTCAATGGGAACTCCCACAGAATATCCTAGTCCATTTAAAAAAAGTGTACCAGAGAAGAGATACCATAAAAGTTTTATACATACTTGAGGCTTCCTCCAGCCCCATCCACACGGCCATGCCGCCGTCCTCAGTCTTCTCCAGCTCCAATACTGGGTTCCGTAACTTCAGTCGCGGCCAGTCTGTGCAAGAGGAAGTGCGCTCTCAACGTATCTCTCTGACAGCCGCTGGAGAGATACGTAGAGGGCACACGTCTCTTGCACAGACTGGCCGCGACTGACAAATTACAGGACCTGGTACCGAGGAGGGAGAAGACTGAGGATGGCGGCATGGGAGTGATCCGTGCGGATGGAGCTGGAGGAAGCACCAGGTATGTATAAAACTTTTATTTTATGTAGTCTCTGGTTTCCTTTAACCTTACAGTAAACCTTGCTTTAGAAAGGTATGCTGGCTGCCATCTTTACCTCCATTTAAAATATCCCAGATTCCTGGCTGTAATGCTGACCCACATGTTAACCTATTTTCTCAATCACTCAACTGGAGCAAATATCTGCAAATAGATTGCGTACCTGAATCTCCTTTCACATTCCTGGCCTGCATGAATGTTCCAGGAGATGACTCAAAGCGTTAGGTGTAGAGGGTAGCACTGCAGCCAGGAATCTGGATTTCTTACAAGGACAAGTTGGGAACCTCCATAGGTCTCTGTTTCAAGGAGTAGTAGTATACACAGGACAGCTATGCAGCCTATCCCATCTAACCAAAACAATTGAGCAATCAAAACATTTTAATTCACAAAACATACATTAGGAAAATAAAAATGAAATTGAAATCCCAGACTCACCGTTATTTAATGAACATGAACAAAAAAAATATAAGGTCAATATGTGATCAATTTCACACAAAATGGACATGATTGTGATGTTCACATGCCTGGGTATTAAAGCCCTCTTGCAGGGATCAGGACTCAATCCCTTTGGGGACAGTACAGGGCCCACGCTGTACAGACATGTCACTAGCCTCTAGGCAGTGGTTGGATAGTGTACTTGTTAGGGGTTTTCCCCCCAGACATAGGGGACCAAAGTTCGAATCTCATCTCTTCCAAGTTCAGTAAGCCTGGACTTATTCAGTTGGAGCCTTTGGGCAACACTACCTAACACTAGGGCTGCACGATAGATCGTTTTAAAATCGATATCGCGATTTGCGGCAAGACTATTTCCTAATCGTCAAAGTGGCGATTTTCTCATGCATACAATTTTATGCATGCAGGCTTTTTACATGTACCATTTTAAACGTTCCATGCGTAAAAATGTTTGTGTTGGCCCCCGCGGCATGCTTCCTCCTTCCGTCCGGAAGGAGTCACAGCGGTAGTGAGTAGTGTAATGCGGCCAGCATGGTGTTTGTGGATGAGAAGGATCCGCACAGCAGGCACTCCTGTTCTGTACACTGCACCCTGTCTCCGTGGTCACACAGTGTACTGTACATATGCTCACTGCCCAGGATCTGTTGTCTCTCCACTATACTGTCAAGCAAACAACTTGGATCACCACCACTGCCCAGGATCTGCTGTGGTACTCAGCTTTGCATTTATTAATAGCTGCTATTTGTTTGGATAAATTCACAATGCAGTAAAATGTATAAACATGACAGAAAATGACATCATACTATCAATGTGATAGTAGGATGTCATTTTCTATAAATGCATGTTTGTAAATGTTACTGTACACTGTAAATGTAATGCTAAAGCTAGATTTGAAGAAAGTTGTGAAAAAAATCATTTGACAGAAAGAAAAATTGTGATTCAATTTTTTCCTAAAATCGTGCAGGCCTACCTAACACTGCTACTGCCTATAGAGCATGCCCTAGTAGCTGCAACTATAAATGTTCTGTGCCTTGGGGAAGTAAGACCAACGGAACAGGACACGAGCAATGTCACAGAGTAACAACAATGCCAGGATGGATCTACCTGGATGATTGCTCTCAAATGTGTCAGAAGATATCGGGTCCGGTCAATATTGGCCACCTCGGCCCCAACTCTCAAAATGACATTAACACAAATAATTGGTACACAATCTATTTGTATTTATTCCTACTACAAAATACCTTTCTGCTTCAGTGTGACAACTGCTATGGTTTTTCAGACACCACAGATGAATCAAAATAGGATTATTCCAAAACCCAGCAATTGTACACTTAAAATTCTCACTTCATTCAGTCTGAGCTGTTCACCTGCAGAAGCGCCCAATTACCAGTTTCATTCAGGCGCTCAATCACCTAACCTGCCTCACACAACAATTGCCATCAACAAACAATGGCAACAGTTTTGTTAGTGTGCATGTAGCTTAAAGGCCCGTACACATGCTAGATTGATATCGTCCGATCCATCAAGTGATATCTTTAGGCTGAGGCGGACGACAAGTTCTGTGGCAATGTGGGGGACGGAGGGATAATAGAGTGGTGCAGATCTGACTTCGGGCAGGGAGAACAAGGCTGGCTGGCTGGACGGCGACTGCTGTTCACACACCGGATTATCTGAAGAAGCGGTAGTTCTTGGCCACCTCAGTCAACTTTAATCTAGCATATAGCGTAGTATGGATACAGAGCCGCAAAATGGATAAAAGTATCTAAAAAGTTTAAAACATGAGGAGGCAGTGGTGGACTCACCTCCTCCAACCAGACACAAACATTTCCAGTGTGTTTGTCAAATACAACAAGTTTATTTACATACTCTGGGGGACAGTGCAACGCGTTTTGCAGGTTTGATCCTGCTTCAACAGGCAACAACGAAGCAATAGCATATGTGGTCAGTAGAAGAGCCAGGCACCTCTGACAAACAGGTGCCTGGCTCTTCCACTGACCACATATGCTATTGCTCCGTTGTTATTGCCTGATGAAGCGGGATCAAACCTGCAAAACGCGCTGCATTGTCCCCGGAGAATGTAAATAAACTTGATGTATTTGACAAACACACTGGAAATGTTTGTAACTGCTTGGAGGTGGTGAGTCCACCACTGCCTCCTCAAGTGTTAACTTTTTAGATACTTTTATCCTTTTGGCACCTCTGTATCCATGCTACGATAAATCAAGTCCACCCCTGGTGGAGGGGTGTTGCTCCCTTTTTTTCCTCATCTACGGAGAGCGACTTCTTAACCCTGAGTGGGGTCAGGTCTAATCTCCCCACCTGGCTATACAGTGGTTGCCTTTGAGGTAATCCGGCTTTGTGAGTATAGCTTATTACTCGATCATACTTCATTTCAACTACCAGTACATACTACACTATATTTGGCTCTTGGTGTCACTACTGTGTTAATCTGGCATATGTACGGGCGAAGCCAAAGCTTGACGCGACTATAGCGGCGATTGCTGGACCCCGAATTACTTCTCAATGCGAGTTGCATCCACCGCGAATTCGTACGGCAGCAGTAGTCATTCGGCTCACCCTGCGCCAAAAAGCCCTGTGCGTCAAAGTTCCATGTACAGGCCTTGAAGTATACCAGAGCCGATTGGATTTAAAAGTTTTATACATACCTAGGGCTTCCTCCAGCCCCATGCGCATGGATCGCTCCCAGTCTTCTCCCTCTTCGGTACCGGGTCCCATAACTTTAGCCAGTCGCAGCCAGTCTGCGCAAAAGAAGTGTTCCCTCTACGTATCTCTCTGGCAGAGAAATACGTAAAGAGCGCACTTCCTCTTGTGCACACTGGCTGCTACTGGAGGAAGTTACGGAACCCAGTACCGAAGAGGGAGAAGGCTGAGGACGGCGGCGTGGGAGTGATCCGTGCACATGGGGCTGGAGGAAGCACTAGGTATATATAAAACTTTTAAATCCGTTCAGCTCTGGTTTCCTTTGAGTGCTCAGCCACACTTTAAGCGCTTTTCTGAGCACATTGTGATGGATTAGTGCTTTCTGAGCGCTTTTTAAAAATTACTCCCATTCACTCATTAAAATCGGGTAAAAATCATGTAAAAATCGTCACGATTTTTACCACGATTTTAATGAAAGTGAATGGGATCAATTTTTAAAAAGCGCTAAGAAAGGCTAATCAATCACATGTGCTCAGAAAAGCGCTTATAGTGTGGCTGAGCCCTAAGGCTCCTAAATGTAACCATTCATTCTACCATAACCATAAGCTAATACTATAGCTGGCCAGTATATAAATAGCATGTATCAGATGGCCAAACATGGCTTTTAGCTGTTAAAAGACAGATGCCCAATAAAATACTTACATTTATTATAAATCAAATATGCTGTAAAAAAAAAAAAAAAAAAACTTGTGGAAGGGTGTTTACTTCCGAATTCTTTTTAAGAAAGAAGTTTTTGATGACAGCCAATTATTACTGTATTACACATAGTCAGTATTCAAACACGCCTTAGAAAGTGTTGCAAGCCTTATCACCTTCTTGAAATCAAGAGTACAATTTCGTCATCAAGTACAAGGCAGTTATTTTCATGTCTGCTGCTAGCATTACAGGCAAACTATTTTGACTAATACGGAACAGGCTGACATAGGCAATTTGTTTCTCATGATTCACGGGGAGAGATTCAGTGCAGTCATCTGCACAAGCAAAGATTTGTTAACAAGAAGTTATTTTTACAGAGGTGAGTCACCATGAATTAGAACAAACGTAACTGACTGGTGCACAACTACGTCAGGATGGCGAAATGTGTTTATATACAACCGTTGACATAGGAAGAATATCAAAATGTGAAATCTTTGTTGTTGAGTGGAATATACAGGACTTAATTTTCCATTTTATATATATTAGGTTAAATGCGAAAAAAACTGATTTTTTTTACTTGGTACTTACAGTTGTGTTCAAAATTATTCAACCCCCAATGCTGTAAAGGGTTTTAGGGAATTTAGTGTACATTTGTAATTGTGTTCAGAATGAAATCTTACAAGGACTATTTAAAGAACCAAATGCAACTCAAATGACATCAATTGTGTTTGTAATACAGTATTCAATTTTTTTTTGCGATTTCTTCATGGACACAATTATTCAACCCCTTAAAGACTACCACTCTTAAGGCTCATACACACATCAGACCATAGTCTTTGGAAAATGAAAGATCACAGACCAATTTTACCCCCTTCCATGCAGTATGAGAGCCATACCTACACAGTCTATTCTATGGAGCTGAACTCCCCATCAGACAGAAATCTTTGCAAGATGCTGCACACAAAGATGCTGTAGACATTCAAAAGATCAGTATCTGCAAAAGATCTGTTCCTGCAAAAGATATGTTCCTGCAAAATGCATTCATAGTCTATGATATCTGCAGATCATCATACACACCTTGTTTAACAGACATTCATCTGCAGATCAGATCCACCAGGATGGATTTTCAGATCTGCAGATGATTGTCTGATCTGCAGATGAATGTCAGTTAAACAAGGTGTGTATGATGATCTGCAGATCTCATAGACTATGAATGCAATTTGCAGGAACAGATCTTTGGCAGGAACAAATCTTTTGCAGATAACTGATCTTTTGTTAAGGAAAGGTGGGGGGGAAAGGCTGCGCATCCCTAAACACAAAAAAAACTGATCTTTTGTGTCTGTACAGCATCTGTGTGTGCAGCATCTTGCAAAGATTTTTTTTCTGATGGGGAGTTCAGCTCCATAGAAAAGACTGTGAAGGTATGGCTCTCATACTACATGAAGGGTGGTAAGATTGGTCTGTGATCTTCATTTTCCAAAGACTATTGTCTGATGTGTGTATGAGCCTTTAAGAACAGAGGTTCATTCAAGTGTTTAACATTTGTGGATGTTAACGAGCAGCAATCAAGCATAATAAGCACCAATTAGGCAGATTTAAAATGACTGTAATACTCAGTTCTTTCTAGACATTTACTGGTGTGTTTACAAACATGGTGAAGTCAAGAGAATGGTCCAGGAAGACAAGAGAAGAGTTGATTTCTCTCCACAGGAAGGGCAATGGCTATAAGATTGCAAAGATGTTAAACATACCAAGAGACACCATAGGAAGCATCATTCGCAAATTCAAGGCAAAGGGCACTGTTCGTGGCAGAAAGAAGATGCTGACTTTGACTGCTGTGCGCTATCTGAAGCACAAAGTGGAGAAAAGTCCCCGTGTGACTGCTGAGGAACTGAAAAAAGATTTGTCAGATGCGGGTACTGAATTTTTAGCTCAGACAATAAGGCGCACACTGCATAATGAAGGCCTCCATGCCAGAACTCCCAGGCGCACCCCCTTGCTGTCTCCAAAGAATAAGTAGAGTCGACTGCAGTATGCCAAAAGTCATGTGGACAAACCACAAACGTTTTGGGATAGTGTTCTGTGGACTAATGAAACAAAATTAGAACTGTTTGGGCCCATGGATCAACGCTATGTTTGGAGGAGGAAGAACAAGGCCTATGAAGAAAAGAACACCTTGCCTACTGTGAAGCGTGGCGAAGGGTCAATCATGCTTTGGGACTGTTTTGCTTCTGCAGGTACAGGGACGCTTCAGCGGGTGCAAGTGACCATGAATTCTCTTCAGTACCAGGAGATATTGGATGAAAATGTGATGCAGTCCGTCCCAAACCTGAGCCTTGGGAGACGGACCTTTCAACAGGACAATGATCCCAAGCATACCTCCAAGTCCACTAGAGCATGGTTGCAGATTGAAGGCTGGAACATTTTGGAGTGGCCATCGCAGTCACCAGACTTAAATCCGATTGAGAACCTCTGGTGGGACTTAAAGAAAGCAGTTGCAGCGCGCAAGCCTAAGAATGTGACTGAACTGAAGGCTTTTGCCCATGAAGAATGGGCTAAGTTACCCGTATATTGCTGCAAGACACTTGTGTCAAGCTAAGCTTCACATTTAAAAGCTTTAATAACTGGAAAAGGATGTTGTACTAAGTACTAAGAATGAATGTCACTTGGGGGTTGAATAAAACTGATAATGATGTGAGCACAGAAAAGACATTTGTGGTTATTTCATTACAAATGTTATGTTATATTTGTCTGACTTACAAGTGCCTCTTTGATTTAATTGTAAACAAGATGACTGAAATGATCAAAACCAATGTCAAACTGGCCAAAACACTCAATTTCAATGGGGGTTGAATAATTTTGAACACAACTGTATGTGTTAGCTTGTTGACCTAACAGATGGTTGGCTGATCTAACAGAAGCTGGGAATGTTAGTGTTCGGCAGAGAAGAGGGGACCATCAGTGTCAAGCAGCCATCGAAGAAGGTAGGTTAGCCTGGCATCGGAGAGAGAGGGTTAGTGTTAGGCAGGGTATACACTTAGCAGAATCGCATGCATTTTCCGCTATGGGGAAAACGCATGTAATTCTGCTTAGTGTGTTCTCTGCCTCAGGGATCGGAGAGAGGATGTTAGTGTGAGGTATAGGAGAGCTTAGGTTAGTGTTAGGAATCGGAGAGAGGAGGTTACATTTATGGACCTGAGAAGGGAGGTTACCCATAGTGACCAGAGAGGAGAGGTTATTAGCTGAGGTTAGTGTTTGGGATTGGTGAGGACTGATTGAAAGGTATGAAGCCAGAGACTCAGCTACCACTAATAGTGAAGCCATATGCTGGATCCACACCATACAATTTTTCAGCCGATTTACCTGCTTGATCGATTATTTCCAGCATGTCCGATCTGAGAATCGACCAATTTTTGAGCGATTTTATGACCGATATCCGTTCGTTTCTATGGAAATTGGTCATAAAATCGCTCATACAATTGATCGATCCTTAGATCAGACATGCTGGAAACAATCAGGCATGTAAATCGGACGAAAAATTGTATTGTATGGATCCAGCTTTAGGAGATGCATGAAAGGCACAAAACAAAATAAATACACAATGAATGATTGCATTGTTATTTTTACGTTTTTATTTTTATTTTTTACAATTAGTTAATTTTAAACTCATAAAAATAAATAATACAGGTTTGTAGAATGAGAAAAGAAGAATTGTTTCCTTTAAATAGAACACCTTCAAGCCTGAGAAGATGGATGGTTAGAGAAGTGGAATCATGAAACATGATCTAAATTGCAAGCTTAGCTTTTGTTTTAACCTATTGTAACATACTGTTTGCCTGGAAGCTTAGCATGGCTTTTCACTGCTCTAAACACTGGAAAATGTTTACTGCATAGGACGGGAGGGAGAGTCAGCGCGCTAAACCAAGTGATTTTTCCCAATATGTGTTTTGAAATCAACGTATCAATGTACTGATGAAGACCAAAAATCCGAAACAGGCTGTCTACATGTGGGGTTAATGTGGCTGTTTAATATTTAAAGCTATAGGCTTGCTATACACCAGCGGTTTTGGATGCTTGCCTGGCTTACAGGGGCGAAAAAAGATAATTTGCAGATTCAGTAGTGGTGCATTGTGGGTAACCACAAATGTTCATTTATAGCTGAATTATTGCAAGTTTCCTTCTGTTCTAAGAAGACAAATTTCACCAAGCAATGCTTCCAAGTGCAGGGGATGGATTAAAGTGGATCCGAGATGAACTTTTACTCATTGCATAATTCTGTTTCTTTCCTATTGTTTATAGGGCATTCCTCAAGCCAAATACTTTTTGTTTTTGTTTTAATACTCTAATTCCCTATAAACGAAACAAGCCTCGCCCACAGTTTTTCAGAGAGCCTTGGCATTTTCAGACAGTAGCAAGGGCTCATTGGAGCTCAGTCTGGGCAGGAGGAAGGGGAGGTATTACTAGCCAGAGATTTCAGAGGCAGAGGGGAGGAGGAATTAGGTTCCATTCACAGGCTGAGTGCTGAAGATGCAGATAAGTTGCCTGTGCCTGTGTGTTATGTTTACAAACAACATGGCTGCTGTCATTGTATCACAGGAAGAAATAATCATATTATATTGAAGCTGTTTGCAGCTACATTTGCTGTGTAATCTATCTAATCTAAACTAAACTATCTAAACTTTAGATAAGATATATAGACAAGTTACTTGTTATAGTTTTTCATCTCGGATCCGCTTTAACTGACATTCTTTTTATCCTGGTGAAACAACCCCCTGGATCTGCAAGGAAGATTCAAAACCTCATCTAGAAATATAGTTTTAACTGGCACATATTGTCAGGAAAACTGCTGTATGTCTGTAAAGAAAATTTCCGTACCACATCCAAATCGGAGGCAAATGAAGGTTCACTTTGAATGAGATACCGCAGAGTCTAGATTGAATATCCTTTCCAGGTCTGGAGCCAAAAGGCCCCCCTGACTGTATTAACTGAAGTACGTGACCTTGTTGCCATTCACACTAATTCTGCTGAAGCATTTGCAATAAAACACAGATCCTTGATTGACTTTGCCACAAAGTGTGCTTTTGGAAGATCTGGTTTCCTGTTCTATCTGATAAGAGAAATATTTGGTTAGGTATTTCTAGGCAGGCCTAAGAAGAATGTGGACACTTGTACCAGTTTCTGTAAAACACGTATAGTTTCGTTTTAACTTTAGCTCCCACAGCAAATGTGTTGGTACCTGTATGTGTTTGTGTCAATTAAGTTATGAGTATGTACATGTCTAGTACTGTGACTGAATAGACATTGAAATCTCCTCTCTGGACAAGTCGGTCTAAATGGGTTTGGATTTGGATCTGGGAGACCCAAAATCTTAAATCCCTAGTCAACCAATAACTGCTATACTGATGTTGAAATAGTGACTGTAGCTGGCCGTCTTAAAGTACACCTGAACTGTAAGCGATAGAGGCTGTCATATTTATATAATTTTATACAATACCAGTTGCCTGGCAGCGCTGCTGATCTCTGCAGTAGTGCCTAAATCACACACCTGAAATACCTAATGCAGCAGCTAGTCCAGTCAGACTTCAGTTAGAAACATCTGATCTCCGTGCTTGTTTAGAGAGTCTATGGCTAAGAGTTTTATGCCTAGTACACACAATGCAATTTTCTATCAGATTGATGGTTGCATCAATTACTTTTGACAGATCCGATCTGATGAACGATCTTTTTCTGATCGATTTTCCAATCACTTCTAAACAAAATTGATCAGAAAAAACGATCGGAAATCAGATCAGACCTGTTGGAAATCGATTCAACTGTCAACCTGAAAAAAAATTGCAACGTATGTACTAGGCATTAGATGCAGAGGATCCGCAGGAGGATTGCCAGGCAATCTGCATTATTTAAAAGGAAATCAATACGTCAGCCTCTACATCCCTCTAAGTTCAGGCGTGCTTTAGGAAGAAAATCCAAACATTTATGTAAAGGATCGTTTGATGTTATTTTGGGTTTCCTGGGTGAAGGAGGGGCAATGATTTTAACAGTTTATGTTCTGAAAGATAAATGGGAGAAAAACCAAGTCCAGACCACAGAGGCCCCACCTTGCAACTTAAGGCCGGTTACACACTCAAAACGTGCAGGAGAACGGCTCCTGCAGGCATTGCAGCGTGTCGTCGGGAATCTGCGGTGCGACGCTGAGTAGCGGCGGTAGTAGTTAATTTACCCAAAGGGGAAAGCGCCGATTCCCGACGATAAAATGCGTCGGGATGCGTCGTACCGCAACGCATCGAAACGCAGCGTCGGGAGTGAAAGGTAAAATGAAAGTCTATGGACTTTCCTTTCACCTTGGTTAACGCAAAGTACAGACTTTGCGTTAAAACGCCAAAAGAGGGCTCTGGTGTGAAAGAGCCCTAAATCTTAAGATCTGCTGATAACATCCTGGTGCCACACACCACAGGAAATTCAAGAATTTGGTTCAGTCAATGACTGAAGGATTCAGAGCTGTGTTGGGGGCACAAAGGGGACCTACACAATACTGTTTTGGGCAAGTGGTTTTAACCACTTTAAGACCGCGTAACGCCGATGGGCGTGAACGCGGTGGCTCCCCCAGGACCGCCTAATGCCGATTGGCGCAAAGTCCTGGGGGAGTGTTTTGCACTCTGCTTTCAGTCTCCCAGCGGCGATCGCCGCTCGGAGACTGCCTTTTATTGCTGTACAGTGCTGCAATCATAGGCAGCGCTGTACTGGGGACAGCCGTGTGACACGGCTGTCCCCTCCAGAGTCAAAACAGTGATTGGTTGACAGCCGATCACGCTAATTGGCTGGCGGGGAAAGGGAGGGGGAATTATAACAATAAAGGAAACCCGAGGCGAAAATAAACGAATGAAATAAACAATTGTATCCATCTTCCTTCTCCTACAACTGAAGTTTTAAGATATTCCACAGTGTTATTTTATGTTTAAATCTACTTTTTAAGTTTTAACTGTTTTATTGTTTTTGCTCAATGACATATTCATTGAAGTATGCCAGAGCTAAAATCTATGAACTATTGGCCCTTTTTATCTCTTTCCTGCTCTCAGAAGCCATTTTCTGCTAGGAAAGTGTTTTATAGTTGGAATTTCTTATCAGTGAGGGTCACACTGTAGTCACTTCCTGTCTGAGTCAGGACTGAGTCAGCCACTTACATAACTGATATTTAACTCTTTCAGGCAGACAAAGAAAAAAAAGGAACACAGCATCGTTATTTGTGTGCTTGGCACTGGATATACACATGTCTATCTTATCATGTCACACGTCACCTCGGGTATCCTTTAATTAAAAAAAAAAATAGTAAAAATATTACTAAAATAAACAAATATTTATAAATAAACAACTAACACCTGGGGTGCGATCAGACCCCACCAACAGAGAGGTTTGTTGGTGGGGAGAAAGGGGGGGGGGGATCTCTTGCGTGCCGAGTTGTGCGGCCCTGCAGCAAGGCCTTAAATCTGCAGCGGCCCAATTTCAGAAAAATGGCCTGGTATTTAGGGTGGGTTTAACACTGTGGTCCTCAAGTGGTTAATTTTCAAAATATTTATTGACATTTCAAACATAACAAAGATCGCAATGTTGCAGAACCATCTGCATATCAGTCACAGTAACAATCATGAACAAACAGCAAAACAAAAATAAAAAAAATAGATAAGACACTTTTTATGTTTGCATTGCGCATCTTGTCAAGGTAACGTTAAATAACATTCTAAGTGTCTCATCCAGTGAGACTGGACTATCGCCTTTTATTTAAGTGAAGACCAAATTCCTGAGTCTGAAAACAGACCAAGGAAAAAGGCAGAAAACAGGAATAATGAAAAATAAATAAAGAGAAAATAAAGAACACAAATAAGGAAGAAGAAAATGGTTGTTAGATCGTCCTGGTCCACTGGACTGCCCTTCCGCCCCCACCATTCTGCATTACTGATCTTTGCCATGAACCCCAGATTTTTGGGAAGTGTTCTATACGATCCCTCTAGAAGGCTAGGCATTCTCTCCTGAACCATAAAGGCAGTCACTCTGGTCTTAATGGACAACTGTAGTGAGAGGGATATGTAGGCTGCATTATTTACTTCTTTTTAAGCAATACCAGTTGCCTGGCAGCCCTGCTGTTCCTCCGCCTCTAATACTTTTAGCCATAGACCCTGAACAAGCAAGCAGCAGATCAGATGTTTCTGACATTGTCAGATCTGAGAAGATTAGCTGCATGTTTGTTTTGGGTGTTATTCAGAGCGCTGGCTTTATTTTCTGCTGTCTATATTGAATGTAAGTTACACATTTCTGCTTAGCTGCTACCAGGGTTATGATATATGCTTTTAACTTAGGTCAGATAGTGTAGGATAACTGCTCCGGAGAATTACCTCAACGTTGGTGCAGATGTCCAGTAAATTGTATTTTGCATGCAAACTATGATCAAAGCTAAACTTTCTCCATAAACCAGTAATGCATTGTTTGGATGCGGGCGTGCATTTTAGTCCAGGAGGGGGCGGTGTACGCCACAGCGATTAACCATTCAACTGTAGTATTAGGTCAGGGATGCGCAGCCTTTTACCCATTTTTTTTTTTTTGTTTCAATAATTTTGTAACTACCAGGTTAGCAGCTCCCATTATAATTTCCTGTTTGCATGGTAGGTATTTAGGTATGCATATGTCTTGCGTTTGATTGGTTGCTGAGTGTGTATTTGAGCTATATAGGCGGTACACATGAGGTGATAAGTCATTCAGATGCAGCCCATGTGGTGAGCGCTGGCTTTGTCGTCTGCTGTCTATTCAGACACTACTGCAGCCAAATAGATCAGCAGGGCTGCCAGGCAACTGGTATTATTTAAGAGGAAATAAATATAGCAGCCTCCATATACCTCTCACTACAGTTGTCCTTTAACCTCCAAAAAAACCACCAGTTGTTTCTTCCAGGATCTAGCTAATTGTTTGCTCAGGAAATTATTTTGAAATGTAAAAGCTAATACCAAGGATTCCAAGGAACTAGTTTGTAATATAGAGTTTAAAGCAACTTAAAAACATGAAACCAGGAGCGAGTTAGAATGGTGCAGGACCAAAAGGTGTGCAGTAAACATCCTCTAAAACATAGACCTGATCCGGCACCTAGCAAAATGTACCAGTCTAGCTGAAACCCACCATCAACGGAAGAGTACTTTATCCTCCCTGGCGGTAATGCCGAGCTACGCTCGGGCTAGCCGCTGGGAGCTCTATGCAGAGTATTGTGCCCAGTGGGAGCTTTTACCCACCTCCTGGGGGATCCAGACACCGGTAGCCATTCTCCTTCCTGTCCTCTAATCACTCTGGTGAGATTGCCATCATTGATCTCACCAAAGAGTTACAGCGCCACCCGGAGGACGGAGGTAAAGTTGCAACGGTGGAGCCCAGGTAGGTGAGTGAGAGCAGGGGCGGCTGCTGGCATTATTTTTTTCCCTAATTTTAGGGTCTGAAACCTTTTAAAACGACCCTAAAATCCAGAAATAATCAAACCACCAGGGGAGTTAAAAGCGGATTCAACCACAGCCAGGTTCAGAGATCATTTAGGTATAAGTCTTCCATACCTCTTTCCCACTCCTCTATTGGCCTAGTACCATTTACGGTAGATCCAATTCCCACTTAGTTACATAATCATGACTATAAGACAGACTGATTGTTTAGTAGAGGCAAGCGGTTTTAATGGTTTGGATTATTAACATATATGCAACATTTGTTTGTTTATGAACTAATTCTTAAGGCTACTTGCACACTAAGACGTTGCGTTAGGTGCCACGTTAAGGTCGCATAACGTGCACCTAACGCGACGCCTGGTGCTCTTCATTGTGGACGTCAGAGTGAGCCGCGATGTGCAGCTCACTCTGGCGTCCATGACGCGTACTCTTGTGCGCATCCGGCATCACGTGGTCCCGCTGGCCAATCACCGCACAGAGCGGCCGCTCTAGGAAGTAAACACTGCACGTCACAACGTGCAGTGAATATTAATTAGCCATGTGCCTGGCCGCTCTCCGCTCCTCCCCAACATGACTGCGCATGTGCAGACAGTCTAACGCGGCTTAAGCCGCTCTAACGCCGTAGCATGCTGCACTTTCTTAAGAACGTGCAGCGTTACATGTAACGCAACGTGGGCTGTGTGAACAGCCCACTTGTGTTACATTGCTGTGCGTTGGGGAGCGTTACAGGCTGCACTAACGTGCGCCTGTAACGTCCCTGTGTGGAAGCAGCCTAAAGGTGGCTGTAAACAGGATATTCCCAGCAGGTTCAATTTAATCAAGTCTGCCTGCGATCGAATGAAGCCAAGTCTAACTAAAAAATTCTGACAAATTGATGGCCACATAACTAAAGTTGTATGCTAGGTACACATGATGCAATATTCTGACAGATTTACTGTCAGATCGATTATTTCCAACATGTCCAATCTGATTTCCAATCAAGTTTTCAATTGATTTTCTGTTCACTTCTATGAAAAATCGTTTGCAAAAAAATTGATTGGAAATCAGATCGGACATGTTGGAAATAATCGATCTGACATTAAAATTGAAGTGTGTGTACCTAGCAGGAATCCAATTTAGCTTCATTGGTTTAGAGGGCTAAACAGATATCCAACCGGGGAATAAGAAATAGTTTACTGTTTTTACTTTTAAAGAGAATCTCTGACCAAGAATTGAAACTTTATCCCAATCAGTAGCCGATACCCTCTTTTACATGAGAAATCTATTCCTTTTCACAAACAGACCATCAGGGGGTGCTGTACGACTGATATTGTGGTGAAACCCCTCCCACAAGAAACTCTGACGACCGTGGTACTCCTGGCAGTTTCCTGTCTGTGAACCTTGTAGCATTGTAGCAGATTTCTGGCAGCACTACAGGACAATTACTTGACTCAAATGGTAACTGAACCAACTAGGGGGAATGCGTTACTGGATCTGATCATTTCTAATAGACCAGATAATGTATCAAATGTGCAGGTTCAAGAACATTTGGGAAATAGTGATCACAACATGATAACGTTTGAGCTGGTGACTGATAGGCCACGGGGCAGCGGGACCACTAAAACTATGAACTTTAGAAAAGCAAAGTTCACTCAAATTAGGCAGGCACTAAGTTTGGTGAACTGGGATAATGTACTACAAGGGGAAGACACTGAAGGGAAATGGCAAGCTTTTAAACTTATACTCAATCAATACTGTAGTATGTATATCCCATATGGAAACAAAATGTCTAGGAATAAAAAAAGGCCTCTATGGATGAATAGAAAGGTTAAAGAGAAAATGAAGAGGAAAAAGAATGCCTATAAGGTCTTAAAACAGGAGGGGACAGAGGATGCACTAAGCAATTATAAGGAGTGCAATAAAAATTGTAAAAAAGAAATTAGGCAGGCAAAGATTGAAGCTGAAAAACAAATCGCTAAGGATATCAAATCTAACCCAAAAAAGTTTTACAAGTACATTAACTCTAAAAAAAGAAAGGTTGACTGTATAGGACTCCTAAAGGATGAGGATGGGAACTCAATGGTGGATGACCAAGGTAAGGCAGAGTTATTAAATGCTTTCTTTGCTTCTGTCTTCACAAAAGAAACAGCACTGTTGCAAACTACAGAGGCGGAAGAGTCTCAATCTTCTAACTGTAATATTAAATACTTAACGCAGGAAGAAGTGAAGGCAAGACTAAATAAATTAAAAATAGACAAGGCACCTGGCCCGGATGGCATGCATCCTCGGGTCC
The DNA here is from genome assembly GCF_040937935.1 of Hyperolius riggenbachi. Lineage (NCBI taxonomy): Eukaryota > Metazoa > Chordata > Amphibia > Anura > Hyperoliidae > Hyperolius > Hyperolius riggenbachi. The sequence continues at coordinate 366,369,746 of NC_090646.1, forward strand.
TAAGGGAATTAAGTTCAGTTATAGATAAACCCCTTTATCTTATCTTTTGTGACTCTCTTGCAACTGGCAGAGTCCCAGTGGATTGGCGTACAGCCCACGTTTTCCCATTATTTAAGAAGGGCAAAAAATCTGATCCAGGAAATTATAGACCTGTAAGTTTAACATCAGTTGTATGCAAACTATTTGAGGGGTTACTAAGAGATACTATACATGACTTCATAGTAGAAAATAATCTTATTTCTCAGCATCAACATGGGTTTACTAAAGACAGGTCCTGTTTGACTAACATGCTCAGCTTTTATGAGGTAGTGAATGCTAATATGGATATTGGGAATGCTGTAGATGTGATATACTTGGACTTTGCAAAGGCCTTCGACACTGTTCCCCACAAAAGTCTGGTGCAAAAGTTGAGGATGCAAGGACTGGGGAAGAGTCTGTGTTCATGGATAGGGAACTGGCTAATGGACAGAAAACAAAGAGTTGTGGTCAATGGATCATACTCAAAATGGGAGACTGTTAGCAGTGGGGTCCCACAGGGGTCTGTTCTGGGTCCAGTGCTCTTCAATTTATTTATTAATGACCTAGTAGATGCAGTAGTGAGCAATGTTGCTATTTTTGCAGATGATACAAAATTGTGCAGAATCATTAACTCTCAGGAAGATAGTGTCATATTGCAACAGGATCTGGATAGGATGGCTATATGGGCACATACATGGCAGATGAAATTCAATGTTGACAAATGTAAGGTCATGCATTTTGGACGTACTAATGGTCTAGCACCATACAAAATAAATGGGATACAGTTGGTGACATCAAACTTGGAGAAGGACTTAGGAGTACTCATTGACAACAAGTTAAATAATCGTACTCAATGCCAAGCAGCTGCAGCTAAAGCTAACAAAATTTTGGGATGCATTAAAAGGGAAATAAAAACTCGAGATGCTAGCATAATATTGCCCCTGTTTAACTCTCTAGTAAGGCCACATCTGGAATATGGAATTCAGTTCTGGGCACCACATTACAAAAAAGATATTGCAGTTTTAGAGCAGGTGCAGAGACGAGCAACAAAATTGATGCGTGGGATGGAAGGTCTCACTTATCGAGAAAGGTTAGATAAACTGGGTTTGTTTAGTCTAGAGAAAAGACGCCTTAGAGGGGATCTAATTAACATGTATAAATACATCAGAGGGCAATATAATACCTTGGCGGATGAGCTTTTTGTCCCTAGGCCTTCTCAAAGGACTAGAGGACATGATCTGCGCATGGAGGAAAAATGTTTTAGCCATTTATTTAGGAAAGGGTTCTTTACAGTAAGAGTGATTAAGATGTGGAATGCATTGCCACAGGAAGTCGTTATGGCAAACTCTATACCTGCATTTAAAGGGGGCTCAGATGCTTTCCTTGCGTTGAAAGACATCCATGGCTACAATTACTAGGTAATGCCTAATGATGTTGATCCAGGGATTTTATCTGATTGCCATCTGGAGTCGGGAAGGAATTTTTCCCTTTAGGGGCTAATTGGACCATGCCTTGTAAGGGTTTTTTCGCCTTCCTCTGGATCAACAGGGATATGTGAGGGAGCAGGCTGGTGTTGTACTTTATACTGGTTGAACTCGATGGACGTATGTCTTTTTTCAACCAAAATAACTATGTAACTATGTAACTATGTAGCATTGTAGCATTGTGGGAAATAGCTGTTTACAGCTGTTTACAACTGCCAAAAAAGCATGCAGCAGCTACATCACCGGCCAACAGTGAAAATTTCACCATGTAATAAATGTCAGAATGTAAATCAGGGATTTATAAGATTTTACAATGGGCAAACACTGACTAAATCATTTATACATTTTTTTTGTAAAAATGAAGCACTTTTTTTTATTACATTATTGTCACTGGAGTTCCTCTTTAAGCCAACTAGCCCCACCCAGGAAACAGAAGTATGAATTAACAAATCACTGATAAAATTACCACAGATGCTGGTAAAAAGGACTAGCTACTACAAGCTTTGATTTGCCAAACTGAACTCCAGCTGGGTGGAGTTAGTGTACAGTCTATTTAAGCTAAACCCGGAAATCTCTTATAAAAGAGCACCTAATATAATAGGGTTGAGACAGCATAAAACAGTGAGCATGTTATGACACCTTATCTAATGGTATGTTAAATGGCATTACAAAATCATGACAGGTCACGTTTTAATGTTAAGTGTAGCCTGAAATATAACATTTATGATGCATCTATGTAATTACATACTAAGCTATAAATAGATGTGTCTATTGTAAGCGTACAATTAATGTAAACAGCTCAGTAACAAAAAAAACAGAAATTTTAAAGTTTACTTTAAAGTGTTAAATTAACCATTTTTTTTCTCAGTGCTGGACAGATTGGGAGAAAGTTCAAAATTCTGTAAGGATTTTACTACTGTCTGTGTCTAACATGGACTGGTTTCCACTCACTTTCTGTTGGTGTAACCCAATTACCTGGACAGGAAATGAGGAGAAATCTAACTTAAAGAGAACCTGAACTGAAAATAAAAAGTCAAAGTAATTATGCACAGGTCATACTTCCCTCCTGTGTAGTCTACTTCTCGATCTTTCTTCTCTCTTGTGTCCCATTTGTCCACTGTGATCAATGGATTTCTCTGTCCTCCATTTTAAAAATGGTCATTACAGCTTCCTGGTCAGCACACTGTTAAACTGTAATATCATCCACTTGAGCCATAGGGAAACATGGACATTACTTTGCACATTCAGTTGTAACTGACAGCTGCTGATATATAACTGACAGCAATTGGTTTATTGCAGTTATGACAAAATACTGTCAGAACTGAAAGGGATCACTGTAAGGAGAAAATGGTGAGCTTCTGAGAGGAACTGATGGCGAAGTTAGTATGTAATATTCATTTGCAGCTACATCATGTGTTTATTTTAAATCATTTTACTCGTTTCAGGTTCCCTTTAACCACCCTGGCGTTCAGTTTCCCCAGGATTTCCGTGCAAAAAGTGTTTCAATTAATTTCCAATAATTTGCAACCATTTTTTTTTTGCAACCAATTTTTTTTTTATATTAAATTCAATACAGATTATTGTATTGAATTCAATTAAAAAAAAAAAAAGTGTTTTCTGCAAGATGTTGATGACGCTGTGTGACCCTGGTGTCATCAACGCCGATATGTGATCGCCGAGGGAGAAGCAAAATCCGCCAAGGGACATGGAAGAAGACACTGGGGAAGCTATCAGAGGTACGCGACGAAGCATCAGCATGCCAATGGTGAGTATAAGACCCAGATGTATAGGTAGAAGATGTGCAGCCAGGCACAGTTAGCCAGATGTATAGTTAGCCAGATGTGCAGCCAGGTATAGTTAGCCAGGTATAGTTAGCCAGGTATAAAGTGAGCCAGGTGTTTAGCCAGATTTATAGGTAGCCAGATGTCCTCCTCCCGATCCTTCCCCCCCCCCCCCCCAGCACGCTGTGGGTAGCGATCTGTGCTACCCACAGCGTGCAGAACAAGCATCCAGCCACCCTAGGGAATCCCTGGGCAGCCAGCGGGGCAGAGAATGTGCGGGGGATCCCCCTTGTATGTGGAGGCTGTGCTGGCGGGGGGAACCCCTTTATATGGTGGCTGTTGCGGGCAGGGGATCCCCCTCTGTGCGGGCGGGGGGATCCCCCTTCTATTGTGGCTGTTGCGGGCGGGGGATCCCCCTCTGTGCGGTCAGGGGGATCCCCCTTCTATTGTGGCTGTTGCGGGCAGGGGATCTCCCTCTGTGCGGGCGGGGGGATCCCCCTTCTAGGAGATCGGGAGGGGGGAGATCGGGAGGGAGGGGGATAGGCCGCCCGCAACAGCCACAATAGAAGGGGGATCCCCCCACCCGCACAGAGGGGGGTCCCCCGCCAGCACAGCCTCCACATACAAGGGGGATTCCCCGCACATTCTCTGCCCCGCTGGCTGCCCAGGGATTCCCTAGGGTGGCTGGATGCTTGTTCTGCACGCTGTGGGTAGCACAGATCGCTACCCACAGCGTGCAGTCAGGCATCCAGCCATCCTGGGGAATCCCTCTGATGAGAAAAAAATGCAGCCGGCGGGGTAGAGAAACAGGAAATCTCCCTGTCGGCATGGACGAGCTCAGCTCGTCATTAACGTTTTTTGCAAGTTTTTGCTGGACGAACTCAGCTCGTCCATACCGCCAGGGGGGCTACAGACATCAAAAACATGAAGGAAGTTGTAAATCCTCAACATTTTGATACAAAATAAGTTTCCCAGTTAGAAAAAAAAAACTCACTTCCAGTGAAGAAGTCACCCAATCCTCTAGACGGGAATTTGTAGACAAACTCCATAGCTGGGACAAGGTAAAAAAATACATTTTAAAATGCAAAGCTCTAACTTCCTAATTCTATAGAAGGTTCATGAAAAGATTTTGCTTTAGTTCCACTTCAACAAGTACCTGAAATAAATATCTCTGCATCTGATCTCATCTCTGCTGTAGTTTACATAACATTGTTTTTACAGTGTACAGTGTCTTCTCACCTGGTTACACAGAGCTGCATTACCTGCTGACTCTGCTTCACCGGAGCTGCCATCTTGATTTTCATCAATGCAGGAATTAGTGAAAGACATTTGCTGCAAGCTGTAAAGAGTTATCTGTGCCTCTTCTGCATGCTGGATAGACGTTTGTTTATGCTAATGAACACATCAGGCTCAAGCTGCTAGGCAGCATTGTCAATATAACAGAGCCTTAAAGGGGTATTGTCACCATAAAAATCAAATTTCAACAGCAACTGGTCTGAGTGCATTAAGTGATAAACATGCTAATCCTGCATACAAAACTAGCAAAACTTTTTCTGCTGTTATGGTTTGTAGTTATCACATACTTAAGGAGCACTGGCCCAAACAGTGCCAAAGAGTTGAATGCTGGGAGTTTTTTTTATCTATAATATATTCCTCCTCTTCCATGTATTTCCCTGCCTTGATGCTGATTACTTGTGTTTACAAGCAAGGCTGAGGTGACTCAGTGATTGGATGTGTAAATAAAAAAAGACAGTGTAGTTCCTAGTATACACCTCAGTGGGAGTGTCTGAAGACTCCGGGAGGAGGGCAGCTAATGAATACACAATGAGCAAGAGAAGGGAGGGGGGAAAACAAGAGTCAGGGAGGATTTGATGTCAGCATTAGCTTGGCAAGATGGCCACTGCCTAGAATAGGATTTTCTGCTTTTCTTTTGTAAAATTCACAGGAATTATTACATGGATAGCACAATACATCTGTTATGTAAGTAGAAGTAGTATTTATCTACTTATATATGTGTTTTTATTTCTAGGTTAGCATGGGTGTCTCTTGTTCTTTAAACTTTGTATACACACTCAATAGCCATCAACAAAACAATATTTGTGATCATTTTGGATAATAGTTTAGGAGGATTAAGTCAGACACGTTGTTTGGATCTCTGCTGAGCAATATATTATTTTCGGTGCAGAGGGGGTTACAGACAACGGCAAGCTGTGGTGGGAATGGAAATAGCAGTTGACAGAGAACTACTATCCAACCCAGCAAAGTGCTGAAGAAAAGCATATACTAGGAGGCACCTCTACAAATGCTAGGCTAGTAACAGACACTACTGATCATTTCAGGAGACTAAAATCTTGTGTGTCACAGCTTAAAAGACAAACAAGTTAAATAAGGGGGGTGGGGGAGAGAGGTTTATCTCTGTGCAATCAAGTATGGAGTCATTGCCACCTATAGCCAGGGGAACAAATGTGTCAAAATACAAGTCCTCCTGCATATGACTGGGCAGCATGGTGGCGTAGTGGTTAACGCCCTCGCCTTGCAGCGCTGGGTCCCCGGTTCGAATCCCAGCCAGGTCAACATCTGCAAGGAGTTTGTATGTTCCCCCCATGTCTGCGTGGGTTTCCTCCGGGCACTCCGGTTTCCTCCAGCATCCAAAAAATGTATTGTCTTTCCCCTAAATTGGCCCTAGACTATGATACATGCACTAAATTCGTACATAGACATAAGACTATGGTGGGGATTAGATTGTGAGTCCCTCTGAGGTACAGTTAGTGACAAGACAAAATACTCTGTACAGCACTGTGTAATATGTTGGCGTTATATAAAATAAATAAATATTACTGCCTTGTCCAACATAACCGAAGTACAGGAATGAAGAATATAAACAGGCAAAGTTCATTCACACCAACATTTTGCATTCTAATGTTTATTGCATTGACTTGCACTTTCCAGTTGTTTGCAGTTTCTTCACAAAAAAAAGCAGCATTCTTAATTAAAAAAAAAAAAAAAAAAACAGCATACATGTTTAGGGTCTATGGCTTAAAGTATTAGAGGCAATGGATCAGCAGGACGCCAGGCAATGTGCATGGTTTAAAAGGAAATGTGTCAGCCTCCATACATGTTTCTCACATTGGGTTTCCTTTATGTTAAGGCTAACTCACTGAAAATCATGCACACGCTACGTAGCTGATACCGTAACTCAATACAGTGCTTAGGGACGAAGTGTGCTTGCATTTCTGCAGTTGGAAGAGAATGTACAGATCTCTATATGCAATGCAGTGACAGATACTGTATAGCACACAGTAAGCATGTAAATGTGTTCATGTGTAAAAACGCAAAATTAAAAAAAAAAATGAAAGTACGGTACACAATACAATAACTAAAAACATGTACTTTGAAGAAGTTGTCCTGCAGAACTGGCTTTTTGTTGATACGGAGAGAGCTATTTTTGGTCATAATGTCAACAACTGTGAACAGCTGTAAGTGACAATGAACTACAATGCAATGTATGCATGGCTGCCAGTGCACAAATTATAACAAGCATATCGTCCAAGCCCAGAGAGACCTCCCTAGTCCAGCATTATTGTGGTGGGAAGTCCATGAAAATTCGCCACTTCTGTGAAATATAGAGCACTAATTACTTTTTTTCTGAGGAGGGATGTTATAGCATATATTTTTCTTCTTAACAGAGGTCATGTTTAATAGGTTGTAGTTCATTCATGCCGAATTAATATAATTTGCAAGAAAATGACCACCTCATTACATGCAAATGCACTTCCACGTCTGTTATATTTTTAAATGCTCTTCATTTTATTACATTATAAAACAGTCATATTTAGTGTGATCCAGAAGTGGATACACTGTGTAGTTCCATAAAAGGCAGCCTTATATACGAGTCTGCACCAATGCTTTATAAAAGGGATTTTTACTACTGAGATTTGACATATTCCCCATGACAGGAGCCATATTAGATGTTGGTGTGGTCTGCACTTCCTTTTAATGGGACCATATGCTCCAGCATCTGCACTGACAGGACTATGGCAGCCAAGGTTTTCATTACATCAGTGATCTTAGCAGAAAAGGTTTCCAGCCCAGTGAGGAGACACAAGTGGTGACCCACCGACTGACCGGGAGCCGCACTGTGACTCACCGACTGACCGGGAGCCGCACTGTGACCCACCGACTGACCGGGAACCCCACTGTGACCCACCGACTGACCGGGAACCCCACTGTGACCCACCGACTGACCGGGAACCCCACTGTGACCCACCGACTGACCGGGAACCCCACTGTGACCCACCGACTGACCGGGAGCCGCACTGTGACCCACCGACTGACCGGGAGCCCCACTGTGACCCACCGACTGACCGGGAGCCCCACTGTGACCCACCGACTGACCGGGAGCCCCACTGTGACCCACCGACTGACCGGGAGCCCCACTGTGACCCACCGACTGACCGGGAACCCCACTGTGACCCACCGACTGACCGGGAACCCCACTGTGACCCACCGACTGACCGGGAACCGCACTGTGACCCACCGACTGACCGGGAGCCGCACTGTGACCCACCGACTGACCGGGAGCCGCACTGTGACCCACCGACTGACCGGGAGCCCCACTGTGACCCACCGACTGACCGGGAACCCCACTGTGACCCACCGACTGACCGGGAGCCGCACTGTGACCCACCGACTGACCGGGAGCCCCACTGTGACCCACCGACTGACCGGGAGCCCCACTGTGACTCACCGACTGACCGGGAACCCCACTGTGACCCACTGACTGACCGGGAGCCCCACTGTGACCCACCGACTGACCGGGAGCCCCACTGTGACCCACCGACTGACCGGGAGCCCCACTGTGACCCACCGACTGACCGGGAGCCCCACTGTGACCCACCGACTGACCGGGAGCCCCACTGTGACCCACCGACTGACCGGGTGCCCCACTGTGACCCACCGACTGACCGGGAGCCCCACTGTGACACACCGACTGACCGGGAGCCCCACTGTGACCCACCGACTGACCGGGAACCCCACTGTGACCCACCGACTGACCGGGAGCCACACTGTGACCCACTGACTGACCGGGAGCCACACTGTGACCCACTGACTGACCGGAGCCGCACTAAGATCCAGTGACTGACCGGAGCCGCGCTGTGACCCACTGACTGAACGGGTCCCCCAGGGTGCCGCTGTAAACCGCTGACAGACCAGGGTCACACTGCAAACCGCTGACAGACCAGGGTCACACTGCAAACCGCTGACAGACCAGGGTCACACTGCAAACCGCTGACAGACCAGGGTCACACTGCAAACCGCTGACAGACCAGGGTCACACTGCAAACCGCTGACAGACCAGGGTCACACTGCAAACCGCTGACAGACCAGGGTCACACTGCAAACCGCTGACAGACCAGGGTCACACTGCAAACCGCTGACAGACCAGGGTCACACTGCAAACCGCTGACAGACCAGGGTCACACTGCAAACCGCTGACAGACCAGGGTCACACTGCAAACCGCTGACAGACCAGGGTCACACTGCAAACAGCTGACAGACCAGGGTCACACTGCGAACCTCTGACAGACCAGGGTCACACTGCGAACCACTGAGAGACCAGGGTCACACTGCGAACCACTGAGAGACCAGGGTCACACTGCGAACCACTGAGAGACCAGGGTCACACTGCAAACCACTGAGAGACCAGGGTCACACTGCAAACCACTGAGAGACCAGGGTCACACTGCGAACCACTGAGAGACCAGGGTCACACTGCAAACCACTGAGAGACCAGGGTCACACTGCAAACCACTGAGAGACCAGGGTCACACTGCAAACCGCTGACTTTACAGTGTACAGAAGATCAAAGTTGGTAAATAGAGTTGACTGATTGTGTTATTACTCCTCCTCTGCACATGTGTGAGTAAATTCAGCGCTGCATAATATGTTGGCGCTTTATAAAAATAATAAATAAATAAATATCCTTAGGGATTGCACTGCAGAATAAATGATGTGGCCAGCCTATAGCCAAGGCAGTAAAATGGCTGGTAATGCACAGAGGGGAAAAATGAATGCAAGTGCAACATTCCCTATTTATTTTAGTTTAGTCATCTGCAATTCCTGATATGCAGAGAGGCATGGGAGTTTGCAGTTCTCTGCATTTCACAGCCTGATTAACAGTGACTGCAGCCAAAACAGAATACTAATCTAAAATATCACAATTTGCAAATCTACAGCAAATATAATCCCCTGGACCATCCATATCAAGCTTCAGTGCCTTGCCTCAGAGGGCCACCAACCCACAATTAGTGATGTTGGTCATGTCTAGGAGAACTCATGGAGAAGCATGTGATTTGTTTGATCAGCTGATAGTATTGTAAAGCTTTGATCTGCTGTGATCACATCCTGCTTTAGCACATGATCATGTAAGAGACTAATAAACCCCAATCTACACGATACGATTCTTTGTACGATTCTATTTACGATCCGATTAAATCCGACATGTCCGATCGGGATTCGATTCAATTCGATTTGCCATTGTTTTGCGGACATGTTGGATTTAAATCGGATCGTAAATAGAATCGGAATCGAATCGTACAAAGAATCGTATCGTTTAGATTGGGCTTAACGCTGGGCATACACGGTAAGTTTTATAATATCAATCAAGCCGCTGATGGCTCAATTGATAATATTCAATCTGTCCGATACCCTGCCGGATCGATACTGCGCTCGATACCAGCGGGGAGAACAATGGGAAGAAATGAGCGGCTGATTAGCAGTGCTCGCGGGGACGAGCGGGAATCGATCCACGCAGACGAGTGGTGACGCGCTGGCTCGATACCGTCGTAAAAAAAAAAAAAAAAAAAAAAAACTTACCGTGTATGCCCAGAATTACCTATCTATCACCTGATCAAACTGATCACATGCTTCTCCATGAGTTCTCTTATGCTGGGAACACACGTTTTTTCGTTAGATAGATGCGTTCGACTGATAAATTCTATCATGTCCGATATTCCTATCGATCGTTTTACCGCTCGATTCCTCATAGAGGTGAATGGAAAAAGATAAGAAAAACGAGCAGAAGAGAATCGAGTGGAGAATCAAGCGGGGAAAAAAAAACGATCGAGCGGAGAATTGAACTGGTAAAACGTGTGTTCCCAGCATTAGATATAACCATCTCTACCCACAATCAACCAATATGTGATAAGAGGGGGCACTAATTTAGTCAGGCACCTCCTACAATTTTCATATGGTAACCATTCAGAAAAATGAAGACAGGCGAACTCTGCTGTTATCGACTGTAGTTCAACCTCGCTAGACTACAACTTGTAAGGGCTCTTTCACATCAGAGCTTGCGTTGGAGAACGCTCAAAGCATACGTTTTGTTGTATGCGTTTTAATGCGTTTTGCACTGCAGTGCACTGCAGTGAGTGTGCGTTTTTAATCCGTTTTCAATGCGTTACAGGACATAGGAAAACGCAGGTAATTTTTTTTTCTTTTAGTTTTCAACTTTCTACATTGTTCCTCTGTTGCATTCTGGGACTGATTGCCTGCGTTAACGGATTAAAAACGCGCATAGTGTGCGTTTTACATTGACTAACATTGTAACGCATAAAGCTAGCGTTGGCCGAAAAACTGCGCCTGGGTGCAGTGTAACGCAACGCACAAAAAGGCTGCGTTATATGTGAAAGCTAAAATGAAAGTCTATGGACTTTCATTTCACCTTGGGTAACGCAAACTTTATCCTTTGCGTTGAAACGCAGAAAATCTGCCCTAATGTGAAAGAGCCCTAAGGACTTTACTGTGCCACAACAATATTTTGGTAATATGAAAATACTTTTGGAAGAACAATCAGTACAACAAATGGGAAATAAGTATACTTTGAATACAGAAAAAGCAAGAACATAAAAATGCTGTAGAGCAAGTAGGAAACCAGGAGAAAAAAGAAACAGATGCAGTCATTGAAGACTTCTAATTACCTGGTTGTTAAGCTGATCATCAGCTTCAAGTACATTCTGATTTAATGATTCAGAGTAGTTCTACAGTTCAGGCAATTCTGACCCCTCTGGCTATGTGATGGTTCAAGGTGTGTGACTCAAACCCAACACAGGTTAAAATATTTGTATGAAAGCCAAGCAGCTGTAATTTGGAAAAGACAACCTTCATATCCCTCTAACTTTCCCTGAGTAGAAGCATACATATCAAGAATGTCTTCCAGTAACAGCTTCTGCCTTATAATCCTATTAGAATCCGCAATGTTCTGCATTTTCTAATGTCTCCATTCCTAGCTTTTTTTCCTGACAGGAGGTCCAATCTCCCGTAAAGTGTAAGGTAGGGCATGCATTGCAGATTTTTTTATTTTTTTTGATAGATTAAGTGCAATTATAAACATGAAATCAAACAATGATTGGAAAAGGCCAGTATTCTAAAGAATAAGTGGCGTGGAGAGGCCATGGGCAGAAGCGCCACAAGAATGCGGCTTCATAGCTTTGTATGCAGTGACCAGTATAAAACCTGGCAGCTGCAGCGCAGAGAGACATATTAGATCGGATCTTATTTTTTACTAGTGACCTAAGCCCGTTTAAAAACGGGCTAGGTCTGTCACTAATCCGCCGCGCGCACACATGTCGTGCACGCAGGTACACACACCCGCCCCTTCTGGCCCCGTCCTCCTCTGGCTCTCGGCAGTGTCTCTGCGTCTGTCCCTGTACATGCGCAGTGCAAAAAAGCCCTGACACAGATTTGGTACTTACGTATCATCCTATCTGGAAAGTTTGCCAGCTTTTTGTTAAAGCTCTGTTTGATCCCCTAGCCAGATCTAACCATCTAACCAGCGAAACAGCTGTCAGGCAAACCCTTTCCCCCACTGCTGTACCACTGTCTAACCCGGTCACAATAAAGGGCTTTTATGCAGCAGTGCCCGTCTCGTCTCTCCTCCTTCCAGAACGTTGATGTTACCGGAGCAAGCTACAGGTAAGCCCAGTGGTGGCCGTTCCAACCCTCCCTCTCTTTCATTGTTGCTATTAAAGACCAAACAGTCAGTTCTAGAATTAAATTTACACCATAACTCAGGGTCATATTGGAGTTCAGCAAAGCCCTGCTAGTGACAGCAAACCTGCTGAGGTGGGAAGGTTGTGTTTTATCAACCTAAAACTACATATGGTCAGTGGACTTTTGTGTCCTGAGATAATCATTTGTGATTGTGTGTACAAGTGCCTCCCAATGTCAGCCGCTTACTCTTCAGCAATCCACCCAGAAGAAAGATAGATACAATAGTTTATTTAATTTGTTTATTTTCGCCTCTGGTGTCCTTTAATTATCATTCCCCAGTTTACATGACTTATTTGGTACACAGAAAATTTGGTACACAAAAGAGAAGTTGAAGGGCATGCTGGGTTGTCTTTTTTTGCTTCTCAACTTCCCCCTCAGGCTTAACTAATGCAGCCTGATTGGCTGAAGCCTCTTTCCCTCCTGTTTTCCTTACCCACACCTCTGTTCCTCTCTGATTGGCCAAAATTTCTCAGGCTGAAAGAGTGCACTTTTTATAGTGAAGAGCGGGCAAATCAGGCAGAGGAGACTAAGGGCGGATATTACATCAGGGCTGGCTTCAAAATAGCCGCAGTAGATATGGAAACTGTCTAGAATAGGATTCTCTACTTTGCCTTTATAAAATTCACAGGAATCATAACGTGGACCGTGCAATACACATGTTATGTAAGTAGAGCAAGTATTTATCTACTTATATATTTGGGGTGTTTTTCCTCAGATAGTATGGCTGACAGCTCCTCTTTAAAGGAAACTAGAGCAGATGTGGATCTGTTACATCTTAAGGGGCCCATACACCTAACGATTTTCCCGCCGATATACAGCCATTTCGATCACAGTGATCGAAACGGCTGTGAAATCGCAGCGCACACCGCAGACAGAACGATCAATTTCCGTCTGAAATCGATCATTCCCGTCGACCCATCCGTGCGGAAGATTTTTCTCGGTCGCCGGTGGTCGGGAGTGCGTCGTTAGCGGTGTTCGAATGCCCGACGACCGACACAATACAGTGGTGATACATTACCTGCTCCAGCCGGCGCGAGTCCCCTGGTCTTCTTCTCCGCTTTGGGCTCCAGACCGTTTCTTCTCCGCTAAGGGCTCCAGAGCTACACAGACCTTCCTGTCCTGGCAGGAAGTTTAAACAGTAGAGCGCCCTCTACTGTTTAAACTTCCCCTGGACAGGAAAGTTCAGTAGCCGGAGCGGAGAAGAAGACAGCGGGGACTCGGCGCCGGCCGGAACAGGTAATGTATGAGGGGGGGGGGGGGGCAGCAGCAGCTCCACAGATTGTGATCGGTTTCAGGCTGAAATCGATTCACAATCTGCTTGCAGTAAAGGTGGCCATACGATCCCTATCTGTTGGTCGAATCTGATGGCAAATCGACCAGTGTATGGCCACCTTTACAGCTTAATAATCAGGTTTGATTCTTCATTCTTTAGAAACACAAAATCCAATACCAATAAGGAGTTCTGTACCTCTCCGTTTTTAAGCACAGTTATTATTATGCAGTATTTACCGTATATAGCGCTGACATCTTTCACAGCACTTTAGAGAGTACCGGTATATAGTCCTGATAGAAACAGAAGTAACCCTTTAAAAAGTTACACATTTTACTGATTTTTGTCTATACCTTTGTTGTGGATCATTCTCATTGTAGCCACTGCCTATTGCACACGGAACCTTGTTTGTCTCGCAGTGAGTGAGCCCAATAACTACAGACCCAACTGAAGTCTCTATTTAGATATTGTTTGACACTGCTGTCTGTTCATATTGGCTGTTTACATAGTCCACAGAGTTGTCCCTCCCACAGCTCTCTTCTTCTGCAAGTATAGTAAGAAGCCATACAGAATGTCAGCGAGTCCTTTGTGAATCATGTCTGCCCAACAACTCATAAGCAGAATTTTTTGGGGTTTTTTTTTATACTACCAGCTCTAATGAATGACTGAGAAGCAATTTGATTTAGAAAGGTTAGCTCCACTCTATTACTCCAAAGCCAGAGATAAGAGAGGTAAACTAATCATTTGTGAAAACAGCACGACTCCCTTCTTCCTGTAATGATAAAATTAGGCCTCATTTGGTTTGGTTTTCCCTTTATTTTAAAGCAAACCTGTAATTAAAAAAAAAAAAAAACAACAAAAAAACAACACATATTTACCGCAGTAGAGGGAAGCCGCTGCAGTGTTCTCCCCAGCTTGGTGGAATGAAAAAGTAGCCGGGAAGGACGTGACGGGGAGTGCAGGGCCACCGCACCTCTGCTTACAAACTCTGCTTATAGCATAGGAGGCGGATGAGTAGGAGAGCCGATGACAGCCAGGTGCTCACCAAAATTAGCGGGGTGGAGCACACGGCTAAAAGAGCCTGGGCAGAACACTGCTCTGGATCAGGTCCAGTTTAAACATGTGAAAAATATACTGTATAATTGAAAGGTTATCAGCTGTTCAAACGGGATTAAAGCCATAAGGCTAAAAGTAAAAACAGACAGCAGTACTAGTGCTGACTAGTTCAGTATTGCATTACAAGTCTTATCTGACAGACCTGCTACTTTCTACAGTGCAAAGCTATAAAGCCTTCTCCACTGGCTATAGGAAGGATTTACAAGACTTGGGCAGAGATAAATGGAACATAAAATGAGGGATATGGAGGCAGACATTTTTTTTCCCATTTAAACAATACAAATTGTTGGCTGTCCTGCTGATCCTCTTATGCCAAATTATGTCAAATTGTATCCCAGAGCCCTCCAGCGGTTTTCCCACTTTACATTATGTTTGGCTCACTGTAGACCACCAGCAAAGCTATATTGGGAGGCCATATGTGGGAGGGAGGAGGAAAGCACTAAACCCAAGGGAACTGTTTAGATGTGCAAGGGAGGGATTACTAGACACCAGAGAACTATATATGGAAAGGAGGGGGCATAAGACATCAGGGAACTGTATAGGGGAAGGAGACCACTAGACATGAGGGAACTTTGTATGAGAAGAACTAGGAGGGGGGGGGGGAGGTGCCCTGGGGTATGAGGATAGTGAGATGAGAGGAGTAGAGAGTTTTCTTAAAATATCACACACCTAGGGGATATCTTGGGGAAGATCTTATTTTTTTTTTTTTTTTTTTACTTACCTCATTGAGGCTTGGTCCTTTTTTGAAAGTAAGCAGATTTAAAAAACTTGTATTGGTCTTACCCAGCCACTATCATCATACCCCAGAGCACCTTATCCCACCTAGTGGTTTCCACACAGCCCCCCAGTTCCATTGGTGGTAGTCTGTTTTAGGGCCCGTTTTCACAGCCAATACAAATGGATGGGCCTGTTTCCACTTGTGCGTTGTGCGGAGCGTTTTTCTGTGCAGGATTTTTCTGCACGGCAGAGCCCTCAGAATTCGCCTGCGTGTGGAATGCAGGCGAATCGCACACAATGTATTTAATAGGGAAATCGCATGCGTTTTCCCCATGCATTTTTTGCCGCGAATTCGCATAGGTACCAATGTAAATTCACACAGGCAGTGACATGGTTAAAATCGCATATACCCTCACCTATGCGAATTCGCGGCAAAAAATGCATGCGGAATCGCATCCGTATGCAATTTCATCAGCGGTGGAATCCAGGCGATTCCGCACCGCAATAGTGGAAACGAGCCCTTAAGGTTGTTCTTTTTTCTTAGAACTGTTACTTTTTTCTTGGCGTGCGACCCACTTAAAGAGGCAAGAACCCGAGTGAGGACAAGTTTTCCTCAATAGCTTTTACACTGTAGTTCTGAGTCTTTGCAACAAAGGTGTGCGAGTACTATTCATCCAGTTATCTCTATATAACAACAATATCCTGACATACACAACCATAAGGGGCTCATGAGGTCTTCATGCTTTTTCCTTGTCTCTCTTGGAAGGTCCTTGGATTCCCCCAAGAGACATAACACAACCTTCTACTATGTATGGGAAGGAGGGGTGCCGCTATAAACCAGTAAACTGTATAGGAGAGGGAGGGAGAGGCACACTACTTGGTCCTAGTGTTCAAATTTAGCCCACTTTGTATTTGAGCTTGACACCCCTGCTCTAATACTTTTAGTCCTAGACCCTGAGCAAGCATGCAGATCACAAAAAAAAAAAAAAAAAAAAAAAAAAAAAAAAAAAAAAAGGACAAGATTAGCCACATGCTTGTTTCAGGTGTGTGCGATTTAGACACTATTGATGCCAGAATGACCAGTAGGAAATAAATAAATATGGCAGCCTCCATACACCTCTCACGTCAGGCTCCCTTTTAAAATTATGTCCGATAGAGGAAAATTCTGTCCAATGGTATGTTGCCCTCACATCTCGCTTTGCTTTTATGAGTGGGTGGGGCACTAACAGGAATGGGTTAACTGATTGGCCAATATTCAATAGGTCATTACCGCCAGTGTCATCAGCAACACAATACAGGTTAGTACAGCTGTGCCAAAAATACTACTGATATTACACAGGACAGGCATCTCTGATATACTGATACAGGTTGTAAAGGTCCATACACACCTACCGACAATCTGTCCAACTATCGTCCAAACTTGGCTGTTGGAAGATTAGTTGGATGTGTGTACAGCTGGCAAACAACCAGATGACCAACCGATAACAGGTTGTTTGCCAGATCCGACCGGTGGGTCAATCTGACCAACTATCAGGAAGTTTGGAAAGGGAGTACAAGCCTTAAAAACTTTATTGTTTTTGAATGCAGGCATGTTGTGCAGTTTGCCATTTAGCTTGCACGCATAGTATTTAAGCGAGTTGATTGTTTAGTTGGTTGACGTGTGTGTACATACTTGTCAGGTAAACAACTTGTGTGGTTGGTTGTGCATTAAGTTGGACGTGTGTATGATTAAAGGAGAACTGTAGTGAGAGGTATATGGAGGCTGCCATATTTATTTCCTTTTAAGCAATACCAGTTGCTTGGCTAACCTGCGGATCCTCTGCCTCTAATACTTTTAGCCATAGACCCTGAACAAGCATGCAGCAGATCAGGTGTTTGACATTTTTGTCAAATCTGACAAGATTAGCTGCATGCTTGTTTCTGGTGTGATTCACACTTCTGCAGGCAAATAGCTCAGCAGGATAGCCAGGCAACTGGTATTGCTTAAAAGTAAATCAATATGGCAGCCTCCATAAAACTCACTACAGTTCTCCTTTAAGGCGCATACACATGTCCAACTTTTCTGACCAACTTGTGTTTGAACGACAAGTTGGACGTGTGTAAACATAGTCAAGTGACTAATAACAGCTGTTTTGCCCGATCCGCTCAGCGGATCAGTTGGACCAACAGTCGTTTAAACGACTGTCAGGTCCGTAGATGGATATAAACGACCAGTGGTCGTTTGACCAATTAATCGGTTGGCGCATGCGTTTAAAGAGGTGCAGGATAACAGGATTTCTATCAACGTGATGACACGCGTCTTTTATGACTGAATGTTCCAGTCTGTCAGACAACATGTAAATTAGTTCGTCGGCCGCTTTGTTGGCTGTGTGTACGTGACGTTTAAAGTACATTTTGTTTGCCTGACAAGTCGTTCAAACGACCAATCCAAGCGACAATCAGGCACAAAGTTGGACTGTGTACGCAAGTAAATACACCGATTTAGCATTTACTCATGCCTCACAAAGCCCTCTCCTTTTTCATTGTTCCCAATGCATCAATTAAATACACATTTACTAATCACTCTTCAATGTCTGTTTATTTTTGAGTAGAAGGTCTGTAGATAACATGCTGCACATTTCCATTAAATACAGACATACTTATTACCACTGAAGTACAATAGTGCAAAAAAACGAAATATCTTAACAAATTAGACAGACAAGGCTGTCTTGAGTTAATACTGAAAACGTGTCTAGATTTAAAAATGCACATTTTGTCATCCCATCGGACAATCTGTCAATAATGGTCCTACACAAAAAACCTTCACCACTTCCTCTGCTTGGTGTCAAGATTAAAAGATGCCCCTTTTTCCTAAATCGCTTATTTGCAGATACACTGCACATAAAATGCATATTTTCTAGCATTTTATGTACATTTTGGTGTCCTAAATGTGTGCATGCATCGATCATACAAGGGTCACTTGTAAGTATTTTAAATACTTCTAAATATTTGTTTAGAAACATTATTACTGGCCACTATACGGCTGATGTCCCCAAATGACAATGAATATCACGTCCTCTTTATGTAGATATCAAGGGTTTCAAATAAAACCACTAAATGTCTCCAGTGGGAGCAGCAGCAGACAGAACATAAAATGATGCCCAGCTTTTGTTGCCTAGCAACAAGCACTGCCAGTGGGAACCTGGAGCAAGAAGTGATCACTGTAAGTTAATTCAAACATTAGAAGATGACAGATGCTTAGTCAAAACCACAGCTTAGTCATCTGAAGTTACAAAGATTAGCTTCTTGGATAAGGAAGGGTGACATATTTTGGTTCCTTCTACTAATGCACACTGTTATCTAACTGCACTAGGCAGGGCTTTACAATTCACTACTTGTCTTTCACTTGTAAAGTGCCATGATGACGTGCTCTACACATATTCAGGCAGTTGCAGATTCCACCTCCTTCCTCTGTATGATGTAATGCTAAGAATACATGGCTCGATTCTGAGCTGATAAGATGGTTAGATAATTTCCGACATGTCCGGTTACCGTTTGATCGCTTTGAATTGAAACAAGATAAGAAAAATGAGCTGGCAAAACGCTCGGGTGCAGAATCGAGTGCTAGAATCGAACCGTGTATTCCCAGCATAAGATTGGATATCCAGCTTTCTGTAAACCACAAGTCTAAACAAAGCAGGCTGGACCAGTACTTCCACACCATCTTGTCATGGCCTCTGTCACCACCTTATCACTGACAATGCCCTTTAATTCTGGGTACTGCAGCCAGCTTCCACTGTTCAGCTTCCTACACATGCTAGCAAGTGGACAGGTGTCCTCCGAGGCACGCCAGATCATTAAGTGACAGCAACAGCCAAGTGCATTGTTCCACTCTGTTGTGTTCAGCACCTTTGTCCCTCCTCTCCTCCCCATAGCAACAGAATGTGTCACTCAGCTGTAGGCAAATGATACTTTGGCATGCTTTTGTGCAAGGAACTGTCGCCCTAAATATCGGGAAATAAATGGTTAATAAAAAAGTGGACATGTAACTTAAAACCTGGTTTAGCACCATGTTTATACCAGGTACATGCACTAGATGACAATCAGCTGAGGTTGCTGTTATGGACGGTCTTACCCAAGTATCTACAGTATCTTGTTTACTGGAGCCCACTTACTTAACGTCACCTGAAGATCTGGAACAGAGAATCTTTAGTGACAAGGATGATGAACCATGCTCTGTAAAATGTATAAGCTACAGCCTTGCTATACACCAGCAGTTCTAGATGCAAGCCTGGCTTCAGGGGCAAAAAGAATTTGCATATTCAGGAGTGATGCATCATGGGAAACCACAGTTGTCACTTAAAGCCGAATTATTGCAAATACCTTCCATTTTAGGCTAGGTTTCCACTGAGCTCAGCATGCATCTTGCGAGACGCAATGCCGGCCCAGCTGTGATGCGTCTCACAGCCAAATCCCTCTAGCTGTGTCATGCACGGCTATGAGATTTGGACGGGCGACGCAATATTATACTGCATGCAGCCAGATTTTTCCGCACACATGAATTTAGATGCTCCCTATTTACTTCAATGGGCTGCCAAATCACATCCGCATTTGCGTGCGGGGAATCGGAAAGGTAATCGCAGCAGTGGAAACCTAGCCTTAAGGAGGCAAATTACACCAAGCATTGCTTCTTAGTAGGGTACTCTGTTTCAACATATTGTCGATGACACAAATTGTGTGCATTTTTTTTAATTATCTGGTCTACTACACTTGCTTTGGTTTGTGACTAAACATCAAAAAAGGAAAAAAAATACACAAAGGATAGAAAATTGTAGAGATAAATAGAAAGGTGTCACGGTTGACTTTCTTTCAAAGAAAACTTGTTTCCTAGATAGCTTGCTAATCTGGTGTGTTTTGTGGGCGCGATTTGATAAAGTGTTCTAGATTACAATAGCAATGGTTGACTTTCTCTCAATGTTGAAGTGTGATCACGCCTCAGCCTGGCTGAGAGCTGCACACTGGGAACTGCAGGAATCTCCCCCACTCACTGCAAGAATAGGAAATGCTTGCCTGGGCTTCCCTAAAATGTGCTGGGTTCACCGTTACAACACATTTCATAAAACAGCAGCCACAAAAATGATTTCACCTTTCAAAAAGGGATGTTGCCTGCTTAGCAACACGGTGAAGTCACCATATCAGAATTAGAATTCAGAATCAGAATTCGTTTATTTCGCCAAGCATGACTGGGGCCATGCCTGGAATTGGATTTGGCACATTGAAATGGCATAGAAAGAGCAATACAACAGACAAGAGAATACAACAATACAGGAGTACTACAACAGAACTGGGATAATACAGCAATTGAAGTAAAGCATTGCAGGTCTGACAGGTGCAGCACTGTGAGACAGAAGATAAATTCTAGTACGAACAGAAGCAGACAAAAGCACGGCATTAAGCAGAGCGGACGCAGCCGATGTCATATATTAGTCCAGAGGTGACTACAGGGGGGGATTGGTGGAGTGGGCAGAGTTCAAGAGTCTGACGGCCGTGGGGAAAAAAGTGTTTGTACGCCTAGTAGTCTTAGCATGGATGGACCGGAACCTCCGGCCCAGTTTGAGTCGACTGAAGAGGCTGTGACCAGGGTGAGAGGGGTCGCCCACAATTTTCATTGCTCTGTTACGCAGTCTAGTGCTGTAGATGAGATCTAGAGGGGGAAGAGGTTTTCCAATAATCTTCTCCGCTGAGCTGACGACCCTCTGGAGTTTGTATTTGTCGCTGGCAGAGCAGCTAGAGAACCAGACCAGGATGGATGAGCAGAGGACTGACTCTATTGTGGCAGAGTAGAAGGACCTCAGGAGTTCTTGGGCCATACCAATCTTCTTTAGTTGGCGAAGAAAGAAGAGTCTTTGCTGTGCCTTCTTCTGAGTTGCGGTGGCGTTTGCCCTCCAGGTCAGGTCATCGGAGATGGTTGTGCCCAGGAGGCGGACGCTGGGGACCCTAGCGACTTCAGTACCCCCGATATGTAGCAAGGGGGGGGGGGTTACTGGCATACTTCCTGAAATCAATGACCATCTCCACGGTTTTGGCTGTGTTAAGAACTAGTTCATTCTCTTTGCACCAACTGCAGATTCTGTCTACCTCCTGGCGGTAAGCCCGCTCGTCGTTCTCACTAACAAGGCCAACAATAGTTGTATCATCCGCAAATTTGATGATTTTGACAGAGTCGGCTGTGGATGTGCAATTGTTCGTGTATAGAGAGAACAGGAATGGTGACAGGACGCAGCCCTGGGGGGCTCCAGTGTTGGTCACTCTGGGTCTGGAGGATATGTCACCCAGCTTAACAACCTGGGACCTGTTCGAGAGAAAGTCTGAGATCCAAAGGCGAAGAATGGGATGGACTGTGAGCTCCGTGAGATTGTCATGCAGGATACGGGGGCAGATGGTATTGAAGGCCGAGCTGAAGTCCAGGAGAAGAATTCTAGCGTATGAGTCCGGCCTGTCTAGGTGGTCAGTGATGAACTCCAGGCAGATGTTGATAGCATCATCAGTGGACCTGTTTGCTCTGTACGCGAACTGGAGAGGGTCCAGTCGGCTTTTACTCAAATGATCTAAAAGGCACTATGTGAAATTCACTGTATAGTACTTCTGAGGTATGGCCAGGTCTTTTTTGGAGGCCTGTTTGGGTTTTAAATGTGTATATGAGGTTTTGCCAAACTTAATCACCATTAAATGACTTCTGTAATGTTAGGTACACACAATGCAATTTTCTGACAGATTCACTGTCAGAGCGATTTCCAACATGTCTGATCTGATTTCCAATCGATTTTTCATAGAAGTGTACAGAAAATTGATCGAAAAAATGATCAGAAATCATATTGGACATGTTGGAAATATGGCTGTGTTCCCACTTGACAGTAAATTGGACATTTTGCTGCATAGCAACACAGACAGTGAACGGCTCCTGTTGTATACAAAGGAGCCATTCACACTTGTCACTCTGCAACAGATCCGTGGGATCCATTGCGGTAAGCCGGCCGCACTTGTGTGTAGTCTGCGATAATCTCAGGCAGGCGGATGCATTCACCATATAGCCTATGGTGGTAACGCATCTGCCCTGGGCTCCAGCCAGACCACAGTGGACCGTCGGAGCGGGCACTACACTGTCAGCTTCCACTGGCCTGCACACGATCCGGCGCAAGTGGGAACTGGAACATAAAGCTTCTGTCTGGGAGAGTCATCACCAATGCCCCAGAAATCCCGCTTTTTCTTCCCCATCGATAGCTACCCTTTTATTGAGCCCCATTCAAGTCAATTATGTAGACAACCTGTGAGGCGTAATCACACTCACAGGCCATGGGTAAATCTAGAAGGCAGTTCCTCTGATTTATTCCATTCAAAGGCTAGACAAGCAGGAATCTGATTCAGGCAGCAGGAGAGAGAGAGGACACTCATCCAGCAATGCGAGCGTCAAAGTTTCAGGATAAAATGGAGACAATAATAGGCTATTTAATCTTCAGCCTGACTAAACTGAAAACAGTGCAGTCTTATTTCGGGTTCATAGCTAAACAAAGACTGAAGTCAGGAGAGTGAGTCAGTATGTGACAAAGTTATCTTTAGCATTTACACGTTATTTTATAATGCAATAAAGCTACAGCTAAGGACTTCATACACCGTGACAACATATATATGCACGTGTGCTGAAGCATTACACCTCTACATGGGGACATGGGGTGCATATCAAACACACTGGTGAATACTAACAACTGTAATGTAAACTAAAATATCAATTACGATCTCTAGCATGCTCACACTTCATTGTGCATGAGCACAATGAAGATAGTACAGCTAATGACCACAGGTGGAGTGGTGTATAGCAATCATAGCTGGGACAAGGTCCTCCAGCACCCAAGGATGAGAAACCAAAGTGTGCCCCTCCATCCCACCCACCCCAGCCATCACACACTGATTGCTATGAGACTAAGAGGCATCCCAGGGCCCCCAAAGTCTTAACCTCTAGTTATCTGACTTGCAGTCGCTGCCATGTATCCCCTTTTCTTATTTCTCTCTGCTTCAAACACAATAGGGGAATGACAGCTGAGTGAGTTGTGCGCCCCTCCTACACTGTGCCGAGGCTGGAGCCTTTCTCAACATTATTTTGGTCCGCACCCCGTTTGGAATATGCTCACCAAGTACCCCTTGATGTAGAAGACACTGTAGAAGACATTACTAGGGTACTTTTCTCAAGTACCCATTGACACATAGATATATAGTACCCAGTAATTGTTTTAAAACAGTTTCTAGGTATTTACTATTGCTACTAAATAGCTGAAATACTAATTTGGTGGTGTCGTTTATTTGAATTTTCTAAAGCTAGGCTTATACTAGATTAACTATATCAAGCCCCAGTATGACCTGGATCTATTAGAAGTACCCCCTGGGATACTTGTGCCACTGGTTGAGAACCTAGGGTGTATAGCGCTCTTTCCTTGCAATGCTACAGTTTGGATTTTTTTATTATATTATTATTTTATACAAGACATTACCAGAATGGAGTTTATAAGTGCTCCCCAGTGTTTGGTGTGGAATTCACTCGTGCAATCCAAAAGCATAAAAGCATACTTATTAAAAAAAAATGCACACCTTTGTTTTGTCTGATATATATAGCTGTATAGCTGCATTTATGTTTTAAAAAACACCCAAGCTCAGTGTGGAGAAAAATCAAACATGGAGAACAGGCTCTTATAAGGGCTCATCCAGGTGAAAAGCATGGTAACTGCATGGTTTATACAGCTGAACAACTTCTGATCTCCTGCAGCCCCCTATGGTAACAATAAGACCAGCTCTCAGCTCTACACTGTTACACGTAACCTAGTCACTTGTAATGTAGTTACATGATGACAGACCGCACAGGCTGGTATCCATTCAGCCACAGGCCAGTTTCACACTGCAAACCGGCATCAGCGGTGCAGTGTTCAAAACAGGTGTTATGGGAACACTGCGTCAGTACGTGATGTTCCCTATCTGGCAACCAGCCAAGCAGAAACGAATGCACGCTTGCGGTCACTTCCTGCTTCAGGGTATGCAGAATTGCACAGAAGCGCATTTAGTATGCTTCCGCGCCACAATGTCGTCAACCGTTTAAAAGACCCTGCGTCATCATAGACTAACATGACTCCCGGGCTGACACAGATGACCGCAGAAGACGCGCAGTAATGTAGTTTTGCGCTAGCATTAGATCGGGCACTTCTGGCGCAGTGTAGTGGGAAGTGTGAACGCCCCCATAGGGATACATTAGGCTATGGTAGCAGTGTGGCAATTATGCTGCACCGTGCCAGTGTGAAAGGGCCCTCAAGGCAGGCAATAAGCCTGGAAGAAGCAGTGTGGTCATGACAAGAACCCACAAAAAAGCATGCAGGCATTGCAAAGCAAAGTCAGTAAATGTGACCAATTACAGTCTCGATCAACGGACAGTGGTGGAATCTTTCATAATTAACCAATGCATATCCACCTTTAACACGAGTCATTTGCAAGAGAGTCCAAGGCAGCAAGTATTAATGGATATAGAATCACTATAATACACTTCAAAATACAATAAATATGATGCTCAATACAGCTCACACACAAAAGAAGAAAAGCATTTCTTTTACTTAACTAGTTGCCCACTGCACTACGCCAATTGGTGTGAGCAGTGCGGCAGCCCCAGGACGGCTCCACGACAATTGGCCTGAACGGCTGTCTATGGGGCTAGCAGGAGATTGTGCGCGCATCTCCTGCTTGGAAGGCGGAGCTCCACTTTTATTTAAAAATATTATAAATAAATATTTAAAAAAAAAAAAAACATTGGGGGAGCGATCAGACCCCACCAACAGAGAACTCTGTTAGTGGGGAGAAAAGGGGGGGAAAATCGCTAGTGTGCAGAGTTTTACGGCCCTGTAGCTTGGCCTTAAAGCTGCAGTGGCCTACTTAACTAAAAACGGCCTGATCTTTAGGGGTGGTTAACACTGAGGTCCTCAAGTGGTTCAAAAAACATGGTATCCACTAGCATCAAAAAGCAATGGTTTACAAACTGCAACTGGTTCATATTTGATGACTATGAAGTAAATTAGCAGCTCAATGTACAAAGACTGTTGCCCAGCAGGTTTGGGACTCAATCCCTTGGGGCGACAGTGCAGGGCTGAAGCTGTACAGACCGCTAGTTCTGTTGCTATACAGGGGTGTGTGGGGGAGAAGGGCCAACGGATTGGTACACAAGGAGCATCACAGAGTAGGCTCGGTGAGTGGGGAGGACAACAAATTGGACAAGTTGATCTGGCAGATCTGTCACTGGCCGTTTCACCAAGCAGGATCACGAGCTGCAGTACACATGCTAGATTCATGGCAGAAGTGGTCATTATCAGCTGCCTCTGCAGAGTTTAAAAGACCACTAAAATTTGAGATACAGGTATATGCATAAGTATAAGATGAACATTTCTCCCAGAGTAAGATGCACTATAAAAAAAAAAAAAATTCCTATGTTACTATCATTTACAGGAGGTAGTAAAAATCTGATATGTTTTGGAATAATCCATCACCTCATGGGGGATTTTTACAGATTTCTTTTCAACACCACTTACTGAACGGCAGTAGCTCAGTCCAGCCACCAAAATAGTGTGCAAACATGCAGGAAGGATGGACAGCATCTTTGTTCATATCAAGTGTGTCGAACTCAAATACAAAGTGGGCCAAAATTGAGTTCTAGGACCAAGTTCTGGGCCAACCTCAAGGTCTAGTGGCCACCTCCCTCATAAAGTTCCCTGGTGTCTAATAGCCCCCCCCCCCCCATCTTCTATACAGTTCCCTGGTGTTTAGTGGTCCTCCATCCCCTATAAAGCTCCCTGGTGTGTAGTGGCCCCCTTCCCTCTTCTATACAGTTCCCTGGTACTTAGTTCTGTCCCCCTCCCCATATGGCTTCCCTGGTGATCTAGGGCTTACCCTCCAATACAGCTTCTCTGGTGGTCTAGAGTGGGCCAAACATAATGCAAAGTGGGGAAACCACCTGAGGGCCAAATCTGAATGCTCAGAGGGCTAGATTTGGCCCACGGGCCAGAGTTTGACATGTATGGTTTAGATCTATTACAGGGAATGCTTTGAAAAAGAATAAAGGAAATGTTGAGAATACCCCATGAGGAGATGAACTAGTCCAAAGCCCGTCACATCTGTAAAATTTGTATTACCTACTGTAGCAGATAGCAACATAGGAAAAAATAATTTGAAGTGCATTGTACTTGAAGTGAAACACAAAAATCAAAACAAACACACACACACACACACACACACACACACACACACACGTCATACTTACCTCCCATGTAGTCTGCTCATCAATCTCTTTCTCCTCTGCAGCGTCCTCTTTGAACAATGGAATTCTCCGTCCTCCATTTTAAAAATGGTGATGACCCCATAACAGCTTCCTGGTCAGCACTTCGTTTACCAATATCGTTTGGACCATAGGGAAACATGGACAGTACTTAGCACTTTAGTTGCCCTTTCAGTTATGAGTTCTGGGTCACCATGAGCTTGCTGGTTAGTCTGTACCTCTTGGTGTTACAAGCCCTACTGCATAGAGCCAAATTAATCCATGCCATGCACTGATGAGGAAAAAAACAATCCGAAACAGTCTGTATGCATGTTGGATTATTATGGCTCTGTACAAATTAACAAGCTGACACATTATTGCATTCCAGCGGTTCTGGAGGTGTGTTTGGCTTCTAAGGGTACAATGGTTAATTTGCATATATTCAGCAGTGGTGCCTGGGAGACATCTCAAGCTCACTCCAACCTGAATTATCGCAAATTCTTTCTGTTTTAAGAAAGCAAACTTTTGTTTTAGTTATAACTGACAACAACCGATAGAGTGAAAAAAGGCCCTAAAGCTTTCAGCTTCCTGAAAGACAAGTCCGACCAGATTTTATAAGAACTGGAAGGTATTGGTAGAAGAAAATGGTGAGCTTTTAAGAGTAACTAAAAACGATCGCCTAAAAGCTATACATTTTTGTGAGTCCAATCCTGTTCATCATGTATATCGGTGCAGGCCCAGCAGGCATGGAGTGCAAGAGCATCTACAGGAGCTAACAGCACGTTTCACCAATTGAAATCCCCATTTCTATCTTATATCAGGCTTCCATTAAATAGGACTCCGTGGCATTTTCCTTGTGATTAATGTCCTCAGCATTATGTATGGTCCACTATTTAAAGTGTCACTAAACCACAATTAAAAACTCCATAAAAACAGTAAGGCTGGATTCACAGTGGTCAATTGAATAAACACACAGTGTGTGTGTGTGTGTGTGAACTGCAATGCACTTGACCAGAAACTTTCATGTACATCTCTGCGGTCATGCATGATAACTGTATATTTGTCATCACTGTGCATGAACTAGTTTGCATGACACCATTACTCCTTTTAAGGTCTTTGCAATTGTATGTGATTTTTCTGCATTTCTTTGGTCGTGCTGGCATGCACACAGAACACCGATTTAGGCATGTTGTCCTTTGTTTCTGCATGCATACTTGCATTCATAATAATAATGCATGAATGCAATACAAGGCACATTCCTTGAAGCATTCCTTTGAGCCTCTGTATAAAACTTGTTTGCTAGGTGACACAGATCACTTAGCCTTTCCATTTGTAGAACTTTGACAGGCTTACATAAAACCTCATTGCTCCGCATGAACTTTGGTGGTTGATGGGATGTTTTTTATTACATACTAGGCCTAAGGCCCATTTAAAAATGGGGGCTAGGCTCTGGCCGCGACCCCCCCACACTGGTTCTCTTCCTCATAAGCCGTGCACGTCCACACACCGCGCACGCACCCCCCCCATCTTCCTCCTGCTCTAAGTGCCGCACGTGCGCAGTAGTGCAAAAGCACCGACACACAGAAGAGGACGCAGAGACACAGGGGTTTTATTACATAGGATGTGGGCTGTTACAGGTACATCCACAGATGATGCAGGTGGCAGTTTTGAATCACAGGTTCATTTACATAGAAGGGGTAGATAGATTTAAATTGCCTGTATGTTTGATTTCAGTTTTTGTTTCTTTGAGGTTTTTTTTTCTGTTTTGTTTTGTAGATAACCGCCTACAAGCAAATGTTGCCTTGATAAAAGGGTCCTACGTGGCTCCAAAACTATATCTTTTTAATTCAGGGCTGTGGAGTCGGAGTCAAGGAGTCCAAGCATTTTTGGGTACCTGGAGTCGGAGTTGGAGTCGGAGGTTTCATAATCTGAGGAGTCGGAGTCGGATGATTTTTGTATCAAATCTACAGCCCTGGTAAGTATTAGACTAAGTCAAAGTCAGAGTCAAAGAATTTTTGTGCACCTGGAGCCGGAGGTTTCAAAAACTGAGGAGTCGGATGATTTTTGTACCGACTTCACAGCCCTAGTTTTTATACATAAAAACAAATATACATATTGGATGTTCCAGCTTCCTGCTTTATTTGAAGACTTGCAGAAGGCGTCATCCCTCTTTTCCAGCTGTAGCACTCCCCCTTAACGTTTGATAGAGTTGTAAGTGCGAGGCAACACTAACTTTTTTTTTGTAACTATTTTTATTGCGATTGATAAGTCATAACACAAACAAATATAGAAAAAATAGTATTTACTTCCACCATAAATTGCATTTAAAGGAATGACATTATACAGATATTTCAGGTAGCTTTTAAAGAGGTCAGAAGAATGAAGTTGAACTTACCTGGGACTTCTACCGGCCCCCTCAGATGCCCTGTGCCGACACCGGGACAAAACAATCCTCCAGTCCTTGCTCACTTCCACTTTTTGCAAATTTAAAATCGCAATAAGTGGAAGTGAGCAGGCGTCAGGGACCGGAGGGTCTGGACACAACCAAAAAAAAACAAACCTAGGTATCCTTGCTTGGGTAGGAGGGGGGGAAAGAGGGGGGATAGGATGAGGGAGGGAAGGAAGGAGAGAAAGTTAGTCACAGTGTTCAGGTTCCATACTTTGCTTACCAGTGTGAATGAGAAGGGGAGTAGGAAGGGCGTAAGACTTATAATAAAGGGGTAGGCAATAAGATCCTTAAATATGTTAGGTGTCTAAACTCCCCCGGGGGCACCCATCAATTGATACTTTGAATTTATGAAAACTAATTGGAGGTAGGGGGTCAAGGAGGCATTTAATCCGAGGTATAGTGCGACCACGGATGCCATATTATATAGAATTTGTTCTCTGAGTTTCTCAAGGATACAGTCAACTGCTCCATGGATTTAGTCCAGTTTACTCTAATCTTAATGTTAGAGATAGGAGGAGGCGCGATAGTTTTCCATGCAGAAACTATGGAGAGTTTGGTAACAGTTAAAATATGAGTGATCAACCACATGGTGTGTTTAGCTGTATCAGGAATGGGTTTACCTAGCAACATGATGAGTAGATCCAGCAGAGCCAAGAGAGGCAACACTAACTTTTTGATGAACTGCAATGGAGACTGGCCATAGACTTTAATACAAAGCCTGCATGCAGCAAGTTAGAATAATGTAATTCTTTACAATGCAGTACTGTGTTTAGGCCCATTGAATTGTATTGGCAATGAGTTGACATGCAGAATTATTCTGCAACACAACTGAGCACTGGAAACTAGCCTTTATGGTTTGTTAAAACTACATGCATTGCAATGTTTCACACAGACTATTCGGTCCTGTAGTTAATCAGGTTCCATGACAAAAACGTAAGCCACGCTGTCCACTACCAGACATCAAGTATGTTATGCCCACGTTAAAAATGAATGGTAACAAGGTACTGTGCATTGCTGGAAGACCCTAACTGAAATCCATTGAGATGTGCTGCATGCACATCACTATAGATTCAATGTGAACTTATCCTTTGTTGATGTTTCATTTTAAAGTGTAACTACATACTTAAAAAAAGACAGCTGCTATAAGTTTCTAGTACTGGTAAAAACGTAAAACGAACCATGCATGGAACTATGGCAACAGTACATAGTTTAGGATGCTGTGGGTCCGGACGCAGCTGGTGATAGTGGACATTGGGCGGTAAAATAGTAAAGATCCGGCCCCGTGTGTCACACAGTATATTAAAATACTAACAATGTATATAAATCTAATTTGTGTGGATTGTTTTTTTTATAGTTAAAAGGAATTTAACTGGCATTCATGTAGTCAACAGGAATTTTAATTCATATCCTTTCACATGAAAAACTTAGGACAATATTGGACTTCTGTCTAGTTTGTTAAATGGAGTACTTATTCATTCAAGCTACAACAATGATGCAGAACTGAATAGCATAGAAGCTGCAGTCTGTCAATTAGCTCACCCATAGTGAATGAGCAATTAATTACAATATGCACAACATTTGGAGAGATACTTCTTACAATCTGCGCCCAGAGTTTTTCCAAGTAAAGCCAAATCAGCACAAATGTTATTGAGATAGTAATTACATGGTTACATGCATTGTAGAAGCAACCAGTAATAAGGAAAAATGAAATGTGTAACGATTGTGACTTTTTCCCTCCGCTGCGATCCTTCATTACAGGATGTGCAATGCAACGCCCCAGTGTGAAACTAGCCTAAGGCCGGGGACCCACTAGCAGCCTTTTCTAAAGGTGGGTACACATATCAGATAAGTCTTTGGAAAATGAAAGATCATAGACCAATTTTACCCCCTTTTCATGTACTGATCTGTTGCATGTGTACATCATCTTTATGTGCAGCATAGTTACATAGTTGTATAGTTATTTTGGTTGAAAAAAGACATACGTCCATCGAGTTCAACCAGAGAACAAAGTACAACACCAGCCTGCTCCCTCACATATCCCTGTTGATCCAGAGGAAGGCGAAAAACCCTTACAAGGCATGGTCCAATTAGCCCCAAAAGGGAAAAAAATTCCTTCCCGACTCCAGATGGCAATCAGATAAAATCCCTGGATCAACATCATTAGGCATTACCTAGTAATTGTAGCCATGGATGTCTTTCAACGCAAGGAAAGCATCTAAGCCCCCTTTAAATGCAGGTATAGAGTTTGCCATAACGACTTCCTGTGGCAATGCATTCCACATCTTAATCACTCTTACTGTAAAGAACCCTTTCCTAAATAAATGGCTAAAATGTTTTTCCTCCATGCGCAGATCATGTCCTCTAGTCCTTTGAGAAGGCCTAGGGACAAAAAGCTCATCCGCCAAGCTATTAGATTGCCCTCTGATGTATTTATACATGTTAATTAGATCTCCTCTAAAGGTCTTTTCTCTAGACTAAATAAACCCAGTTTATCTAACCTTTCTTGGTAAGTGAGACCTTCCATCCCATGCATCAATTCTGTTGCTCGTCTATGCACCTGCTCTAAAACTGCAATATCTTTTTTGTAATGTGGTTCCCAGAACTGAATTCCATATTCCAGATGTGGCCTTACTAGAGAGTTAAACAGGGGCAATATTATGCTAGCATCTCAAGTTTTTATTTACCTTTTAATGCATCCCAAAATTTTGTTAGCTTTAGCTGCAGCGGTTTGGCATGGAGTACGATTATTTAACTTGTTGATGAGTACTCCTAAGTCCTTCTCCAAGTTTGATGCCCTCATCTTTTAAATATTTTTATCTGATGGGGAGTTCAGCTCAATAGAATAGACAGTGTAGAGTTTGGCTCTCATACTACATGGAAAGGGGTAAAATTGGTCTGTGATCTTTCATTTTCCAAAGACTTTTATCTGATGTGTGTACCCACCTTTAGCGCTAGTGATTTAAAAAGCTCTTTCCAAGCAATGCTATGGGTGATTTTTATAAAATCACATTGCTCAAGTGAGAACACAAACATAGGATAACATTAGCAAGAGCTTTTTAAAGGAGAACTGTAGTGAGAAGTATATGGAGGCTGCCATATTTATTTCCTTTTAAGTAATACCAGTTGCCTTGCAGCCCTGTTCTATTTGGCTGAATCACACCAGAAACAAGCATGCAGCTAATCTTGTCATAGCTGTCAAAATTGTCAGAAAAACCTGATCCGCTGCATGCTTGTTCAGGGTGTATGGCTGAAAGTATTAGAGGCAGAGGATCAGCAGGATAGCCAGGTAACTGGTATTGCTTAAATAGAAATACATATAGCAGCCTCCATACACTACAGCAGCCAACGACGGGTCCGTCGCACCTCCCGCTGGGCGGGTTTTCAGCAGACTGTACTGCGTGTGTACGCACTGTCGGCGGACTGATGAGGCTGTTCCTGAACGATCCGCTAGTAGATACAACCTGCACTACTTTTCCACACAATGCATGCGATTCCTCATTGAAATCACAATGCATGCCACAAAACGCACATATCATGCAGAAGTCGTCTGTGGATCCCACAGACACTAGTGAGATCACTGCCTTAAAAAGGAACACAAGGTGTGAGACCTATGGAAGCTGCCATATTGATTTCCTTTTAAACAATACCAGTTGCCTGGCATCATGTTGATTTTTCAGGCCTTTGACACTGTGCACGTTGCGTTGCAATTCCATCATGTTATCTGTAGCGCGACCATACAGTACAATTAAAAGTATGCTTCATTGCTACTGTAAACAAACGTGTTGTCCTGTAAATGCACGGCATGCAGTGCGTTACTCAGAATGGACCCGCAACACCTTATGTGAACACATAAATATCTTGAGATGCAATGAGATTGTGCTTTGCGATGGAACGCAATGGATTCAGTGTGAAAGGACTCTAACAGGTATTCCGTTGTAAACTGCAGCAGAAAAAACACAATTGCAATAGGACTAAATATTTTTCAACTCAATGGAAAGCTGAAAAGGAAGGAGCCAACGTCGGTGGATAACCAACCACAACAATAATGAATATGGGTCACAGAAGTCTTTGTGTGAATGAAGTGTCACTCTTGTTCCCACTTAAAGAGCAACTACAGTAGAAAAAAAAAAGTTTTTACTATGGTGTGGGGTCATTCTTTTGGCTGACATACAGTATAATATAGTTACCTGTAGTTCAAAAATGGACCAATCAAATTGAGCTTTAGCAGAATTTGATTGGTCCATATTAAAAAAGGTACGTAAATTTGCATACAAAATTTGAATAATCCCACAGAATTATTTCCATCACATTGGCTATCCCTAGTAATCACCATTCACGTATTCACAGTATTCGAAAGTTTCAAACTCACAATAAGCCACGTTGCCCACAAAAAACAAGATGTTACAGGATAGGTGCCCAGATGACATCTTATATGATGGATAAGATGGACATCTTTACCTGGGCACACTCAACTCACTTAACTATCAGATGACTGCAGCATGGTCCTACTCCATTTTATTAGTAATAAAATTGATTTTAATGAAATTTGCCTTTTTGTAATGATTCATGCTGGCCGCATACATGTCAGCTGGGATCATTCAGCGGCACTGAAAAAAACGACATTAATACATTTCTTTCTTCAACCCGATTTTTATTGTGAAACTTATCTCATT
Source organism: Hyperolius riggenbachi (assembly GCF_040937935.1). NCBI lineage: Eukaryota > Metazoa > Chordata > Amphibia > Anura > Hyperoliidae > Hyperolius > Hyperolius riggenbachi. The sequence goes on from NC_090646.1 coordinate 366,403,619, forward strand.
TTTAGTCTTCTCAGGTGAGCTCTGCGGAATGTTTACAGAGAGTTCTGAAGCCAGTACAAAATATACCCAGTTTTACCAGAATTTGTGGGCAGGTGGACTATAAGCCTAGGTTAATCATCATTGGAAAGGCAGGACTACATTCAAAGAGAGAGAGTGAGTGTGTGTTTTGGAAAATTATACTGCATGAAAGTCTAGATCTAATTGAACTGTATAAATGGTCTTACGACATAAAAATATTTTAGATGATTCTTTTACAATCATTAAAATGAATACAATCAATAGTTTAATACCACTGCATTCAAATCTTTGTGTGACTAGCAATAGACATCCATTTTGTCATCATTTGGGTGACCGTGCATTTGTGATCCCCATACAGACATCCTTGCCAACTCGGTTGCAAAGAAGGACAATTACAGGCATAAGCCCACCACACAAAACTATGGCAAATCATAGATGATAAAAAGTCTAAATAAATATGTAAACAATTTAAAAACAAAAACAAAGCGACTACGGGAACCAATCAGATCCTTTCACTATTTTCTTACAAAAGACAAATGACATCTAGAGATCACATGGGAAAAGGACCTTTCAGGTCCCTCATTCATACAGCTGGCTACATATGTCCAAAAAAAGAGACAGTATACGTCTAAACAGGCTAGAAATAGCAAAAGAGCACCACAGAAGATTAATAGCCAGTATCCGCTCACAACAGCCCAGACAGCTGTGCAAGGTAGAATCATCAGTTTAGTGATAATGCCAGGCGGAGGTGTTGAGGGTATTGAATCAGTCAACAAAATGAATTCTTCCCCAGATAAGAGTAATCTGATAACCTCTGTACAGTGAATTAGCAGGTTTATCAGCATATGTTTTACCACACCGATTTATTACCCTTGAATGTTTGCACTACAAATAAAACTGTATGTGAAAATGAGGAGCTTATTTGTAACAGCCCTTCAATCCTGACAAATGTGACATGAATGCTATGAATGAGCAGGATCTTCCCCACCAGCTAGTCGGTGGAAACAGGTGTTTAATAGATTACGTGGTACATTTCCTGTAACATATTTCTAGAAATCAGAACCAATTGCTACAAACATGCTCCAAAAATTCCCATTCCATTTAAATAAGTGTCCCTGATCTGGTTTCTTCCAGGAGGAATAACAAGATTATTTATTAACCCGTAACAGTGAATTAATGGATGCCATGCATTTGTATGCAAAAAGCAATATGCAGCAGCTTAGTGTCAGTGTAAATTAGCATTTAAAGGCTTCTTCTGCTGGTTAGTATTGACCCACATCCACTATGTACTTGTTGCCTACGCATCAGCATTGGCAGGATAATGAGGCATCCTGAGATGCTTTGTTTCTCTGTTCCAAAATGCCCTTTTCCTGGTCCCCAGCAGCTCATCTTTCAGCTCCGCACACACATTCGACAGCCATTGCTCAAAACGAACGAGGAATGACGGGTCAGCCAACAATCGTTCGAAGAAAAAATCCTAATGATGGTAAAAGATGACGATTGTGGTCCATCTAGACCAATCTGTCCTGGCAGATCGAATTGGACGATAACTGGTAGTCGTTCATATTGAACAATAACAAATGAACGTTTCATGCAAAGAACTAACCAGTGACTAGATACATGCACGTCCTCATTTTAACCGCAAATCATCTGATCGGCAGACCATCGTCGTGCTTGTGTCACTGAATGCAAACGTGCTCGGACGTTGTTTGTTGCTAACCATCGGGGATTGTCATAACAACCCTGATCGATAGTGTGTATGGAGCCTTAGATGATGATCAGAGTAGTTAAATGCTTCCCTGATTGCTCAGTCACCTTCTAGAATTACCTGTCAGCCACACCTGTCTATGCTCCTGGCTGACAAATCATGGATCACTGGAAGGTTGATGTCTGAGACCTCTGGAATAAGGACAGGACAATGAAGTGCCTACAGAAGGACACCAGCAATCTGATCACTGTCGCTCAGGCAGACATCTGGAAAGGTTTTCTCATTAGCGAGAGAGAGTGAGGGGGTGTAACCATAATAAAAGGCAGAATAGTAATAACAAAGCAGCAATGCCAGTTATAAACCAGTTGCTGACTTACCTTCACACTGGAAGCCAGCCAGCCCCCAGATGAAATCCGTGCAGTGGTGACAGAAGGTGGGCTTGGTTAGGGTGACTTTCCTGAAGGTATGCCCTGGAGAAGCTGGGGCTTGCCTCAGCTGCTGTTGGTGCTTCATGCCAGGTGAAGAGGGGCTCTGTTTCTTTGGCTGAGGAGGGGTCCTGGTCTTGCCCCCTCCAAGCTTGGGACTGGAAGATGGGCTGCTGCTGGTGCTGCTTCCTCCTCCACGACCGCTCAGATTGCCAAACCTGGATCTGGCTCCGTCTGCAGCCATCTCTCCCCTCTTGCAAGTTGCAGCTCACACAGCTCTGAGACAGACAGAGAGGAGGGCCCAGAGAAGGCAGGCAGACAAGGAAATGTGCAAGGAAGAAGGAGAGCGCTGGGCTCACTGTCTGTCTGGCAGGATCACAGCTCACACAGGTAATTCATCCTCGGGATTCCCCTCGGCGACCACACTGACTAGGTGACGGGGAGAGCCATAAAGCATCAGTCCTAGCCAGCAGATAAAGCCCACAGGAAAAAGCTATTGAAGGAGAGCGCAAGAGACGAGCTGGGTATGTGTGTGTGTGTGAGTGTGCTCTGGGCTGACCTCGCTGCTGGGCTGGGACTGTAACCCCGCCCTCTCTCCCTGTGCAACACACTTCTCACTGCAATCACTAGTTCTCACTGACTGCTGACAACTTTCTCCTACAGCTGCTCTCCTCCTCCTGGATATCTGAGGACAGAAAACCTCATATGAAATTATTTATTTTTTTATTTGTTGTATTTATAAAGCGCCAACATATTACGCAGCGCTGATGACGAAAGAATGTCCCCTGATCCTGTGTGGTGTAATCTACCTCAGCCTTTGTTCCCTCTCTCAGTTACTTGGGGCAGAGTTCCCCAAGTCCTGTCATCAATGCCCACCAGCAGTGCTTGTTTTGCAGGAAATGACAAGCATTCACAGGTGAAGTAATTTTAGCAGTGCTTTTCACAAAATAGGCACTGTGTTGATGGCCCATGAGCAGTGATGCCCATTAGGTAGATCACAATCTACTGGTAGATCGCAAAGGAATTCATGGTAGAGCCCGACCCCACTACATTTTACATTTTGTATATACAAGCGCTAGAAGGAGGGGACCCAAGTGGGGTGGGGGGTGTCTGGCCCCCCTTCCTGCCGCTGTCCCTCCTTCCACGCTTCCCCCACACCGGGGGCACCTATATTATACTGGGGCGACTATACTACCTACACTGGGGGCAACTATAATAATACGGGAGAAACTATACTAGCTATACTGGGGTTGACTATACTACCTACACTGGGGGCAACTATACTAGCTATACTGGGGGCAACTATACTAACTATACTGGGGGTAACTATACTAGCTATACTGGGGTTAACTATACTAGCTATACTGGGGGCAACTATACTAGCTATACTGGGGCGACTATACTACCTATACTAGGGGCAACTATACTAATACGGGAGAAACTATACTAGCTATACTGGGGGTGACTATACTACCTACACTGGGGGCAACTATACTAGTTATACTGGGGGCAACTATACTAATACTGGGGCAACTATACTAGTTATACTGGGGGCAATTATACTAATACTGGGGCAATTATACTAGCTATACTGGGGGCAACTATACTCTATCTGCCTTTCTGCTGTCTCTTTCTTTCTGCTGTCTCTCTCTGCCTTTCTGCTGTCTCTCTTTCTCTGCCTCTCAACTCTCTCTCTCTCTGCTGTCTCTCTCTCTCTGCTTTTCTGTTCTCTCTCTCTCTCTGCCTTCCTGCGCTCTCTCTCTCTCTCTCTCTCTCTCTCTGCTTTTCTGCTGTCTCTCTCTCTTTTTGCGTCTATGCTATCTCTCTCTCTGCCTTTCTGCTCTCTCTCTCTCTTTGCCTTTCTGCTGTCTTTCTCTCCCCCTTTCTGTGCTCTCTATCTCTCTCTCTCTCTCTCTCTCTCTCTCTCTGCTTCTATGCTCTCTCTCTCTCTCTCTCTCTCTCTCTCTCTCTCTCTCTCTCTCTGCCTTTCTGCTCTCTCTCCCTTTCTGTGCTCTCTCTCTGCCTTTCTGCTGTCTCTCTCTCTCTGCATTTCTGCTGTCTCTCTCTCTGACTTTTTGCGCGCTCTCTTTCTCTCTCTCTCTCTCTCTCTCTCTCTCTCTCTCTCTCTGCCTTTCTGCTCTCTCTCTGTCTTTCTGCTGTCTCTCTCTCTTTCTGCTGTCTCTTTCTCTCTCTTGCTCTCTCTCTGCCTCCCTGCTGTCCCTCTCTGCTTTTCTACTCTCTCTCTCTCTCTCTCTCTCTCTTTGCTGTCTCTCTCTCTGCCTCTCAGCTGTCACTCTTCCTGTCAGCTGTGTCTCTCTGCAGTCTCTCTCGCTCTCTGCCTTTCTGTTGTCCTCCCCACACACTGGCACCCTCCTCCTACCCACTGGCACCCTCCACCTACCCACTGGCACCCTCCTCCCACCCACTGTCACCCTCTCCCACCCACTGGCATCCTCCGGCAAAAGTCTGGGGTGTGGCTTAATGCCACACAGGGGGCATGGCTTAAGTTTCCCTGTCACTACCTAAACTGGGGGGGGAGGGGGCACCTGTGTCGGAGGCACTCGCAATCTAATCCCTACCATAGCCCTAGTCTAATGTCCCACCATTGCTCAGTTTATGTAAATTTGCCTCCACCTGTGACCACACCCACATCGTGGTACATGGCCACACACAGTTTCGGTGCGCCGCCCATGACTCCTGCCCAAAAACCACCATTTGTGCCCCTCTGGAAAATTTTCTGCAGACGCCAATGACCTCAACACATGCCAGTAATTCACAAAGATTTCAGCATGCGTTAAAGCCAAGAGAGATGTTCAGTACTTTCCTCCAGCTCTGATCTGTTGGAAAGTAGAAAATAGCATGCAATAGCATTGACTGAAAGCAGAGAGTCAATAGGAAACACTCTCTGGCCTGGTGCACACCAAAAACCGCTAGCAGATCCGCAAAATGCTAGCAGATTTTGAAACGCTTTTTCTTATTTTTCTGCAGCGTTTCAGCTAGCGTTTTGCGGTTTTGTGTAGCGTTTTTGGTGTAGTAGATTTCATGTATTGTTACAGTAAAGCTGTTACTGAACAGCTACTGTAACAAAAACCGCCTGGCAAACCGCTCTGAAGTGCCGTTTTTCAGAGCGGTTTGCGTTTTTCCTATACTTAACATTGAGGCAGAAACGCATCCGCAATCCAAAATCTGCTGCAGCCCGGGAGTATGCGTTTCTGCAAAACGCCACCCGCTCTGGTGTGCACCACCCCATTGAAATGCATTACCCTAGCAGATCCGCACCCGCAAGCAGATCGCAAACCGCAGCGGAAACGCTCCGGTGTGCACTAGGCCTCTCTCTCTTTCCCTCTCTCTCTCTCTCTCTCTCTCTCTCTGTCTCTCTCTCAGTCTCTCTCTCGGTCTCTCTCTCTCTCTCTCTCTTCCCCCCCCCCCCCCCCCCCCCATTTAATCCAATTCACTTCTTGTGGTACTTCAGAACAGCAGAACAGGAGAAGGAGACAGAAGCTTTTCTGCATCACTTTAGATGTGCAGATCTCTATAGTGATAAACAGAAGAGAGACCTCTAGTGGCATGTAAGCAGATCGAGAGTGATGCTTTTTCCTCTCTTAGGCCTCGTTCACATCATGGACGTTTTTGTGCGCTTTCCACAGCGCACTGCCCTGTGCGTTCAGCAAGGTATTAATTTTTCCATGTAACTAAATGTCGCTGGTTCACATCTATGCGCTGCGCTGAGCAGCGTTACAAAAACGTAGTGTTGCATGCATTTCTGTGCGCTGAGCTGTAAAGAGCACATCAATGCAAGTGAATGGGTGCGCTTTTTTAGCGCATAGAAGTGCGTACAAGCTCATAGAAGCGCATGCGTTTTTAACCCCTAATTGGAGAAAAAAATACATTTACATACAAAAACAAAGTTTTATTGACAACTGCTGCTGCTACAGTAAGCAAAATGTTCTTTAAAGAAGCGCAGCGCAACGCACAGAAATGCGCACTAAAGCGCGCACGTTTTTTTACCACGCGCTTTAACACATTTTTAGTGCAGCAGATGTGAACGAGGCCTTAGGCCCAGTGCACACCAAATACCTCTAGCACAGGGCTGCCCAATAGGTCGATCGCGATCTACCGGTAGATCGCGACCGCCTCCTCGGTAGATCGCGGCCTCTTGGCCGCGTCTCATTAAATTTTGCGGCCAGCAGCTCATCATGTTTAGCTGCTGGCCAATAAGAATGCACGGGAGACGGGGAGAGAAGACGCGGCGAGCAGAGAGGGAGGAGAGAGGCGGCGCGGCCGCTACGTCATGGCTGGGGGCGGCGCCGGGCAGCCTGCAACGTGCGTGCTGGTAACATGCCCGGCGCTGCCCCCAGCCATGACGTAGCGGCCGCGCCGCCTCTCTCCTCGCCGCGTCTTCTCCCCGCCATTCATATTGGCCAGCGGCCTGCCTGCCGGAGGTTCCAGGAGTCCAGAGGACCCTGGCTAACCTACGCTACAGGTACCTATACCTGGCTAAGCTACACTGAGGGCACCAATACCTGGCTAAGCTACACTGGGGGCACCAATACCTGGCTAAGCTACACTGGGGGCACCAATACCTGGCTAAGCTACACTGGGGGCACCAATACCTGGCTAACCTACACTGGGGGCCCATATACCTGGCTAAGCTACACTGGGGGCCCATATGCCTGGCTAAGCTACACTGAGGGCACCAATACCTGGATAAGCTACACTGGGGGCACCAATACCTGGCTAAGCTACACTGGGGGCACCAATACCTGGCTAAGCTACACTGGGGGCACCAATACCTGGCTAACCTACACTGGGGGCCCATATACCTGGCTAAGCTACACTGGGGGCCCATATGCCTGGCTAAGCTACACTGAGGGCACCAATACCTGGCTAAGCTACACTGGGGGCACCAATACCTGGCTAAGCTACACTGGGGGCACCAATACCTGGCTAACCTACACTGGGGGCCCATATACCTGGCTAAGCTACACTGGGGGCCCATATGCCTGGCTAAGCTACACTGAGGGCACCAATACCTGGCTAAGCTACACTGGGGGCACCAATACCTGGCTAAGCTACACTGGGGGCACCAATACCTGGCTAAGCTACACTGGGGGCACCAATACCTGGCTAACCTACACTGGGGGCCCATATACCTGGCTAAGCTACACTGGGGGCCCATATGCCTGGCTAATCTACACTGAGGGCCCATATACCAGGCTAACCTACACTGGGGGCCCATATACCCGGCTAACCTACACTGAGGGCCCATATACCAGGCTAACCTACACTGAGGGCCTGTTTACCTGGCTAACCTACACTGAGGGCCTGTATACCTGGCTGACCTACACTGAGGGCCCGTATACCTGGCTAACCTACACTGAGGGCCCATATACCTGGCTAACCTACACTGAGGGCCCATATACCTGGCTAACCTACACTGAGGGCCCAAATACCAGGCTAACCTATACTGAGGGCATGTAACCTATGCTGCAGGCACATATACCTGGCTAACGCGTGGGGGGGGGGGGGGACGCGTGCTTAGCATTTGGGACGTTGGTAGATCTCCTGGCCTCGGCAAATTTTAAAGTAGCTCGCGAGCCGAAAAAGTGTGGGCACCCCTGCTCTAGCAGATCTGAAAAATGCTAGAGGTTTTTGAAGCAGATTTCAGAGCGATTCTAGGCATGTTTAGAGACATTTTCTAAACATACCTAGCGTTTTTTGGAGCGTTTTTGTGTAGCAGATTACAAATATTGTCCCAGTAAAGCTGTTACTGAACAGCTTCTGTAACAAAAGCGCCTGGAAAACCGCTCTTATCTAGCGTTTTTCAGAGAGGTTTTCCACTTTCCTATACATTAACATTGAGGCACAAACGTCTCACAAATCTAAAAAATGCTGCTGCCCCCCAGTTTGCATTTGTGGAAAAAACGACCCGCTCTGGTGTGCCCCATCCCAATCACTTTCATTAGCCAAGCGGTTTTCCCCCAGCAGGCGTTTTAAAAAAACGCATCAGAACCACTCTGGTGAGCACCAGCCCTAGCAAGAGACACAGGAACAGCTAATGCAGACCAATCCGCACAGCTTGCTGCACAAAATCTACTCCACTTTCCACTACATACTGAACAGGGCTTGGTAAATTGAAGCAACATTTTTCAGTAAATTACAGAACTTCACCTGTGAAAATCACTGTGAATTTGGAAAAAAAAAAGTCTAAAATACAGAATGTGGTATTTTACCAACCTGATTTTTTTTAATAGAATTGCCCTTTGTGAATTAAAGCCAAAGTTTTTGCTATGGGACGTTTTAGGTCTTGTGACTCAAGATCCCTGCCTCTAAGAACCTGTTCTTATATAATGTGATGCAGAACAGTGAGCACTACTCTCACCCAGACTCCAGATTTCCACTAATGCTCGATCTAGACAGACACACTCTGGAAAAGTGGAGTCGGGGTTTCCTCTTTACTTGACTATGTTATATGTGAACTGAGCCTGAGGACACATTTAGGGTAACTGTTGCCCAAACAATAATTCCTGTTTCTTTGGGTGACAATTTAGATCAATGCACAGACACGCTGCTTGGGTAACATCAGCCCGATCTGTTCCATGGAGAGGAGAAGGGAGAAGAACGAGTTGGAGTTGGACCACTGCAAGCAGAACAATAGCATTGGGCAAGAATTATCTGTATTGGTCTATAACTTGATATTAGGCCATTGATGCTAATTAGACACTTGCATATACTCTAGATTTTCATGAGCGATATTTTTTGTCCAAAATGTGGCATGCATGTGGCACATTGCAACAGATTTTAAAAGTTAATGTCTTACTCACACCATGGTACCTCATCATCATTCTTTTGTAATGCAGGTGTAACGTTCACTGTCCGGTAGTGCACAGCTAAGCTCACCAACATGCTAATGTGAATGGGCTTATTGCGGGATCAACGCAGCATGTTGCTCTCAATCTTGCATATCAAAATGTATTGGTATCAATTACACACGCACTTCCCACTAAACTCTCCCCCTCCCCCCCCCCCCCCCTCTTAAAAATTACCCTACCTAGAGTGTGGAGCACTCCTCAAAATCACACACACAAGTCATACAAGAAACACAGTCCTTGGCCAGATTATGCTGTATGCTAGAGTGACGCTAGTAGGAAGTCCTCATAAGAGTAACATGAAAAAGAACTGAAGAAATCCTCTATTAGGGTTACTGTCCCTTCAATTGCAAAAAATGATTCCTGTGGTCGCTTTATCTTCAACAGATCCTAGTTCCACAGTCCAACACTCTATTTGCCTTTTACAGTCCCTCCTGGGGCATCACCCCATCAGTGAATGCACTTGCAAAAAAGTTGTACTCATATTTTAACTTCACGTTCCCCTTCCTGTGCTCAGTACAGGGAGTGAAGAATTATTAGGCAAATGAGTATTCTGACCACATCATCCTCTTTATGCATGTTGTCTTACTCCAAGCTGTATAGGCTCGAAAGCCTACTACCAATTAAGCATATTAGGTGATGTGCATCTCTGTAATGAGAAGGGGTGTGGTCTAATGACATCAACACCCTATATCAGGTGTGCATAATTATTAGGCAACTTCCTTTCCTTTGGCAAAATGGGTCAAAAGAAGGACTTGACAGGCTCAGAAAAGTCAAAAATAGTGAGATATCTTGCAAAGGGATGCAGCACTCTTAAAATTGCAAAGCTTCTGAAGCGTGATCATCAAACAATCAAGCTTTTCATTCAAAATAGTCAACAGGGTCGCAAGAAGCGTGTGGAAAAACCAAGGCACAAAATAACTGCCATGAACTGAGAAAAGTCAGGCGTGCAGCTGCCAAGATGCTACTTGCCACCAGTTTGGCCATATTTCAGTGCTGCAACATCACTGGAGTGCCCAAAAGCACAAGGTGTGCAATACTCAGAGACATGGCCAAGGTAAGAAAGGCTGAAAGACGACCACCACTGAACAAGACACACAAGCTGAAACGTCAAGACTGCGCCAAGAAATACAAGAAAGACTGATTTTTCTAAGGTTTTATGGACTGATGAAATGAGAGTGAGTCTTGATGGGCCAGATGGATGGGCCCGTGGCTGGATTGGTAAAGGGCAGAGACCTCCAGTCCGACTCAGACGCCAGCAAGGTGGAGGTGGAGTACTGGTTTGGGCTGGTATCATCAAAGATGAGCTTGTGGGGCCTTTTCGGGTTGAGAATGGAGTCAAGCTCAACTCCCAGTCCTACTGCCAGTTTCTGGAAGACACCTTCTTCAAGCAGTGGTACAGGAAGAAGTCTGCATCCTTCAAGAAAAACATGATTTTCATGCAGGACAATGCTCCATCACACGCGTCCAAGTACTCCACAGCGTGGCTGGCAAGAAAGGGTATAAAAGAAGAAAAACTAATGACATGGCCTTCTTGTTCACCTGATCTGAACCCCATTGAGAACCTGTGGTCCATCATAAAATGTGAGATTTACAAGGAGGGAAAACAGTACACCTCTCTGAACAGTGTCTGGGAGGCTGTGGTTGCTGCTGCACGCAATGTTGATGGTGAACAGATCAAAACACTGACAGAATCCATGGATGGCAGGCTTTTGAGTGTCCGTGCAAAGAAAGGTGGCTATATTGGTCACTGATTTGTTTTTGTTTTGTTTTTGAATGTCAGAAATGTATATTTGTGAATGTTGAGATGTTATATTGGTTTCACTGGTAAAAATAAATAATTGAAATGAGTATATATTTGTTTTTTGTTAAGTTGCTTAATAATTATGCACAGTAATAGTCACCTACACACACAGATATCCCCCTAAAATAGCTAAAACTAAAAACTACTTTCAAAAATATTTAGCTTTGATAATAATGAGTTTTTTGGGTTCATTGAGAACATGGTTGTTGTTCAATAATAAAATTATTCCTCAAAAATACCACTTGCCTAATAATTCTGCACTCCCTGTATCGTCACTGCATGTGATGGATATTCCTTTAAAAATGTAGTCACGCTGCTCAGCAGCACTCACCACCTCTTCTGTCCCCTCGTACTGTCAGCGGCTCCAAGGGGCTTGTGGCTACGGCTTCCCGTAGCTCACACCGCCCTAACGTAGCAGTTACCGGGGTTGTAACAAGGTGTCTTCTCTGGCCGGCCAGACACTGTTCTCCGTGCGCACGGTGTATGACGCTGAGGTCCACGCTCTCGCTCTGGGGCTCGATGACCACACCTGGATATGCATTACGCTCACATCACGTGGGCTTCGGCAGTGCATAATGCTGTTAGTCTCACAGAGGGGGCGTTCTATTTGCCCATTTATCTTCGTCTTCTGGGCATTCTCCGCCCATTAGGGGAGTTCACATTCTACACTATGCATTGCGCTGCTGAATCCTTTTTATATATTCAAGTCTCTTTATTTACTCAGTCCAAAGACTGAGAACCATAATAACTTAACAGAGGGCTGAGACACACCAGAAACGCTCCCCAAACGCTAGAGGTTTCAAAGCTCTTCCCAATGTAATGCTATGGGTTTTTTTTTACAAAACCTCATTACTCCAGTGTGCATAGACACATAGGATAACATTAGCAGGAGGTTTCAAAAATTGAAAACGCTCAGAAAAACTCCCCTGGTGTGCACCAGGCCTTAGACACGAGAGAGGAGACAGATAGGAGAAACGTAGAATAAGGGGTGTATTTATTCTTGCTATATATGCATGCAACAAGATTGAAAAACCTCCAGGGTCCTTGCAATGAACTTCCTTTTTACACTCCTTCATAGATCATTTATTAACCATATCAGATACAAATCCTCCCCTATTCTTCACACACATGCACAATTCACATTAACTTTGTGAAGGATTACGATTTCACATGTGCACTACTCCTCACACACATACAATTTACATTGTCTCTGTGATGGAAGGCACTATCACATGTACACTACCCATACACAAAAAAATACGCTATTCTGCCATCTTTCTTCAATGTATTTCTTAACCTTCGTCTGTACCCATGTGACCCCAAAGCATGACGGCAATGACCAGATCATCCAATTTAAGCCCTATCAATCTGGCAGAAACACTGCCAGATTGAAATCTGTGTTTAAACCTCCTGGGTATATAGTTCCCAAAGTAATTATAACTTACGTCATAGTGCACCACAATGAGCACAGTGTGAACGCACCCTTAAGCTAACATACACACTCTCGGTTACTGTCACCAAACACCAAAGTTGCTGACTGTTACAGGAAACAGTGTAGGAACAATTTCTGTATGGGCTTATTAGTCAGCTATCTGCCAAACAGCCTGTGACAGATCACTAACGACATTGACAGTGGCTTCAGGTCTCACCTATATTTAGACTGCATCTTTGCCCAAGATGATCTCAGTTCAGTTGAGAAAAAGCTAAGGTGTGTGTACCCTGGGCCGGTTCTAGAAACAGTAACATCTCACCTGTCATGGCAGGCACATCCTCCTGTCAGTCTGTGGCTCCGTGCACTCCCTGACTCGCAGGGGCACCTTTCCTCCGTGACCCAGCGCATGTTGTTATGTCACAACATGCCCCCGATCACAGAGAGGATGCAGCCAGCAGCGGATGAAGGTGGGAGTGCACAGAGCCACACATTGAAAGAGGAGTGCGCTCGCCAGCACAGGTGAGATGCAGCTCTGCCAGAGACTCTGCAGAGGCACCAGGGAGCAACAGTTAAGTTGGGCGGAAACACCTTGAGGGCCCCTACAGGCTCTGTGGCCCTGGGGCTATTGCCCATTTTGCATTTATGGTAGCACCAGCCCTGTGTGTACCTAGCTTTAATATTAGGCCTTATATACATGGACATATCCAGTGGGGTAGCTGGAGATCATGGGGCCCCATAGCAAAACTTTAATGGGGCCCTCAGATGTAAACACTCTTAAGCAATGCCACCTACCCCTACCCTATGGATAGGAGTTAATTGGGCAATTTACATTTCCATGCAATCAACACTGCACATAGCTCATGGGCATTGAGACAAAGTCAGAGGGTGGAGAAACACAAGAAAGTTAATGATGAATACATTAAGAACCCACTGGGCCCCCTATGCTCCAGGGCCCCATAGAAGCTGCTATGGCTATTGCTACGCCCCTGGACATATCCCTTTTAGGACTGCTTTCCAAAGGCAGCAGAACTGCTCGTATGTTGAGCAGTTCAGTCTCCTGACTACCGGCAATAACAGCCATTCTGCTGCAATTTCATGCATTTGGGAACACCATGCGTGTCATGTTTGACACGTGGTGGCACTCAGGGCAGCCATCAGGGAGGGGACAACTTACACTGCAGTGAGGGGCCCAGGGCTTGCCCTCCTCCCCCCCCCCAAAGCGCTGGAAGGGCCGCATGTGCTGGCTGCGGGCCTGTGGCTCACTAACCAGCACGCCGTGTTCCAGCACTGAGAGAAGAGTGACATCAGCACTTGAACGTGGGGAGCAGATTAGTGAGCCCGCTACAGCGAACTTTCTATACTGGGGCACCACCTATATCTGGCTACAGGCTACTTATACTGGGCCACCACCTATACCTGGTTACCTTTACTGGGGCTGGAACCACCTATACCTGGCTAACTATACTAGGGCACCTGTACCTGGCTAACCTATACTGTGTCTGCAGCACACTTCGCGCACGGACATGGGGGTGGGGTGGCTAGTGGGCGGGCACAGTAACCAGTGAGTGGGCCCGGGGGGGGGGGGGGGGGCAGGCCTGATGATGTGTGAGGGGCCCCAAATTTCTGATGGCGGCCCTGGTGACACTACCCAGCAGCAAATAACTCATGTCGCTGGACCATGTTAAATGTGGAAGCAGGCAATCTTTCCATGTTTCTTTTCAACAAGTAGTTGGAGGCGGTTAATTCACCATCTGCCACCAGCTGCTCCCATTCACCGGCTGCCCCCCCCCCCCATGACGTTGCATGCATCTGAACATGGCGGTTGTCATCCTCAGGCATGACATGAGATGGTTTTTGGCCTCTGGGTAATGCCACCACGTGTTACCAAATGCTGCCATTTGGCAGCATGTAATTGCAGTTGAAAGGCGCTTGTGATTGGGAGGCTGGACTGCTCGCCGAGCAGTGATGATCTCCGAATCGATTCCAAATTGATTTCAACTCTAATGGCCCATACTCACGGGCAGCAAATGTTGCCTGTCGCCAGCACACGTGAGCGTGTGGGCGACAGGCCGGCGACAGCTCCTCGCCAGGTCCCTCCGCGTACACACGCGGAAGAGGGACCAGCGGCATGACGGAAGCTGTCGCCGACGTTCCTCCTCCCTCCGCCGGAAGCTCTTCATACCTCAATGGAGGTTGCTGTCGCTAGTCCGCGTACTCACGCGGACTAGCGACAGCTGCGGCGGAGTTGCGGCGGCGACTGTCGCCAGGCGATTGAACTTTTCAATCGCCTGGCGACATCAGCGACGGGCGACAGTTCGGGGTGTGCGCCCGTTGCGGGCGACAGTTGCGGGCGACAGTTCGGGGTGCGCGCGGCCCATACTCACGGGCGACCTGTCGCCGCAACACGCGGGCGCCGCGTGTTGAGGCGACAAAAGTCCCTCGTGAGTATGGGCCATTAATTATTCGGAATCCAAACGCTAATTACTGCACCTGAGTGGGTGGGTGAGGGAGGGTCAACTTAGCCAGGCTTCCGTCTTCTTTAATCCACATCTAGTTGCGTCCCACGTCGCGTTCCAAGTTGCCTTCTACCCGGAACTGCTCAGGTACCTCACCCGCCTGCTCAGGTGCAGTAATTAGAGCTTGGATTCTGAATGATTTTGAGTTTAAATCAATTTGGAATCCATTCGGAGCTCATGCTTGTCGACAAGCACACAGTTGAGCCTCCCGTGAAAAAGAGGCCTTAATTTATCTTTTTTTTTTTTTTTTTATGTGTGGAACAGAGAATTGCCATTAATTCGGGAACAGTTAATGACATATTTCTGGCGAACAGTCAACGCTGCATTTAATATGTATTAAATTTACATGCCAGACAGAATTCTTAGCATCTCATTGACGATCTCCAGCAGGCAGGTTGTGCTCACCAGGTATTGGCATTGGTATATCTCAACCCTTCAGAACATGGACCTTTGCATGCACTTCTGACTGTCTTCTCATGTCCTTATACTCAAGCAGCAAAGGGAACATTCATTTGTTTATTCAGGAAAGGAAATGACTGTATTGTTCATCAGTTGCAGAGAATATCTAACATACCAAATATCTTTCTAAGCTTCACATATGTCTATAATCACCATATGGTGGAAATTAATTATTTATGGAGCTATTTATAAAGAAGGGAAATCTGTAGATGGTCTGGTTGTTTTTTTTTTGTTTTTTTTTTGTACTTTTCTTGCACTGTCTGCCATTTTGTACATCTTATTCATAAATAAAAAACAATGTTTTATTTATTCTTTCTGTAATCAGTTGTAAAAAATTGTGATGATTATTGTACCAGCAACATTTTCCTTAAAACTGCAGTTTAGCACTTTGTTACTAATGTATATGTTAATTAATTTGCATTAATTAGCAATGCATATTGTACTGTACATTGTGTACCCTCTTTCCCTGAAATTAAGACATCCCCTGAAAATAATTCCTAGCAGGAATTTTGAGCATGCTCGAAATATAAGCCCTACCCTGAATGTAAGTCCTAGTGGCAGAAAGGGGAAAAAGAATGGCAACTTATTTTATTACTGAAGCCCATGGTCTTGTTAGCAGGCAGACATGAGACACAGGATTATCGTAAGAGAACGGAGGCTCCAGCAGGATAAAAGGTAATAAAAATTTTAAAATTTGCTGGGAGGCAGTGGTGGACTTACCTCCGGAAAGCAGACTCAAAATACTGTCTGAATTAAACAAATAAATGTATTATTGGTACCCCAAAAGATGCAACGCGTTTCGCAGGCACAGCCCGCTTCATCAGGCAATAAGATAGGGGACAAACTGTGGACAAAGACAAAAGACGTTGCTGTAGCGAGCCACATAAAATTAACTAAGTATGTAGTATCATGGAAATTGTATGCAACATTTTCACAATATAAACACTGGATATAAGGTTGCACAATTAAAACAAGGTTGACAGACCCTAGCGTCAGAAAAAATCCACAAAAAAGTCAGTGCATCTTGTAGCCTAAGGAATAATTTAATTTAGTGTAGGAGGCAAGAAAGTGCAGAGTGCTAATTATGTAGTGCAAAATATTGCTAATAAGGTGCCATAGTGTAGCAGCACAAAATGTGTGACCGCAGATACAATTAATTGTAAAGTGCAGCAGTATAGGGCAAGTATAAGGGCTCGTTTCCACTGTTGCGACGCGATTTCGGCCGCATTCCGACGCTTGTAAAAACGCATGCGGATGCGTTTCCGCATGCGTTTTTACCCGCGATTTCGCGTGCGATTTCGCATGGCAGGGTGCCATGCGAAATTAACCATGACACTGCCAGGGCAAAATAACATTGAAAAGGTGCGAAATCGCCCGCGAATTCGCGGGTAAAAACGCATGTAAAAACGCATGCGTTTTTACTATTAAATACATTAGCGGCGATTCGCCCGCATTCCTGAGGCACGCGAATCTGCACGACCCTGTCGTGCAGATTTTCCCCGCACAGAAAAACGCCGCCGCCGCCGCACACGTGGAAACAACCCCATACAGTAACATTAAGTATGCGAATCCGCATGCAGTGCCCGCATGCGGATTCGCTACAGTGGAAACGAGCCCTAAGTAAAAATGCATTGCATAAAAGTATGTAGTATCATGCAAATTGTATGCAACATTTTCACAATATAAACACTGGATACAAGGTTGCACAATTAGAACAAGGACTACAGACCCTAGCATCATAAAATCCACATTGGCTGCCTGTCCCCCTCCACGTATCTCTGCCCCACCCACCCTACACCCTCTGCTTCCTTCCATTGGCAGACACATCCCAGGCACCATATATAAAGCATGAAGTGTCCTCACTTCATCACAGAGGTGCCATTTGTGCTACTGACAAGCTACTGGTAAGACTACTACTATTTCTATTTTACTATTTTATCCTAAAATATATTTCACAATCCCTTGCTTATATTCACTATACTCTGCCGCACTACAACTTTTATGCAATTGACTTTTATGCAATGTATTTTTATTAATCTGTGCCGTATACTGCTGCACACTACGATTATTTTTTCTGCGGTCACTCAGTTTGTGCTGCCACACTTCAGCACTTTATTAGCAATATTTTGCAGTACATAGTTAGCACTCTGCACTTTCTTGCCTCCTGCATAAAATTGAATTTTTCTACAGGATTCACTGACTTTTTTTGTGGATTTTATACCGCTAGGGTCTGCCAACCTTGTCTCAATTGTGCAACCTCATATCCAGTGTTTATTTTGTGAAAATGTTGCATACAATTTGCATGATACTACATACTTTTATGCAATGCATTTTTACTTATATCTGCCCTATACTGCTGCACTTTATGATTATTTTTCTGCGGTCACTCATTTTGTGCTGCTACACTACTGCACCTTATTATTAGCAATATTTTGCACTACATAGTTAGCACTTTGCACTTTCTTGCCTCCTATACAAAATTGTATTTGTCCTTAGGCAACAAGATGCAATGACTTTTTTGTGGATTTTATGATGCTAGGGTCTGTAGTCCTTGTTCTAATTGTGCAACCTTGTATCCAGTGTTTATATAGTGAAAATGTTGCATACAATTTGCATGATACTACATACTTTTATGCAATGCATTTTTACTTATACTTGCCCTATACTGCTGCACTTTACAATTAATTGTATCTGCGGTCACACATTTTGTGCTGCTACACTATGGCACCTTATTAGCAATATTTTGCACTACATAATTAGCACTCTGCACTTTCTTGCCTCCTACACTAAATTGAATTATTCCTTAGGCTACAAGATGCACTGACTTTTTTGTGGATTTTGGGCTCTATAGGCAGAGCCAGCCTCTGTATGTGGATTACGTTGTGAGAACCCAGCCTCGGGTTCTTTTTAAGGCCAAGTATAGGTGACACAAGCGGTTAATTACTCTGGTAGGGGTTAACACTTCATACACACACACAAAAAAAACTTTATTTTTTAATATGACACTGTCACTTTAATAATCCCTACTCCCCTTTTTGTTTGTTTTTTTAAGTAACTTTATTTGAATGATTACTGCTATGGCAGCAATCTTTCACTATTGGATGAGAGCACGTGTACGAGTGGTGAGAGTGCAGGCAAAAATCACAGTGGCAGCTTTTACTGCTGGATGTAGCTCTCACAACCAGGAATATTTAGGCTGGTTTCACACTGGAAACCAGCGTTAGCGATGTGGTGCTATTGTGCGGGTAATTCCAAATATATTAGGAAATGGCATGAGAGCTCATCTTGGCCTGGAGTGCTGAAAACAGTATGAGAAGCTTGTTCCAAAGGTAATAAGATATTTGCCGTTCATTCCTGACCCATTCACACTCACATGTCTTTTGCTTTTACTGGTTTCTCTTATCAGTAGCTGCATGTGATCTCTTCATCATTGGAACATTACATAAGAGATATCTCTGTGGTAATTTGGCCATATCTACAAATCTGGGGGAAAACAGTATGCAGTGCTCACAGGCCAAATGTTTATACAAGAGAATTTATCACTTTACTACATAAAACAATGCCTGTGATCTGCCTTATTTTACAGATCATTAAAAAAGAAAATCATAGCTTTTAATTGTTCCTCATGGCCAGAATACGAACAGTTACTGAATGATACAGAGAAACAGGATCTTCTATTTATAAGTGATATTGTACACAAATGGTTCAAAAGCCCTGACGAAGGCTGTAGTGGGATGGATGAAACATGTAGCCATCAGCCATCTACAGTGGTGCTAGCCTAATGGTTAGCACCATCAGCCATGTCAACATACTGACTAGACTACAGATCTGATACATGTGACAGTGTTTATGCAGCCTGGCCATGACGATGTAACATGCTAGACTGAGAAGCCGTTCACATTGCTAGCAGATGTATACTTGAGTCCAAGAAGACAAACACATTGGTGATATTTACCTGAGACTTTGTCCTGTATGGAAGGTGGCTAGCTTGTTTTTTTTACTATTTGACTGCCCACAGCTACTGGTCATCAAACCTTTGCCACTCTTGAAATAGTGTCTGGATCCAGAGGCTTCCCTCCACCGAGGTAAGTATGTGACTTTCTCTCCTTTTGAAGTCACAGGTTTGCTTTAAGTGCCATTGCTGGAGACATGAGGAACAAGTGCCTGCTACTGAAACACGGTGCTGTGATGAGTAGTGAGTTTACTTGCATAATTTGTACCAGGGCTGTAGAGTTGGTACATACAGTAATGTTACAACTTCAACTCCTCAGTTTATGGCACATCCTATACCTTTAATATACTAAAGTATTTACCATGTTGTTTGAAAGAGATTAAAAGAGTTAAACATACTAGGTATTTCATTAATGCCAAAGCTCAAGAATTTTGATTTTATATGAATATGGTGCCTGCTACTGTTGGCTATCAATGTTTGTCATTGCCAACATGAATGAGGATACTAGAATGAGGATACTAGAATGCACATAGCAGAGCATGAGCTCACCTCTCCGGCTGGCTCATTTCCGCCTTCTTTCTTTAGCATGCTGCAATCTTCATCTCCACTGGCAACCCTTCTCCTTTCCCTGCAGGCGTGTACGTACTTATGTAGCATGATGTCACGGGGACAGAGACACACCGGGGAACCATGGAGACAGAAGGAGGCTTTGAAGGAAGAAGAAGGTGGAGTGTCCTGGCCAGACAGGTGAGATTACTCCCTGATGTGCACTCGGAAACATATCGGGGGGTTAGGGGGTGTCACCTTTAGCTTGCACTGCACCCCTATATTGACTCCCCATAAGGAAGGAGACTTGGGGGCCTGCACAGCTGGCTCTGGGGCCCTGGGCAATTGCCCCTATGGAAGTGACAGCTCTGAGGAAATCCAATTCAAGTAGGTCTAGTCTCAATGGAATAATGCAATTCTGGGAATTAGTATTTCCCTTAAAGAAAACCTGAACTGAAAATTAAAAGTCAAAATAACCGTACACAAGTCAGACTTACCTGCTGCGTAGTCTACTCATCAATCTCTTTCTCCTTTCCTGTGTTCCATTTGTCCACTGTGATCAATGCAATTCTCCGTCCTCCATTTTGAAAATGGCCATTACCCATAACAGCTTTCTGGTCAGCACACAGTTAAACTGTAACATCGCCCACTTGAGCCATAGGGAAACATGGACATTACCTGGTACCTCAGTTTTCCTCTCAGCTATAACTGGCAGCAACTGATATTTTACTGACAGCAACTGATATATTTCAGATCTGACAAAATATTGTCAGAACTGGAAGGGATTATTGTCAGAAGAAAATGGTGAGCTTCTGAGAGGAACTGATGGCAAGGTAACTATGGAATGTTCATTTGAAGTTACCTCATGTGTTTATTTTAAATATTTTTACTCAGTACAGGTTCCCTTTAAAGAACATAGAATGAATCAAATCTTAAAATTTCATCGACACCTAGCCCGCTGCATCTCAAAGTACAAGTGTACACACATACAGCTGCTTTATATTATATGCAGTCTTGTTCGGTGCATACTGCTCATGTACTAAGAAAACAGTCAAAGACCTTGTTGACAAATCATTTAAGAGCAAAGTCACTCTGGATCCAGTGACATTCCTTCTGGGCTTGATGACAGTACTAAAGTCAAATACAGACAGCAGCAGCTTAGCATATAAAGTAAGTTACTGTAGGAATAAAGCCAACCTTGTAAAAAACTGCTCCATTTTGTAGCCATTGTCTAAAAATATATTTGCTTTCTGCAGTCATAGTTCTCTGATCCTCGAGATTATGCTGTCTTATGATGGCCATACATAACATTTTTACAATAAAGGTGCATAGACACAGGGTCGGACTGGGGCACTGAGGGCCCACCAGAGAAAAGTCAGCTTGGTGCCCACGGTCCCATGATTTGGAGTTTGTATACTTATGTAGTCTGTAAACTACTGCAGAAGATGTAAGTGTTACATAAATATACAATAAGATGGTAGATCATTAGACTATGGTAAGGATTAAATTGTGAGCTCCTCAGACGATAGTCAGTGACATAACAATGCAAGGCTGGCATGTCATGTGACCCAAAGCAGGTCACATAACGGTGTATCTATTAAACGGCCACCGAGAGATTTGGATGAAGGGTGAAGCCGATATATGGCTTTTTCTGCTCCTGCACAAGTCCCGGGGGCGTTAATGACTATTCCCCCTCCAGGTCCACATGGATAGTGGGGGAAAGTTGTAATTTGGCTTCCAGCTATTGCTGGCAGCTGAATAACACTGCTTCTGTAGTCATTTGTGCTCCGTCTTCTGATGGCGCCTAAATTACTCACTAAGTGCCCTATAGGCTTA
This sequence comes from Hyperolius riggenbachi, assembly GCF_040937935.1. Lineage (NCBI taxonomy): Eukaryota > Metazoa > Chordata > Amphibia > Anura > Hyperoliidae > Hyperolius > Hyperolius riggenbachi. The sequence goes on from NC_090646.1 coordinate 366,425,184, forward strand.
ATTCCTATTACGGGCCCTTACAAGGCATAGTCCAATTAGCCCCAAAAGGGAAAAAATCCCTTCCCGACTCCAGATGGCAATCAGATAAAATCCCTGGATCAACATCACTGGGCATTACCTAGTAATTATAGCCATGGATGTCTTTCAATGCAAGGAAAGCATCTAAGTCCCCTTTAAATTGAGATATAGAATTTGCCATAACTACTTCCTGTGACAATGCATTCCCCTTCTTAATCACTCTTATTGTAAAGAACCCTTTCCTAAATAAATGGCTAAAACGTTTTTTCTCCATGCGCAGATCATGTCCTCTGGTCCTTTGTGAAGGAGTAGAGGACATGGACACAGGGAAGCCACTGGAAGCTGCAGAAGTGTAAAAGACAGCACCCAGAGGACTGGTAAGTTGCTTCTGCTGCACAAAACCTCTGCACATAACAAAAGTACAGTCCCCATTGTCCACCTCAGGCATGCCGGTTAGTTGAGACTTCTGGGTGCCTGAGTTCCACATAAAGGGGACTTAGCTGTACAATTTATTTATTTTTTTAAGACTCAAAAAATACTGTATAAATGTATATTGTGTCGCCACTACAATGGCAGCGACACATCAATTACTGGCAGGTTTTATTACCTCCAAATTGATTAGCTTGCTCAGGCTGTTTCAAGAACAATGTAATATGGTATAAGAGACAACAGTGGCAAGCTGGAACTGCCAAGTTGGACTTATTATTACAATCAACAAAGTGCAAATTGTTTTGTTTCAATTGTATAAAAGTGCAATTTTGTGCAAGAGAGGCATGATGTTACCATAATACCACAGAAAGTGCCCTCCTGCACCTACCATCACTCTCTCTGCTGATCCTCTATCATGGTAACATGCCTCTTATGTACAAAATTGCACTTAATACAAGTTATACAACTGAAATGGAAACTTGCACTATAATATTCCAACTTAGTAGCCCCAGCTTAAAGGGAAGGTCTGAGGAACATAAAAAGCAAAAATCTACTTACCTGGGGCTTCCTCCAGCCCCTGGCAGCCGTCCTGTGCCATCGCCGCAGCTCCAGTGGCTCCTGGTCCCCTCCTGTGCAGATGCTGACCTCACCAGGTCAGCATCTACTTGCGCTCCAGCGTGCACCTTATGGAGTCACACTGACGTCATCCGGACTGTACTGTGCAGGCGCAGAACTACTGCTCCTGCAAAGTACAGTCTGGATAAATAAATAAATAACATTTTATATCGCGCTTTTCTCCTGGCGGACTCAAAGCGCCAGAGCTGCAGCCACTAGGGCGCGCTCTATAGGCAGTAGCAGTGTTAGGGAGACTTGCCTAAGGTCTCCTACTGAATAGGTGCTGGCTTACTGAACAGGCAGAGCCAAGATTTGAACCCTGGTCTCCTGCGTCAGAGGCAGAGCCCTTAACCAGTACACCATCCAGCCACGGATGATGTCTGCACGACTACGTGAGCTGCACACTGGAGCGCAAGTAGGCCTTTTGTACCGGAAGGAATCCCGGGACAACCGGTGGGGAGTGGAGCTGTGGCGAGGGCACAGGACGGCTGCAAAGGGCTGGAGAAAGCCCGGAGTAAGTAGATTTTTGCTTTTTATGCACCTCGGACCTTCCCTGTAAGTTGCCGCTGACTTCTCTTATACCACATTTCTTTTTCAGCCTGCTTTCTGCACCTCAATTTGAATCACCCCAATGACCCCATTCCCAACCTCCTGCTGGCTGCTTGCCAGCTGCTAACTTAACCAGCATGCAAAACAGTCACTTGACTCTAGCAGGCAGTCACACTGTCTGTGTGCTGCCTTCTGTCTTTTTGACTGCATTGATCCAGTTTCACCCTCCAATCCCAGGGCCTGGGTGTAGCATCCAGGCTGGTGCATCCTTGCTCTCTCTCCACTCTTTCCAATGATCACCAATCTTGTAGCATGGGCTCAGCTCTTGTAGACACTCAGGGAGACATTTATCAAGTCTGAGACAACATTTTAGTAGGTTTGTAGAAATCCATGCAGAATTGTCTCAGACATCCTAAGAAATCACTTAATAGTGCAGATTCCTTCTAAAACGGTTGTAAAATAGGAGGAGCTAGGATGGTGTCTCAGACAGTGCAGTGTGTGAGAGGAATTGCTGTTGCTGAGGTAACCAACACACCTGCTGTATTGATAGCTGCTAGACTGAGGAGGAATTCAGCAGGGGGGAGGAGCACTACACAAATCATGTCTAGCCTGCACTCTGTAATCATGTCTAGCCAGCAGTTCTACATCTGTAGAGCTGCTAACAAGCACTTCTTAATCTGCAGCAGTTTAGGGATGGATTTGCACTTTTCTTAAAGGATACCCGAACTGAAATGTGACATAATGAGATAGACATGTGTATGTACAGTGCCTAGCACACACATAACTATGCTGTGTTCCTTTTTTTCTTTCTCTGCCTGAAAGAGTTAAATATCAGGTATGTAAGTGGCTGACTCAGTCCCGACTCAGACAGGAAGTGACTACAGTGTGACTCTCACTGATAAGAAATTCCCCCTTTTTACCTCTTTCTTGCTCTCAGAAGCCATTTTCTGCTAGGAAAGTGTTTTATAGTTGGAATTTCTTATCAGTGAGGTCACACTATAGTCACTTCCTGTCTGAGTCAGGACTGAGTCAGCCACTTGCATACCTTATATTTAACTCTTTCAGGCAGAGAAAGAAAAAAAGGAACACAGCATAGTTATTTGTGTACTAGGCACTGTACATAAACATGTCTATCTCATTATGTCACATTTCAGTTTGGGTATCCTTTATCTGTAGTGCAGCTCTAGAAATTCATGCTAAAATGCCACTATTACCTAGGATTTAAGAAGGTTCTTATTATCATGCAGAACTGTTCTCCCTGCTGGTTAGAACAGATTAAGAAGAAAAAACTGTCTGTAATGTTTTGATAAATCTCCCCCTCAGACTGCGACTGACGTCATCTCACGGTGACATAAGTGCATGGCGCACTCAGTAGGGATGCAGTGGCTACAGACAGTTTCCCCATCTACCCCCGCATGGCACCATGGGTGGGTGGAGTTACATAGAGCCGCAACTGCTGCTGCAACATCACTGCGGGTGGGCCAATCAGGTGCTGGGCACGAACACTGCAGGGAAGAGGCATAACAATAGACTTATTCAGAGTCTTGGAAGTTGGATGTCATATGGAATTTAAATTCTGTGCTTACAGAAGGGCCCACCAGTGGTGCCTACAGAAGGGCCCACCGGAGGTTAACCTATCCCCCTGGTGGCCCAGTCCGGCCTGCATAGACACACAAAATGTCCCCCGAAATTTGTATCGCCCACCAGGATCTAACTTAATCCTGTGAGTGGCACTGCAGGGCACAGAGCTAAATGACGTGTTGTGTGTCTATGGCGGAAGCAATCAGCAATTATTGGACAGCACCTACCAGAAGTTGTGATGTGCTCAAGGTCCAATCCCTCAGCCCAGAGTGGCATCGATTAATGGGCTTGATTCACTAAACCATGATAACTCAAATATCACACCTTATCAAAGATATCACACCTTATTAAAGATAACACACCTTATCAAAATTAACACACCTTATCAGAGTAGCATAGCGAGCACTCTGAACTTATGCCTGCTAATTGGCAATGGCACTCGTCCTGCCCTGAGCCCCTGCAGGTTCGTAGCGCTTGCTATGCTACTCTGATAAGGTATGTTCACTTTGATAAGGTGTGAAATCTTTACTAAGGTGTGATATTTGAGTTATCACGGTTTAGTGAATCAAGCCCAATGTGGGCAGCAAAAGATCCAGCACTATCCATCCAAAAGCAGTTCAAATGCGTATACTGGTATTTATTGTTTCATCAAATCTTCATGAACGAGTAATATAGCAAGTTACATAGTGTAACGTATCAAAAGGAGTGTCCTCTATTTTTCAAGCTTAACAAGCCATCTAACAAGGTTCAAATACAAGCTATTTATAGTCAGGCTCCAACCAAGGAACCAATCCAGATAAACCAGTGCTGCTGTGTCGTCCAAAAGGAAGCCTACTTTGTGCAAAGTCACACTCAGTACCAAGCGGACCTGATGAGGAATGGGTGCGATGCGTCACTCGCATGGCAAAGGACCGTGTGTACATATATGTATGCTGGGGAGGAGAGGAGAGGAGGAGAGACTGTGCAGACAATGCGACCAGGAGGTCTTGGAGGATGAGGCCCACTTCCTGCTACACTGCAGCAAATATGCACCTGTGAGGACCGCCCACTTCCAGAGACTCTCCGCCCACATCCAGGATTTTACCTCCACAGATGAGGAGCGGAAACTCTACATCCTACTGGGGGAGGAGGAAACAACCATGCAAATAGCTGCCCGATATGTCACAGCCTGCCACCAACTGAGAGGAACATGATACCACATGGACTGTATTCCCCCCCAATACCCCCCTATGGACTGTATACAGGGCCGGCCTTTGACCTGAGCGACCTGTGCGATCGCTCAGGGCGCCGGCTTCCAGGGGGCGCTCCTGCCGCCTGGCCGCATGTAGCTGGCTGTGTCCGTCTCGCTCCGCCCCCCCCCCCCCCCCCCCCCCGTGCGGCCACCGTGATGGAGGGGGGAGCCGCGGGGAGAGCAGCCCGTCCTCTCCCTCCCTCCTCTCCGGGCGCTCTCCGTGCTCCCCCCTGCAGAGTGCAGACTGCAGCCAGCAGTGAGAACAACTCACCTCCCTGGTTCCGATCGCCGGCGCCTCTCACTTGCCGCTGGTCTCCTCTTGTACATTGTCACTGATGCACAATAAACTTCCTGCTTAACAGGAAGTTTACTGTGTATCAGTGTCAATGTACAAGAGGAGACCAGCGGCAAGTGATACACCGTGAGAGGCGCCGGCGATCGGAACCAGGGAGGTGAGTTGTTCTCTCTGCAGTCTGCAGCAGCATCGGAGGGGGGAGCACGGAGGGTGGCCCGGAGAGGAAGGGAGGGAGAGGTCGGGCTGCCCTCCCCGCGGCTCCCCCTCCAGTATGAGGGGAGGGGAGCACCTACCTACCTACCTAATCTATACTGGGGGCACCTACCTATCTAGCCTGTACTGGGGGGGCAGCTACCTATCTAATCTATACTGGGGGGCAGGCAGCTACCTATCTAATCTATACTGGGGGCACCTACCTATCTAGCCTGTACTGGGGGGGCAGCTACCTATCTAATCTATACTGGGGGGCAGGCAGCTACCTATCTAATCTATACTGGGGGCACCTACCTATCTAACCTATACTGGGGGGGGCAGCTACCTATCTAATCTATACTGGGGGCACCTACCTATCTAACCTATACGGGGGGGGCAGCTACCTATCTAATCTATACTGGGGGCACCTACCTATCTAACCTATACTGGGGGGGGGGCAGCTACCTATCTAATCTATACTGGGGGCACCTACCTATCTAACCTATACTGGGGGCACCTACCTATCTAACCTATACTGGAGGGGCAGCTACCTATCTAACTTATACTGGGGGCAGCTACCTATCTAACCTATACTGGGGGCACCTACCTATCTAATCTATACTGGGGGCAGCTACCTATCTAACCTATGCTGGGGGCAGCTACCTATCTAACCTATGCTGGGGGCAGCTACTTATCTAATCTATACTGGGGGCAGCTACCTATCTAACCTATACTGGGGGCAGCTACCTATCTAACCTATACTGGGGGCAGCTACCTATCTAACCTATACTGGGGGCAGCTACCTATCTATACTATACTTAGGGAACCTACCTATCTAACCTATACTGGGGGGGGCAGCTACCTATCTAACCTATACTGGGGGGGGGGGGGCAGCTACCTATCTAATCTATACTGGGGGGGGGGGGGCAGCTACCTATCTAATCTATACTGGGGCAGCAGCTACCTATCTAATCTATACTGGGGGCAGCAGCTACCTATCTAATCTATACTGGGGGCAGCAGCTACCTATCTAATCTATACTGGGGGCAGCAGCTACCTATCTAAGCTATACTGGGGGCAGCTACCTATCTAACCTATACTGGGGGGGGGGCAGCTACCTATCTAATCTATACTGGGGGCAGCTACCTATCTAACCTTTACTGTAGGCAGATCCCCCCTTTAGTGTATATAGGCTTAGGCTACTAGTCTTACAGTCGCAGATCCCCTTTTAGTGTATTTAGGCAGCAGATCCCCCCCCCCCCCCCCATTAGTGTATGTGTGTGGTGCGCTCACACGCGAAGAGGATGAATTTGGGGGGGGGGGGGGCACCAAAATCTGGTTCTGCTCAGGGCGCTGTGAAACCTAAGGCCGGCCCTGACTGTATATCCCAGTCCCCCATGCTGTCCCTTACATCATCCACACACCTATGGACTATATACCCCAACTCCCTATATCCTTCCCTTATTCCCACAACCCCCCCCCCCCCCCCCCCCCATGTTAATGTTTTGTTTTGTTTTGCTTTGGCAATGCTAAATGTATTTGGTCCGGCCAATAAAGCTTTTTTGGATTTGGATTTGGATTGCTGCTGGTGAGTAGGGCTCAAGGTGAGCCGAATGACAGCTCACCTTGCTGCCACTCAAATTCCTGATGGCATAAAATATTATTCCTTCTCTCAGTCTTGGCAACTTATGGTGAATGCAGACGTGCCCTCAATCAGACACTATGACGTTTGAAAATTGCACTTTGACCGGACCACAAGAAAAACTGCATGCCAACACCTAGTAAAACCTGCCCACTGTATGTAAAATAGTTATGACAAACCAAACCATGCTCCTCCTCCCACATACCGCCATTTGGTTGCTCCCCAATGGGCAAGTAATGTGCATGCACCCAGTTAAAAACCCAGAACGGCACAGCAGCACTGGCAATAGAGAAATGCATCAGTATCATACACGTGGACAAATCTAGCATTCCCGATTCAAACCCCCAGGGAGTAAGGGTCCCAACTTTTTAATCCAGAAGACCTCTCTCCATAATAACAGTTTCCTTCTATCACCCCCTCTTCTCAAGCAGGGACAGAGTATATCTCCTGAACCCGAAGATGGCTGACATTGTGGTGCTTCTCTATAAAAAGACTTGCAACAGCCTGATCGCTACAACCTGATCAGATTGCCAATTTATTTCCAGACAACAGCATCAAGCTGCAACAAGGAAAAGGGTTTACTGTTTATTGTGTCATAAGTGTAATAATGTAACCAAAGGTCAGTATTTTTACCAATTATCTACGGGAAGACATTTAGAACCAGTCCTGAATATAACCTAATGTATGAAAGACCAATACATTCACTGGCACTGACAGGCTGCAGCTACAGACTCTTTTCTGCTGATAACAACTAATATTATAACATTATGCAAGTCAGATGATAGATGATCTTCTGATGTTCCTTGAAATACAGTATCTGGTCCTGGAAGATATGTGTGTGTGTATTCTTTTTCTTTTTTAAGTGTTTGCTATTAAATTATAGTAGCAGTCAGTAGCTCAATGCTTGTATTGAGAAGTACCAGTGGCTAGTGGATACAGGCACAGATAGGCAGCTGCAGTGAATTACGCAGCTTATAAACAATGCATTGTTTGGTAGGAGGCTTTTCAGTTCACATAATGTTTTGTGTACACTTGTGTGTGGTTTGCATGTAAGTAACTAGCACCAATATCTACTTTTTTGTGAGGCAAACAACAATACTAATGCTAGGTACACACGATACAATTTTCTGGCTGATTAACCTGCCAGATCAATTTTTTCAACATGTCCGATCTGTATTTCCCAACGATTTCCGCTCGAGTCTATAGAAATCGATCGGAAAATCGATCGAAATGAAGACGGACATGCTGGAAAAAATCGTTCTGGCAGGTAAATCTGCCAGAAAATTGTATTGTGTGTACGATACATAAGAATGTAGTAACCAGATTTACCGGCTGATTGATTTTCTGATTGTTTTTAAGATTGATTTCTATCAGACCTGTCGGAAATTATCTATCGAGCTATCTGCCAAAAAACCTCATTGTGTATTCCCAGCATAAAAGATAAGTTTGTGTTTTGTTTTGTTTTTCCAGGCATATTATGGCTGACCCTTCTGCTTTAGGCCCGGTTCACATTAGCGTTCGCTATCAGGATTTTCCGGATCGGATCCGGAACGCATACTGTACAAACGGAACGTACGTTCCGCATAGCAATGTAATGTCTATGCGGACGTTCACACGCGTCCGTTCCGTACGTACCGGAGCCGGATCGGATCCGGACTCCGGACTCTTTTCCAACATGCGCTATTTTTTGGGTCCGGATCTCCGGCCCACGCATCCTGACCGGAGCCTGACAGCACCATCAGGCACACAGAAACCAATGGGGAACGGAAGGCACAGAACACACTGCCTACAAAAACCTGACATTCTACCCCACTTCCTATGCGTATCCAAGCGGACATTTCGGATGGGGACACATGGGCCAAGCATGTCTGGAGTGGAGCAGCAGTGACAGACGTGCTGGAGCTGTTTTGGCAGAATGTCGGAGGTGGAGGTGAGGCCTACAGCGGAGGAACCTGATTCTACAGGTGCACCAGGTGCACCTTCTGCTGACCCCAACATTTTTTTATTTAATTTCGCTATTTTTTGGCCACGGATCCTGATGGCAGCCTGATGCATGCCTGATGCAAACGGACCGGATCCTGATCGGATCCTGATCGAAACCGTACGGTTCCGATCAGGATCAGGTCCTGATCCGATCAGGATCCGATCAGGATCCGGTCCGTTTGCAAGGCAAAACGCAAGTGTGAATGGGGCCTAATTTACAAATGAGCTATCTGCTGTGGCCGTAAGCTAACACAGCTGAGAGATCAAATTACAATTTGAGCTTAGTCAGGGCTCTTTCACATCAGAGCTTGCGTTGGAGAACGCTCAACGCATAAGTTTTGTTGTATGCGTTTTAATGCGTTTTGCACTGCACTGCAGTGAGTGTGCGTTTTAATCCGTTTTCAATGCGTTACAGGACATAGGAAAACGCAGGTAATTTTTTTTTCTTTTAGTTTTCAACTTTCTACATTGTTCCTCTGTTGCATTCTGGGACTGATTGCCTGCGTTAACGGATTAAAAACGTGCATAGTGTGCGTTTTACATTGACTAACATTGTAACGCATAAAGCTAGCGTTGGCCGAAAAACTGCGCCTGGGTGCAGTGTAACGCAACGCACAAAAAGGCTGCGTTACATGTGAAAGCTAAAATGAAAGTCTATGGACTTTCATTTCACCTTGGTAGTGCTCTGACTACACCCTTCAGCTTTTGTGCTTAAAATGAGGCATTGTAATTTGTTTTTTGTTGTACTATGCTTGTGGTTTCCTATCTGTGTGATAGATGCAGACTTGGTACATCTGTGTGGAATGTGGCAGAAAATACGCTGTCTGAATAGTAAGGTTACAGTAAAATGGAAAGAATAAGTAATGATCTATAAAATGGAAGGACTTTAGTGGGGTAGCTGTGTGTATCCCAATACACATCAGATAAAAAGGTGCAAACGTTCAATTAACCTTTTTTTAGAAGAAAGATAAATATACTGTACCTCTGGTAGAAAACATCGGATGAGTCAAATACCAAAACAATGTACATTATTATTATTATTATTATTATTGTGTATTTATATAATAGTGACCTCTTCCAGCTCTATTCCATAGTGCATTTAGGCCTCTTTCACACCAAGATGTTGCGTTTTAGGGGACGTTAAGGTCGCGTAACGTGCCCCTAACGCAATGCATGGTGGTGTTGAGCCGTGTTATGCGGCTCTTGTTTTCTTTCTATACAGGGAAGTCCGGATCTTTTCAATGATTCGGATGATTCGAATCGGATTATTGAAAAGATCCGGATCTTTGAACCGAATCTTTGAATCATTTTACTAGGGAAGCAGGAAGCAGGAGTGCAGCAGAGTGAGAGGTGCAGGAGAATGAGGGCACATTGAGGGTGCTAATGGGGAAGGGAGAGATGCAGCTGGAAAACCGGAAAATTGAATACTCACCTACCGGTAATTTTCCTTTCTTTCCAAGGTCCATGTCAGCATACTACGGGGTTAGTCCCGCCCTCTGACCCCTCCAGGACTTGTTTGTATAAATGTTGAGCCCTCCCCTCTATCAGTGCTTTTTTTACTAGTCCTGAATTAGACTGAACTCAAGGGTGGGCCCTCCGTATGCTGACATGGACCTTGGAAAGAAAGGAAAATTACCGGTAGGTGAGTATTCAATTTTCCGGTTTCTTTCCATGTCAATGTCAGCATACTACGGGGATATAACTATACTTAATAATAAGGGAGGGGAACACATATGTGCTGCCAAAAGAAAAAGATAATGCTTTATTGGTTACAGATACTCAATAGTAGGTATTTGCAAGATAGACAATAAACAATTAGGACGTATTCATCTTCACAGCAGATAACACCTCCTTCCCGAATTGAACTGTGGACAGTGCTCCTGGATCAACCTTATAGTGTGCAATAAACGTATTCAAAGAGGACCAGTTGGCCGCCCGGCATATTATCTCAGGGGATACTTTAACTAGCGCCGCCCAAGACGCTGCAATCGCCCTTGTAGAGTGTGCCGAGACCTCTTCTGGTGGCACCTTGCCCATTATTCTGTAAGCGGATCTTATAGTTCTCACCAACCAGGTAGCTATGGTCCTTGTTGTAGCCGCCTGACCCTTCCTATGCCCTACCGGGATGACAAAGAGTCTTCTCGTGACGCGGAAGTCCTTAGTCGCCTCTATGTATCTTCTCAATATGTGAGGTATATCCAAGCTGTGTGGGCTCTCCGCTGTGTCCTCTTGAAAGGAGGGCAGATTCCATTCTTGGTTAAAGTAATAAGCCTTTGCAACTTTTGGAATAAACTGATCTACGGGCCTCAGTGAGACCCTGTCTGGGAAGAATTGGACATAAGGGGCGTCACAGCTAAGAGCCTGAAGCTCCGAAATTCTTCTTGCCGAAGTAATAGCAGTCAAGAAGACAATTTTCAAGGTGAGATTGGTTAACGTACATTCCTCCATTGGTTCAAAAGGATGCCTGGACAGAGCTTTAAGTACTAACGGTAAATCCCATTGGGGATACCAATTCCTTTTTGGTGGTCTTATCTTGGTTACGGCCTGCACGAATTGAACTACTAGCGGTTCCATCGCCCATCTTTTCTGTGTGAGTGCCGAAATTGCAGATATCTGCGTCTTTATAGTACTAAGGCTGAGCCCTAAGTCCACGCCTTTCTGCAGAAAAGACAAGATTGTAGTCACCTGGACACCCTCCAACTGTAAGTTATTCTCTGTGAGAAAGTTCAGAAATCTGTTCCAGGTCCTGTGGTATGTGCCATTAGTTGTTGCCTTTCTTGCCTTGAGTAGAGTCTGTATGACCTCCTCAGAACATCCTAGCGTTGTTAATCTGCCCCTTTCAGCTTCCATGCCATTAAATTGAGCATCTCTGGATATGGATGTAGTACCTTGTTCTGTGACAGTAGGTCTGGTATGTTCGGTAATGCAATTGGAGGGGCTGATGTTAATCTCTGCAGGAGCGGAAACCATGGCCTGCGCGGCCAGTAAGGAAGGACCGCCAGGACCACCGTCCTCTCTACCTGAATTTTCTTCAGTACTCTGTAGATCATTGGCACAGGGGGGAAGATATACGCTAGGCTGAAGTCCCATGGGATGGACAATGCGTCCCAGCCCGCCGCCTGCTGGTACCTGTACCTCGAAAAAAAATCTCCTGCACTTGGAGTTGGTCGGTGTCGCCATGAGGTCTATTTGCGGCTCTCCCCATGCTTTGCATATCGCTTCGAAGACCTCGTCCTTCAAATGGGGTTACTGAAGTCCAACCACTGCCGGCTCAGGGAATCTGCTACCTGGTTCATCACGCCTGGTATGTGCAGCGCTTGAAGATCTTGCAGGTTGGCCTGTGCCCATGCCATGATCGGTTCTACTTCTTTTAATAATGTCCTGCTGCGGGTACCACCCTGGTTTCTGAGGTATGCCACTGCTGTGGTGTTGTCTATCTTCAGTAGAATCTCCTTGCCCTTTATCTGGGGAGCAAAGTGTAATATTGCCTTGTACACTGCCCTGATCTCCAGGATGTTTGCTGGAATGTCCAGGGGGTCTGTCGCCCATCTCCCTTGGGCATAACTGGACTCCAGGTGGGCACCCCAACCCCAGCGACTTGCGTCCGTCGTAATGACAACTGGTCTCCCTGACACCAGCTTGTGATGGTTGCTGAGGTTCCTTTTGCTTCTCCACCACCTGAGCTCGTTCCTCATTCCGGGAAGAATGCTGATTCTCTGCTGGTAATCTAACCCCTTCCATTGGTCCAGAAAACCCTTCTGAAAGCTGCGCATATTCCATCTTGCCCACCTTATCATAGGTATGGTAGCTGTAAATGTCCCTAATATTGCCAGACATTGTCTGGCTGTTATCTCTGCAGACCTCTGTATACGAGAGACCCTCTCCACTATTGTTGTCACCTTGTCTAAGGGTAAACTGACAGCATTCTGTACAGTGTCTATCTCTGCCCCCAAGAACACTAACTTTGTTGTCGGTCTGAGTCTGCTTTTCTCCCAGTTGATGAGCCATCCAAATCGCTCGAGAATGTCCAATAATATCTGTCTGTGTAGCAACAGAGTATTCTCGGATGGTGCCAGTAATAGGATATCGTCCAGATAATGATGGGCATGCAGCCCTTGGCTTCTGAGTTGAGCAATAATTGTGATCAGGATCTTGGTAAAGGTTCTCGGGGCAGTGCAGATGCCGAATGGCAGTACCGTGAACTGATAGTGTGTGTCCCCCACGCTGAATCTGAGGTACTTCTGAAAGGAACGGTTGATTGGGACGTGTAGGTAGGCATCTGCCAGATCTATCGATATCATCCAATCGCGTAGTTGAATTGCTGGAAGTATTGTCTGTAGAGACTCTATCTTGAACCTCTCGAGCTTTATATGGTCGTTCAAGAAGCGCAGGTCTAGCACCGGACATAGTTGTCCTGATTTTTTGGTTACGAAAAATAGCGGAGAATACAGACCCGTAAACCTTTCTGCCGGTTCAACTTGTATTATCGCTCTTTTCTCTACCAATTCCTGCACATACTGTTGTAGGATGTTGAACTTCTCTCTTGACTTCGGTACTGCTGTTGGTCTGAAGTGCGGTAATGGTGGCTCCCTTTTGAAGTTCCAGAAGTGTCCCCATCTTATGGTACTGATAACCCAGGGGTCTTCTATCTCTGTCGCCAACCGCTGAAGAAAGCCTTCCCCCCACAGGCTCAGGGTGGGCGCACACACCATCAGAAGGATTTGGTTGGCTGAGTAACGGAACTGGCTCCCCTTTGTTTGTTGAACTTGGTAAGATTTGGTTGGGTACTTTGCCAGCTCCTCCGAAAGGACTGCGTCCCCCTGGACGTCCTGTAATCTCTGTATTTATTCTGAAACTGCCTCTTATCAGTCGGCCTTGTTCTTCTTTGACGTCTTTCCTGGGGCAGTAGTCCCGACCTTCCGCCAGTTACCCTTGATATGGCCGAATCCATCTTTGGACCGAATAAGTTTTTTTCCCGTCGTAGGGGATCCTACACCATGCGGTCTTTGAGTTCGTATCTGCTGACCACGAACGCAGCCACATTGCTCTCTTCGCTGTCACCGTATGTAATATGCTACGAGCTGCCCCTCTAACAATGTCTATGGCCGCTTCACTTATGTAATCAGAGGCTATCTTGAAGTCTTCATGTGCTAAAATTAGCGTCTTACGGTCTACATTTGCTTGTATTGCCCCTTCCAGATTCTCCGCCCACACCTTCAGGGCGCGAGACACGGCTGTAAGTGCGATAGCAGGCTTGCATACGGAACCCATTGCCCCGTAGGCTCTTTTGAGATCCGTGTCTACCTTCCTTTCAAGTGGTTCCTTAAACGAAACGACATCTTCGAGTGGCAAAGTAACGTGCTTCGCTAATCTGATGACTGAGGCATCTACGACAGGTGGATTATCTAGCTGTTTAATTACTTCACTGTCCATCGGGTATAGTTTTGAAAATCGATTAGTCATCGATACTTTTCTCTCTGGTCTGGCCCATTCATCCTGAATGAGTTCTTCGATCTCCTCCATCACTGGGAAGGTTAATGGTTTCTTATTAAGGTGCGGGAAGTACCGCCGTCTTTTAGAAGCAGGTTCTTCCTCTTCCTCCCACTGCAGGGCCTGCCTTATTGATTTGACAAATGGGGTTACTAGTGAGAAGTCGAACCCCACTGCCAAACTATCTTCCTCTTCGGGAGGCTCAGACTCTCCGAGCCCCTCCCAGCCACGTGTATCCGCCGTGGGTCTGTGGGAATGCCCCGCCAGTGATTGCTGTACTATGTTCTCTACTATAGATCTTAGATCCTCCACAGGCTCATCCTCCACAGGTATGGAGTAGAAACAGTCCGAGCAGACTAGTTTCCCCGGCATACATTTCTTGCCACAAGCCCAGCATTTCTTGGTATCCCTAGAACCACTGTCTTGCTTCTGTGGGCTCCTATTGGATCGAGCTTTGCTCGCTCTTGAAGAGGATCCCCGCTTTGAGGTGGCTGGATTTTCTTCATGTTGGGAGGAACTACGTGGGGGACAAACAGAAATAATTATTTCTGTAAGTATGTGTCAACCTCAATGATTCATAGCAAAAAATACATGAATATTGTAAAGAAAAAAATCCGTGCCCATACCTATAAGAATCTTGCTGGTCTGTTGCGTGGGCAGCAGCAGCAGCCGAATCCATGATGCAATATACTCTCCTGCCAAAACAGATATAGTATACACATAATAAGAGTGGCCTAATATCGATATCTCTCAGTACTTCAAAACTTCTGCAAAACAGTACACACCTGATAGCTTTCAATAATATGGTTACTGAGGCAGACAGAGCTCCCCTACACCGCTGGGGAGAAAAAATACATACTACATCAGCCTAACTCTGCATACCATAACAATGTGGCAACCAAATGCTGAGCCTTGCTCAGGTCTTACCACTCTAGATGCGCGGATGTCCGACTGGAGCGGCAGCGTGTCGTACGTGTCGTCTGCCCAGCAGCAAAGGATGCCCACTCCTTAGTATCGGCGCTACCGGAAATGCAGCGGTGACGTCACTTCCTCCCGGAAGTTCGTCGCACTCTCGGCTGGAACGCAGAGCGTCCAAACTTGCTGCCCACTCAGAAGTGGCGCTGGTTTACAGCGCGGGTCGGCGTCCTGATATCCCCCAGAAAGACCAGCAGAAAGAGGGGGGGTCCCAGCCACCTACGCCTGTTTAAGGCGAAATGGTGGGGGCTTCGCACAGTGAGGGGCTGTGCGGCTGGCTACCAGGAAGGCAGCAGGTAGGGCAAAAGTAATACGCAAAAAATAAAAAATAAAATAACGAAAACTAAGCTTAAATATGATAGTCCTGGAGGAGGACGAGAAAAAAAAAAGCACTGATAGAGGGGAGGGCTCAAAATTTATACAAACAAGTCCTGGAGGGGTCAGAGGGCGGGACTAACCCCGTAGTATGCTGACATTGACATGGAAAGAAATTGTGCTTGTGCACAGAAGCTGCAGTTCCTGTTTCTTCCAGACATCCACTGTGAACGAATCATTCATTGTGATGATCCGGATGATTCGACTCACAAAAAAGATCCGGATCTGTTCATGATCTGGACAACACTACAGTGCAGTGAATATTAATTAGCCATGTGGCTAGACACAATAGGGACTCTCCCCTCCTCCTCTCCTGACATACATTACAGAGCATGTGCAAGCAGTCTAACGCAGCCACATAGGAGTATAACGCACAGAATGCTGCACTTCCATTTAACGTGCAGCGTTATACTCGTATGCAACGTGGGCACTGTGAACAGCCCATTGATTTTGAATTGCTGTGAGTTGGGCTTCGTTACAGGCTGCTGTAATGTGGGACTTTAACGTCCCACTGTGAAATCAGCCTTATGCTTCATACACACTTGAGATAAAAGTCTTTGGAAAAGGCAAGATCACAGACCAATTTTACCCCCTTCCATGTAGTATGAGAGCCATACTCTACACAGTCTATTCTATGGAGCTGCACTCCCCATCAGATAAAATCTTTGCAAGATGCTGCACACAAAGATGCCCGTACACATTCAAAAGATCATTATCTGCAAAAGATCTCTTCCTGCAATAGATCCATTCCTGCAAAATGCATTCATAGTCTATGAGATCTGCAGATCCTCATACACACCTTGTTTAACAGACTTCATCTGCATATTTGGCAATCATCTGCAGATCTGAAAATCCATCCTGGTGGATCTGATCTGCAGATGATCTGCAGATGATTGCCTGTTAAACAAGGTGTGTATGATGATCTGCAGATCTCATAGACTATGAATGCATTTTGCAGGAATGGATCTATTGCAGGAAGAGATCTTTTGCAGATAATGATCTTTTGAGTGTGTACGGGCATCTTTGTGTGCAGCATCTTGCAAAGATTTTATCTGATGGGGAGTGCAGCTCCATAGAATAGACTGTGTAGAGTATGGCTCTCATACTACATGGAATGGGGTATAATTGGTCTGTGATCTTGCCTTTTCCAAAGACTTTTATCTCAAGTGTGTATGAAGCATTAGTCTTGTCAGAAACTCTCCCTCACAGCAGCTCACAATCTAATCCCTACCATAGTCACTCATAAAACTTTAACTGCAGTGGAACCTTGTCTATTCAAATGATGTTGGGTGTCAGTGATTTAACCACTTTACCCACGCGCGTACGTATTTCTCCGCCCCTTTTTCCATCCTTTAAAAACCAGGGACGGAGAAACACGTACTTTCCGCGTTCCCGACGCTGTCCGCGCTCCCGCTCGTAAACACGCCGCCCGCCGCTAGTAAAACCGCCGCCGCCCGCTCGCCCGGAGATCAATGAACGGGAAAATCCATTCCCGTTCGTTGATCTAAGCCCCACAATGACCCGCTGCTCTCCTATGGGCAGCGCGATCATTGTGAGAAGCAACTCACGTGTCCAGCCTCCTTATTCTTCCTCCAAGCTTCCGGAAGGAGGCTTGGAGGTCGCAATAAAGCAAAAAGTTACTGTGGCCATCTTGTGGCCAAATAGTAAACTACACCCTACACATTTTTCACATACAAATAAATGACTTTTACACAAAAAATTAACTCATTACCTCCCACACTCCCCATTTTTTTTTTTTTTGTAATTAAAAAAAAATTCAAAAATTTACAATTAAAAAAAATACATAATTAGTTACCTTAGGGACTGAACTTTTTAAATATTTAAGTCAAGAAGGTATAACACTGTTACTTTATAAACTATGGGCTTGTAATTAGGGATGGACGCAAAACTGAAAAAAATGCACCTTTATTTCCAAATGAAATATTGGCGCCAAACATTGTGATAGGGACATAATTTAAACGGTTTTATAACCGGGACAAAAGGGCACATACATTTCATGGGTTTTAATTACAGTAGCATGCATTATTTAAAAACTATAATGGCCGAAAACTGAAAAATAATTTTTTTTTTCCCCACATTTTTCCTATTTTCCCATTAAAACACATTTAGAAAAAAATAATTCTTGGCATAATGTCCCACCTAAAGAAAGCCTAATTGGTGGCGGAAAAAACAAGATATAGTTCATTTCATTGCGATAAGTAATGATAAAGTTATAGACGAATGAATGGAAGGAGCGCTGAAAGGTGAAAATTGCTCTGGTGGTCAGGGGGTAAAACCCCTCAGTGGTGAAGTGGTTAAATCCCTGACTCTACATAAATTTATGTGCTGCGGTCCCTGTTCTCCCGCCACTCCTTTGATATCAGAGTAAGAGCCCATTCACACCTAAAATTGCTAAATGCTAGTGATTAGCGTTAGCGTTTTCCGTGGGTGATTTTTCTCCTATTTAACATGGAAAAATCACTGGACAAATTCGTGTTTTTGGAGCAATCGCAATTAGCAGTTCTACATATGCTAATCACGATTGATCCAGAATCGCCGTAAAAATGCTGCAGGTAATGCGTTTGCGATTAGCGATAATCTCGAAATGCCCGTAATCGTCATAAATCGCGGCAGTGAGAACACTGCCATAGGCTAGAATAGCACTAGAGTTTAAAAAAAATGCTAGCACTTTAGCGATTAGTGGGATACACGCCTTTCCCGCTCAAGTGTGAATGGGCCCATAGATGTCATGTGATAGACATGCTGACTGGCTCCTGATCATGTGATCACTATGCTCAAATGAATGGACATATGATCACTAATGGAAGAGCATCGCCTTTTGTACCTACTGCATCCACTTATGAGAACTAGCCTGTCAGGATCACTTACCATCACGGGCTGGACAGGAGGCACAAATCTTTCCAGTGGTACCTAAAAGTTTATAGAACCATTCTATCATATTAAAAACTAAAATAAGAATAAATTAAAAATTATGGAACTCGACTTTATATTTATAAAATTAATATTTTATGTACTTTAACGGATAACTGACCTGAGAGGCATTTCGAGGCTGCTATATTTATTTTCTTTTAAGTATGTTAGTAGAGGGAACACCGCTCTACCCCACCAGTGGATAGTTGTGCTGGACCAGGTTAGCAAGACCTCAGAGATACTCCAACAGAAGGAAGGTCCGCACCAATTCGCCATGAATCCTCTTTATTGTTAGGACATATCCAGTATTAAAACATCAAATCTCAAGCTTACATGTTTCGGACCTACTGGTCCTTAATCATAGCTGAGTTCACATGGAAAACCTTTGACATATTAGTACACACCCGGCCTATAGCTCCACCTCCTGCCCACCTCCATGGGGGCGGTTTCCCTTCGCCCTCCAAATCTTCTATGAACTCACCATTCTCCTAACGGAATACCTTGGGGTGTCTTCTTTCTAAAATGGGGTCATTTGTGGGGTTCCTATACTGCCCTGGCATTTTAGGGGCCCTAAACTGTGAGGAGTAGTCTTGAAAACAAATGTCTCAAAATGACCCTTGAAATCCTAAAGGTACTCATTGGACTTTGGGCCCATTAGCGCAGTTAGGGTGCAAAAAAGTGCCACACATGTGGTATCGCCGTACTCAAGTAGTATAATGTGTTTTGGGGTGTATTTTTACACATAACCATGCTGGGTGGGAGAAAGATCTCTGTAAATGGACAATTGTGTGTAAAAAAAAATCAAAAAATTGTCATTTACAGAGATATTTCTCCCACCCAGCATGGGCATATGTAAAAATACACCACAAAACACATTATACTACTTCTACTGAGTACGGCAATACCACATGTGTGGTAAGGGGCCCAAAGTCCAATGAGCACCTTTAGGCTTTACAAGGGTGCTTACAATTTAGCCCCCCCCCCCCCCTCCCCCCCCACTTGCCAGAGCAGTTAACAAACCCCACAAATGACCCCATTTTGGAAAGAATACATACTAAGGTATTCCATGAGGGCCATGGTGAGTTCATAGAAAAATTTATTTTTTGTCACAAGTTAGCGGAAAATGACATTTTGTGGGAAAAAAAACAAAACAACAATTTCTGCTAACTTGTGACAAAAAAATAAAATATTCTATGAACTCACCATGCACCTCATGGAATACTTTGGGGTGTCCTCTTTCCAAAATGGCATCATTCGTGGGGTCTGTCCTGGCATTTTAGGGTCTCTGCAATCATTACATGTATGGCCAGTATTAGGAGTTTCTGCTATACTCCTTATATTGGGCATAACGGTAATGCACTCTGGGCTGAAAGGAAAAATGAACGTCAAACAATCAATCAATCAATCAATGTGGATGAAAAAATATCTGCCAAAAAAATTTGAAAAAAAGAGGGGAAGGCGTCTGCCAGGATATAGGAGCTGCTGCCCCAAAAATCCAAACCCACCAGCTCGTATGCCCTGGCAAACCCGATTTATCCATTCACACCGATCGATGTGGATGAACAAAGCATTGCCAGAGTTGTTTTTTTTTTTATACAAAGTGCTTGCCAAAGCATATGAACCCCAACACCGCTCCTCGGCCCATATACCTCTGCAAACGTATCTTTTTTACTGCGGAGGAGAAATCTCGTCCTGCATCGCTGCATGCACCAATTTTGTGTAACCTGACAAAGACGCGCAATGTTCTGTCAGGATGCACCATCAGTGCTGCAGCTGGTTAGTCGTTCGCTCGGTCCACCTGGAAGGTTAATGAATGGAAAAAGAGGAAAAAAATACAAGAAAAAAACAAAAAACAAGCAAGCAGGAAAGCAATTACTTCATTAACATTAATAAACTGAACTTTTTTAATCAAAACCTTAACATTGCGAACCAAACATTAACTTTTTTGCTTACCTGTTTTTTGGGGTTTTTTTTGGTTTTTTTTTAATTTACCTCCCGAGGACAAACCTCTCCTCCCCCATGGGACAATGTGCGAAGTGCAAATCGCACAGAGTTGTGGCGAAGTACATTCCGCATTTTGTCCCAAGTGAAAGGAGAGGTTTCTGGCAGCCCTGTGTATTAGGGTCTCTGGAAACCCGATGTTTGGTTTCACACTGCATATTGACATATCCGGTGGGTCGAGCCCGCCGCACCGTATCGTCCAAAACAGACCTTCAGGCAATACCACAAGAGTAGCATTCGGCCTAGTAATGAACTGCGTCACCATAGACTAACATGACTTCCGAGCCGACCGAAATTGCCGCAGAAGCCACGCAGTAACGCAGGCATGCACTAGCATTAAGTCAAGCACTTCCGGCGTAGGGGGGGACCGCAAAGTGTGACTTTCGCTAGGCATTTTGCCCTAACGCATCGCAGCAGTGTGAAATAGCACTGAGAGACCCTTGTGTGCCTACTGCTGTGTCTGTAGTTCCCTACTCTCTAATAGTGTACCTGCTCGTGGTACCTCTCAAAACACGCCCCCTAGGCATAAGCCAGGCTGGTCAGGGCAGCGGGGACAATAAACAGTGGTGTCACGCCTTGTTCCAGCCCTGCTGCAGACACGACAACGTTTTCTTCGGGTGCGTTGACCTGGGGTACACGGAATCGGATAGGCGTAATGTCTTCCATGCAGCCATCTAGTTGCATCTTGGGGTTGGGCCCGGACACCTCCTGGATACAGGAGTTCCATAGTGATCTGTCTCTGAAATTGATGAAACGATCCAGTTCTCCCAGCCTTACTGTAGAGAACAAAGCTGTTGTAAACTGCCAATTGAATTAGATAAAAAGACACTTTTTTATACCAGCGTCTTGTTTTACGGGAAAGTAAATAGGGCGCTAACCTCTGGTCATTGAAGTCCACCCCTCCCATGTTGGTATTATACTCGTAAATGACAAGGGGTTTTTCAATGACCTCAGTTCGCCGTTGAATTTGGACTGTCGTGTCTGCGTGAATGGTGGACAGAAAGTAAACGTCCCTCTTGTCCTTCCATTTCACCGCAAGCAGGTTGTCAGCACTCAAGGCGGCCCTCTGCCCCCGTTGAAGTTTGGTGGTAATGAGCCGTTGGGGGAAGCCCCGGCGACTAGGTCGCACGGTGCCACAGCATCAGATTCCTTCTAACCTTAAGTGCTGATAGAGGGCCACACTTGAGTAGTAATTGTCTACATAAAGATGGTACCCCTTCTGGAACAAGGGTGACGCCAAGTCCCACACAACCTTTCCACTGCTCCCCATGTAGTCAGGGCATCCGTCGGGTCCAATTTGGAGTCTTTTCCCTCATAGACCCTAAAATAAGATGTATCGCCTGTGGCTCTTTCACAGAGCTTATACAGTTTCACCCCATACCGTTGTACTGTTTGATGCCAAGGCGCCCGGTAAAACGTATGAGGGACTCATCTAATATTGTATTAGACTGAACCAGACTCAGCGGCTCAATCCTAGACAAGGAGAGCTGGTGCCAGTGCACTCCTCCACGCAGGTACACCACCCCTGCTCCACACAGTGATACTTGAATTAGGAAGAAGGAGGCACTCCACAGGCTTGAACTTGCGTTCAGTGAACGCAAGTTCAAGCCTGTGGAGTGCCTCCTTCTTCCTAATTCGAGGGACTCATCTACGCAGATTTGCTGTTCAGGGGTATAAGCATCTGCAAATTTTGATAACAGGTGGTCTATGAGGGGCCGAATTTTGTGGAGCCGGTCAAAAGCAGGGTGGTCACTTTGATGACAGGTTTTGTCATCATTGAAGTGCAGGAGGCGCAGGATGTTCTCAAATCGTGTCCTGGACATGGCAGCAGAGTACAAGGGAACGTGTTGTGCTGGGTCCGTAGACCAATAAGACTGCAACACATTCTGTTTCATTAGTCCCATGTGTAAGAGAAGGCCCAAAAAAAATTTAATTTCGGAAACTTGGACTGGTTTCCACCGAAATGGCTGGGCAAGTAAGACATTCAGATTGGTGGTTAGAAATTGTGTGGCTTTACGGTTGGTCTCTGCCACGACTAGGTCTAAGAGATCCTGGGTGATGAACAGATAAAAAAAAGTCTAGGGCCGATCCTAGATTATCTGTCTCCACTTGGACTCCAGACTGGGCGGTGAAAGGGGGCAATACGGGTGCGGCGGTATCAGGGGATTGCCAATTTGGATTTGCCAGCACCTCTGGTAAATTAGGGGTAGTACGGGCCCGTCTACTTGGTGACTGCGACCGGGGTGTTACTGCACGTGCCACCGCACCAGTTTCAACTTCCATGCTGGTGCTCGCCACTTCACCAGGGTATAAGGAAGCACTGGTGCTAGCTCCAGGAGATGCTGTGCTGCTGGTGCCTGCCCCACCATGAAATCTCAGACCAGCACGAGCACCACTCTGCTGCCCTTGAGGCTGATCCTGCGCCACCTGCGGTCCAACGACATGGGATGTGGTACGCCTGGCTCTAGCCGGGTCCTCAGACTCGTCATCGCTATCGGTCAGTGAGCCACTGCTCAATTCAGGTTCAAACTCTGACCCAGAAAATTCGTCGAATGGTTCGTCCCAATCGTCCTTATCCGACAGGGTCATGTACCTGAACACCTCATCATCGGAATACCCCTTTCTTGCCATGGTGGACTGCTAAATTTAGGGGGTATTCCTCTGAGACTACCCAGGAAAAATAGCCCCTACCTAGCGAAAGGGAATATTTGAGAGGTAGAAAGCTGTGGTCACTGAGTTGTGATAAAAAAAAATTCTGTCACTGCGGTGGGGCGGGCTGAACACAAGTGCAGGCGAACGATCAGGCCTGAACACTGCGTTTTTTAGTGGATCCTAGTGACCCTAATAGATCTGACTGCAATCAGTAATGATCACTTACAGACACTATATAGTAACAATGTTGATTAGCGACAGTGATGACGCTAATTAGTGACTGTGGTGCAGTGGGCTGAGCACTATCTGACACTAACAAAGGGGCCTAGCTAACTGGCCTAACTGCTAACACTAGTGATACTAAAAAAGTGACAGTTTTCACTGATTACTGTTTTTAGATCACTAGGATAGTGACAGGGGGGTGGTGGCGAGTGGGGAATCAGAGGCAATCAGAAACAATCACAGGACAATCAAAGCCAATCACGAGAAAACAAAGCCAATCACAGGCCAATCAAAGCCAATCACAGGCCAATCACAGGGCAATCACAGGGCAAACAAAGCCAATCACAAGACAATCAACGCCAATCACGGGACAATCAAAGCCAATCACAGGCCAATCAAAGCCAATCACAGGGCAATCACAGGGCAATCAAAGCCAATCACGGGACAATCAAAGCAAATCAAAGGGCAATCACAGGCAATCACAGCCGATCACGGGACAATCAAAGCCGATCACGGGACGATCAAATACAATTATGGGACAATCAAATACAATTACAGCACAATCAAATACAATGTCAGCACAATCAATTACAGTTACAGCACAATCAAATACAGTTACAGCACAATCAAATACAATTACAGCACAATCAAATACAATGCACTGGGAAGGTGAATGGGGGGGGGGGTCTGCGGGCGATCTGAGGGTGTGGGGAGTCGATTAGGTGCCCGCACGAGGCAGACTTGGTCCTGATCTGGTGGGTGGCAGACACAGGGGGTGACTGATGGGAAATCAGTGAGTGATTACAGGGGAGAATAGATGTAAACAATGCTCTGGGGAGGTTATCAGGAGGGGGGTCTGAGGGCAATCTGAGGGTCTGGGTGGGTGATCAGTTGCCCCCAAGGGACAGTTTAGGGTCTGCTCTGATGGGTGGTGGTGACAAGGGGTGATAGACAGGTAATAGACAGGTGATAGATGGGTGATAGACAGGTGATCAGTGGGTAAGGCAGCTGTATACAAATGTATACAGGGGGGTGGTCTTGGAGGGGGGTCTGGGGGGATCTGAGGGTAGGGGGGGTGATCAAGGGACCCTAGTGGGCAGTTAGGGACCTAATCTAAATTATAGCGTTGGCAGATAGTGGCAGGGGGGTGATTGATGGGTTTATTAGGGGGTGCTTGGGTGCAAATACTGCTGTGCTGGGGTGGTCAGGGGGGGTCCTGAGGGCTGGGGTGGGCGATCGGGGGGTCTGTGGGTGAAAAAAACTGTTGTGTGCTCTCACTTACAGGGCTGCCTCCTCCTCGGACGATCCGTGCGACGAAGAGTGTGGAGAAGGCAGCCTGTATAATACACTTTGTCATGTAAACAAAGTGTATTATACAATTTCATTGGCCCAGATCGGAATTTTAAACCCCCCTGGCGCTGCTAATTGGCCGGCGGGGTATCGGGCCAGGTGGGCAAGGCTTGATGCCGGTGGCAGCGCGCGTCATAAGTGACGCGATCGTTTGCCGGACACGCCTTAAAGACCCGCCGCACATCGGCGTATTGCGGTCCTTAAGGTGTCCACTTTGCCGCCGCCCATCGGCTGTGGGCGGTCGGCAAGTGGTTAAGTTTGACTGCATTTGCCACATGCTTGTTTCAGGTATGTGATTCAGACATTACTGATGCATGAAAGATCAGCAGGATGCCAGGCAACTGGTATTGTTTAAAGTGAAATAAATATGGCAGCCTCCATATCCCTATGGGGTGAGTCACTTCAGGCACAGTTTTTTATATGTACTTAACAACATGTTATTAAAAGAAACTTTACAGCATTAGGCATTAGGTGCATCCTCTTATGGTAAAAAGTTATAATGACTTGTCGGATCTTTATCTTTCAAGCCTCCCCCCCACCCCCGAGCCCCAGAAGTGCCAACTTCTGGAGTGTAAAAACAAGGAACACCAAGAGCCCCAATAGTGTAATATGTACTGGTAAATGGTTACTAGATAGAGTAAATATTAATACTCACAAACCAGGGTTACCATTAGGCAACCACTGTAAAGGCAGGTGGGGAGATTTTCCTGACCCCACTCAGGAATAAGAAGTCGCTCTCTGTAGATGAGAAAAAGGGGGTTCAACCCTCCACCCAAGGGTGGACTCAATATTATGCAGGAGAACAGAGGCGCCAAGAGGATAAAAGGAAGCTAAATGAGCTTGAAGGGAAGGTTCAGGGACTATCTAAAAAAAATAAAAATCCTTTTCCACTTACCTGGGGCTTCCTCCAGCTCGTGGCAGGCAGGAGGTGCCCTCGGCGCCGCTCCGCAGGCTCCCGGTGGTCTCCGACCCGACCTGGTCAGGCCGGCGGCCAGGTCGGGCCTCTTCTGCGCTCCATGGTGCGTTCCACGCCGGCGCGCTGACGTCATCGGACGTCCTCCGGGTTATACTGCGCAGGCTCAGAACTACTGAGCCTGCGCAGTACAGCCCGGAGGACGTCCGATGACGTCAGCGCGCCGGCGTGGAACGCACCATGGAGCGCAGAAGAGGCCCGACCTGGCCGCCGGCCTGGCCAGGTCGGGTCGGCCACCGGAGACCACCGGGAGCCTGCGGAGCGGCGCCGAGGGCACCTCCTGCCTGCCACGGGCTGGAGGAAGCCCCAGGTAAGTGGAAATGGATTTTTATTTTTTTTAGATAGTCCCTGAACCTTCCCTTTAAAAACCAAATTCTTGGTAAATAGAGGAGGTAGTGGTGGACTTACCTCCTCCAAGTAGACACACAACGACTGTAGTAAAGACGATCAATATATTTTATTTACCTCTGTGAGGTGCCTGGCTCTTCTATTGACCACATATGCTATTGCTCCGTTGTTATTGCCTGATGAAGCGGGATCAAACCTGCGAAACGCGTTGCATATTTGGAGTTCATAAATAAAATATATTCACTGTCTTTACTACAGTCGTTGTGTGTCTACTTGGAGGAGGTAAGTCCACCACTACCTCCTCTATTTACCAAGAATTTGGTTTTTAAGCTCATTTAGATTCCTTTTATCCTTTTGCCACCTCTGTTCTCCTGCATAACTTCTGGAGTGTAGCCCCGCCCCTTGCAGACAAATGCTGTGACGCTTTTATGGCACTTGTCTGCAAGGGAATGGGGCTTCATGCCGGAAGGCTGCACTTCTGGGGCTCTGGGGGGAGACTTGAAAGATAAAAACCCAGCAAATTGTTATAACGTTTTACCAAAGGGAATCCATCTAATGTCCAATTGTGACTGTATAGTCTCTTTAATATAAATGTTTGCATCAAAAAGTTTGGTAAAAAAAAAAGCACACCTTGCAGTATTTGCATATTAGAAAAATACCTGTTGCATGAATTCACAGGGCCAGATTTATCAAAGCATTAGTGACAGCTTTTTCTTCTTAAACTGTTCTAACCAGCAGCAGAACTGTTCTACAAGATAATAAGAAACTTCTCAAATCCTACTTAATAGCAGCAGTTTAGCGTGGATTTCTAGCGCTGCACTACAGTTAAGAAAAGCATTACTACAGTGCAAAAGTGGGCCAGATTTATCAAGAGTGTCTGGGACAAAATATTGGTAGTTTTTTAGAAATCCATGCAGAACTGTCTCAAGCATCTGAAGAAATCATTAGATAGTGCAGATTCCTTCTAAAACGGTTGTAAGATAGGAGGAGCTAGGAAGGTCTCTCAGACAGTGCAGTGTGTGAGGGGAATTGCTGTTACTGAGGTAACCAATACACCTGCTGTATTGATAGCAGCAGGCTCTGAGGAGGAATCCAGCAGGGGGGAGGAGCACATCACAAATCATGTCTAGCCTGCACTCTGCAATCATGTCTAGCCTGCAATTCTACATCTGTAGAGCTGCTATCAAGCCCTTCTTAATCTGCGCCAGTTTAGGGATGGATTTGCACTTTTCTTAACTGTAGTGCAGCTCTAGAAATTCATGCTAAAATGCCACTATTACCTAGGATTAATAAATTTCTTATTATCATGCAGAACTGTTCTCCCTGCTGGTTAGAACAGATTAAGAAGAAAAAACAGTCGGAAATGCGTTTTTAAATCTCCCCCAGTGAGACATGATTTGTGAAGTGCTTCCCCCCCTGCTGTCCTGTGAAGCTGTTCTGTGCTTAACCCTTCCAGTGCTGGGCTTTGATGCAATACAGCAGATTTATTGGTTACCTCAGCAACAGCAATTCCTCTCACACACTGCACTGTCAGAGAGATCTTCCTAAAGGTGGCCACACACCATACAATTTTTTAAATATCTGTTCAATTTAAGAATTGCAATCATTTTTTCTGATTGTAACATTTTAAAAATATGACCAATGTACCACACACCTATGTTCATTTTTTTCCTCAATTATGATAAAAATGATTGGAAACTCAGAGAAAATTGCTAGAGTGTGTATATTAATAAATTAACAATCCAACACACACCACACAATCTTTAGTAGAAATTGAAGAGAAATATTTGGCATTCCGGCTCGATTTAAATCGAAAAAACCCCCGGAGATCTCTCTCTCTCTTTCGAGATCTGATCGTTTTTATTGAATTACTGTAAAATCGGATCATTTTATTGTATTGTGTGTGGCCACCTTAACCGCTCCTATTCCTAACAGTTTAAGAAGGAATCTGCAATATTTAGTGATTTTATGATGTCTGAGACAGTTCTGCACAGATTTCTAAAAACTTACTAATGTTTTGTCTCAGACACTCTTGATAAATGTCCCCCACAGTTTCTCATTTACTCTCATTTTCAGGCAGAGCCAGGAAAACTTCCTCTAATACCCAAGGTACAAATGACAAAGTATGCTAGAAGGTATGTAGGTCAGTTGTGTCACATGACATGCAAACCTGGGGAAACCACGCTTGATGGATCAGGTGGTCACACTGGTGTATGCAACATCTGAAGTCACACCCCATTGCCTAGCAGTCCTAACATGAACACCTCCAGCTGCTCCAGCAAGGCATGATCCAAGTCCAGAACAAGTGTGACAATATTGTGTTTGGGTGCAGCAAGTCTGTGCAGGCGGTCAGTGTACACAGCAGGACCCGGGTAGCATTTGTATGGTTGGTGAGTAAATGTGCTTCTCCTCAACACCCTGTATTACTGCACCTGAGGATGATGCCTTCCTTGCCCCTCTTCGCCCTGGCCCTGATTTCAGGCTGGCTGGGTATGTGCAGGCAGTTGTCAGTCCCTGAGACTCAAGGAACTAGTGATTCAGATAGTTTCCTCTTGTTGAGCAAAAACATAAATCTCTTTTATGAAACTTTTTTTAAGCATAATTTAATTAAAATAATGTTCTAAGAAATGCCTTTTAAAACAGCATCTTTGAATTTCATTCTACTGAAGCTAGGTTCACAGTGGGCGTTGTGTTCCCTGTAACAGCAGGAACTCAACAGAATGGGAAAAGTGGCGTTGCACGTTATCCACACTTTGCATTCCATACAGTGAAGCATTCATTCAATAAAAAAGCATGCTTCACTGTTAACGCACATGTTTTGTGGTAACAAAGTGCGTTGCAATGCCATTGCCACATGCTGTTATACTGCACCCACCCCACTGTAAATGTTAAATAGGTGGTTCACTGCAGTGCAGCAAGCTGTATTAGAATGAAGATATTACAAACCACTGCAACACACCACTATGAACCTAGCCTAACACATTTATAAGGCTGAAAATGCTAATTGCTTTAAAAAAATGTATTAAAAATTCCTTGTAATTTTTTTGAAAGCATACAAATCGGAATGTCACCTAAGTCTCTGGAGTCAGCATAAGCAACTTGGCAGGAACATTACCAATGCTCTCCATGGATCTTTTAATCTTTGGGATACAGGCCCAGTGGAGTCCCCCAGTGAAACTTTGATGGGGCCAACCCAATATTCACACAACTTCCCTTGCCTCCCTTTCACAGCCTTCGGCCCATCTTACAAGGATTATAAAACAAGTGTCGATCATAATATTCACACCCATAACAAGTGTAGCCACAAAACACCTCATCTGAAGGAAAGTCCCCTCTATCCCCCTCCTCTGAGGAAGAGAAGGTTAGTAGTTGGGCCTCCCACAGCTCTATGCCCTCTTGCAATCACAGGGGCTGCTCCTCCAGTGGCGGCGCCACGCTGGGGCTTACCCATGGAGGAAAGACTTCTACGACAGTGGGAGGGACAAGTACCTAACAATTGCAAATTGTTAGTGAAACTAACATCCTCCAAGTGGTAGACAGGTCATGTGTGTGCTCATTGTGTATTTGAATCCCATGAGTGGGGTGTGCACTTTTTTGCAGATAAGCACTCATCTGTTTTTAAGTAGCGCTGTTCATTTCTTTGCTGTGTTTGATTTAATTCTGGTCAGCTGCTCCCACTTGTTAGTGTTTCTTTGGTGTATATGCAGAGCCTCTGTTTGGTTCAAGGTGCGTTCGTAGTTCCTGGGGGGGCTCAGCGCATCTCTGAGCTGAGGCCATTCAGGGGCGGCCTGGTGATGCGCTGATCCCACTTTTTCTGCGCAATTCTTAATTTTACTGGTAGCGCGCCCAGGCTATGCATATGCACAGGTAGGTTTAGTTAGTGTTAGGTCCCCTCCCATGGAGGAAAGACTTCTACGACAGTGGGAGGGACAAGTACCTAACAATTGCAAATTGTTAGTGAAACTAACATCCTCCAAGTGGTAGACAGGTCATGTGTGTGCTCATTGTGTATTTGAATCCCATGAGTGGGGTGTGCACTTTTTTGCAGGTAAGCACTCATCTGTTTTTAAGTAGCGCTGTTCATTTCTTTGCTGTGTTTGATTTAATTCTGGTCAGCTGCTCCCACTTGTTAGTGTTTCTTTGGTGTATATGCAGAGCCTCTGTTTGGTTCAAGGTGCGTTCGTAGTTCCTGGGGGGGCTCAGCGCATCTCTGAGCTGAGGCCATTCAGGGGCGGCCTGGTGATGCGCTGATCCCACTTTTTCTGCGCAATTCTTAATTTTACTGGTAGCGCGCCCAGGCTATGCATATGCACAGGTAGGTTTAGTTAGTGTTAGGTCCCCTCCCATGGAGGAAAGACTTCTACGACAGTGGGAGGGACAAGTACCTAACAATTGCAAATTGTTAGTGAAACTAACATCCTCCAAGTGGTAGACAGGTCATGTGTGTGCTCATTGTGTATTTGAATCCCATGAGTGGGGTGTGCACTTTTTTGCAGGTAAGCACTCATCTGTTTTTAAGTAGCGCTGTTCATTTCTTTGCTGAGAATGAAGATATTACAAACCACTGCAACACACCACTATGAACCTAGCCTAACACATTTATAAGGCTGAAAATGCTAATTGCTTTAAAAAAATGTATTAAAAATTCCTTGTAATTTTTTTGAAAGCATACAAATCGGAATGTCACCTAAGTCTCTGGAGTCAGCATAAGCAACTTGGCAGGAACATAACCAATGCTCTCCATGGATCTTTTAATCTTTGGGATACAGGCCCAGTGGAGTCCCCCAGTGAAACTTTGATGGGGCCAACCCAATATTCACACAACTTCCCTTGCCTCCCTTTCACAGCCTTGGGCCCATCTTACAAGGATTATAAAACAAGTGTCGATCATAATATTCACACCCATAACAAGTGTAGCCACAAAACACCTCATCTGAAGGAAAGTCCCCTCTATCCCCCTCCTCTGAGGAAGAGAAGGTTAGTAGTTGGGCCTCCCACAGCTCTATGCCCTCTTGCAATCACAGGGGCTGCTCCTCCAGTGGCGGCGCCACGCTGGGGCTTACCCAGGCTTCAGCCCCAGCTGGCGACTCATTAGCCCCCCATAAAGCCCCCCCCCCCCCCCCGCCGCGGCCACCGAGAACTTCCGTTCCGAGTCTGACCCGACCTTACTTCCTGCCTGCACAAGGACGAGACTTGGAGTCTGGGACTGGGAGGAGTGCTTGGGCTGGCGCTGACTGACTGTGTCACCGCCGCCCCACCCCTGCCCGGGTGCTGCAGTATAAAAGTGCACGTATGTCACGTAACGCCGTCCGGCGGGCCGGCATCACGTGATGTGCAGCGCGCTCTCCGCCTTCTCCTCTTCTCCCCCGCAGTTAGTTTGCCGCCGATAGGAGTGACTGCGTCACATACAGTCTCCTCTCCAGAGGACTCTCCGCGCTGCGGCCCGCGGCACACACGCACAGCCAGGCCAGCACTTGGTCACACTCAGTGGCAGTGAGTGTGACCCCCCCCAGGCAGGCACCCATGGACGGTGGGTCAGTGCACACAGGACTGGAGTCTGGAGCCGAGGCGCCAGTCAGCTACACAGTCAGCCCAGGCCAGAGCACAGCAGCCAGCCTGGCCCAGCAGGACTCAGAACTTCAACAACAACTAGCTCAAGGTGGGTGTCCTGTCTTGTTCACTACTCCAGCCAGCCAACTGCCAAATTGTTTTTTTGCACCAGGCACTGCTGGCAGCCACCCAGGCCTGAGCTGCCCTCCTGAGCCCAGCCCCAGCCCACCCACCACCAGCCAGGCCTTAGCTGCCCTGGGGCCCCCAGCCACCCACCACCAGTCAGGCCTTAGCTGCCCTGGGGCCCCCAGCCTCCCACCACCAGCCAGGCCTTAGCTGCCCTGGGGCCCCCAGTCTCCCACCACCAGCCAGGCCTTAGCTGCCCTGGGGCCCCCAGCCTCCCACCACCAGCCAGGCCTTAGCTGCCCTGGGGCCCCCAGCCTCCCACCACCAGCCAGGCCTTAGCTGCCCTGAGGCCCCCAGCCTCCCACCACCAGCCAGGCCTTAGCTGCCCTGGGGCCCCCCAGCCTACCACCACCAGCCAGGCCTTAGCTGCCCTGGGGCCCCCCAGCCTACCACCGCAACAGCCAGGCCTTAGCTGCCCTGGGGCCCCCAGCCTACCACCACCAGCCAGACCTTAGCTGCCCTGGGGCCCCCAAGCCTACCACCACACCAGCCAGGCCTGAGCTGCCCTCCTGAGCCTATCCCCAGCACACCCACCACCAGCCAGGCCTTAGCTGCCCTTGGGCCCCCAGCCTCCCACCACCAGCCAGGCCTTAGCTGCCCTGGGGCCCCCAGCCTACCACCACCAGCCAGGCCTTAGCTGCCCTGGGGCCCCCAACCCACCACCAACAGCCAGGTCTCAGGCCTCCAGCCCACCACCAGCCAGGCCTGAGGTGCCCTGGGGCCCCAGCCCACCATCACTAGCCTGACTACATATACTGGGGACAGCTATACGCCTGGCTACATATACTGGGGACACTGGCTGTCTGTCATTATGTGCATTAACTGGTGAAACGCTGTCTCTCATTACATGCATTTACTGGGGAAACGCTGTCTGTCATTATGTGCATTAACTGGTGAAAAGCTGTCTCTTATGTGCATTTAATGGGGAAACTCTGTCTGTCATTACGTACATTAACTGGCGAAAAGCTGTCTCTTATGTGCATTTACTGCAGAAATGCTGTCTGTCATTACGTGCATTTACTGGTGAAAAGCTGTCTCTTATGTGCATTTAATGGGGAAACGCTGTATGTTATTACATGCATTTACTGGTGAAAAGCTGTCTGTCATTACGTGCATTTACTGGTGAAAAGCTGTCTCTTATGTGCATTTACTGGTGAAAGGCTGTCTGTCATTACGTGCGTTAGCTGGTGAAAAGCTGTCTCTTATGTGCATTTACTGGTGAAAAGCTGTCTCTTATGGGCATTAACTGGTGAAAGGCTGTCTGTCATGTGCATTAACTGGTGAAAAGCTGTCTCTTATGTGCATTTACTGGGGAAATGCTGTCTGTCATTATGTGCATGAACTGGTGAAAAGTTGTCCCTTATGTGCATTTACTGCGGAAACGCAGTCTGTCATTATGTGCATTAACTGGTGAAAAGCTGTCCCTTATGTGCATTTACTGCGGAAACGCAGTCTATCATTATGTGAATTAACTGGTGAAAAGCTGTCTCTTATGTGCATTTAATGGGGAAACTGTCTGTCATTACATGCATTAACTGGTGAAAGGCAGGCTCTTATGTGCATTTACTGCAGAAACGCAGTCTGTCATTATGTGCATTAACTGGTGAAAAGCTGTCTCTTATGTGCATTTAATGGGGAAACTGTCTGTCATTACATGCATTAACTGGTGAAAAGCAGGCTCTTATGTGCATTTACTGCAGAAACGCAGTCTGTCATTATGTGCATTAACTGGTGAAAAGCTGTCTCTTATGTGCATTTAATGGGGAAACTGTCTGTCATTACATGCATTAACTGGTGAAAAGCAGGCTCTTATGTGCATTTACTGCAGAAACGCAGTCTGTCATTATGTGCATTAACTGGTGAAAAGCTGTCTCTTATGTGCATTTAATGTGGAAACGCTGTCTGTCATTACGTGCATTTACTGGTGAAAAGCAGTCTCTTATGTGCATTTACTGGTGAAAGGCTGTCTGTCATTACGTGCGTTAGCTGGTGAAAAGCTGTCTCTTATGTGCATTTACTGGTGAAAAGCTGTCTCTTATGGGCATTAACTGGTGAAAGGCTGTCTGTCATGTGCATTAACTGGTGAAAAGCTGTCTCTAATGTGCATTTACTGGGGAAATGCTGTCTGTCATTATGTGCATGAACTGGTGAAAAGTTGTCCCTTATGTGCATTTACTGCGGAAACGCAGTCTGTCATTATGTGCATTAACTGGTGAAAAGCTGTCCCTTATGTGCATTTACTGCGGAAACGCAGTCTATCATTATGTGAATTAACTGGTGAAAAGCTGTCTCTTATGTGCATTTAATGGGGAAACTGTCTGTCATTACATGCATTAACTGGTGAAAAGCAGGCTCTTATGTGCATTTACTGCAGAAACGCAGTCTGTCATTATGTGCATTAACTGGTGAAAAGCTGTCTCTTATGTGCATTTAATGGGGAAACTGTCTGTCATTACATGCATTAACTGGTGAAAAGCTGTCTCTTATGTGCATTTAATGTGGAAACGCTGTCTGTCATTATGTGCATTAACTGCTGAAAAGCTGATTCTTATGTGCATTTACTGGTGAAAGGCTACCTGTCATTATGTGCGTTTACTTCTTTTTTTTTTCCATGTAACTACGTTAGCTGGTACAACTACATTACAGTTAGCCCCGCCCACATGACATCATGACCACGCCCAATTTTTCGCCACGGCGCAAATTCCCCCCCCCCCCCCAAGCCCGGCCTGCCAGCCCTCGTGCCCCCTTTGAGCCCCCCCAAAAATCTGAAGCTGGAGCCGCCACTGTGCTCCTCTCTAATTATGCCCCTGGATCCAGCGTTCCATGAATACTGTCAATGCATCAGGACAGGAACCAATGTATAATCTACCCAAAAGAGACATATAATATTACACACAGCAGTTCTAACCTGTCCCCACTTCAATAAAACAGGTTTTTCTTGTTATTTAAGTCAAAGTTAGAAATATTTCTCTTTACTTCCTGTCCCAGTGACCATGACTAAATATTAGTCATAAAGCTAGCATTGGAATCCCAAAGATTCAAATAGAAAGGAGAGTTTCGTATATCCCGGTTACATTGCAAATGTTTACTCTGGAGGCTGATTTGTTTAAAGCTGAACTGAAGTCATTGAACAAAAAACAAAGCAAAAAAGGCAGGCTCCAAGATATCTATATAGGGTAAGATTTTCCTATCTTTCCATTATCTGCTTTTCTGTTTACACTTTTCTTATAATAAACTCCAAAGGTGATGCTGAGTAGGCTGTAATAAACCCCAGGGAACAGACTTTTTTTCCACGTTCAGGCTGGTTTCACAGTGGGACATTAAAGTCCCACGTTACAGCAGCCAGTAACGCAGCCTAAAGGTAGCCATACACTGGTCGATTTGCCATCAGATTCGACCAACAGACAGATCCCTATCTGATTGAATCTGATCAGAGAGGGATCGTATGGCTACCTTTACTGCAAACAAATTGTGAACCGATTTCAGCCTGAAAACGTTCACAATCTGTTGTGGTGGTGGTGCTGCTGCCGCCGCTCCCCCCGCCTGCATACACGCATACATTACCTGCTCCGCCGGCGCGACTCCCGGGTCTCCGCTCTTCTTCTCCGCTCTGGTCTGGTCTCCGGCATGCTTCCCTTCTTCCTGTCTGGGGGAAGTTTAAACAGTAGAGCGCCCTCTACTGTTTAAACTTCCTGCCGGGACAGGAAGAAGGGAAGCATGCCGGAGACCAGACCAGAGCGGAAAAAAAGAGCGGAGACCCGGGAGTCGCGCCGGCAGAGCAGGTAATGTATTGCGGCTCTATTGCGTCGGTCGTCGGGCACTCGAACGCCGCTAGCGATGCGCTCTTTACCCGTGGGCGATCGACGGTTATTTTCCGCACGGCGCGATCGATGGGTTCGGACGGAATGGATCGGAATTCGGCGTGTAGCGCGAACGATTGGCAGCAGATTCGATCCCAGTGATCGAATCTGCTGTCGAAACGGCGGCAAATTGGGCCAGTGTATTGCCAGCTTAACTCACAGCACTGTAAAATCAATTGTGCTGGGAGGCGCATGCGCGACGTCACGGAGATGGCAGCCTAGGCTCTGAGCTCCAGCCCACCGCTCCTTCAGAAGAGCCGTTCTCCGCTTCCCTACGCCGCAGATCCGCACGGCTCAAGCCGGACCAGACACCCCACGGTCTCCCCTACCTGATGGCCGCTAAGGGACAATCCAAAACGCCACAGGCTCCAGGCACGATGAATCGCTTTCTCCGCCCTGCGAACACCCAAGATGGCGCCGATCAGCTAGACCACGCTGACACCTCCCCACAGGCCAGTATAAGCCCGGACACTGCTCCGATCACCGCTGCTTTCCTAGAGTCCACTCTAGACAGACACTGTAAGGCCATACATGACTCTGTACAAAACCTATTCCTCTCCGCACTAAAAGACATTAAGGCCGACATAACAAGCCTGGGGGAGCGCACCAGCGCCCTGGAGGATAAAGCAATCACTTTCTCTCAGAAACAGTCTGCCATTGAGGATGAACAGACCATAATACAGTCAGACCTGAAAGCAATTCGCATTACACAGGAGGACTTTGAGAACAGGGAAAGAAGGCAGAATCTGAGGGTAAAAGGGGTCTCCATCAGTGGCGGACATACGGCCGTGCAGGCCGTGCCGCCGCACGAGGGCCCCTGAAGTTCCGTTTTCTTCAGGGGCCCATTAAGTATTTTTTTTTAATTATTTTATTCCCCGGGGGCCCCCCGATTCCTATCCTCCCTCCTTCCCTCACCTCGGGGGGCCCCCCTCCCGATATGCGCGGCGGGAGAGCGAGCGAGCGGCAAATGCAGGAAGTCTTCAGGGCTCTCCAGGCATCCGCTAGAGGCCCAGCCGCTTAGTCTCCAATATGTCTCCAGTTGGAGACATATTGGAGACTCAGCGGCTGGGCCTCTAGCGGATGCCTGGAGAGCCCTGAAGACTTCCTGCATTTGCCGCTCGCTCTCCCGCCGCGCATATCGGAAGGGGGCCCCCCGAGGTGAGGAAGGAAGGGAGGGAGGGAGGATAGGAGTCGGGCCCCCCACCCGGATAGCTACCCACCCGGCTACCTAACCACCTACCCACCCGGCTACCTACCTACCCACCCACCAGGCTTCCTACCTACCCACCCGACTACCTAACCACCCACCAGGCTTCCTACCTACCTACCCACCCGGCTACCTACCCACCCACCAGGCTTCCTACCTAACCACCCACCCAACTACCTAACCACCCACCCGGCTACCTACCCACCCGGCTACCTACCCACCCACCAGGCTTCCTACCTAACCACCCACCCAACTACCTAACCACCCACCCGGCTACCTACCCACCCGGCTACCTACCCACCCGGCTACCTACCTACCTACCCACCCGGCTACCTACCTACCTAACCACCCACCCGGCTACCTACCTAACCACCCACCCGGCTACCTACCTAACCACCCACCCGGCTACCTACCGGGCTAGTTACCAACCCACCCACCAGGCTACCTACCTACCCACCCACCAGGCTTCCTACCTACCCACCCGACTACCTAACCACCCACCAGGCTTCCTACCTACCTACCCACCCGGCTACCTACCCACCCACCAGGCTTCCTACCTAACCACCCACCCAACTACCTAACCACCCACCCGGCTACCTACCCACCCGGCTACCTACCCACCCACCAGGCTTCCTACCTAACCACCCACCCAACTACCTAACCACCCACCCGGCTACCTACCCACCCGGCTACCTACCCACCCGGCTACCTACCTACCTACCCACCCGGCTACCTACCTACCTAACCACCCACCCGGCTACCTACCTAACCACCCACCCGGCTACCTACCTAACCACCCACCCGGCTACCTACCGGGCTAGTTACCAACCCACCCACCAGGCTACCTACCCACCCACCCACCAGGCTACCTACCTACCTACCCACCCGGCTACCTACCTAACCACCCACCCGGCTACCTACCTAACCACCCACCCGGCTACCTACCGGGCTAGTTACCAACCCACCCACCAGGCTACCTACCTACCCACCCACCGGGCTACCTACCTACCTACTGGGCTAGTTACCCACCCACCCACCAGGCTACCTACCCACCCACTAGGCTACCTATCCACCCAACCACCCATGGGAGCTGCGCGCCGGATGGAGGCTGGGACAGGAGGTCTGCTGCTGCAGGTGAGTAAATGTTTTTGTTTTATTTATATTAGCAGGTGTATGTTCTGGGCAGGTCTGCCACATGATTGCATGTATTTTCTGGGCATATCTGCCGACATGATTGCACGTATTTTCTGGGCATATCTGCCGACTTGTTTGCACGTATTTTCTGGGCATATCTGCCGACTTGATTGCATGTATTTTCTGGGCATATCTGCCGACTTGTTTGCACGTATTTTCTGGGCATATCTGCCGACTTGATTGCATGTATTTTCTGGGCATATCTGCCGACTTGATTGCACGTATTTTCTGGGCATATCTGCCGACATGATTGCACGTATTTTCTGGGCATATCTGCCGACATGATTGCACGTATTTTCTGGGCATATATGTGTATTTTCTTGAGAAAACCTGCACAATTATGTGAATTTTCTGGGGAAAGGGTCACCAAAACTTGGGCCCACTGTCTTTGCGTTGCACTTTTCAAGGGAACCTGAGGTGAGAATAATATTGAGGCTGACATATTTCTCTCCTTTTAAGCAATACCAGTTGCCTGGCTGCCGTGCTGGTCCTCTGCCTCTTATTCTTTCAACCATAGACCCTGAACAAGCATGCAGCAGGTCAGGGGTTTCTGACAATATTGTCAGAACTGAGAAGATTAGCTGCATGCTTGTTGCTGGTGTAATTCAGTTTATTAATGCAGCCAAATAGATCAGCAGGGCCGCCAGGCAACTAGTATTGTTTAAAAGGAAATAAATCCTCACCCCGGGTTCGCTTTAAGTTACAGTTAGCTCCGCCCTCATCCGGCCATTGCCACGCCCATTTTTTGCCGCGGCGCTACGCGACGCAGGTTCTATCCACTATTTTTTGCCGCGGCGCGCTTTGCGCGCCGCAGGTTGTAGCCACGCCCATATTTTGCCGCTACGCGCGCCGCAGGTCATAGGGGCCCACAATTACAATTTTGCACAGGGGCCCACTGCTGGCTGTGTCCGCCACTGGTCTCCATGTCAGTTAAACCTGAACAGATCAAGCCACACTTAATGGAACTATTCAAATCACTTGTGACAGACTTTCCAGATGAGTTATGGCGCATGGACAGAGCTCACAGATCTCTAGGAGAGCGTCAGCAATCACAATCAGAAGCCCAAGGACATTATAGTCCGGATGCACTTTTATGAAGCTAAAGAGGCCCTGCTGCAAGCATTGCGCAAAGTTCCCTCTCTCACTTTTAAGGGAGATGAGATTCACATTTATAATGACTTATCTCTTATCACCCTGGCAAAACGCAGAGCTCTGAAACCGGTCACACAGCTCCTACGAGAGGCCGCCATCCCCTACAAATGGGGCTTCCCCTTTCGTCTCACTGTTAACCGCCAAGGGCTGACCTTCACCCTAACAGATATTGATGATGCCACCCTCTTTCTTAAGCAGATGGGACTCAAACTCCCAACTTCACAGGTGGTTCAAAACCCCAGATCTCCTTCCACTTCTTCACCCCCCAGGAAGGCACGTCATATCTCGGACTGGACTCGCGTCCCTGTACGGAGCCTCACATACACCCAAATCCAAGATGATATGGAAACCTTGCCCAGCTGAACTCTTTATTATACCCCCTTTACTCTCCAACAGAGGGATCCTCCACTTATTACACCAGCTTCTGAGGCTCTAACATGGTAGTCTGAACCTACCACTACCCTACCCATAACCACATCTCTGCTCCCGGCTTTCAAAGATATGGACACTGGGACTCCGGTCCCTGGGCTGCTGAACCCCCCCCCCCCCCCCCCCCCCCCCGAGACTTCCACATGCGCCTCAGGAGGATTGCCTTTTGGAGCCTGGCAACCCCGAAAGCTTCCTCACCCAGGCAGCCTTTCCTAGCTGCCGCTACCTATGGCCACTTATCTTTCAGTGGCATAAGCTCCCTACCTCCCTATCAACCAACATTTCTCTCTATCGATATGTTCTTACCGCTGATATGGAAGTATGTTTCGTTATGGTTCATATTTTTTATTTTTCTTGTTTACTATGAGTCACGATGGTCAGATCCTGCTACATATACTCTAAGCATGTTTCCTATTGCTATAGATTATGGTTAAGTTATTGACACTAAATGCGAAGGGCCTAAATATACC
Organism: Hyperolius riggenbachi; assembly: GCF_040937935.1. NCBI lineage: Eukaryota > Metazoa > Chordata > Amphibia > Anura > Hyperoliidae > Hyperolius > Hyperolius riggenbachi. The sequence continues at coordinate 366,465,084 of NC_090646.1, forward strand.
TCAGAAAAGACTATCCTTACTAAAAGATCTTAAAAGATTGGACATAGATATTGCTATGCTCCAGGAAACTCACCTCCGACATCAAGACCCCATCAGACTTGGAGACAAGCTCTATTCTAAGGTATATTTGGCTTCCGCTCCTACTAAACGGGCAGGTGTTGCTATTATGTTCAGATCAAATCTACCCCTCCAGATCACTAGTTCCATATGTGACCCAGGTGGTCATTACCTTATACTTATCGGATCTCTAGCAGGCAAACCTATTACTTTGGCAAACGTATATATCCCCAATAAGGAGCAAACTTCTTACTTATCCTCCTTTCTGGATAAACTCCAAAAATTAAAAAACGGCATGCTAATACTGGGGGGAGATTTTAATCTGGCATTCTCAGCTGTTAACGACAGAAGCTCTGTCAAAAATTCCTCCTCACAAGGTAACCATGACCGCAATTCCCGTAAGTTCAGAGCACTTATGAGAAAACATACTTTATTAGATTTGTGGAGAATCTCCAATCCTAAATCTATTGAATACACTTTTTTCTCCCCCCCCCCCACGCCTCTCACTCTCGTCTGGACTATTTCTTTGCCAACCCCACCCTACTACCCTTATTAGACAAATCAGAAATACTGCCAATGGCTTGGTCCGACCACCAGAGTGTTATACTACAGCTAAATTGGTTACGCAGACCCCATAAGCCTTTAAATTGGAGACTTAATGAGGCCCTTATACGAAATAAACCCTTTGCTAAAGAGCTTAGTGAGGAGCTGCGGTCATTTTTTAACATAACTAGTACTACTGTATCTTCCCATGGCATCTTGTGGGAATCACATAAAGGAGAGCGCTGGGCTATAAGCCCAGCGCAGCATGACCTAGGCTAGTTCTGCGGAACTAGTGGGGAAGAGAGTGTTGCAGGGGGGGAAGGCTTAGGCAGGGGGACCAGAGTAGGCAGCGAGGGGATTGGCTAGTTCAGGCAGAGGGGGGGGGGAACTTTAGCTAGGCGGGGAGGAGGTGACGTCAGTCACCTTAGGAAGGCAGCGAGAGCAAACGTGTTCATTTGCTCTTGCTAAAAACAGTGAGGCAGCGCGGATTCCGGGCGGGCAGCGGCGGCAGGATGGCCCAGTGGGACATAGATGGCGCCCTGTGCCAACTCCGTGAGGAGGCAGACAGGCGGGGGATGGATTGGAGGGGAGCGATGGAGGCATCCGTAGCGGCGGATTCCGCCGCCGCGGGTGGGTCTCAGGACGCGGCTCCGGTGACTCCCAGGCCGCACAGGAACAAAAGGGCTGTGGACAGGCTCTCCCCATCGCCACCGGCCAGCAGAACAAGACGTGCAGCAGCCGAGGCGGGCATGGCGGACGCCCCTCCTGCTGGCACAGTGAGCGGGCAACAGGTCAGTGTGGTGGGGGAGGGGGGCCCGGAGGACAGCAGCGGGCACGCTCCGACTACGTCGGAATCCAGGGGGAGGGGGAAGGGGAAGAAAAAGGGGGCCAAGAGGGGTGGCAAAGGGCGAGGGCAGGTCAGAGAGCAGCCGAGGGGTCTCCCCAGCCGGGCCCTAGCACACAGCGACCTTTGAGGGGCGGTCAGGCGTCGTCGCCTCCGCGGTCAGGTGGGGCAGTGAATGCGGGGCTGGTTTCCGGTGACCCTAATCCCTCCACTTTGGACTCGGCCCCAGCGGATGTTCCCCCGTGCGGTGCGTTTCACCCAGGTGTAGCAGCAATGGGTTTGCCAGTGGTGGGGCAGAGTGGGGCTAGGTCGCAAGGTGACTCGGGGGGCAGTGGCTTTCCACAACAGGCCTGGGGTAACTTTTTCCCGGGCCCTTGGGGTCAGCAAGCCCCATGGGGCCAGATCGGCCCCATGCCGTTCCCGGGAATGGTGGGTGGTATGGGGTGGGTGCCCCCGTACGTAGGCCCAGGGTGGCAATTTGGTCCTGGGCTTGGGGATGCTCGTGCTCCTTTCTTTCCCCAGGTGCCAGCGGCTGGTGCAGGTCCCGAGAGAGAGAACACCTCTTCGGCTACTATGGCGCAGCCAAACCAAGTCGTCTCTACAGGCGTCTCGACTCCCGCGATGTCGGCAGCAGGAGCTGCACCGGATGGCAGGCCTGATCCCCCTGCGCATCTAGTGGGTGAGTCTTTGCCACAAGTTTGTTCTGACACACAAGGGGCTGTTTTGGGGGGCCAAGGGGCTTGGCAAGGTTTTATTGAGGGTGTGCGATCATTGCTGGATAAGTTTCAAGGGGCGGCTCCGAGCGGGGCCGCTGGACTGGAGGAAGCGCTGGCCAGGGTTTGGGCTCCTGAGAGCGCAGCAGTAACCGGGGAAGCAATGTCTGTAGAGGGTACGGTGGAGCCTCTGGTGGCGACAGGTAAAGAATTGGTACAGGTGGGTGCGGCTAGTGAAAAAAGTGGCGAAAAACAAGTCCCGATTTCGGATTCGGCCAAGGGTCACTCGTATATCTGCTTTGAGGGCCCTTTGGGGGCGCACCTGAAAACAGAAGTGAAGGAAAAAATCTGGCGTAGGGAGTATGTGGATATATTTACACTACTGCCGCTGGAGCGATTTAACATTGATCGCTGGGTCAAGGTGAAGGAGCACAGGAAGGAGGAGGACGAGGATAGGAGGATATTTCGGTTGATTCCCCGGACCTTTGGGAATTGGCTGCAAGCCTTTACTATCCTGGGTAGCGTAATGGGGGAGAAATTACTGGAAAAATGTACCCCTCTCTTTTGCTACTTGGATGCAATATGGGAGGCTCATCGGGTGTATGGAGGTCTAGCATGGCTGCGATACGACGAACAATTTCGTCAGCGGATGTCGGTGCAATCTGATCTAGATTGGCACCACAAAGACATAGGTATCTGGCTCAGGGTTATGGGCGGAAAGGGGGGCACTTATAGTGTATCACCCGGGGCCTCCTCTCCCTTTCAGGCTAGCGGTGCCCCTGCAGGGCCAGGGGCGGGGTCCACAACAAGAAAGGGTTTGTGCTGGTCGTTTAATGACTCCTCGTGTAGATGGGGAGCCAGTTGCCGATTTAAGCATGAGTGCTCTTTTTGTGGAGGTTCGCACCCAGTCGCCAAGTGCTTTAAGAAAGGAAAAGGGGGTTCCTCTCTGCGACCGTTCGATCGCTGTGGAAAAAGGGATGACGCCAGTGAAGGTAGGAGCGATGGGTCCCTGGCTAGATAGATACGGGGATAGGGCGGCGGCTCAGTTGCTGCGGGAGGGGTTCACTGTGGGCTTCCATATTCCGTCGGAAGTTCAGTCCCGTGTGTTAAGAAAAAGGAACCTAAAATCGGCCAGGGTGCATCCGGAGGTGGTGAGGGAGAAATTGGGAAAGGAAGTATCTTTAGGTAGGATGGCGGGCCCGTACACTGATTTGCCTTTGAAGGACTTGGTGGTCTCCCCGCTGGGGGTGGTGCCCAAAAAAGAAGAGGGAAAGTTTCGGTTGATTCATCATTTGTCCTTCCCTAAAGGCGAATCTGTGAACGACGGCATAGACAAAGATCTGTCATCGGTTTTGTACGCCTCGTTTGACATGGCTTTAGACATGGTGCGGGAGGCGGGGTCGGGGGCCCTCATGGCTAAAACTGACATCGAGTCGGCTTTTCGACTGCTTCCGGTTCATCCGGAGAGCATGAAGCTGCTCGGTTGTCATTTGAGGGGGCGTTTTATGTTGATCGATGCCTGCCTATGGGGTGCTCCATCTCATGTTCATTGTTTGAAACTTTTAGTACCTTCCTGGAATAGTTGATCAAGGAAAAGAGCGGTTTTTCCGCTATCACCCATTATCTTGATGACTTCTTCTGGGTAGGGCCAGCTCGGTCGGGTATGTGTGCACTGGTGCTGAAGGAGATTTTGCAATTTTTGCTGATTTTGGAGTCCCTTTGGCGGCGGAAAAGACTGAGGGACCCGGATCGGTGATGAAGTTCCTTTGGTATCGAGATTGATACGGAGCAACGCCTTTGCCGCTTACCAGCGGACAAGTTACAGGACTTAATGCAGTTGGTGCTGTCGGTCAAAGGAGCTAATAAGGTGACCCTGCACCAATTGCAGTCTCTGCTGGGGAAGTTGAATTTTGCCTGTCGGGTGATACCGATGGGCAGAGTTTTTTGCAGGCGATTGGCTTTAGCCACGAGTGGTGTAAAGGAGCAACATCATTTTATTCGGGTCACTCGGGAGTTACGGGAGGATTTAGGCGTCTGGGCGGACTTTTTGGATCAGTACAATGGCCTGGCCTACTGGATAGCGCCGGTGGTGTCAAATGACCAACTGGAGCTGTTTACAGACGCAGCTGGGTCGGCGGGCTTCGGGGCCTATTTTCAAGGGAGGTGGTGTGCGTCACCATGGCCGGAGAGCTGGAGGGGGACTGACTTAGTCAGGAACCTAGCCTTTTTGGAATTGTTCCCAGTACTGGTGGCGGTTGCTTTATGGGGCCCGTCATTGCAGAGTCGTGCGATTCGGATCCGCTCGGATAACACGGCGGTTGTGTCGGCAATCAATACGTTATCTGCCTCTTCTTTACCGGTGGCTAAATTGCTGCGGAAGTTTGTGTTGTTGTGTTTGAAATTTAATTTACATGTGTTAGCAGTGCACATCCCAGGGACATCTAACGGTATAGCGGATTCACTTTCTCGTTTGCAGTGGGTCCGCTTCTGGGAGCTGGCTCCAGACGCTCAAGCGGTGGGAGAAACATGCCCGACTTACCTTTGGGGGCTAATTTAAACTGTTTGTGGCAATTTATTAAGCGTTCTGTGTCAGCGACAACCTGGGAGGCGTATAACAAGGTATGGCAGACGTGGTTTTATTGGGGCGGGACCCTCTCCTTTCCAGAGTCAGAGGTGGGTAGAAGAGATTTAATGTTTTGGCGGATGGGGACGTGGCTGGAGGAGGGGGCATCGTCGGCGGTTATTTCAAAAAGATTGGCAGCCCTATCCTTCCTGACCAAACTGTTGGATTGGGAAGATTTCTCTAAGTGCTTTGCGATTAGACAGGCGCTGAAGGGTTTAAAAAAAGGGGGGGTTCAGAGGGATCAGAGGCGCCCGGTTACATGGGAGATTTTGGAGGCTTTGTTCGGGCAATTGGAGTTAGTCTGTTCATCCAGTTTCGAATCGGTTCTTTTTCAGTTGTCTTTTTCTCTGGCTTTTTATGCGGCTTTGAGGATCGGGGAATTAGTCAGTAAAAACTGTAAAATACACGGGGGTTTATGGGTGGGAGACGTGTGGAAAGAAGGGGAGAGCTTGGTGGTGCAAATTCGTCGGTCGAAAACCGATCAGGTGGGAAGGGGAGCGAGGATTCAATTGTTCCTGTTGGAGGGTTGCGTCACATGTCCGTTACGCTCGTGGGCCAGTTACATGGCCATTAGGCCAAGCGGCGGGCAGTCGCTGTTGGTGCACAATAATGGGGTTCCGTTATCGCGTTTTTAATTTGCGGCGGTTCTGCGGTTATGCCTCAAAGGTCTGCAACTCTCTGAGAAGGAATACGGGACACACTCCTTTCGGATCGGGGCAGCTACTGCGGCTACGCGGTTGGGATTGTCGCCTGACATGGTAAGGAAAATTGGCAGGTGGCAGTCTCAGAGATTTAAGCTTTACGTTCGGCCGCATAGAGTACAAAAGTTAGCCTAAGGTTCTGGTATGGCATTTGGGAGTGCGGGAGTGTTTTATAGGATGATTCAGCGTCACGGGATCCCGCAAGTGGTGGTTCTACATGCGGGGGGGGGGGGGGGGACAACCTGGGGTTGACTCCTATGCGGGCTCTCATCAGGTCAATAGTTTCGGGCATTTCAGTGATGCTGGAAACTGTTCCAGGCCTGGTGGTAGTGTGGTCGGAGATTATTCCGCGGTTCAGGTGGCGTTACGCCAGAAATTTCAGAGCCCTTGACAAATAAAGGATTAAAATCAATAAGGCGGTATCAAAATTTGTGCGAAGGCGAGGCGGCTTCGTGGCGCGGCACGTGCTCTTGGAGAGGCATCGGGAACTCTTCAGGAGGGACTGGGTTCACTTAACGGAGGTCGGGATTGACATGTTCAATCTGCTCCTGCAGGAGCAGATTGAATTTGCGGTAGCACGTTGGAGAGCAAACCAAAGGTAAGGAGTCACCTTTGGATTGCTTGTGGCGGAGGTCCCTTTGCTAGAGGAGGTGGTCTTGGTTGGTGGGAGGGGTAACGCAAGGTGGCTTGGTCTGGCTTTCGCGGGAAAGCCAGCTGGCACAAGAGGATTGGAAAAGATGGACATTGGATTGGCACATAAGCCCAAGGGACTCCTGAGTCAAGGCGCGGCTAGGAGTTTTGGTTTCGTGCAGGGTGGTTGCCCCTCCTCGTTATGGCTCCTAGCAAAGGGATGAAGAGCTGAGTTTTGGTTTTGTTTACGCATGTATGTATTCTGTTATTATGTTATTGTACATATATGCTGTATATTGATGTGACTTATTCATTTGGAGTTCTTGTAATTTTGGATGTTTTTTGTTCAATTGTTGTTTTATTGTTAATATTTTATATATTCATGTGTCACTTGGGTTGGTGGCCGATACTTAATAAATATGTATCATTCCAACTACTGTGTCAGTTCGTCGGAGTAGTGAGTAAGTGTATGTTGGAATGAAAGTAAAAAGTGGGGTATCGGTCACTGTGTTATTATGGGGGGGGAGGTGATATTGGGTATAGTGGGGTGGGGAGGGGTGAGTGTAGTTAAGGGGGAGCAGAGTGAACGCTGCTAGGTCAAGCATTTATACGGGGATTGTTTATTGCCGAAGGTTCCAGGAGGAAAAGACTTTCCTCTCAAAAACTCCTTACCCTCCACACCAATCTAACCAAGGCTCAATCAACCTATAAAACATCACTCACACAGGAACACTTTACTACAGTACAAAACTTAAAATTAGAAATACGTTCCCTACAAACCCTCCAACTCGAGAAGAGCCTTAGGTGGTCTAGACAGCTTTTTTTTCGAGAGGGGAAACAAACCTCACACCATATTAGCCCGAAAACTGAACCCCAAATCCTCCCAGCAACTGATTTACTCCATGAAAGACTCAGAGGGTATAGTACACTACGACCCACAGAAAATTGCTCAGATTTTTTCTGATTACTACTCCCAATTGTATAGCTTACCAGACCTATCCAAGAAACCCTCCTTCTTTCCTAAACTTGATGCATTCCTCTCTCAACTCAACCTCCCAACCCTTACAGAGGATCAACTTACCCTACTAAACGCCCCAATTTCAGACACTGAAATCCTTGAAGTCCTAAAGCTTCTTCCCTCCTCTAAAAGTCCTGGACCAGACGGCCTCCCCTACTCATACTATAAAACATTTAAAACTGAATTAGTCCCACACTTAGTCAAACTGGCGAACAATATACTCCAAGGAGACCAACCCCCCTCCACCATTTTAGCCTCTCTACTCACAGTAATACCTAAAGAAGAGAAAGATCCCCAACTCCCTCAAAGCTACCGACCCATCTCCCTTCTAAATTCAGATCTGAAAATTATAACAAAGGTTATGGCTAATCGCCTAAATCAACCAAGTGGGATTTATTCTAGGGCGCCAAGCTGAGGATAATACCAGAAAAGCTATAAATCTTATTTCACTCATGAGTCAAAGTGGGAGGCCTTCTCTGCTCCTAAGTTTGGATGCAGAGAAGGCCTTTGATAGACTATCTTGGCCTTTTCTATTCAGGGTATTGGAACACCAAGGTTTTAGGGGACCCTTCCTTACCTTACTTAAATATCTATACTCTACCCCATCCACTTCAATCAAACTTCCTTTTTCCCCCATACAACCCCTTCTAATACTGAATGGCACCCGTCAAGGATGCGCCCTCTCCCCCCTATTATTTGCCATAAGCATCGAACCTTTAGCCTCAGCAATCAGGCTGAATCCAAATATACATGGGGTCCGCCAAGGCAGCCATGAACACAAGATATCTTTATTTGCGGACGATGTCCTACTTAAATCACACAACCTCTTATCTCTCTCCCGACACTACACTCCACTATAAAAGAATATGAATCTCTCTCAGGTTTTAAACTAAATCAGGACAAGACAGAGGCCCTCCCTATTAAAATACCCCCCACTATACTATCCTCCCTAAAAGCCCACTACCCCTATAGATGGAAAACCCACGCCCTCAAATACCTAGGAATATACCTTACACCTACATACTCCACATTATATAAGCAAAATTATCCCACTCTCATTCAAACAATACTTAAAGACCTACACAAATGGACCGCTTATAAAATTTCCTGGATGGGGAGAATATACTCCCTAAAAATGAACATCCTTCCACGCCTACTGTACCTATTCGAAACCCTACCAGTCCACGTACCCTCAGCTCAGCTCTCTAAACTACAAACTGAATTTTTTAAATTCATATGGAACCACAAGCACCCCAGAGTTCATAAGTCAATCCTTCTATCCCCACGAGAATCGGGAGGACTGGGAGTTCCCCACTTGAAATTTTACTACCAAGCTACTCATCTCAGACAGCTAACTGAATGTACTAGTCCAAGAGTATATACCAAATGGGGCCTAATAGAAGCCACAAGTATCCTACCAACCTCCTTAGCTTCACTTATTTGGTCAACATCCCCCCCAAAACTCCCCACCCCCCTCCCCCCCCCCCCACACCAATACACTACCCACCATATCCTTCTCTACTCATATATGGAGGAACACTGTAATAGCTGCCCGTCTTGGATCCACTCCTTCCCCGCTCTTCCCAATACTGGGAAATCCGTCTTTTCCTCCTGGAACCTCAAAACAATTAATGGCTCGCTGGTTCAACCTAGGCTATTTTAGCCTTAAAGATTGGATTAACCCACTGACGGGTAAAATTTAAGATAAAACAACACTAGAAGAAAGGATTTTGTTTTCTCCTCAAATATACCTAGAATACTACCAGATTAAACACTTTCTCCAACGAACTACTAAAGGAGCTACTGTAACTCCCTCCTGGACACAATTTGAACATCTATGCGACTTTAGAGGACACCAAAAGGGTCTGATATCACAAATTTATTCCCTTTTACATACCAAATCAAACTCACTCACCCCCTCCCATCCTTATATGACCAAATGGGAATCTACCTTATCCACCTCTATTACCTTAGAGGATTGGATGGACATATGGGAGAATGCTAAACATAGTTCGATATGTGTACAGATAAAAGAAAAAATATATAAGATCCTCTACCATTGGTATTTAACCCCGGATAGACTCTTCAGAATATATAATGGACCTTCTGATTTATGCTGGAGAGGGTGTGGACACGAAGGCACCCTTGCCCATATTTTTTGGTTCTGCCCTCTAATCAATACACTATGGACAGACACCCAATCTCTTATACTCTCCGTCACTGATATGCCAATTCCTCATGACCCCCTTTATATGTTATTGGGAAAGACCCTATCTGGTGTTCCCTCACACTCAATGCGATTAATTACCCACATATTGACAGCCACCAGACTCTCCAAAGCAGCTGCATGGAAACAGATAGCCCCACCTACAATTTCAGAGGTAAAAACCAAAATTACATGGTATAAAACTATGGAAAAAATGACAGCTTCTCTGAGGGACTCTGAGGATAGATTCCAAAAGGTCTGGGATCCATGGACTTTTAATTCCTCAGACTACATACCTCCTTGAAAAGGGACACCGGTCATTCATCCCTCCCTGAAACTGATCAGAACTCTAACTACTATAATCTATCCTCTATGCCCCTCCAAGGGATTCGTTTTATTCACTCTTTTTTAGGCCCTCCCTCCCTTTTAACTTCAAATAGCCGTAACCTCCTATGAGATAACATCTAAAGCTGTTATACAGGTTCCCTGACCATCGTGACTCACTTAGACCTGTTGTTCATTAGTTCCTTAATCTTGTTCTTTTATTCTGTGTTTTTTCTACTGGTTGACCATTAACAATAGCCATAATCTACTTCCCCTTATTCCTTCCCCATATCCCCCCTCCCCAACCACACCCCCTTCCCTTCTTCCCTTCCCCTCCCTATACAACTCTGTCTACTCCCTCAAGACTATAATTTCACTACCAGTGTGCACCCACTAGAGTAGATAAATGTACGAGTCACATGAAGACTGGCTGAAGATCCTGTTATCTTATGGTCGTTTGACCACTGAATCTGAAAATTTGTATTATCTGCCTACTAGTTGTCATTCTCTTCACGGTCTTTGTGTACCATTATGATTGTTCAATAAAAAAACAGTGTTACAAAAAATCAATTGTGCTGTTCACAGTGCCCACGTTGCGTTACATAGTAACGCAGCACGTTTAAACAAAGTGCTGCTTGCTGTACGTTATACTGGACTAAGCCACGTTAGACTGTTTGCACATGCTCAGTAATGTTGGAGGAGGAGGTCTCCCCTCCTCCTCAGCAGCCAGCCACATGGCTAATTAATATTCACTGCGTTGTGGTGACTCTTGGTGGGACTGTAGTGTTGTCTGGATCATGAACGAATCGTTCATTTGATCTGGATCTTTTTGTGAGTCGAATCATCCGGATCATCACAATGAAAGATTTGGTTCACAGTGGATGTCTAGCTGGAAGAAACAGGAACATACAGAATGTACAGTGCAGGGAAAGTCCTGTCCTGCTCATCATTTCACCCAGTCTGCTCCCCTAGTAAAATGATTCAAATGATTTGGTTCAAAGATCCGGATCTTTTCAACGATCCGATTCAAATGATCCGAATCCTTAAAAAGATCCGGACTTCCTATCACTAACCTGGATTGGCTGCTTTGAGAGCTGCATAACACAGCTCAATCTGACGTCCAACTTCAACACCACCATGCGTTGCTTTAGGGGCATGTTATGCGACCATAACGTCCCCTAAAACACAACGTCTTGGTGGAAAAGTAGCCTAAAGCTGACCTGGAGGAAGACAGCTAAAGCAGGCCATACTAATATGATCGAATCTGCCGGAAATCTACAGCAACACAAGCCACATCGATCATAATTTTGATGGAGTTGCTGCAAAAATCAATTGAAATTACGATTGTATCAGATGGAAAATGTAGTTCAATTGGGCGTGGCAGGGGAGCAGCAGTAGCTTTGCACTGTATTAATCTCTTTCTGATCAGATTCAGATCAGACGAATTGATCTGTTACCTCACCTGTCATAAGGACATAGTGGGGATAGCTAAAAAGTTCGTTTTATACAGGCTCCACAGTGACGCATTTTTCTCCTGATTTACGCCTCCAGAGATCTTCAAGTATCTCCAATGACAATCTCCTGGGTGATTCATAAAAACATTGGAAAAGAGCTCTGGGGCTTTCTGAAAAGTGACTGGATAAAAAGTGATTGTGCCTTGAATACTTGCATGTCATATATGTGTCATGAAAAAAACAAAAGAAGTGTGGAAATAGATAACCTGTTGCTTATTCTACAAACAAAATCTAAAATGGCCTGGATACATTTGTTGGTACAGTGATTTTTTTCAAAGTACTTTTTTTCCTTAAAGCCTCAGGCTCAGTTTTTATAATGCATGTTGTCTGGGGTGCGCAAAGGGAAAATATGAGCATTATTACTTTCTTTCTCTTGTCTGGCTGGTTTTGCAATGGTAACTGCCCATGCTAATGACAGATACTTCTTGGCTGGAACTCCTCCCCATTCTATCACCACCCACATGAGGCAGGCAGGGAGGAGGCGGGAGGGGAGTCCAGTCAGTCTTTTAGGGTCAGGTCCCACTTGAGCGGATGCAAAGCAGGCAGTTAAGTGAATCCGCTAAGCAGATACACACCGTCCATTTTGCATTCACTCTGCACCATCTACTCCCTGTCCACCTGTCTGAAGCGATTGCCACTCACGTGTCCCGCTGCTGATCGCTGCTGCTCGGTCCCTCTGCTCGGAGGCAGGAAGTAGCATGGGGCAGGATGCAATAGACCAATTCTCCCTAGCAACAGGGAGAATTTTCATTGGTCCACCATAGACCAATGAGAATTATCGCTGTTGCTGAGGATTCCCATTGGTCTCTTGCAGCCCAGTGGAGAGCCCCATGTTTCTGGCGGCCACTGGGCTGAGTACAGGGACTGAGTAGCGGCAATTGGTGGCGGGACATGTCGGCTGTAGCCTGCTGTAGCCCGAGGCAGATGCGTCACCCCCATAAACTATATGAGGAATGCATCCGCCTACCCAGGATTATCACTGACAGCACAGAAGTGTGGTTCACTTACTCCAACTGATCCCACGGATCCGATGCAGAGTGACGAATGTGAATGGCTCCTATTTATAAAATAGGAGCTGTTCACTGTCAGTTTAGCAATGAGCGGAGAATGGACAAAAAAATGTCCGTTCTCCACACAAGTGGAAACACAGCTTAAAGTGAGTGTCCAAGCAAAATAAAAAAAAGATCTACTTATCTAGGGCTTCCACCAGCCTGTGGCAGTCGTTCTGTGCCCTCGCCGCAGCTCTGGAGGCTCCCGGTCTTCTCCGCTGCAGAACCTGACCTGGTCGGGTTCCGGGTCGGCGTCTTCTGCGCTCCACGGCGTGGGTCACGTGGTCCGGCCGACGACATCAGAACTGTACTGCGCGGGCGCAGTAGTTCTGCATTTGCACAGTACCGTCCTGATGACGTCAGATGGACCACGTGACTCGCAGAAGACGCCGACCCGGGAACCCGACCTGGCGAGGTCGGCTGCACTAGCGGAGAAGACCGGGAGCCTCCGGAGCTACGGCGAGGGCACAGGATGGCTGCCATGGGCTGGAGGAAGCCCAAGGTAACTGGATCTTTTTTTTAGGTCTGCTTGGATGTTTCCTTTTTAAGTCTGAGCATATACTGTAGGTGACCTATCATCTCACCGTGCATTGCACTGGAGGGAGCTAAGGGAGGAGGAGTGGGTGAGGTAAGGTGATGTGTATAGAGGAAGAAACCCCTTACTCTGCTGACAGCTCTTTATTTTTGCACAGATCCCTGGATCACATCAAAGACTCTTCCAAAGTGAACAATTGCTTGAAATATGAAAATTGTGTGAGTAATGGCATAATCTGCTATGTACATTTACTAACAATGAAGAATCTGGGAGGGTGAAGTAGGACTTAAATTAGTATCATGTATCTCCAATCATGTAGTCAGTCATTTAGCCAGTTTAAATAAGGGAACTTATTCACTCTGCTATTTGGCATCATTATATGTATCACACTGAACAAGCCTTAAGTCCATGCAGAGAACAATGAATAATCTCAAGATTATCAAGACATTCTGGAACAAAATGTACTATCCAGTGTCAGAAAGCTCTGCTTCCATCTCAGGTCATGGACCCTCCAACAGAGTAATGACCCAAAATACAAGGCGAAAAGCACCCAGGAATGGCTAATCACAAAACATTGGACTATTCTAAAGTGGATTTCTGTGTGCTCTGACTTGAATACTATTGAACATCTATGAAAAGAACTGGAGCATGCAGCCTTCAAACCTGACACAGCTAGAGCATTTGCTCTGAGCAGGTGGCCCAAAACACCAGTTGACAGGCGCCAAAGTCTCATTCAGAGCTTCAGAGATTGGTTGTTTGCAGTGATTGCCCCTACAGGTTGTGCAAGGTTTTATGTTTTCCCATTCCATTTTCATTTGTGTCATAACTTAAAATATTATGTTGAATCAGCACTCTAAAGCAAAGTTTAATTTAGTTATAGAATAAACATTCATGGGTGCCTAATCCCTTGGCACTCCCTTAGCTGTTCCTTATACAATACAATACAATAACATTTCTACAGCGCATTTCTCCCATAGGACTCAAAGCGCTTAGGCTCTCTCAGATTCAGTATTTGGTAGTAGGATGAAGTATTCACACAACAAAAAGTTATATTTCTGCAAATGGGAAACTGAACAGGTGGGTTTTCAGTCTGGATTTAAACACGTCCAGGGAAGGAGCTGTCCTGATCTGCTGAGGTAAGGAGTTCCAAAACGTAGGAGCAGCATGACAGAAGGCTATGGGACCAAAAGTTTCCAAGTGGAAAAGACAAGATTATTAGATTATTAGAACCTGTGGATCTGAGATTGCAGGGATCGCTACGCAGCTGTAACATTTCTTTCATGTATACATATAGACCAGATCACAATTTTTATTGTAGGTCTATTTTGTAGGAGAACCTACGATACTAGCTTCCGTGTTACCTACCTTGGCAGATTTGTGAGTTTTTTGATGCCATCTGTCCCCCTCTTTTGTATGGGATGGAAAATGTGTTATATATATAATATTTTACTTTGTGTCCTTATCCCTCACCCTCCAGCCCATTTAGACTGCTGATTGTGGATTTATATTTTTCTTCCATGTGTTTCAAATTTACCTTATCGCCTTTATATTAATCCCCTACATTGGTTACTGTAAAGCATTGTGTTTTTTTTATATAACTGAATCCCCTCTGACCTTTAACGCTGGTTTCATTGTTTAGTAAAGTTGCCATGGTTACTGTCTACCCAATGTCGCTGTTGTAATATGAGGCGGCATACTAGGGAAGGGTTTCTTGCATCAGACCCCGCACGCTGTTTTGTTTGGAGGGGGGTTACCACGGCAACGTTTGTGTTCCAGCGTCTGACGTGGTACGCAATACGAGGCCATCCTCCCGCATAGAGGATGTGACGTTAGCGCCTCAATGCGTTCTATACGGAAATACTTCCGCATACGTCAGCGCATGCCTCTACGTTGATTGGCCGCTGCGTAGGCGAGGGGAGAAGCTCCGTGGACCAATCGGAGAGCTCCGTTTGCGGAGCTGTAGTTTCTTTAGCGTTTCCAGGATACATATGTTAGGAAAGAGGTCTACCTTCCCTTGAGACTTAAGGTGATGGAAGAGGTTTGACCTAATGTATTTTTTTGGGAATGAACGTGCTTTACAGGGGGATATATACCAATATAGGATTTGATTCATCCATATTCCTATTGGTGGATGGGATGAGTGACAGCATTTTTATCTAATTACATGCTGGCCCAGCAGTGTGGAGTGTTGGGGGAGGTCCCGGGGGAGGTCCCGGGGGAGGTGGGTTATTAGCCACACCCCCATGCAGGGTATATAAGGAAGGAAAGCTGCCATTTGTGTTTGGCTGCTAATATGTTATGAGCTATAGGCCATACTCTACATTAGTTTAATTATGTAACTTTGCACCTTATCACTAATTTCACTTTAATGTCACTTGTCCCTTGAAAAAGCTTCGTCCAGAAGTGAAACATGTCGGGTTTTGTGGTGGGGGTTGTGTGATTTTATAATTATTGGTATTGTCAATTGGCCTGGGTTACTTGGTGACCCGTTCATTACTGACAGTGTAGGCCTCACAATACCTTTAGAGTATGTGTATTGTCAGTCAGACCTATTTTATATTTTGAAATAAAAGTTATATTTTATCGCAGATTCAGTATAGAGGGACGTATTGTTGTGTTTATCTAGTTCAGGTTTTGTTGTATATTTAAAAGTGTTTAGGTGTCCTGACACCTAGTCCCCAAACTCTGAATTATACTTAATCGATATGGCAGGCTTCCTAGATACTATCCCTGACATTGATAAACTTATTGCTGAAGCCAAACAGGTCTTTTCCTTGGAGGAGCCTAATCAGGCCACCCCCTCTGTGAATGCTACACCAGATTCGGAAATAAATGAAGCATTTAGGACTATTTTTAATATTTACAAGGAACATAATAGAAGTTGGTGGGAAATAACAAGTTTTAATACATACTTGAAAGAAAAAATAACAGTACGAGGTCTTAGAAATTTAGTCACCCCCCATAAACATACGGACAATAGCGAATTTATGGAGGGATGGAACAGTCTAAAAACCAAACAAAGTCTTGAACTAATGGCATATCTGAGGGATTTTGAGCTGAAAGAACTAGAAAAGATAAATAAAAAATTGGCAGATGAACACAAGAAGGTCTTAACCTTCAAGACACATCCAGTATATAAAGATCTAGAGGAAAGATTACAAAATAAAGTCCAAAGTCACAAAGAGTCCATTAAGAGTAAAAAACATAAAAAATACACTCGAGACTGTAAAGACTTCAAGTTTAACAAGGTAAATGATTGGGGTCGCACCCCAAAGAAACCTACACCGAAACCACCTGCAGGACAGACAGATACGGAAACAGATACCAATACTGAGTCGGAAAGCGAGCATAATTCCGAATCAGAATCAGGGGAAGTGAACAAACCCCCGAAAAAACCAAAAGGGAGGGGCAAACCAAGGGGTCAGCAACCGAGACCAGTGGGCACTCCGAGAGATTTGCGCAACAGAGACAAGTGGGGATACAAACCCAGGTACTGGAAACAGAGGGAGGAGGAATGGTGATGGATTCGGTGATTCATGACAGAATGAAAATTATTAATTTGACTGACTATGTTCTAACCGAGACAGAAATGAGTGTTTTATCAAAGGGCCTTTCATTTGTACCCTCTCCACAGTTTGACTTATTTGAGGCCGTGAAGGACATTAATTTGTTTGCCAGAAAATTAGCTATAAAAAAGTTTATGAGTACCCCGAGTGCACAGAGTAGAAGCGAATATAGAAGAGATGAAGAAGCTCTTGCCAACCTCAATGATCTGCTCGAGGAAAATGCCACAGGAGAAGTGTATAAATGTACACCAGTCAGTAATTTACAAGTAAAAAGTAAATTTTGTCCATCCATTAGCCAATATTCCTCCATTCAGACATTTGTGGATGTTGTCACCAAGGAATTGGAGGAGTTGGCGAGAGGGAGAAATGGGAACAGGGATGTGATAAGTAATCTTACCCCCAATGAGCAAAAGGCACTCAAAGACCTTTCGGACAATAGCAATATTATTATTAAAAAATCTGACAAAGGTGGCAATATCATGGTTATGTCAAGAGCAGGCTACATTGAGATGTGTAATAAGTTGCTTAACGATGATAGGCAATATCGGAAACTCAAATATAATCCAACGATTAAATATCAGACTGAATTTGAAGCTCTACTGAAATTGGCACGAGATAACGAGATCTTGGATAAAGGAGACTTTGAATATATTAACACCAAGCATCCCACTGTTCCAGTGTTTTATGCACTCCCAAAGGTTCATAAAAATCTATTGACACCACCAGGTAGACCGACTGTTGCGGGAAATAACAGCTTGACTGAAAACGCGAGCAGATATATAGATTTTTTTCTTAGACCTTTTGTGGAAAGTCTTCCATCATACCTTAGGGATACTATGGATCTACTTAACAAATTACATGACATCAAAATAAATGATAACACCTGGCTGGCATCATTGGATGTGGAGTCCCTCTATAATAACATACAACATAATTTGGGGATCGAGTCAGTGGACTATTTCCTTAAATCACGCAGTATTCATGTCAGGGAGCACTCCCTGTTTATTCTTGACCTTCTGAGATACATACTCACGCATAACTATTTCCTTTTCCAAAACCAGTATTTTTTACAGGAGAGGGGCTGTGCTATGGGGACGGCGTGTGCCCCCTCATATGCCAACCTCTTCCTGGGTTGGTGGGAGGATGTTTATGTATTTGGTGAGGATCTGGCAGTGTATGCTTCACACGTCCTTTTCTGGGGCCGTTTCATAGATGATGTGTTCATTGGTTGGTTGGTTAACAGTCTGGATGCAGTATTCTGTATCAGCTGTAGGCGGTACAAGTCCTTTTTTGGAAAGCCAGTATAGAGAGCATTGCAGTAGTCCAGTCCGGATGTAATGAAGGCATGAAAAATAAGGTTGGTAGATCTTCTGGGAGGGGGGGGGGGGGGTGTGAGGTGCTTGATTTTTGCGATGTTCTTCAGGTGAAAATAAGATGATTTCACCACAGCAGAGATGTGAGTTCTGAAGTTTAAATCCCCATCAATTAGAACTCCCAGGCTACGCACATGATCAGAGCTGTGTAGATCCGTGCCTTCTATTCCCAGTGGTGAAGACTGCAGGTTAAGTTGTTTTGTTGTCATGCGCTGCCCTCCGATCAGAAGGAACCCTAGTTTTGTCTGCATTTAGTTTAAGCCAGTTCTCACTCATCCATTGCTGTATTTCGCCTATGCAGGCATTTATAGTTGGAGTTGCATCTGTCACACCAGGCTTGAAGGAAATATATAGTTGGGTGTCATCAGCATAGCAGTGGTATGTCAGGCCATGTTTTTGGATTCGTTTTCCAAGCGGTAACATGTAAATCATGAAAAGCAGGGGAGAAAAGATTGAGCCCTGGGGCACCCCATACTTAAGTGGTACAGAGGTAGACAGGAAGGGCCCCTGTCACGGACGATTGCGGGGACGCAGGCGCGTCCTGGAACCGCCCGTGAAGAAAAGAACGATCGCACTCAATTCCTGCATCGATTGCGCTTCAAAACGGTACAATCTGGGTTGAGTGTGTAGGGACAGCTGAAGTCCTTTTCTTAGCAAAGAGAGCACCATTCCAAAGGCTGGATGGCTCTTTTGATATGCTAATGAGCCTGAGCCTAATCTGCCCCAGAGAGTCCCTGGCTTCAAGCTGTGCTGATGGCCCATCCATCAGGTATAAGGTGACAAGCACCATGGCAGGAGCAATCTAGTTGGGCTAAAAGCCAGACCCACTGGCTCATTCCCAGCAGGGGAGGCGACACCTCGCTGGCTGCTCCAAACTTCAAAGAGCCTTTGCCTGGGAATAACCTGAGTCTCATAGCAAATCCATAACTTCCCAGATCTGTCATATTTCTGGGGTTCCTGAGATGGCAGCTTCACCAAACGTGGGGGAAGTGTAGCATGAGCCCCGGTGCTGGTTCTGAGGAAGTTTCAGAACATTCTGAGGTAAGGACTGCCAGTTAGGCAGTTTGAAAAGGCCCTGATGATACCACAGGGGTCCCACCCCTCATGTCTGGTATCAGGGCGCTGGGTAAATCGAGACAGACCTAAAAATGTTAATAAATCTGCCCTGACCTGTACGGTTCTGTGAGATAGAGCCCATATATGGGTAGATATGATTTCTAGCCCCAGTACAAGGGGAGGGCTCATCTCATCTTTGAAGGGGGTGTATGGCTCCCCGCCCTCACTCCCTCCTACTGAAGCAGGGCATAAGAATGGCTGAGGACCCAAACTCAGGGTCCTCCACACTGAACCATCTTGCACTCATCAGATGCCAGCTTGAGGATATGCTGGCATCCACCTGGTCTGAACTCTGAACTCTGGACTTTGAAACCAAGAACTTTATGATTCTTCCCACAATAAGGACATCTTTCCAGGAACTAAGTATTTTTCTCCCTTCTTTTATTTTTCATACTGGCTATTACTGTCTTAATAATTGTGATTTTTAACAATTGTCTGTATATATTAATTATTTATATTGCGTGAATAAACGACTTTCTCCAAGTCATTCACTTTCCGCTACCCTGCTTATCAGCACACACAGAAATGATCCCGGGTCTCTGAAGATACGCTACTGTTTGTTTGTTGTTGGCTAGACAGAATATCGTGTGTTTAACCGTTTTATTCGCAGGATTAGTCAGTCAGTTAGTGGGCCCCACGGTCCCATGATAACCGCGGTGGTGGCAGTTTACTCTGAACCAGTGGGTGAAGTGGTAATCACCCGTGTCTCACAGGCTCCCTTCTGAGTTGTCTGCGGCTAATTCTTAACGGTTCCTGCGCATTGACTGCGACCAGAGTTCGCACGATCCGTGCGCTGGCACCGTTTAGAAGGCTAAGTGCGGTCAGCCACAAGGGCTCATGTGACAGTGTTAGGCAGCGATTGGGACCTGTGTTGTGCTGAAAGTATCTGCGATAGCGCTAGCGCTATCGAGAAACGAACTAATTCGTTGGTGTAGCTGGAAGGCAATATATTTTTTATATATACAGAGAGACTGTGTAGCCAGTACCCCTCCCCAAAAGTTTTATTTTATTTGGCGTGGAAATGTCCGGGAACTACAAGAAAATGTGCCTGGCGGACCTGCAAAATCTTTGCCAAGAGAGAGGCATTGATGTCGGCCGCAAGAAACAAGGGGACCTGGTAACGGAATTGTTTCAATGGGATACCCAGCAACTGCAGGAGCTGGATGTGTCTGCTGAGGTAGACGCTGACCCATCTGACTCAAGGCAAGGGGAACCAGAGACTGAGACTCCTGACCGTACAGAGGTTGTGCATCCTGAGGGCCCTGCATCAACAGTTACGCAAGAGAATGTCAGTGTGGACCCCAACCCCAAAGTTTCTGAAAATACTCGCCCGGAACTGGCCAGTATTGGACTGTTCAGGGGTGCTGACCCGGTAATGCAGCAGGCATTACAAAAGCTGATGGAGACTGACCTGGACAAGTACATGCAGTACATGGAAGCCCGCGAGGAGCGAGAACGCCAATCTGCAGAACGCAAGGCTGCTGCTGCTGCTGCTGCTGCAGAACGCCACGCGGAGAGGGATGCCGCTGAGCGAGAACGGGAGCGCCAACGACAGCATGAGCTAAACATGGCAAAAGTGCAACAGGCCAGCCGGAGTTCACCGCCCAGCCTCCCTGCTGAAGGAGCTGCAGCACCCGTAAGTGAAAAATTTAAATTTGCTAATATCGAGAAAGACACAGACATTGACTTGTTTTTGCGATCTTTCGAAAAAGCATGCCGTCAGTATCGTCTGTCCCAAGACCAGTGGGCCAGACATCTGACACCTTTGCTGCGCTACAAAGCGCTTGATGCTTTCGCAGAATTGCCTGCGGAAAAGGATAATGATTATGCTGCTATAAAAGACGCTATCATTACTAAGTACCAGCTGACGCCAGAAGCCTATCGGAAAAAGTTTAGGGCCTGGCAGAAAAAGTCTTCTGATTCGTACCGAGATGTGCCCAGCAGCTTGCTCACCACACTCCGCCAGTGGATGCTAGGCCTCACCAAAGGGTCTTATGGCATCCTGGAGGACTTGATAGTCCTCGAACAATTTCTGAACATTTGCCCTGCTGATGTACGACAGTTTGTGTTAGAACGCAGGCCGGCTTCAGCCACTGTCGCTGCAGACCTTGCTGAGACTTTTGCAACTACCCGGGTGGCTGATACCCGCAGAACTGTCCCATCCAGCTGGAGAGGAGGTCAGCCCAATACCTCGGCAGACCCTCCTGCCCCTGTGAGCCGTCCGCCACAGAGGCCACCCAGCGCAGCTGCTGCACCCAGGCCTGCAACGCCTGGAGAGGTCACCTGTCACTACTGCCGCCAGCCCGGACACATTAAGTTCGACTGCCCGGAGCGGAGACAGACACCACCAGCACCTGGATCATCTGCATCACCTGTACCTCACCCACAGCAGAGGCAACCCGCCAGCGAACCACAGCCTGGATCATCAGATTTTGTCCTGTTTGCACGCGGACAGGAAATCCGCGACCGAACCGACCAGCAGCAACTTGTTAGAGTGAACGGCAAAGTTGTCACCGGATTTCGAGACACCGGAGCTGACATCACGTTAGTTCACTCACATCTTGTGCCAAAGGAGAGCATCAGCTCCAGCCGATCCCTTGCCCTTACTGGAGTAGAGGGCACCCTTTTCCACATAGCCCACGCAAGAGTGAAGCTGGATTGGGGAGTGGGAGGGGTCCACGAAAGGGTTGTTGGGGTTATGAAGGATCTCCCGGTCCCTGTGTTGCTGGGGACTGATTTGGGCAAGCTTGTGTCCTACTATGAACCTGCCACGACCGCCTTGTCGCTCACGGAAGGAGACGGACTCTCCACCCACCACCAGGTACTTTATACACTTGGGGGAGCACCAGGGGGAGGTGGGTTGAATGTGCCCAGTTCAAGGGTACCAGGTTCAATAGTGCCTGCTTCAAAGGCACCTGAGTTTGATGTACAGACTGTCTGTTGTGATGATGCTGTAACTGTACCTGAGTTTCTTGTACAACCTGTCTGTAATGAAAAAATGTCTATACCTGTCAATGTCATTACTGCATGCAATGATGATTTGAGTAATGCCCGTCTGTGCCATTCTGACAGTGTACCTGTGCTAGCAGTACCGCGCAGCTGCACTGCTCAGAACCCGAGCTCAGAACAGGTGGAGGGGGTTCCGGCCTCCTCCCCCTCCTCTGACCGCAGGGATGAGACCTTTCAGCCGCTGGCCTCGTGTGACATGAGCCAGTTGGCTGAAACTGACAGCGCCATATTCTCAGCCGCACTACAAAGTGACCCAAGCCTGGAGGTGCTCAGGCAGCAAGCCGCTGAGCCCCTCGCAGACGGGGCCGCTTTCAAGGTGTACTGGGAAGGTGGGAGACTGTACAGTGAGTCTGTACAGCCCCCTACAGGTAGATCCCATGCGGATACCAAGTGGCTTGTAGTCCCGAGTGCGTTCAGGGGACATGTGCTGAAATCCGCACATGGTAATCCTCTGACAGGGCACTCGGGTGTCCGCAAGACACTCGCCGGTATTCGGAACCAGTTTTATTGGCCCCGGATGAACAGGGATGTAGCAAACTACTGCAGGGCATGTGCCGTCTGTCAGGAGCTGGGAAGGTCCAGGGATTCCCGCGGGGTTCCCTTAGGTCCACAGCCACTCAGCAGGGGAACCCTGCGTGGGCTGGCTGTTGACCTAACCAACCCACTGCCCGTTGTCAGCAGTCCCGGCAGACACCACGTCCGACTGCAGTGGCGCAAACGCCCTGTCCAGAACGGTCCATGTTGGGTCAACCCTGAGGGTAGCAGACCGCGACCGGTCCAGGGGAACCGAGCCACAGGCTCCAATAGGTTTTCCCGCCGTACCGGCAACTCGAGGCCCGTCAGCCAGGTTAGCGGCGCCGCCACACATCTTGCGGATGAGTGGCTAAGCCACGGACAAGGGGGAGGGCTGTCACGGACGATTGCGGGGACGCAGGCGCGTCCTGGAACCGCCCGTGAAGAAAAGAACGATCGCACTCGATTCCTGCATCGATTGCGCTTCAAAACGGTACAATCTGGGTTGAGTGTGTAGGGACAGCTGAAGTCCTTTTCTTAGCAAAGAGAGCACCATTCCAAAGGCTGGATGGCTCTTTTGATATGCTAATGAGCCTGAGCCTAATCTGCCCCAGAGAGTCCCTGGCTTCAAGCTGTGCTGATGGCCCATCCATCAGGTATAAGGTGACAAGCACCATGGCAGGAGCAATCTAGTTGGGCTAAAAGCCAGACCCACTGGCTCATTCCCAGCAGGGGAGGCGACACCTCGCTGGCTGCTCCAAACTTCAAAGAGCCTTTGCCTGGGAATAACCTGAGTCTCATAGCAAATCCATAACTTCCCAGATCTGTCATATTTCTGGGGTTCCTGAGATGGCAGCTTCACCAAACGTGGGGGAAGTGTAGCATGAGCCCCGGTGCTGGTTCTGAGGAAGTTTCAGAACATTCTGAGGTAAGGACTGCCAGTTAGGCAGTTTGAAAAGGCCCTGATGATACCACAGGGGTCCCACCCCTCATGTCTGGTATCAGGGCGCTGGGTAAATCGAGACAGACCTGAAAATGTTAATAAATCTGCCCTGACCTGTACGGTTCTGTGAGATAGAGCCCATATATGGGTAGATATGATTTCTAGCCCCAGTACAAGGGGAGGGCTCATCTCATCTTTGAAGGGGGTGTATGGCTCCCCGCCCTCACTCCCTCCTACTGAAGCAGGGGCATAAGAATGGCTGAGGACCCAAACTCAGGGTCCTCCACACTGAACCATCTTGCACTCATCAGATGCCAGCTTGAGGATATGCTGGCATCCACCTGGTCTGAACTCTGAACTCTGGACTTTGAAACCAAGAACTTTATGATTCTTCCCACAATAAGGACATCTTTCCAGGAACTAAGTATTTTTCTCCCTTCTTTTATTTTTCATACTGGCTATTACTGTCTTAATAATTGTGATTTTTAATAATTGTCTGTATATATTAATTATTTATATTGCGTGAATAAACGACTTTCTCCAAGTCATTCACTTTCCGCTACCCTGCTTATCAGCACACACAGAAATGATCCCGGGTCTCTGAAGATACGCTACTGTTTGTTTGTTGTTGGCTAGACAGAATATCGTGTGTTTAACCGTTTTATTCGCAGGATTAGTCAGTCAGTTAGTGGGCCCCACGGTCCCATGATAACCGCGGTGGTGGCAGTTTACTCTGAACCAGTGGGTGAAGTGGTAATCACCCGTGTCTCACAGGCTCCCTTCTGAGTTGTCTGCGGCTAATTCTTAACGGTTCCTGCGCATTGACTGCGACCAGAGTTCGCACGATCCGTGCGCTGGCACCGTTTAGAAGGCTAAGTGCGGTCAGCCACAAGGGCTCATGTGACAGTGTTAGGCAGCGATTGGGACCTGTGTTGTGCTGAAAGTATCTGCGATAGCGCTAGCGCTATCGAGAAACGAACTAATTCGTTGGTGTAGCTGGAAGGCAATATATTTTTTATATATACAGAGAGACTGTGTAGCCAGTACCCCTCCCCAAAAGTTTTATTTTATTTGGCGTGGAAATGTCCGGGAACTACAAGAAAATGTGCCTGGCGGACCTGCAAAATCTTTGCCAAGAGAGAGGCATTGATGTCGGCCGCAAGAAACAAGGGGACCTGGTAACGGAATTGTTTCAATGGGATACCCAGCAACTGCAGGAGCTGGATGTGTCTGCTGAGGTAGACGCTGACCCATCTGACTCAAGGCAAGGGGAACCAGAGACTGAGACTCCTGACCGTACAGAGGTTGTGCATCCTGAGGGCCCTGCATCAACAGTTACGCAAGAGAATGTCAGTGTGGACCCCAACCCCAAAGTTTCTGAAAATACTCGCCCGGAACTGGCCAGTACTGGACTGTCCAGGGGTGCTGACCCGGTAATGCAGCAGGCATTACAAAAGCTGATGGAGACTGACCTGGACAAGTACATGCAGTACATGGAAGCCCGCGAGGAGCGGGAACGCCAATCTGCAGAACGCAAGGCTGCTGCTGCTGCTGCAGAACGCCACGCGGAGAGGGATGCCGCTGAGCGAGAACGGGAGCGCCAACGACAGCATGAGCTAAACATGGCAAAAGTGCAACAGGCCAGCCGGAGTTCACCGCCCAGCCTCCCTGCTGAAGGAGCTGCAGCACCCGTAAGTGAAAAATTTAAATTTGCTAATATCGAGAAAGACACAGACATTGACTTGTTTTTGCGATCTTTCGAAAAAGCATGCCGTCAGTATCGTCTGTCCCAAGACCAGTGGGCCAGACATCTGACACCTTTGCTGCGCTACAAAGCGCTTGATGCTTTCGCAGAATTGCCTGCGGAAAAGGATAATGATTATGCTGCTATAAAAGACGCTATCATTACTAAGTACCAGCTGACGCCAGAAGCCTATCGGAAAAAGTTTAGGGCCTGGCAGAAAAAGTCTTCTGATTCGTACCGAGATGTGGCCAGCAGCTTGCTCACCACACTCCGCCAGTGGATGCTAGGCCTCACCAAAGGGTCTTATGGCATCCTGGAGGACTTGATAGTCCTCGAACAATTTCTGAACATTTGCCCTGCTGATGTACGACAGTTTGTGTTAGAACGCAGGCCGGCTTCAGCCACTGTCGCTGCAGACCTTGCTGAGACTTTTGCAACTACCCGGGTGGCTGATACCCGCAGAACTGTCCCATCCAGCTGGAGAGGAGGTCAGCCCAATACCTCGGCAGACCCTCCTGCCCCTGTGAGCCGTCCGCCACAGAGGCCACCCAGCGCAGCTGCTGCACCCAGGCCTGCAACGCCTGGAGAGGTCACCTGTCACTACTGCCGCCAGCCCGGACACATGAAGTTCGACTGCCCGGAGCGGAGACAGACACCACCAGCACCTGGATCATCTGTATCACCTGTACCTCACCCACAGCAGAGGCAACCCGCCAGCGAACCACAGCCTGGATCATCAGATTTTGTCCTGTTTGCACGCGGACAGGAAATCCGCGACCGAACCGACCAGCAGCAACTTGTTAGAGTGAACGGCAAAGTTGTCACCGGATTTCGAGACACCGGAGCTGACATCACGTTAGTTCACTCACATCTTGTGCCAAAGGAGAGCATCAGCTCCAGCCGATCCCTTGCCCTTACTGGAGTAGAGGGCACCCTTTTCCACATAGCCCACGCAAGAGTGAAGCTGGATTGGGGAGTGGGAGGGGTCCACGAAAGGGTTGTTGGGGTTATGAAGGATCTCCCGGTCCCTGTGTTGCTGGGGACTGATTTGGGCAAGCTTGTGTCCTACTATGAACCTGCCACGACCGCCTTGTCGCTCACGGAAGGAGACGGACTCTCCACCCACCACCAGGTACTTTATACACTTGGGGGAGCACCAGGGGGAGGTGGGTTGAATGTGCCCAGTTCAAGGGTACCAGGTTCAATAGTGCCTGCTTCAAAGGCACCTGAGTTTGATGTACAGACTGTCTGTTGTGATGATGCTGTAACTGTACCTGAGTTTCTTGTACAACCTGTCTGTAATGAAAAAATGTCTATACCTGTCAATGTCATTACTGCATGCAATGATGATTTGAGTAATGCCCGTCTGTGCCATTCTGACAGTGTACCTGTGCTAGCAGT
Source organism: Hyperolius riggenbachi (assembly GCF_040937935.1). Classification (NCBI taxonomy): domain Eukaryota; kingdom Metazoa; phylum Chordata; class Amphibia; order Anura; family Hyperoliidae; genus Hyperolius; species Hyperolius riggenbachi. The sequence continues at coordinate 366,491,506 of NC_090646.1, forward strand.
ACCGCGCAGCTGCACTGCTCAGAACCCGAGCTCAGAACAGGTGGAGGGGGTTCCGGCCTCCTCCCCCTCCTCTGACCGCAGGGATGAGACCTTTCAGCCGCTGGCCTCGTGTGACATGAGCCAGTTGGCAGAAACTGACAGCGCCATATTCTCAGCCGCACTACAAAGTGACCCAAGCTTGGAGGTGCTCAGGCAGCAAGCCGCTGAGCCCCTCGCAGACGGGGCCGCTTTCAAGGTGTACTGGGAAGGTGGGAGACTGTACAGTGAGTCTGTACAGCCCCCTACAGGTAGATCCCATGCGGATACCAAGTGGCTTGTGGTCCCGAGTGCGTTCAGGGGACATGTGCTGAAATCCGCACATGGTAATCCTCTGACAGGGCACTCGGGTGTCCGCAAGACACTCGCCGGTATTCGGAACCAGTTTTATTGGCCCCGGATGAACAGGGATGTAGCAAACTACTGCAGGGCATGTGCCGTCTGTCAGGAGCTGGGAAGGTCCAGGGATTCCCGCGGGGTTCCCTTAGGTCCACAGCCACTCAGCAGGGGAACCCTGCGTGGGCTGGCTGTTGACCTAACCAACCCACTGCCCGTTGTCAGCAGTCCCGGCAGACACCACGTCCGACTGCAGTGGCGCAAACGCCCTGTCCAGAACGGTCCATGTTGGGTCAACCCTGAGGGTAGCAGACCGCGACCGGTCCAGGGGAACCGAGCCACAGGCTCCAATAGGTTTTCCCGCCGTACCGGCAACTCGAGGCCCGTCAGCCAGGTTAGCGGCGCCGCCACACATCTTGCGGATGAGTGGCTAAGCCACGGACAAGGGGGAGGGCTGTCACGGACGATTGCGGGGACGCAGGCGCGTCCTGGAACCGCCCGTGAAGAAAAGAACGATCGCACTCGATTCCTGCATCGATTGCGCTTCAAAACGGTACAATCTGGGTTGAGTGTGTAGGGACAGCTGAAGTCCTTTTCTTAGCAAAGAGAGCACCATTCCAAAGGCTGGATGGCTCTTTTGATATGCTAATGAGCCTGAGCCTAATCTGCCCCAGAGAGTCCCTGGCTTCAAGCTGTGCTGATGGCCCATCCATCAGGTATAAGGTGACAAGCACCATGGCAGGAGCAATCTAGTTGGGCTAAAAGCCAGACCCACTGGCTCATTCCCAGCAGGGGAGGCGACACCTCGCTGGCTGCTCCAAACTTCAAAGAGCCTTTGCCTGGGAATAACCTGAGTCTCATAGCAAATCCATAACTTCCCAGATCTGTCATATTTCTGGGGTTCCTGAGATGGCAGCTTCACCAAACGTGGGGGAAGTGTAGCATGAGCCCCGGTGCTGGTTCTGAGGAAGTTTCAGAACATTCTGAGGTAAGGACTGCCAGTTAGGCAGTTTGAAAAGGCCCTGATGATACCACAGGGGTCCCACCCCTCATGTCTGGTATCAGGGCGCTGGGTAAATCGAGACAGACCTGAAAATGTTAATAAATCTGCCCTGACCTGTACGGTTCTGTGAGATAGAGCCCATATATGGGTAGATATGATTTCTAGCCCCAGTACAAGGGGAGGGCTCATCTCATCTTTGAAGGGGGTGTATGGCTCCCCGCCCTCACTCCCTCCTACTGAAGCAGGGGCATAAGAATGGCTGAGGACCCAAACTCAGGGTCCTCCACACTGAACCATCTTGCACTCATCAGATGCCAGCTTGAGGATATGCTGGCATCCACCTGGTCTGAACTCTGAACTCTGGACTTTGAAACCAAGAACTTTATGATTCTTCCCACAATAAGGACATCTTTCCAGGAACTAAGTATTTTTCTCCCTTCTTTTATTTTTCATACTGGCTATTACTGTCTTAATAATTGTGATTTTTAATAATTGTCTGTATATATTAATTATTTATATTGCGTGAATAAACGACTTTCTCCAAGTCATTAACTTTCCGCTACCCTGCTTATCAGCACACACAGAAATGATCCCGGGTCTCTGAAGATACGCTACTGTTTGTTTGTTGTTGGCTAGACAGAATATCGTGTGTTTAACCGTTTTATTCGCAGGATTAGTCAGTCAGTTAGTGGGCCCCACGGTCCCATGATAACCGCGGTGGTGGCAGTTTACTCTGAACCAGTGGGTGAAGTGGTAATCACCCGTGTCTCACAGGCTCCCTTCTGAGTTGTCTGCGGCTAATTCTTAACGGTCCCTGCGCATTGACTGCGACCAGAGTTCGCACGATCCGTGCGCTGGCACCGTTTAGAAGGCTAAGTGCGGTCAGCCACAAGGGCTCATGTGACAGCCCCATAGACACTTTTTGGGTTCTGCTGCCACTCAAGAAGGATTGGAACCACTGAAGAACTATGCCATCAATGCCGCAGTATTCCTGTAGCCTATTTATCAAGCAAACTGGAAGACAAGGAAAGTCTGGCACTATGGTTTATTCGTGCAGCAGGTGGCAAAAAAAAGTGATGCAACATACATTCAAAAAGAAGCATGTGTGGCTGAATAAGCATCAAAAAACATCACAAGGTGTTACGCTGTACCTGGGTGTAGAGGAGGTGGCAGGTGTGGGCGCCAAGAAGGTGCACGGTCCTTAGGAACGTTTCGCTAGGCGGTTGCCAAGCTTCATCTGAGGTGTGCACAAGTGACTGGAGCAACATCGGGGCTATAAATGCGCGTTTGAGGTGCGCTTCCGTGACTCTGGGGGCCCGCCCTCGATAGATGATTGGTCCGGTGCGCTGCTCCAATAGGAAAGGGGTGGGTGGTGCTCGGCAATTCCTGCGGTTACGCAGGAATAATACCAACTTGGAAGATTTTCTGAACCAAGCTGAAGACCTCAAACAAAGACTCCTCGCGAGAGGATATAATGAACTTGCCCTGGACTGTGCCATCAAAAAAGCTACTATGAGAGATAGATCAGAATTGATCAAAAGAAATAGACAGACTAGGCCCACCAACAATTCAGGAGTGTTTTCTTTTGAATTTTCCCCTATGGCCAAACAAATCAAGTGGGCATTCAGCAAGAACTGGTCACTCCTACTTGAAGACCCAGTTTTGAAGAATAGCCTACCCCCTCAACCATTGATAGCTTTTAAAAGAGCACCTACTATTGGTGACGCCCTGGTACACAGTGACTTTCGAAAAAATCCACAGCGCACTTGGCTGAGCAAATTTACATCCAAAGGCAATTACCGTTGCGGCTTTTGTAAAGCCTGCCATTTAATGAAAACAGGCCGGCTTTTTCAGCTGGGTCCTGTATCTTGTAATGTACCATTTTTTGCCACCTGCAGGACCAGCTACGTGGTCTATGCACTCTGGTGTCCATGCCAACGTTTTTACGTTGGCAAGACAACCAGGATGGTTAAAGAACGCATTTTAGAGCATGTACGCCTACTGCCTAAGGGCAAAGGTTGTCCAAGAATAGTCGAACATATGTCGACTGCTCATCAAAACGACCCTAACCTTTTATCCTTTGCATGCATTGATGTCTGCAACACCCCCCGTAGAGGTGGTGATAAGAAAAAACTGCTGCTCAGACAAGAGGCGCATTGGATTCTGCGCACTAATGCTATGGGTGCGTTTGGCCTAAACGACTATGTTGATCTTGCATGTTTCCTGGACCCGTAGGTTTTTCTCCTCTATTTTCATACCCCTCCAAACTGCCTCTTGTTGCCCTTGTGTTTGCATCATGGTTTTTAACTTATTCCAGTTTTCTTAGTAAACTTCTTTTCTATATACGGTTTTTTGTAGATTTACCCTTTTTGGGACTATTTAACTATTTTGCATTAAAATATGAATAGTATTTGCTAATTGAATACCATGATGTAACCGGACCTCTCCTTTATGCTTAATGTTGTCTGGTGCTCTGACGTCCGACCTCTCTCTCTCTTGAGTGACCTCATAGGTGTCCCACTCATTTCCCTTCCCTTTTCTTTCTTTTTTTTTTTTTTTTTCTTCCCCCCCCCCCCCCCCCTTTTTTCACCCTTTCTCACTCACACTCATAGCACACCTTAGTTCACTTCCCACCTCGGCATCATGGTGGTCCGGTGTGCATATGAATCTTATTGCTCCTTTTAAATTAAGCTGCACCTTTAAATATGGCTAATAAGCCCCAGTGTGCGGAAATTATCCCACACTCCTAGTGACCAATGCGGATTGCCGCGCCACCTGCTGTTGGCTGCGGCAACTGACTGGTCCGCCTCCTGCCTACCTCCAGGCGTGAGTTCGCTGTGGCTCTCCGTTCGCACCCCACCGCGTTGTTTATGTGGGCGAGACCGCTCGGATTGCCATGGCGACCAGCCTGCAGCTAGGCTATTGCAGCCTTGTGTTATTGATTGTGGGTTGAGAAGCCCAGCTATTGGCCGCGGCTCACTGCGTCTTGCATGACGCGTGTGCCTCATTTTCATAGCTGGGCACCTCCCAGATGTTCGGCTATTGGCCGCAGGTTGTTTCGTCTTGTATGACGCCTTCACGCGACCTCTTCCTCGTAGCCGAGCACCACCCACCCCTTTCCTATTGGAGCAGCGCACCGGACCAATCATCTATCGAGGGCGGGCCCCCCCAGAGTCACGGAAGCGCGCCTCAAACGCGCATTTATAGCCCCGATGTTGCTCCAGTCACTTGTGCACACCTCAGATGAAGCTTGGCAACCGCCTAGCGAAACGGTCGTAAGGACCGTGCACCTTCTTGGCGCCCACACCTGCCACCTCCTCTACACCCAGGTACAGCGTAACACCTTGTGATGTTTTTTGATGCTTATTCAGCCACACATGCTGCTTTTTGAATGTATGTTGCATCACTTTTTTTGCCACCTGCTGCACGAATAAACCATAGTGCCAGACTTTCCTTGTCTTCCAGTTTGCTTGCATCTACCTTGCTATACGTCTTGAGCACATGGTTTACTGGGCGTTAAATGCCAGTCAATTACAGCTTTTCCCGAGTGCCTGCCAGCTCTCCCACAAGCCTGTTTATCAAGATGTCGTGGTCAACTGTATCAAAGGCTGCAGAAAGGTCTAGCAGTATCAGGATGGAGCTCTCTCCTCTGTCTCTTGCCATGAGCAGGTGGTTGCATATTTGGATGAGGGCAGTTTCAGTGCTGTGATGTTTCCTGAAGCCAGATAGTGTTGGGCGAACAGTGTTCGCCACTGTTCGGGTTCTGCAGAACATCACCCTGTTCGGGTGATGTTCGAGTTCGGCCGAACACCTGACGGTGCTCGGCCAAACCGTTCGGCCATATGGCCGAACTAAGAGCGCATGGCCGAACGTTCCCCGAACGTTCGGCTAGCGCTGTGATTGGCCGAACGGGTCACGTGGTTCGGACCCGAACGCGCTCTGATTGGCCGAACTGTCACGTGGTTCGGGTAAATAAATACCCGAACCACGTCATATCTCCGCCATTTGTCTGTGGGTTTAGCTTTGGGTAGGCAGGCAGGGTAGTTCGCGCTCCAGCCACGCTAGCCAGGGTCCCCCCCAGTCATTGTGTGTCACTGCTGGGAACAGTAGTACACCGCTCGTTCAGCCACACTATATAGCATTCTGTGTACTGTTCTGTGTCTGCTGGGAACAGTGGTACACCGCTCGTTCAGCCACACTATATAGCATTCTGTGTACTGTTCTGTGTCTGCTGGGAACAGTGGTACACCGCTCGTTCAGCCACACTATATAGCATTCTGTGTACTGTTCTGTGTCTGCTGGGAACAGTAGTACACCGCTCGTTCAGCCACACTATATAGCATTCTGTGTACTGTTCTGTGTCTGCTGGGAACAGTAGTACACCGCTCGTTCAGCCACACTATATAGCATTCTGTGTACTGTTCTGTGTCTGCTGGGAACAGTAGTACACCGCTCGTTCAGCCACACTATATAGCATTCTGTGTACTGTTCTGTGTCTGCTGGGAATAGTGGTACACCGCTCGTTCAGCCACACTATATAGCATTCTGTGTACTGTTCTGTGTCTGCTGGGAACAGTAGTACACCGCTCGTTCAGCCACACTATATAGCATTCTGTGTACTGTTCTGTGTCTGCTGGGAACAGTAGTACACCGCTCGTTCAGCACACTATATAGCATTCTGTGTACTGTTCTGTGTCTGCTGGGAACAGTAGTACACCGCTCGTTCAGCCACACTATATAGCATTCTGTGTACTGTTCTGTGTCTGCTGGGAACAGTAGTACACGCTCGTTCAGCCACACTATATAGCATTCTGTGTACTGTTCTGTGTCTGCTGGGAATAGTGGTACACCGCTCGTTCAGCCACACTATATAGCATTCTGTGTACTGTTCTGTGTCTGCTGGGAACAGTAGTACACCGCTCGTTCAGCCACACTATATAGCATTCTGTGTACTGTTCTGTGTCTGCTGGGAACAGTAGTACACCGCTCGTTCAGCCACACTATATAGCATTCTGTGTACTGTTCTGTGTCTGCTGGGAATAGTGGTACACCGCTCGTTCAGCCACACTATATAGCATTCTGTGTACTGTTCTGTGTCTGCTGGGAACAGTGGTACACCGCTCGTTCAGCCACACTATATAGCATTCTGTGTACTGTTCTGTGTCTGCTGGGAACAGTGGTACAACCGCTCGTTCAGCCACACTATATAGCATTCTGTGTACTGTTCTGTGTCTGCTGGGAACAGTAGTACACCGCTCGTTCAGCCACACTATATAGCATTCTGTGTACTGTTCTGTGTCTGCTGGGAACAGTAGTACACCGCTCGTTCAGCCACACTATATAGCATTCTGTGTACTGTTCTGTGTCTGCTGGGAACAGTAGTACACCGCTCGTTCAGCCACACTATATAGCATTCTGTGTACTGTTCTGTGTCTGCTGGGAATAGTGGTACACCGCTCGTTCAGCCACACTATATAGCATTCTGTGTACTGTTCTGTGTCTGCTGGGAATAGTGGTACACCCGCTCGTTCGCCACTGTATAGCATTGTGCTCTGTGTCGCTGCTGGGAATAGTGGTACACCCGCTCACCCGTCACTGTATAGCATTGTGCTCTGTGTCGCTGCTGGGAATAGTGGTACACCGCTCACCCGTCACTGTATAGCATTGTGCTCTGTGTCGCTGCTGGGAATAGTGGTACTGTATAGCATTTCTGTACTGCCACTGTACTGCTGCCAGTCAGCGTGTACTGTAAGGATAAGTGAAATGAGGAAGAAATCCGGTGAAAGAGGGAGGGGCAAGGGAAGAGGTGTTTCCCCTGACGGTTCACGTACAGGCCACAGGGGAGCACCCAAGAAAACCCACTCAATACCGCCCATGTTGTCCAGGACAACAACCCTCACAAATCCAAAAGAACAGGACCAGATAATTACTTGGATGACCTCTCAAGCGTCCAGCAGTGGGTTAAGCAGCACCAGCACATCACGCACGAGGTCCGAGTCCTCAGCCAGTTACAAGGAGCCAGTGGGCACAAAGCTGACACAACCGGCAGCGACACCACGCACACAACTGCCAGATAACCAGTCCGATGAATTACCTCAGGACACAATGGGGTATTCGCAGGAGCTATTCCCAGCCCAACAAACTTCCACCTTTCAAAGGTCAATGGAGGAACAGCCAGAAATGTTGTGCCTGGATTCACAACCGTTAACTGTGGGAAATGCACCGCGCACTGAAATACAAGGCGAGTCCGAAGAGGACTCGGAAACCCAAATCCCAGAGCAATTTGGGCAGGAGGGGTTGCAATTGCAGGAGGTCGGCCGACAAGATCTGGAAGACGACGTTGGAGTGTGCTGCGCAGAGGTTGTTGTGGGGAGCTCTACTCCACGGCGGTGGCCCACAATGACATATGACGAGTTTGAGGAGATGGAAGAGGAGGGTATGGACAATGTGGACAGAGACCCAGATTTTGTTTGTGAACGAGAACATCGCCGTCGTAGCAGCAGCACAGATGAGTCTGTTGAAGAACACACTGCTGCACGAGTTCGCCTTGTGCCACAAGGTAGGCGGCGCGCAATTTCAGGCACCACAAGCGTGGAAGTTCAAGTGAGAGGCAAAAGAGGAGCAAACAGAAATCGCCAGCAAGGAGGCAGGTGCTCCAAAGTCTGGGCTTTCTTTGAAGACTGCACTGAGGATGTTACCATGGCGATTTGCAAGGTGTGCAAGACCCGCCTGAGCAGGGGGAAAAATATTAACAACCTCTCCACCACCAGCATGAGCCGTCACATGCTATCCAAACATCCCACTCTTTGGGCAAACGCGTCAGGACAGGGTACCAGAAACAACACTGCCTCCCTTGGGTTCACCAGACTCACCACCAGACCCGCCTCAGCAGCAGCAGTAGCCCAGCCATTGCGTGGTTCACAACATTCACAAACATCAGACGACGCTGACACTGTCACTTTCCGGAGTAGTGCTCTTGAGGTCTCCCAGTGTTCATCAAACACAACAACCAACAGCCCTTCCGTGTGCAGCGCTACGGTTCAGTTGTCTGTGTCGGAGATGTTTGAGCGCAAGAGGAAATTGCCAGCAAATGACCCCCGGGCCGTGGCAGTAACAGCCAGCATAGCCAAGCTTCTGGCCTGCGAAATGCTGCCATATCGATTGGTGGAGACAAACAGCTTCAAGGGCATGATGTCAGTGGCCATCCCACGTTACGTGGTTCCCAGCCGCTACCACTTTGCACGCTCTGCAGTGCCTGAGTTGCATGAGCACGTGGTCAGCAAAATAACCCGAAGCTTGAAGAATGCCGTTGCCTGCAAGGTTCACCTCACCACTGACACCTGGACGAGTGCGTTCGGCCAGGGTCGATACATCTCCCTTACCGCGCACTGGGTGAACCTTGTGGAGCCTGGCAGCGATTCCTCACCTGCTACGGCACGGGTGTTGCCCACGCCACAAACAGCTGCACCGCCGTCCCTCCCACTGGATAACAGCAGCACCTACCTCTCTGACTCCTTCTCCTCCAACGCATCTCAAAGCTGTACCTCATCCGGAAACGCTAACCCAGCAGCAGTAGGATCGTGGAAGCAGTGCAGCACAGCTGTTGGCATGCGTCAGCAAGCGTTGCTGAAGCTAATCTGCCTTGGGGATAAGCAGCACACAGGGGAGGAAATTTGGAGGGGAATAAAGGAACAGACGGATTTGTGGCTGGCACCGCTGGACCTGAAACCGGGCATGGTTGTGTGTGATAATGGGAATAATCTCATTCGCGCTTTAAGGTTGGCTAAGCTGACACACATCCCTTGCCTGGCGCACGTGATGAACCTAGTAGTTCAGCGGTTCCTGAGGACATACCCAGGCGTGCCCGATCTGCTGTTGAAGGTGCGTCGAGTGTCCAAACATTGTAGAAATTCCAGTACTGCTTCGGGGGCACTCGCCAAGATGCAGGAGCGCTTCAATCTCCCCCACCATCGCTTGCTGTGTGATGTCCCTACGCGCTGGAATTCTACGCTGCACATGCTAGCCCGCTTTTGCGAGCAGAAGAGTGCAGTGGTCCAGTACATGACGGCGCAGTACCGAGGCGCATCCGGCCAGCTGCCAAGCTTCTGTGGATCCGATTGGGCCAACATGTTGGACCTCTGCCAAGTCCTCCAAAATTTTGAGCAATCCACGTTGCTTGTGAGCAGTGACAACTCTTCAGTCAGCATTACCATACCACTGCTGTGTTTACTGAAGAGGTCGATGTTAAAAATCAAGGAAACAGCTGTCATGATGCAACTGGGGGAATCTGAAGGAGAAAACGATCAGCGTGATGGTACCAACATCAGGCCATCCGCCTCAGGGAACGCTGGCCCCAGCAGCTATGACGAAGAAGAGGAGGAGGAACAGCTGGAGTTGGAGCAGGAATTTCATGCCACCACTGACGAGGGCCAGAGCGGTGCACGTTGGACTTCCACAATTCAACGCGAATGGTCAGCAGAAGCAGACCAGGAGGAAGGTGACGACTATGATGCATCACAACAACTATCACAACGCTCACAAGAGGATGATGAGGATTCTGGTAGGACTCTGGCACACATGGCTCAATTCATGCTAGACTGCATTGAACGTGACCCACGCATTGTGCGCATTCTGGACAACACCAATTACTGGGTTTATACCCTTCTGGATCCACGGTACAAACACAATGTTCCAAAACTGCTTGAAGAAAGAGTCAGACAGGTCAAAATGGAAGAATACCAGCAGGCCCTTGTGGAGACTTTAGAGAGGAGATTGACATCCTCCCCCTCCTCTAGCCAGTTGTACGCAGACAGACTGACTTCCGCAAACCCAGGACGACCAGGAGGGCAGCAAACAACGCAAGCCGCAGCTAGTACCCAAAAGGGAATGGTATCGGCAGTGTCCTTGGAGTGGGAAAATTTTCTGACACCCATGCAGCCGCAGCCCACTGAACAGCAAGCGTGCAGATCCACCTCCAACACCGATCGCCTGGAGAAGATGGTCAAGGACTACATGTCAGATGGCGTAGCTGTGTCGAACCATCCATCTGCACCCTTCAACTATTGGGTATCGAAGCTAGACACCTGGCACGAACTGGCAATGTACGCAATAGAGGTGCTGGCTTGCCCGGCAGCCAGCGTTATGTCGGAACGCTGTTTCAGTGCTGCCGGAGGCATCGTCACAGATCGGCGTATCCGCCTCTCTACAGAAAATGCAGACCGTCTGACTCAAATTAAAATGAATCAATCCTGGATTGGAAATGACTACGCAACACTCCAGGACCCCAACCAAGTAACATGACCAATGAACATCTGGGATGGTGTTGCGTTTCCGGGCCCTGTTTATTGAACCTCTCATCTGTATTACATTTATGACTGCATGGCGGCAAAAAGCATTGCTGCTATATCCGCACGCTTTTTGTCCACATGCAAGGCCTGGGTTGTTGTGTCTCACAAAGCGTGGCCTTCTCCTCCTGCGCCTGCTCCTGTTCCATCACGTCTGCTGCTGCTGGGTTAGCGTTGCCGCGTGGTCCCTGTTTATTGAACCACTTATCTTTATTACATTTATGACTGCATGGCGGTACAAAGCATGCTATCCGCACGCTTCTTGCCCTCATGCAAGGCCTGGGTTGTTGTGTCTCACAAAGCGTGGCCTTCTCCTCCTGCGCCTGCTCCTGTTCCATCACGTCTGCTGCTGCTGGGTTAGCGTTGCCGCGTGGTCCCTGTTTATTGAACCACTTATCTTTATTACATTTATGACTGCATGGCGGTACAAAGCATGCTATCCGCACGCTTCTTGCCCTCATGCAAGGCCTGGGTTGTTGTGTCTCACAAAGCGTGGCCTTCTCCTCCTGCGCCTCCTCCTGTTCCATCACGTCTGCTGCTGCTGGGTTAGCGTTGCCGCGTGGTCCCTGTTTATTGAACCACTTATCTTTATTACATTTATGACTGCATGGCGGTACAAAGCATGCTATCCGCACGCTTCTTGCCCTCATGCAAGGCCTGGGTTGTTGTGTCTCACAAAGCGTGGCCTTCTCCTCCTGCGCCTGCTCCTGTTCCATCACGTCTGCTGCTGCTGGGTTAGCGTTGCCGCGTGGTCCCTGTTTATTGAACCACTTATCTTTATTACATTTATGACTGCATGGCGGTACAAAGCATGCTATCCGCACGCTTCTTGCCCTCATGCAAGGCCGGGGTTGTTGTGTCTCACAAAGCGTGGCCTTCTCCTCCTGCGCCTCCTCCTGTTCCATCACGTCTGCTGCTGCTGGGTTAGCGTTGCCGCGTGGTCCCTGTTTATTGAACCACTTATCTTTATTACATTTATGACTGCATGGCGGTACAAAGCATGCTATCCGCACGCTTCTTGCCCTCATGCAAGGCCTGGGTTGTTGTGTCTCACAAAGCGTGGCCTTCTCCTCCTGCGCCTGCTCCTGTTCCATCACGTCTGCTGCTGCTGGGTTAGCGTTGCCGCGTGGTCCCTGTTTATTGAACCACTTATCTTTATTACATTTATGACTGCATGGCGGTACAAAGCCTGCTATCCGCACGCTTCTTGCCCTCATGCAAGGCCGGGGTTGTTGTGTCTCACAAAGCGTGGCCTTCTTCTCCTCCTGCGCCACCCTCCTCCTGTTCCATCACGTGTGCTGCTGCTGGGTTAGCGTTACCGGTCCCTTTTCCTGGAACCTCTTATATGTATTACATTTATGACTGCATGCCGACAAAAAACATGTTACCTGTGCAAAGAAAACAGACATTTCCCGCATTTAAAAGACAGTTTTCCCTTTGAAACTTTAAAATCGATTTTCTCAAAAACTATAAGCTCTTTTTGCTAATTTTTTTTTCCTCTTGTACCCACTCCCAAGGTGCACATACCCTGTAAATTTGGGGTATGTAGCATGCAAGGAGGCTTTACAAACCACAAAAGTTCGGGTCCCCATTGACTTCCATTATGTTCGGAGTTCGGGTCGAACACCCGAACATCGCGGCCATGTTCGGCCTGTTCGGCCCGAACCCGAACATCTAGATGTTCGCCCAACACTAAAGCCAGACTGGAATGGGTCAGAACTGTTGTTTTGTAGGATTTTGGATTCTAGCTGGAGGTATACAGCTTTTTCAATTAGCTTACCCAGAAAGGGAAGGTTAGAGACAGGTCTGTAGCTGGTCATTTCATCTGGGTCCAGGGAGGATTTTTTGAGGAGAGGTCTGATGATTGCTTCCTTCAGTAAAGCAGGAAATATCCCTGATTGTAAGGAACAGTTTCCAATTTTGAGGAATACCGGTACAAACAGGTCGGGCAGTTCAACATAAACTGTGTTGGGCCAGGATCCAGGTCACAGGTAGTTTGGTGGAGGTGAAGGAGGATGCTTGATGTGATTTCTTCATCAATTTCTTTGAAGTTTGACCAAGGTGTTACGTTGTCTCTGCTAATGGTCTTCTGCCCTATATTAGGTACAGATGCTGTAAGTTGGATAGCGGACCTTATAGCAGAGACTTTGAGAAGAAATGTGCAAATTGGTCACAGAGATCCTTTGAAGACTGGATATTAGGTTTTGACATGCCGGGTTTCAGAGATTTTCCACTGTGCAGAACAGTTGGGCTGGTTTGTCAACTGCCTTTGCAATCCCCTTGAGCACCTTACCGTTATAACCCTGTTTTCCAGACAGGGTATGTCCGTTCCAAATGCACACAAAAGTCAGCTCTGGCACTCTGGACCATGCGTTGTGCGGTCTCTATACACTCACCTAAAGGATTATTTGGAACACCATACTAATACGGCGTTTGACCCCCTTTCGCCTTCAGAACTGCCTTAATTCTACGTGGCATTGATTCAACAAGGTGCTGAAAGCATTCTTTAGAAATGTTGGCCCATATTGATAGGATAGCATCTTGCAGTTGATGGAGATTTGTGGGATGCACATCCAGGGCATGAAGCTCCCATTCCATCACATCCCAAAGATGCTCTATTGGGTTGAGATCTGGTGACTGTGGGGGCCATTTTAGTACAGTGAACTCATTGTCATGTTCAAGAAACCAATTTGAAATGATTCGAGCTTTGTGACATGGTGCATTATCCTGCTGGAAGTAGCCATCAGAGGATGGGTATATGGTGGTCATGAAGGGATGGACATGGTCAGAAACAATGCTCAGGTAGCCCGTGGCATTTAAACGATGCCCAATTGGCACTAAGGGGCCTAAAGTGTGCCAAGAAAACATCTACCACACCATTACACCACCACCACCAGGCTGCACAGTGATAACAAGGCATGATGGATCCATGTTCTCATGCTGTTTATGCCAACTTCTGACTCTATCGAGACTCATCAGACCAGGCAACATTTTTCCAGTCTTCAACTGTCCAATTTTGGTGAGCTCCTGCAAATTGTAGCCTCTATTTCCTATTTGTAGTGGAGATGAGTTGTACCCGGTGGGATCTTCTGCTGTTGTAGCCCATCCGCCTCAAGGTTGTGTGTGTTGTGGCTTCACAAATGCTCTGCTGCATACCTTGGTTGTAATGAGTGGTTATTTCAGTCAACGTTGCTCTTCTATCAGCTTGAATAAGACGGCCCATTTTCCTCTGACCTCTAGCATCAGCAAGGCATTTTCGCCCACAGGACTGCTGCATACTGGATGTTTTTCCTTTTTTCCCTTTTCACACCATTGTTTGTAAACCCTAGAAATGGTTGTGCGTGAAAATTCCAGTAACTGAGCAGATTGTGAAATACTCAGACCGGCCTGTCTGGCACCAACAACTATGCCACGCTCAAAATTGCTTAAAGGATACCACAGTCGGAAAAAAAAGTTTGCAGCAGTGTGTGGGGGGCTAAAATTACATACCATTAGCCAGTCCTGCCCCCTCCGTCTGCCGCCGTTAGTCTCCTATAAGTCCCGGTGCCCGGCGACTTGATTGACCCCCCACCCGGACATACTGCACCCTGTGCACGCAGTATGTCCTCCCCCCTTCACTTCTGGCCGGCGCATAGCGATCGGCTCAGAAGCACGTTCATTCCTCTGCCTCCCCTGCGCTGCGTGTGCGATCCATTACACTTAGCGTCACATGCTAATCATGTGACGCTAAGTGTAATGGACCGCATACGCAGCGCAGGGGAGGCAGAGGAATGAACGTGCTTCTGAGCCGATCGCTATGCGCCAGCCAGAAGTGAAGAGGGGAGGACATACTGCGTGCACAGGGCGCAGTATGTCCGGGTGGGGGGTCAATCAAGTCGCCAGGCACCGGGACTTATAGGAGACTAACGGCGGCAGACGGAGAGGGCAGGACTGGCTAATGGTATGTAATTTTAACCCCCCACACACTGCTGCAAACTTTTTTTCGATTGTGGTATCCTTTAACCTCTTGATGACTGCAGTGCTAAACCCCCCTAGTGACCAGGCCATTTTTAGTGAAATTGGCCACTGCAGCTTTAAGGCCAAGCTGCAGGGCCGCACAACACAGCACACAAGTGATTATCCCCCCCTTTTCTCCCCACCAACAAAGAGCCCCAACAGTCTGATCGCTCCCCCTGTGTTTATTTTTTTTTTACAAATCTTTTTGCTGTTTTTTGTTTTTTTTTTATAAAAATTGCTATTCCTTTAAATTTTATCCCTCCCTTCCTCCCTCCCTTCCTCCCTCCCTCCCTCCAGCCGGCCAATCATGGCGGACGCCTGTCATAGGCTTCTGCCTATGACAGCCGATCGCTCTCTTGTCCCCCAGGGGGACAGCCGTGTCACACAGCTGCCCCCAGTACAGCGCTGCTGCCGATCGCAGCGCTGTACATGTAAATAGACGACGATCACGCCGTCTAACGGTCTCCCGAGTGGCAATCGCCGCTCGGAGACTGAAGGCGGGGCGGAGCTCCGTACCCCCAGACAGGAGATGCGTGCGCAGCCTGCGCGTGATCTCCTGCAACACAGAGCCCCAGGACTTTACGCCAATCGGCGTTAGGCAGTCGGCAAGAGGTTAATCACCTTTCTTTCCCATTCTGACATTCAGTTTGGAGTTTATGAAATTGTCTTGACCAGGACCACACCCCTAAATGCATTGAAGCAACTGCCATGTGATTGGTTGATTAGATAACTGCATTAATGAGAAATTGAACAGGTGTTCCTAATAATCCTTTAGGTGAGTGTATTAACCTCTTGAGGACCAGTGGTTTATACCCCTCTAGTAACCTGGCGATTTTTTACAATTCAGCTTTTCGCAGCTTTAAGGCCTTGGTCACATCTAAAATCGCAACTGCTGAGGCCAGCATTCTGGGAGCATTTTTTTTGCGCCTCCCGGCGCTTACATGCGTGCTATAATCTTTTGTAAATCGCCCTTCTAAGCGCTTTTGCAGATCGATTTGTTTTTTCACTTCCTGACGCAAGTGAACTCTTTGACCCGGAAAAGAATAAATACAATGTATTTATTCTTAAAAGCACTGGGCAAATTGCAATACAAAGTGCTTTTTCAAGCATTTTGCGATTTCCCTATATCTTCCATTGAGACAAATCGCCCAAAAAATGGTACAGGCAGCGCTTTGATCCTGGTCGCAGCTGGCAGGTTAACCAATCCCTGTTTTGTTTACATGCAGGAAATGCGCGTGTGAGCGAGCATGTGCGCATTTCCTGCTAATCCCACCCACCGCACTTTGATGCAAATTGGCTTTAGGCGGTCCCCAGGCAGCCACGCTACCACCACTCATGGGTGTAAGGCGGTCGGGAGCTGGTTAATTAGATGTGGTCATGTTCAACCTTGTAGTAGTGGTGATCCTGCCCCAAATCCCTTCCAAAGGCCAGGTGCAATAACACACAGGAATGGGGAGCACTGATGTAATACAGAAAGGATTTGGTACTAGAATGCAGCGTGAACAGCACATTGCTTTTTAATAGATTCCAGCAGTGCAACGCTATAGCCAAAATATAGACTACCACTCCTGCCCCGATTGGCCTATCCGATTGACAATTTAGATAGAATGTTGCTAGAAATCAATCAAAATTTGTTCGCTCAGCCATCTTGAGGGAATTGATTCCCATCTGATGTGTTAATAATGAATCTAAGTTTTTAGTTATCCTAAAGCTCAACACACACCATACAATCTTGGTTGTACAGATTTACCAAATCTATGAAGTATAAGGGCCAACAGATTGAAAATACCTTCAATGACTGATGACTGTTGCCTGAAAGTCCGCCCAGCGGGAGGGTCTGACGGACCCATCGTTGGCGGCCGTAGTGCGTGTGTACTCACCTTTATACTACATGAAAGTGATAAGATTGAACAAACAAGATTGTACGGTGTGTATTGAGCCTTAAGCTGGCCATACACTGGCCCGATTTGCCGCCATTTCAACAGCAGATTCGATCACTGGGATCGAATCTGCTGCCAATCGTTCGCGCTACACGCCGAATTTTGATCCATTTCGTCCGATCCCGTCGATCGCTCCGTGCGGAAAATTACCGTCGATCGCCCGCGGGTAGGGAGCGCGTCGCTAGCGGCGCTCGAGTACCCGACGACCGACGCAATAGAGCCGCATACATTACCTGCTCCGCCAGCACGACTACCCCCGGTCACCGCTGCTCCGTGTCCGCGCTGGTCTCCGACATGCTTCAGTTCCTCCTGCCCGGCAGGAAGTTTAAACAGTAGAGGGCGCTCTGCTGTTTAAACTTCCTGCCGGGCAGGAAGAAGTAAAGCATGCTGGACCTGGAGACCAGAGCGGAGAAGACAGCGGAGACCTGGGGACTGGAGTCGCGCCGGCGGAGCAGGTAATGTATGCGTGTATGCGGGCGGGGGGAGCGGCGGCAGCACCACCACCACAACAGATTGTGAACGGTTTCAGGCTGAAATCGGTTCACAATCTGTTTGCAGTAAAGGTAGCCATACGATCCCTCTCTGATCAGATTCGATCAGAGAGGGATCTATCTGTTAGTCGAATCTGATGACAAATCGACCAGTGTATGGCTACCTTTACACTAATCCACTAACCATTGTATTCAAATTTGCAGTCTTAAAGGAACTTGGACAAGTCAAATATGCATATGTCTTCTTTCTTTCATACTAGCTGCCGCCCTGGAATGTCCACAACTCCACAAGGAGGAAAGAAACAGCCAGAAGGCTGGAGATGGTAATCAGTGATACAGTGAACTTATCTGAAGTTTAGCTTGATTTCTGCAAAGGCCTCATAGGTTGCGGCCGAGGGATGCTACTGCCTAGGAGGATAGCTAGATAAAGAGGAGAGCCAGGGGTGTAATTACAAACCAGGGGGTCCCCATGCAGCAAAATAATAATTGGGCCCCCACCTAAGTTTCATCCTTTACCCCATATTGACCACCTTAACCCTCTCTCTTTCAGTAACCCCCAGCAAATGCGGGCAATTGCTAGTAATCCCCACAAATGCCCCTCCCCCATGAATTGTGGTCAGTATAGTAATTGCAACCCCCCTCCCCTTCTCTATCCTAAATACAGTAAGTGCTGCTAGAGGGATAATAACACCCTTAAGCCCCTCCTCCCCCCAATAAGTGTGATTAATTTAACAATATTCCCCCTTCTCTAAAGTGTGAGCAGCTTAATCATTCATGGGGTGGGGAGGAGGCATCTCTCTCTCTCCCCTCCATCCTAGTGGAGAATAAGTACCTGATCCAGTGGCATCAGAACCTTTTGACTCCTCTTCAGTGCAGCCTTTGATTGCACAGCAGGGTGCCCCTGTAGGCTCCTAAATGCATGTCACATGAAATTGGGAGCCGTAAGGAGGAACACTGCCGCACCTTTATAGGCTGCATTGAAGAAGAGCCAAGAGGACCTGGCACCACTCAGATCCGATATTTGTCTTCCAAATCGCTTCTCTGCATGATCGTATGGGGAGAGAAAGAGAAGGGCCATCTTAGCTCCTGGGCCCCTCTCCTGGCCATTGCGGTTAAGTTCCACCGGTGAGCAGAAGGGTTGACGTAAGGAGGCAGCAAATAGAACAAGAGGGACTGCAAATGAGGAACAAAGCATGGAAGAAGAGAGCTGCTGCCCAAGGGAGCTGCATATACAAAAGTGGGGTTGCTATACATGGATTTTACATATGGAAGAGGAGAGCTTCTTCTGATGCAAGGCATGGTTGCTATATACGGTAGGGGGCTGCATATAGAGACACCAGAAAGTTGGCCTACGGGAGGAAAAAGTATAAATCCAACCTTGACCTGAAGGACTTTAGCAAACAAACACATACACTATGCAATAATTTCAAGGGCTACAAAAATGTAAATGACCATTATTTATTTCTAAAAGCATGGCCTATTGAAGTTATGTAGGTTGTGGGGGACTAGATGTATATAAACCCTTGGGTACAGGGTCCCAAGCTCTTTAGGGACTTCCAAATCAATAATTAGGTTAAAAGGAACCTTAACTGAGAGGGATATAGATGTTTCCTTTTAAACAATACCAGTTGCCTGGCAGTCCTGCTGATCTCTTTGACTGCAGTAGTAGCTGAATCACACACCTGAAACCAGCATGCAGCTAATCCAGTCTGACTTCTGTCAGAGCACCTGATCTGCATGCTTGTTGAGGGGCTGTGGCTAAAAGTATTAGAGACACAGGATCAGCAGGAGAGTCAGGCAAACTCCAATTTACGGTTCGCGAACCTCAAACGCGAACTTCCGCAAAAGTTCGGTTCGCACGAACTTTCGCAAACCGCAATAGACTTCAATGGGGATGCGAACTTTGAAAACTAGAAACATTTATGCTGGCCAGAAAAGTGATGGAAATGATGTTTCAAGGGGTCTAACATCTGAGTTTTTGCATGGATGAGTGGGATACACGGCAAAAGTCCTGGGGGAAAATCTGGATTTGACGCAAAGCAGCGCTTTAAGGGCAGAAATCACATTGCATGCTAAATTGGAGGCCTAAAGTGCTTTAAAAAATCTTGCTTGTGTATACATCAATCAGTGAGTGTAATTAGAGTACTGCTTCACACTGACACACCAAGCTCACTGTGTAATGCACCGCACACAGCTGTTTGTGTAGTGACGGCTGTGCTGGACTGGTGTGCACTTTGGCGAGAATGCAGGCCATGGCGGTTTTCAAGCCAATATGGTCGCCGGGCTCAGGTAGCTCAATGACAGAACAACAGTGACTGTCCAGCTGATCGAATTTGGTCTGTCCACAATGAAGCAATGACCTTATTATCTTGGGTGTGCCCCCCCCCCCCCCCCCCCACACACACACACCCGAGACACTCATTTAGCCGGTGGTCATTGCTTCATTGTGATACGCAAGCCCCTTCACCGCAGCAAGGTAACGGTCACGAAGGGGAAATGACACATGTACATGCCTTTTGTTTTGTTGTTGCAGCTGCAGCCAGAAAAATTAGGCAGGCATGTACACGCACCAGAAAAATTATTATAGCGGCCGCTGCTAGCAGCGGCCTTAAAAAAATTCAGGAATCCACCTGGAGTCCTAGACCCTGTTGGTGGTGGCGGAGAAGGCAGTCAAGTGGCCTGCAGGCAGCGATGCTGTGTGGGAACTGACTTAGTCTTGGGGCAGGCAGTCACACGGCGTGCAGGCAGAGATGCTGTGTGTGGGGACTGACTTAGTCTTCGGGCGGGCAGTAGCCCTCCGGGATCCATGCCTCATTCATTTTGATAAAGGTGAGGTACTGAACACTTTTGTGACTTAGGCAACTTCTCTTCTCAGTGACAATGCCTCCAGCTGCGCTGAAGGTCCTTTCTGACAGGACGCTTGAGGCAGGGCAAGACAGAAGTTGGATGTCAAATTGTGACAGCTCTGGCCACAGGTCAAGCCTGCGCACCCAGTAGTCCAAGAGTTCATCGCTGCTCACAGTGACTACATCCACACTTAAGGCCAGGTAGTTGGCTACCTGCCGGTCGAGGCGTTGGTGGTGGGTGGATCCAGAAGGGCTAAGGCGAGGCATTGGACTAAAGAATGTCCGACATCACCATGAGATCGCTAGAGTGTCCTGTCCTTGCCTGCGTGGACATGGGAGAAGGGTTACTGGCAGTGGTACCTTTATTCCATTGTGCTGTGACATCACCCTTAAACGCACTGTAAAGCATAGTTGCCAGCTTGTTCTGTATGTGCAGCATCCTTTCTGCCTTCAGGTGAGTTGGTAACATCTCCGCCACTTTGTGCCTATACCGAGGGTCTAGTAGGGTGGCCACCCAGTACAGCTCATTCCCCTTGCGTTTTTTTATATGGGAGTTCCTCAACAGGCTGGACAGCATGAAAGATGCCATCTGCACAAATTTGGATCCAGACGTACTATCCATCTCCCCTTGCTCTTCCTCAGTGACGTCAGGTAATTTCTCCTCCTCCCCCCAGCCATGAACAATACCACGGGAACGTTGAGCAGCACTAGCCCCCTGCGACGCCTGCTGCGGTTGTTCTTCTGCCGCCTCCTCTGCCAAAAAAAAAAAAAAACACCTTCCTCATCCTCATCTGACTCCTCTTCCCCACACGACTCTTCCTCCTCCTCCCCCCTCTGTGCTGCTGCAGGTGTTGAGGAAACATCTGGTTCTGATGAGAATTGATTCCACAACTGTTCCTCCTGTAATCGTTCCTGTTCACGCTCCTCCACATCCACAGCTTGATCCACCACTCTATGCACAGCACACTGCAGGAAGAAAGCATACGGGATCAAGTCGCTGATGGTGCCTTCACTGCGACTCACCATGTTTGTCACCTCCTCAAATGGCCGCATGAGCCTGCAGGAATTTTGCATGAGTGTCCAGTTCTTCGGCCAGAACATCCCCATCTCCTCAGAGTGTGTCCTTCTACTGTAGTTGTAGAGATACTGGGTGATGGCTTTCTCCTGTTGTAGCAGGCTGTCGAACATCAGGAGGGTCGAATTCCAGCTAGTTGGGCTATCGCAAATCAAGCGTCTCACCGGCAAGTTGTTTCTCCGCTGAATATCGGCAAAGCGTGCCATGGCCGTGTAAGACCGCCTGAAATGCCCACACAACTTCCTTGCCTGCTTCAGGACGTCCTGTAAGCCTGGGTACTTAGACACAAATCTCTGAATTATGAGATTCAGCACATGTGCCATGCAGGGTAGATGTGTCAACTTTCCCAAATTCAAAGCCGAAATGAGATTGCTGCCGTTGTCACATACCACGTTGCCGATCTCCAGTTGGTGCGGGGTCAGCCACTGAACCACCTGTTTGTTAAGAGCAGCCAGGAGAGCTGCTCCAGTGTGACTCTCCGCTTTGAGGCAAAACATGTCTAAGATGGCGTGACACCGTCGTACCTGACATGCAGCATAGGCCCTGGGGAGCTAGGGCTGTGTAGCTGGAGAGGAGATCGCAGCACCATAGAGTTGAACTGCCACTCAGCCAAGGAGGAGGAGGATGACAGCAGTGAAGAGGATGTAGCAGGAGGAGTAGGAGTAGAAGGAGAGGAGGTGGCAAGAGGCCTGCCTGCAAACCGTGGAGGTGTCACAAGTAGGTCTGCTGCACAGCCACCTACTCCCTGCTTGCCAGTGGTCACCAGGTTGACCCAATGGGCTGTGTAAATAATGTACCTGCCCTGACCATGCTTGGCAGACCAGGCATCCATGATCAGATGGACCCTTGACCCAACGCTGTGTGCCAGAGATGACACCACTTGCCTTTCAACTTCACGGTACAGTTTGGGTATCACCTTTTTTGAGAAATAATTGCGACCTGGTATCTTCCACTGAGGTGTCCCAATGGCCATACATTTTTGGAAGGCCTCAAAGTCCAGCAGCTGGTATGGTAACAGCTGGCGAGCTAACAGTTCCGTCAAGCCAGCTGTCAGACGCTGGGCAAGGGGGTGACTGGCAGACATTGGCATCTTCCTTCTCAAAGATTGCCCTCACGGAAACCTGGCTGCTGCTGTGAACAGGAACCGCTCAAGGTGAGAGGCGGAGTGGAGGAGGGTGGCTGTGATTGTGAAGGTGCAAGGGAGAAAGCGGCTAAAGATGATGCACCAGAAGGAGGAAGAGGAGGAGGAGGGTGGCTTTGCTTTTGTGTGCTGCTTTTCCCATTGTGCCTTTTCTCCATGTGCCTTCGTAAGGTAATTGACCTATGCGGCTGTTGGCCTTTCCACGGCTCTATTTTTGGAGGCAGAGAGAACAGATGGCATTTCTCTGATGTACGGCAGACACACTAAAATTTACAAACCGCTGAGCCCCCCTAGGGTGATGGCACTATGGTGACATCAGCAGCTGACGTTGAAGGGCATGTTGGCTGGCTGTCCATAGCTGGTGATACATGGCGCTGGACACTGCCTCCAGCTGTTTCTGATGACAAGCTCCCCCTTCTTCTTTCAGCAACTCGTCTCCTCCTACTCCTCTCTGACTTCCCCTCTGAACTGTCCCCTTGATCATCTTGTCTCTTAGGATCCCACGTGGCATCTGTATCATCATAATCATCATAACCATCCTCCCCTGCTTCGCTTGCCTCAGACACCTCATAAACTGCACCAACAGCAGGTACTTCATCATCCTCTTCCTCACACGTTACGTCCATAGTGTCACCTAACTCAGACATATGAGGTGGTGTTACTTGCTTAGCGCCTTCATCTGGTTGTAATAATAATGTCTGTGAATCAGTTAATTCCCCACCAAATAACTCCTGTGAAGTGTCAAATGCAGCGGATCTGGTGCTTGTAGTATCGCTCGTGGCTGCGGAAGATGAGGGGTTCTGTGTTAAATAGTCAACCACGTCCTGACAATCTTGGGAGTTGATGAGACGTGCCTTCTCCTGAGCACTGTATTTTGGTCCAGGGCCGCACTAAATTACATCAGCACGACCTCGAACAGACCTGCCGGGTGGCCTGCCTCTGGGTCTGCCCCTGCCTCTGCCTCTACCTGTTTTGTCCATATCAGGGGGGGGGGGGGGGTGAAGTGAAAGGTATGCACTGACTTGACTAATACAATGTGCAGTCACACAGGTGCAGTGAAAGGTATGCAGTGACTGGTATTACAATACAATGTGCAGCTGTCTAACAGTTGACAGGTATGCACGGACTGGTATATTACACAGTGTGTGGTCACACAGGTACTGTGAACAATTATGCAATGACTGGTATTACAAATTTGCAGTTGTCACACACACTGGTACCATGAACAGGTGCAGTGACTTGTGGTATTTAACACTGCGTGCGCTCACGTAGGTAGGTAGGTAGGTGCACTGAACAACAACAGGTGGGTATGCAGTGATTGGTATTACAAATGTGCACCTGTCACACACACATACAGGTACCCTGAACAGGTGCAGTGACACTGCGTGCGCTCACGTAGGTAGGTAGGTAGGTGCACTGAACAACAACAGGTGGGTATACAGTGATTGTTATTACGAATGTGAAGCTGCCTGTCACACACATAGGTACCCTGAACAGGTGCGGTCACGTAGGTAGGTAGGTGCACTGAACAACAACAGGTGGGTATGCAGTGATTGTTATTACAAATGTGCAGCTGCCTGTCACACACACAGGTGGTCACTGAATGTGCTGGGCCTGGCAGTGGCACAGTAGGAATTACCAAGGCTGTATATGCAACACAAGTGTCTGTGGGACACAGACACACACACACACACACACACACAAAATAGATCACAAGAACAACATTAGTTCTCAAAAGAGCTGTTGAGGATGAGGAGTGACTTTTTGCAATAAGATCAGCAAGAAGGAGCAACCTAACAAGCCTAACACAAGAGCCTAACTAAGCTTTCCCTATGTCAGCAGCAGCAAGGTTTTCTCCCTTCTCGAATTACTGCAGCCACACGAGTGAGTAAAATGGCTGAAGCTGCCTGCGTTTTATACGTTTTATAAGGGGGGGGGGGGAACTCCAGGAGGGAGTGTAGCCTGATTGGCTACCCTGTGCCTGCTGACTGTGATGTAGAGGGTCAAAGTTGACCCTAATGATGGAATATAGGGAGCGGGTCGAACCGCCATAAAGTTCGCGCGAATAAGTTTGCATGCGAACCGTCCGGGCCATCTCTACTCATCTCCCCGAAGCAGACATGATACTGTCGGTTTTAGTACAAACAAATTTATTTATATACTCCAACATACAGTGCTGTGTATATAAATACATTTGTTTAAAGTTTTTAGATATATGTTGGTGCCTCTCTTCTCCTTACAATTTGAGAGTGAGATGTTGAATATTGATGATTCATGTCCCTGAGAAGTACTTTTATATTGTCAGGAGTTTTAGAGAAAGGTGTTCTCAACTCACCCAAGCATGCATTGTCATAAGGTTAATCACTGCACATACGCCTCAACATATGCAGTGTTAATTTGACTTAAAATTGGTCTAAATAAATGAGAAGAAATAATGTGATTACGGTACCTCTATTTAAAATTATGCATTCGTTTATTTAGTGGTGCTCATCTTCTCTCACTCTTCCTAGTTTCAGTTGATTTCAAACGGTTTGCTGTTTTTCCTGCGGAATAACAGTAGCCAATTATCAAAGGGCGCTATGGGGGCTGTGACTATTTTAGAGCAGAATCTAGTTATGATACTGTTCATGACATATTTTCCTATTTCCTAACCAGCTATGTGTCCCTTGGGATATAGATTACTATTTAAGCAGGGCACATTCTGCAGATGTTAACATGATATGGCAAATAAAAAATAATAGAAAATGCTTCAGAATAATTTGCCACACTGTGTTGCTCAAAATAAAATGCTATAAGCTACCAGAACAGGAAATAAGTTGCAAATAAAGGTAACTGTATATTCATAGACAAACAGGCAAAATGTTCAGACTATACAAAGGTAGATGCTATCCAAATATGTTTAAAAATACACTATTATCTCAGGTCTCCAGTCATTCTAGTGTGACCACAAACAGCATTATTTTTCATAGGATTAGCTTGCAGGTCAACAGATATGGATGACAGGCAAAGCTTTCCATGAAACCACTTGGTTTTTACTAATAGATCTTTGACATAAGTATCCAAGTAACTTGGTGTTAGAGCACGCATACATTTTCCTCAGGTAAGCATTTTTTGTAGTTGTATCCTTTGGAGGCACCATTGGGAAGCCTCCCCGTGGCGCTCCTGGATAATGCTAATGTGGCATCAACTAATTCCCGCAGGGCGACCGCTTTGCGGTATTCGTTTTTTGACCTTGCATAGTTTGGTGTGCGAAAGCCAATGCATATTTGCATGAGCATTGCCTCATGAATAGCCAATTGAGCCAGATTTGCAGAGCCAGACTTGCTAGGGTTAAAACTTGGTGTTAGAGCACGCATACATTTTCCTCAGGTAAGCATTATAAGTATCCAAGGATGTTGTGTGTAAATCCTCTGGGCTTAATTTATCAAGACTGCAGCAGAAGTGTAGCAGCTGCCAAGAGCAACCAGGGAGAATTCTCCTTTCTTTCAACAGCTCCTTTCTTGCAACTTTTTTGTTGCCCTGGACAACAGCTTACTTTTGGTCCAGTTTTCTGTGAGCTCTGTGGGGGACATTTATCAACAGTGTCTGAGACAAAATATTGGTAGGTTTTTAGAAATCGGTGCAGAACTGTCTCAGGTATCTTAAGAAATCACTAGATAGTGCAGATCCCTTCTTAACCTCCCTGCCATTATGATTTATTGCGGCGCACAGCTGCGGGTGTTTTTTTTTTCGCTATTTTTTTTTTTTAGCATGTAGCTAGCCTAGCGCTAGCTACATGCTTCCCCCCTCCCTTCGCTATCCCACCCACCCCTCCGATCCCCGCCGGCGCAAATACCCAACAGGAAATCACGTTCTGAACGGGATTTCCTGTATGGGCTTCCCCCGTCGCCGTGGTGATGATCGGACTGACATCATCAACGTCATTGACGTCATGACATCACAGGGAGTCCCGATCCACCCCATGGCGCAGCCTGGCGGTGATTGGCCAGGCTGCGCAAGGGGTCTGGGGGGGCCCTCTTTCACGCCAGGTAGCGGCGGATCGGCGGCGATCGGCGGCGATCGGAACAAACATGCAGCTAGCAAAGTGCTAGCTGCGTGTTTGAAAAAAAAATTATTTAAATCGGCCCAGCAGGGCCAGAGCAATCCTCCGCGGCGGCATAGCCTGAGCTCAGCTCGGGACTACCGCCAAGGAGTTTAAACTGTTGTAAGATAGGAGGAGCTAGGAAGGTTTCTCAGACAGTGCAGTGTATGATGGGAATTGCTGTTGCTGAGGTAACCAATATAATTGCTGTATTGATACCAGCAGGCTCTGAGGAGGAATTCAGTAGGGGGAGGAGCACTTCATAAATCATGTCTAGTCTGCACTCTGCAGAACTGCTATTAAGCACTTCTTAATCTGCAGCAGTTTAGGAATGGATTTGAACTTTTCTTAACTGTAGTGCAGCTTTAGAAATTCACGCTAAACTGCCGCTATTACCTAGGATTTAAGAAGGTTCTTATTATCATGCAGAACTGTTCTCACTGCTGGTTAGAACAGTTTAAGAAGAAAAAACTGTCGGTAATGCTTTGATAAATCTGGCCCTGTGAAACTGGCTCACCTACAAAAATTCCTTCATGTTTGGTTAGTGGTAAGTTTGTGCTCATTTGTGCAGCAAAAAATTAAGATTTGTGCTGCTCTCGCTGTGTTTCTTCTAATTTATGCTATAAAGGTCAAAAGTTCACTCAGAACCTACTCCCCCTGCCCCTTTACAACATGAGGCTGAGTGAACTTTTGACCTTGAAAGAATACCTGAATATCTCAAAAACTTGAAAAGATAAAAGAAGGATTTTTGCAGCACACATGAGCACAAACACAGCACAATACAAGTTTCAAGCCTGTAGGCTGTTGTACGGGGGCTGAGTGATGTTATTGTCTGGAGAAAAAATGCTATTATCTTCAAAACGAAAGCAGCGCAAATCTTAATGTTTGCAGCTCAAATGGGCACAAACGTAGCACTAACCAAACATAATGGCATTTTTATTTGCACTGAATGTAGGGGTAAAAATAAAAACACAGAATAGGTAGGAACTGACTTCAAAGCAGCATCTGCCTTATAAATACTCTACAGAAGCCCGACAGCAAATTAAAGGCACAATATGAGCATTCAAACTGCAGGACCAAATTATGGTAATAATACTTTCAATTACACACTTCGATTGCCTGAAATAGATCAAAAGTGAATTGATCCAATATGTTGGGTGCAATAGATGTTTGATAGATATGAGCAACGTGGTCAAATTGGGTGGAAAGCATTCCATGTGCATCCTCAGCACACATCCACCCACTCCCCACCACATCCCCAGTCATGAATGCTATTAGGAATTCATGAGTAAAAGTCAGATTTTTACTTTTCACATCACACTGGTTCTTTCTTTCTATAAGGCTTTCTTATATTAGAATGTAAAAATAATACAATAATTTGCA
The DNA here is from genome assembly GCF_040937935.1 of Hyperolius riggenbachi. Lineage (NCBI taxonomy): Eukaryota > Metazoa > Chordata > Amphibia > Anura > Hyperoliidae > Hyperolius > Hyperolius riggenbachi. Next base: position 366,519,178 of record NC_090646.1, read on the forward strand.
AAGCAATCCTTCTTGTTGAACCACGCCTGTCATTTCTCAGCTACCCCATAGGCCACAATATAATTTTGTGGCCATGAAGTGCTGGGGACCTGATCTTTTGTCAACAATTGGGGCATACTGCTTAGAGAAAGTCAAGTGCCTGGCAACCATGTTACCAATTACCAATGATCCCGACGAAGCTCGCAGTGGGTGGGCACAACGCATCGATGGGCGGGGTCATGTCCCATCCTGTGTACTGAGCACCTCACTCCATGCTGATCTCTGTTGGGAGGACCGGGTAGACGCTGAGTTGACGCTCCCCGCTGTTGCCCGCAGCGTGGTAGAGCTTAGCGAGTGCAAGCAGCATCTTGGGCATCCAGCTGGAACAGAGAGCTGAGGAAAAACACTGTGCGCCCAGGGATTGGTGAGATACTGGATACAGCGCTGTTATCGGTGTAACTCCGGCTTGTTCAGCTATATATGTTTGTGATTAACCGGGACTCTCATCGTTGTAATATCAGCATACCACCTTAATTGACATCAGCATTAGTCTCCTCCCCACCACTCTGAAGAAAATCCGGAGTAAGTGGTACCGGTAACAGTGTGGGTGAGATTGGGTGACGTGTGCTGTGTCATGTGTGAGGAGCGCACCACAGGTTGTTTTTATGTGGTTTTATGGTGTTAGGATAACTTTTGGCATTGGATTTTGTTACTTAATAAAGGCTAAACTAATTGGGTAACCCTTGAGCAATTGCTTTATTTTTGTTTAATATATCATAAAGTGCTGGGGACCTGATCTTTTGTCAACAATTGGGGAATACTGCTTGGAGAAAGTCAAGTGCCTGGCAACCATGTTACCAATTTCCATTTGACGTGCCGATTAAGCTGTCCAAACAGCAGCAATGGTGGGGAAGGAAGGGGATGGGTTAAAATGTTTTGCCAATGAAGTGTCAAAATAAGAAGCAACAACGTATGTATGCATAATTTAGAGGTTGGACTTGAATATAAAGTTTAGCACAGCATAGTCATTTACCTATATTCAATCAATTCTAATCTCTACATTGGTGCAAAAAGAGGCTATTCGTCTTTATCTCCTGCTTGAAGCATTCTGATCATTAAAAACTGTTTGTAACGATTGGTGTCAGCAAGAGGCACAAATATCTGATTAAGTGGTGATATACAGAATCACCACTAATGCAGATATGTTAGAGTGAAATAGTAAGTATCTTCCTGATGGTAAATCAGCGGAAGGCTCACTAACACGGTAAGTGCCTGAAATGATCTACTCAGACCAGTGTCACACCCCGAACCTTGATTATTGGGGATCCGCAGTATCGCCAATAATACAAGGATAGACCCGATTATATAGCAATCTGCGGAATTGCTAATAATGCGGGTAGATGTAAAGCAGTGGACACACGAACAACATGAAAATATACAAAGCAGTAAATATTCACAAAGTTGTGGAAATATCCACCACACGGCAATTCCTCAGAGGTGTGGTTACCTCTGAATGGGAACCCCGTGTGTGAGATCCCCCAAAGTGGCAGTGGAGGAATCTCGGCCTCTGGCAGTAACGGTCTGCTAGGGCCGGCGTCTCAGGGAGGCAAGCCTCAGATAATAACCCAACAGTAGGAGACGTTCCACTGAAGGGAGCAAGGTCAGACAGAAAGAGGTTCGGCAACAGTACAGGCGGCAACAGTACAGAGACGTGAGACGAGAGAATAGTCAGGAACCAAGCCAATAGTCGTTAACGGTACGGGCTGGCAGAGTACAGAATCAGGAAGCAGAAGAGAAGTCAAGACAGGCACAGAATCATACACAGAGAATCAATAACAATAATAATAATCTCCTAGTCTAGGTGTGAAGTCCTTGGTTTCAACACCTGGGATCTAGTCTAAGGTCTGAGTGCTGACACAGGGTATCGCAAACACAGACAAAGTGTGACTGAAAAGCACTTCCTTATATACTGCCTGGGAGAGAAGTCTCCACCCCAGGCAGCAACCAATCAGAGCAGGCTAAAATGTCAGCTGACCTCCAGGTCAGCTGACACGCTTTCTAAGAGTATAAAGGCGTGTCTGGTGTGCGGCCGCACCCCCTAGAGGCAAGATGGCAGAACCCTGGTGAACAGCATGTTGGTGAGTTTGGAGCAGAGTGCTCGGACGGGTGTGCGCAGCGGATGCGGACGAATTTCCGCATCCCGCGTTGGAAGGTCCGCTTGCCGGACTGGATGCGACCATATTTCCGCAATCCATCCGGCGTTGCAGATTTTTCGTTACAGTACCCCTCCCTCTAGGCGTGGACTCCGGACACGTCCCACCTGGCCTGTCAGGATGGAGCTCATGGAACCGTCTCCTAAGTTTATCAGCATGTAAATCACCTGCTTTGACCCAGGATCTTTCCTCTAGACCGTACCCTCTCCAATGCACCAAATACTGCACTGAACCCTGAACTCGTCTGGAGTCCAAGATCTCCTCAACCTCCCATTCAGGCTCACCATCAACCATGACAGGGTGAGGAGGGGGGGAATCCACCTGAACAGCTGGTTTCAGGAGTGACACATGAAAGGCTTTCCCCACCTTTAGAGACTGCGGTAACCTGACTCTGTAAGTAACACGATTAACCCTTTCGGAAATTGGATATGGTCCAATATACCTGGGCCCCAGTTTCGCGGATGGCTGCCTCAGAGCTATATGACGAGTTGATATCCAAACTCTGTCTCCTGGTTTAAACTCCCACTCCGCAGACCGTCTCTTATCTGCCTGCCTCTTCTGTATGATGAAAGCCTTTTTTAAATTTTCTCCGACATTAGCCCAAATCCTCTTGAAAGATTCCTGCCACTCCTCCAGGACAGGGAATGGAGAGGTCGACACTGGCAAAGGAGAAAATTTGGGAGATTTCCCATTGACAATTTGAAAAGGCGCATAACCAGAGGACTCATTCCTGAGATTGTTATGTGCGAACTCAGCAAATGGTAGAAACTCCGCCCACTGGTGTTGGGCGTCCGCCACATAACATCTCAGGAACTGTTCCAAAGATTGATTGGTCCTCTCTGTCTGGCCGTTGGTCTGTGGATGGGATCCTGATGAAAAGGACAACGACATACCCATCCCCCTACAGAAGGCCCGCCAGAACCTAGAGACAAACTGGACCCCTCTGTCTGAGACAACATTCTCTGGAATGCCGTGTAATTTAAAGATATTTTGAATAAAAAGATCTGCTAATTTTTGAGCAGTAGGGAAACCACTCAAAGGCACAAAGTGGGCCATCTTACTGAATCTGTCTGTGACCACCCATATGACAGTCTTTCCATTGGAATCTGGAAGTTCTCCCACGAAGTCCATGGAAATATGTGTCCATGGCTCCTGAGGGGAGGGCAGAGACTGCAAAGTTCCAACTGGAGCCAGTCGGGAGGGTTTGCTCCTGGCACAGACGGTACAGGTCTTAACAAATTCCTTGCAATCTTGTTGTAGAGATGGCCACCAGACAGATCTACACAACAATTCTTGGGTTCGGGTAATGCCAGGGTGTCCAGCATTCTTGTGTCCATGAAACAACTGCAGCACTTTGGGACGTAAAGTACAAGGGACATAAAGAACCCCTCTTGGTTTCCCTTCTGGCACTTCTAATTGAAAAGGACTTAAGAGGCTAGGAAGGTCTTCAACTATCTCAGTGGCTGCCAGGATGATCTCTTTCGACAGAATACTTTCTGAGGAAGGAGATGGAGCAGTTTCAGGTTCAAAACAACGAGAAAGGGCGTCCGCTTTAACGTTCTTACTCCCTGGTGTGAATGTAATTATAAAATTAAAACGGCAGAAAAAGAGAGCCCATCTAGCCTGTCTGGGGGTGAGTCTTTTAGCTTTTTCAATGTACTGTAAATTTTTATGATCCGTGTACACAGTAATTACATGCTCCGCCCCCTCTAACCAGTGGCGCCACTCCTCAAAAGCAAGCTTGATGGCTAATAATTCCCTGTTTCCAACATCATAATTTCTCTGGGCAGGAGAGAATTTTCTGGAAAAAAAAGCACAGGGATGAAGCTTGCCCTGAAGTCCTGAACGTTGAGACAATACTGCTCCTACTCCAACCTCCGAGGCATCCACCTCCACTATAAATGGGTAAGCAACATCTACATGACGTAATATGGGAGCAGAACAGAATGCCTCTTTCAGAGAGGAAAATGCCACAACTGCTTCTTCTGACCAATGAGTGGCATCAGCCCCTTTTTTTGTCAAATTAGTAAGCGGAGACACCACCGAAGAGAACCCCTTGATAAATTTTCTATAATAATTTGCGAATCCCAAGAATCTCTGTAGTGCTTTAAGCCCAGATGGTTGTGGCCAATCCCTTACAGCAGAGACCTTTTTGGGATCCATGGACAACCCTGATGTAGAGATAATGTAACCAAGAAAGGCAATCTCCTTTACCTCAAAAACACATTTCTCTAATTTCGCAAACAATTGATTCTCCCTGAGTCTTTGTAACACATACTTCACATGTTGGCGGTGTTCCGTGATATTTTTAGAAAATATTAAGATATCATCTAAGTAGACGATTACAAAGCGACCCAGTACCTCCCTAAAAATCTCGTTGACGAACTCCTGAAAAACTGCAGGAGCGTTACACAACCCAAAGGGCATCACCAAGTATTCGTAATGCCCCTTGGGAGTGTTGAATGCCGTCTTCCATTCATCTTCCTCCCTGATACGGATCAAATTGTAGGCCCCCCTTAGATCCAACTTAGTGAAAACAGAAGCCCCGGGAACCTGTGTAAATAAATCGTCGATTAGCGGTAGTGGATACCGATTCTTAATCGTGATCTTATTTAGACCCCTGTAGTCAATACAGGGGCGCAAACCACCATCTTTTTTCTGAACGAAAAAGAATCCCGCTCCTGCAGGAGATCTTGAAGGGCGGATGAAACCCTTCTGCAAATTCTCCTGAATGTACTCGTCCATGGCCAATTTTTCCGGGGACGAGAGGTTGTATAGGTGGCCCCTGGGTGGCATGGTTCCTGGTTTCAAATCTATTGGGCAATCAAAAGGTCTATGGGGGGGTAATTGATCTGCTGCCCTAGGACAAAAGACATCAGCATATTCCTGATATTGTGGAGGTACTCCTTCCACTTGAATCTTAGTAGAACACAAAACTACATTCTGTAAACAATGTTGTGTACAATAAGGCGACCAAGTAGTCAACTGCCCATTCCCCCAATCAAACTGAGGAGAATGTAATCGTAACCAGGGCAACCCTAGTATCACCGTAGAGGTAGACATCTTTAAAACGAAAAACTGTATGACCTCCCTGTGCAGAGCTCCCACTTGCAGCGAGAGGGGAGGTGTCTGACACAGTGGGGACTTTCCTTGCAAAGGAGTGTCATCAATCGCTGTAACATATAAATGTCTTCCTACCGGAAGTACAGGGATATTTAAACTTAAAGCAAAGCTTAAATCTAAAAAGTTAGCTGTTGACCCGGAATCTACAAATGCTGTGGTAGGAAAGTTCTTCCCTTCCCAATTTAGGGAACAGGGCAATAAAATTTTTTCTTGTTTTGGAGGTAAAACAATTCCGCTTAGGGTGGTACCCCCTACCACACCTAAGCCGAGGAGTTTCCCGACTTCCTACCACAGTTTTGTGCAATGTGGCCCTTTTCCCCGCAGTACATGCAAAGACCCTCTCTGCGTCTTCTTGACCTTTCCGCCTCCGTGAGGCGCCCGTGGCCTAACTGCATCGGCTCCTCAGTCTCAACTGCTGCCGAGCTACTGGCCCCAGAAGTCCTAGAGTACATGGGGTACCTGCCCTTCTTGTTGTACCTCAGACGCCTATCTATTTTAATAGACAGCGTAATAGCCTCATCTAGATCTTTGGGTTCCGGATGACTAACCATCACGTCAGTTACTGCTTCTGACAACCCATCTAGGTATCTATCCAAGAGTGCATATCGCTCCCATCTAGAGGACACAGCCCACTTCCTAAACTCTGACGCATACTCCTCAGCAGTACTGCGTCCTTGTCTAAGGTTTTTGAGCTTACGTTCGGCCGTGGCGGCACTATCTGGATCATCGTAGATGACCGCCATGGCCTTAAAAAACTCCTGGACAGAAGACAGAGCAGGATGCTCATCAGGTAAGCCATAAGCCCACGTCTGGGAATCTGCATGCAATAGAGTCTTGATAAGAGTGACCTTCTGAGCCTCGGTTCCCGAGGACACAGGTTTCATCTCAAAGTAAGACAGCACTCTGTGACGGAAATTCTGGAAATCTGACCTTGTGCCTGAAAATTTCTCAGGAATGTTCATTTTAGGCTCGCTAAGAGCCGGGGGAGGTAGAACGTTAAGTGGTGATTGCAACCTTTGGACAGTCTCATTTAACTGAGTAATCTGAGCCTGCTGTGCAGTTACAGTAATCTTCAGCTGTTCTAACTCTGCCCTTACAGTCTGAAGCTGGTTTATCACCCCCTCCATCTTACTTCTTTATGGTCTGTGTTTCTGTAACGATTGGTGTCAGCAAGAGGCACAAATATCTGATTAAGTGGTGATATACAGAATCACCACTAATGCAGATATGTTAGAGTGAAATAGTAAGTATCTTCCTGATGGTAAATCAGCGGAAGGCTCACTAACACGGTAAGTGCCTGAAATGATCTACTCAGACCAGTGTCACACCCCGAACCTTGATTATTGGGGATCCGCAGTATCGCCAATAATACAAGGATAGACCCGATTATATAGCAATCTGCGGAATTGCTAATAATGCGGGTAGATGTAAAGCAGTGGACACACGAACAACATGAAAATATACAAAGCAGTAAATATTCACAAAGTTGTGGAAATATCCACCACACGGCAATTCCTCAGAGGTGTGGTTACCTCTGAATGGGAACCCCGTGTGTGAGATCCCCCAAAGTGGCAGTGGAGGAATCTCGGCCTCTGGCAGTAACGGTCTGCTAGGGCCGGCGTCTCAGGGAGGCAAGCCTCAGATAATAACCCAACAGTAGGAGACGTTCCACTGAAGGGAGCAAGGTCAGACAGAAAGAGGTTCGGCAACAGTACAGGCGGCAACAGTACAGAGACGTGAGACGAGAGAATAGTCAGGAACCAAGCCAATAGTCGTTAACGGTACGGGCTGGCAGAGTACAGAATCAGGAAGCAGAAGAGAAGTCAAGACAGGCACAGAATCATACACAGAGAATCAATAACAATAATAATAATCTCCTAGTCTAGGTGTGAAGTCCTTGGTTTCAACACCTGGGATCTAGTCTAAGGTCTGAGTGCTGACACAGGGTATCGCAAACACAGACAAAGTGTGACTGAAAAGCACTTCCTTATATACTGCCTGGGAGAGAAGTCTCCACCCCAGGCAGCAACCAATCAGAGCAGGCTAAAATGTCAGCTGACCTCCAGGTCAGCTGACACGCTTTCTAAGAGTATAAAGGCGTGTCTGGTGTGCGGCCGCACCCCCTAGAGGCAAGATGGCAGAACCCTGGTGAACAGCATGTTGGTGAGTTTGGAGCAGAGTGCTCGGACGGGTGTGCGCAGCGGATGCGGACGAATTTCCGCATCCCGCGTTGGAAGGTCCGCTTGCCGGACTGGATGCGACCATATTTCCGCAATCCATCCGGCGTTGCAGATTTTTCGTTACACTGTTCACATCTGCCTGAACCCCTGGCTGGAACGATGCCTTGGGATCTGGTAGTTTTAGCCAGAGGTGTTACTAGAACTCAGTTTTGGATCCAAAGCACCCTGGCTGCTGTCTTGCATAATGAGAAATGTTGCAATTTTGTATTTGTGCTAGAAGACAATGGCTCAGCAGTGACCAAAAATATCAGTAACAGCTTTCAAGTGAAAGCTATCTCTGACTCTGATATCTACACATACTTTTTTAAATCATCCATGACTCTTCCCATATGCAAGCATTTTTTTCTTGCAGACTATGTTGGTGGCACACACTGTATTAGCAAAGCCACTATTTACATTTAGGCTGGTTTCACAGTGGGACGTTAAAGTCCCACGTTACAGCAGCCTGTAACGAAGCCCAACTCACAGCAATTCAAAATCAATGGGCTGTTCACAGTGCCCACGTTGCCTAACTTACAGCACTGTAAAATCAATGTGCTCATGTACAGTGCCCACGTTGCGTTACATTGTAACGCTGCATGTTTAAACAAAGTGCTGCATGCTGTACGCTATACTGGGCTAAGCAGCGTTAGACTGTTTGCACATGCTCAGTAATGTTGGAGGAGGAGGTCTCCCCTCCTCCTCAGCAGCCAGCCACATGGCTAATTAATATTCACTGCACTGCAGAGACTAGTGGTGGGACTGTAGTGTTGTCCGGATCATGAACGAATCGTTCATTTGATTCGGATATTTTTTGTGAGTTGAATCATCTGGATCATCACAATGAAAGATTCGGTTCACAGTGGATGTCTGTCTGTAGGAAACCAGAACATACAGAATGTACAGTGCAGGGAAAGTCCTGTCCTGCTAGTCATTTCACCCAGTCTGCTTCCCTAGTAAAATGATTTAAATGATTTGGTTCAAAGATCCGGATCTTTTCAATGATCCGATTCAAATGATCCGAATCCTTAAAAAGATCCGGACTTCCTATCACTAACCTGGAGCGGCTGCTTTGAGAGCTGCATAACGCAGCTCAATCTGACGTCCAACTTCAACATCACCATAAGTTGCGTTAGGGGCACGTTATGCGACCATAACGTCCCCTAAATTGCAACGTCTTGGTGGGAAAGTAGCCTTAAAAGACTTACCTGATTTTCGCTGTGCAGACTGGCTCTCTTTCACAACCAAAGAGGCTTTATATGCAACCATTCTCATCTGACAGCTTTGTTTAACTACTTTGGCCTCCTGGACGTACTAGCTACACCCAGGAGGCCATGTGCGCGTCTGCGCACTCCCGCGGCTGATCGCACGTGTGCCCGCGCGCTCCCGGCCGTGGATCATTAGCCCACGAATCAGTGAATCGGGCTATGGTGCCCGATCACTGATTCCTCTCCCCCGCAGAAAAAGCGACAGCTTCTCTCAGAAGCTCCGCTTTTTCTGGCTGTTGCATCCCCCATGCGTCCCTCTAAGCGTATGTTACGCTTAGAGTGACGTCATGTAAACAAACTCATGACCGCCATCTTGTGGCCAAAAAGTAAAACTACAACTAAAAGTTAAAAAAATAAAGCTTAACACATTTACATTATAAAAGTACTGTTTACATCCCACCCTCCCAAAAAATACCTAAATAAAATGTTTAATATAAAAAAAAAATTACAATAATAAAAAAAAACATGTAAATATTTACCTAAGGGTCTAAACTTTTTAAATATCAATGTAAAGATGAAATATTTCTATATTTTTTTTATTCTAATCTTGTAAATAGTGATAGATGCAAAACGGAAAAAATGCACCTTTATTTCCAAATAAAATATTGTCGCCACACATTGTTATAGGGACATAATTTTAACGGTGTAATAACCGGGACATATGGGCAAATACAATACGTGAGTTTTAATTATGGAGGCATGTATTATTTTAAAACTATAATGGCTGAAAACTGAGAAATAATGATTTTTTTCCGTTTTTTTTTTACTCTTCCTGTGAAAATGCATTTACAGTAAAGTGGCTCTTAGCAAAATGTACCACCCAAAGAAAGCCTAATTGGTGGCGGAAAAAACAAGATATAGATAAGTTCATTGTGATAAGTAGTGATAAGGTTATAGGCTAATGAATGGGAGGTGAACATTGCTCGGATGCATAAAGTGAAAACGACTGAAGGCTAAAGTGGTTAAATCCAAATCTAAAAAAAATCTAAATGTATTTATTTGTCCCTCTGTAATTTGCACCTATTTCAAATACATCCTGAGATCTTGTAAATTCTTCTGTAAACTTTTATCTTCTTGTTTTTTGCATTTTGATTGGAGGTCCCTGTAGCAATAGCAGCTCCAGCCTTCCACCTCCTAACTCCAGAAACTGAGATAATCCCAACACAACAAGGCTATATGAACTTAGCACAGTGACTCATGATCAATGATGTCATCCTCAGATTCTTGGTGCCAGTGCCACATTCATATAACCTAACACAAGGAGTTACATCAATTTTTCTTGGGACATTTCAGAATCAGGACATATCAGCCAACACTACCACTTTCCAACAAAGCCTGCAATCAAGATACACGTTTTCAGATAGAGATATAAGACTACAAAGTCCCATAATTCCAGATGTATATTTTTCATTTTGACCTTTTGTGACTAGGCAATGGGTCTGCAAAACACCCCTTTTACGTATTTACTCATTCAGGGGTTGACCCACTGGGCAACTAAACAACACTCCCAATTACAGGCCATCTTCAACAAGGCAGGGATTGGCCAAAGAACCCCTTTCTCACCAGAAATCTTTACCTTTTTTTTCTAATAGTGCAATAGGAACGTCTATATGACTGATATCATGGTTATTCCTCTCCCACAGTGTGATCTCAGACAGTTTCCAGCCTGTGAACTGTGTTGCATTGTGGGAAATAATGGATATATAAATAGATAGATAGATAGATAGATAGATAGATAGATAGACAGATAGATAGAACCTTTTAGCAAATCCTATTGTTAGTGGGTATGTTTATAGATAAGGAGTTGTTGCTGTCTGGATTTTTCATGCCTGCCATTAGTAAAGATGCTGATCTGCAGGCTCAAAGTAAAAAAAAAAAATTACACAGCGAGTAGCAATTGTTTCTTGATCTATCTTCTATTTTTGTACTTTTCACTTTGCAATGTCTAGATTTATATGTTCCCTACTACTATCTTTTGGTAAAGTTCCTCTAGTCTATAAACACCTGACAACAGTACTTTGCGGACGGAAAGGGGAAGGGGGATTCGCCTGCACCTTTGCAAAACACAACCTAATGACCATAGACATGTAGCTAGCTGGTTGGTCCTTCACCCGTTACCCACCAGTCTGGGTGACTGGTTGATTGCCCACTCTTACGACTGCATTTTCTCTCATTAGCATATGTCCTCCACAGTTGTTTAACCCGTATTCTAATGTAGAGACAAATCATTGCCTAGCAGCATTCTACCGTTGTACAAATTTACAATACAACTTGTCCCCTGTAGATGTCAAAGGCCTTCATGCAAAATTAATGTATCATTACGCCTGACTACCACGTCTATTGAGTTCACCTTGGACGTCACACACAGAAAAAGTGACATTGATAAATACAAATAATAGCCTGCGTAACAGAGTAGGAAATATTAGGAGCAATGTGTATAAAAGACCTTGAGAATTTTTCATCTTCAATAAATATGCCCTCAGTGTTAGTTTTCACTGTCTCTAAATATATAATGCAAGTTGTCTAATTTACGCAAGTGTCTACTATACATCTTGGATTTAGGTAGATACAGAATAAAAAACACTAGTGCCAGTACATGCCTTACATCAGTCTTCAATGTCAGCAAATGCAAAATGCCATGCTGTAGTGTCAGTAAATTCCTATTATCAGTATTGTGTACCAGTAAATGCATATTGCCAGCCTATGTCATCAGTAAAGGCTTAACCAAGTATATTCATGATTACTCATGCAGGAAAAGAAAGTTCCAGGGCTGTGCACTGATTACAGGGTAAGAATATAAGCACAATTTGAGTTCATGGTTGTTGTTTTTTAATTGATAGACAGCAGCAAATTGAGATAGTAAGTTCAATTTTAATAATTTTAAGATACAAAAAGATTTATCTAGCACTGATCCATGTTTATAGCATATTTTTTGTTAGACTGGAATTTAAAGATGCAGTTAACATCACTGGAAACAGCTTTAGCCTGTGCACATGTAATTAAGTCGCCGAGAAATCTGGGTGCAGGGTGAAGCTGAAAAACAGCTCCCCATGCTCCTGCAAAAGTCCCAGCAGCGCTAAGTACTATTCTCCCTCTAGGCCACCGTGGACTATGGGTTAAGACGCAATTCATCTGTTAGCTATTGCTGTTCGGCTGGCAGCTATTGCTCGCAGCCTAATTACACTGTTTTTATCGTAATTTGGGCACTGTCTCTTGGCCTGAGTGCCGCTATAGCCGTAATCCCCATTACGGTCTATGGCGGCACCTGGTGCGCCCACATTTTCAGCACGGTTTTTGACTTACCTGCTTTAGCCTAGTGTTTGTATTCAGTTTTACTTTCTCTTTAACTAATTTCACTCATTTAACTGGAAGAATGTAATAGCGGTGCCTGTTAAAAAGGGCGCCCCATTCACATCAATGCAAATCTCTTTTTGTACTGGCGCCAAGTGTATAAAAAGGGTGCTGCGTAAATATAAAACAACCGCGGTATATCACTTGTAATTTTTCTTTTATTTGCACACCAACTTTATTGATTACAATAAGCCATTATTTAACAAAAAAACATTTTTAAAATGGTTTGATTGTTTCTATATCTTTTCCCTATGCTTTCTCAGAAACAAATTGTTTATTTCAACTTTTTTGCACCACAAGGAGCAGCTTCTGTGATTCTCACCTATGTTACAAACTATCATTTTTCAACAAACTTACTAAACTTACATATACTGTATAAAAAAGTTTATTTTTACGTTTTAACTCCTCAAATATAGTTTTTTCTTATTCTATATTACATTAAAACCATAAAAAAATCTAATACTAATTTATATTAAACAAACATTGGGCCTGATGCTATTCAAGGTGATAAGTAGCTTGCAGATATGAGCTACTTATCACCTTGCCATCGCACAAGGATTACCGGCAAATCCTATTGCCAGTTTCACCCGTGCGATGGCTAATCGTTAGGGAGCATTACTCAGGCGAAAACCTGAGCGATGCTCCCTTGTCACGGGCGATGGGGAGCGAGGTTTTACCCTGTGGTGCTGTCCATCAGCACCACGGCCTCGCACCCCACACATACGCACACCCGCCGAACATCCGCTGCTGCATCTGGGGGTCTCCTTTAGTAAGGAGACCCCCAGAGCTCCCCGCCGGCTGCTGCTAGTCTGTGTAACCCCCCCACATAGCTGCAAAGATACTTGAAAGCAATTTCCCTACCGTCGCTTAACACCCGCCGGCCGCCGCATCTCGCCGCAAGTTCCCCGTGTAAATACAGTTTATGAGTCACTGTAATTACTCTATAGCAGAGTTCCGGCAAAGGATCTTTAAATCAGCTGCTGGGGCTCCCCATTGGTTCACAGGCTGGACCAATGAAAATGGCTCAGACTGTGAACCAATGGGGAGCCCCGGCGGCTGATTCAAAGATGCTTTTCCGGAACCTTGCTATAGAGTAATTACAATGACTCATACACTGTAATTACAGGGCAGAACTTGCGGCGAGATGCGGCGGCCGGCGAGTGTTAAGCGGCGGTAGGGAAATTGCTTCCAAGTATCTTTGCAACTACGTGGGGGGGGGGGGGGTTACACAGACTAGCGGCACCCGGCGGGGAGCTCTGGGGGTCACCCCCAGATGCAGCGGCGATGATGTGCGTTAGCATGTTGGCATGCTTTTTGCAGGTCTAAGCTAATGCTCATGGCTGCCGGGAAGCATCATGTAATAGGATAGGGTGTAAGGAACTTGCTGGGCGATAATATCACCCAAGCGAGTTTTTTTTTACCACCCTGCCTAGGGCTAAATGCAGTTGGATCAGGCAACTTTATTGTCGCCTGATTATCGGACTCACCAGCGTTTAAGGCTGGCGAGTCTGACAATTGCACTGGGGTTTAAGTTTAGACACCACCAAGGGGGTTAAGGTTACGCACCACCCGGGGGGGTTAAAGTAAACCAGAGACCTGCAGATGCAAAGATTTTTTTTACTTACCCGGGGCTTCCTCCAGCCCTATAAGCACAGATGCGTCTCTCGCCATCCTCCCGCAGTCCTCCGTATAGCGCCAATCATCCCCGGAAACTGGCTCAGTCGCATCCGGGTCTACTGCACATGCGCAGAAGACCCAGACTGGACCCGACTGAGCCAGTTACCAAGGATCATTGCGGACGTAAGGAGGACCATGGGAAGACAGTGAAGGACACATCCATGCTTATGGGACTGGAGGAAGCCACAGGTAAGTAAAAAATCTTTGCATCTGCAGGTCTCTGGTACACTTTAAGGTTAGGCACCACCAGGGAGGATACAGTAAGGTTAGGCTCTACCAGGATGGGGGGGCTAAGGGTAGACACCACCAGGGGCGGGGGGGGGGGGGGGGGGGTTAAGGTTAGGCACCACTAGGGAGATTAAGCTTAGGCACCAGGGGGGGGGGGGGGGTTAAAGCAATCCTGAGCCGAAGCTCAAATATTAACCTGATGGGAGGGAAATCTCAGGATCCTATTGAGGCTTCCCTCTGTGGGCGTGCCCGCGATCTCGCCAAAGCGCGGCACCGCAGCAGAGCAGCCGCCCCGGACATGAGCTTCAAGTCCGGGCGGCAGAAATGGTTAAATACATGTTAAATTATGTAAAATGAAAAACAGTTGAAACCTGATCCTTATGTGATTTAACGGGAATCTGAAGTGAAAATAAACTTATGATATAATGAATTGTACGTGTAGTACAGCTAAGAAATAGAACATTAGTGGCAAAGGAAAAAGTCTGGTATTGTTTCCAGTACAGGAAGAGTTAAGAAACTTCACTTGTTATCTATGCAAAAGAGCTTTTCTGACCACTCTGACCCAACTTGGGTCGAAGACAGTGCTGTTTTCTGAGGCACTTATACATTAAAGAAACAGTGAGTGACAGCTTCAGATAAGATTTTACGGCAGGAAGGTTCAAATGGTCATTAGCTCTGTTCTGTTTTATAGTTTAAAATACAGAGTGTGGCTTATAATTGCAAATACCATACACTGTTGCAATGTCATAAAAAAACTATATATCTGAAAATTAAAATATAAGATTCTTTTCTTTGCTAGTAATATTCTATTAATTATCTGTACTACACAGTTTTTTATTTTTTTGCTTCAGTGTAATTTTAAGACTCATACAAATAGGTACAGCAGGTAGACAGAAAGACAGACTGGTAAAGAGTAAAGGCTCGAACACACGTCTGACTGAAGCCAACGACGGGTCCGTCGCCACCTCCCGCTGGGCGGGTTTTCAGCAGACAGTACAGCGTGTGTACAGTCTGTTGGCGGACTGATAAGGCTGTTTCTGAACTATCCGACAGACTGTACACACGCTGTACTGTCTGCTGAAAACCCGCCCAGCCTTTAGAGTATAAATAATTGGTTGGTACCAGAGACTAAACATATTCCAATAGACACATTTTAAAACTTCAGAACTGTTTTGAAATCAGGGAGAGCAGCTTACCCAGAGAAATCTGCAAAGTTACTTGCAAAGTTGCAATTGCAACACAAGAAGGAAAAATACTGAATACCCACCTGTTCAGTTTGGCATTTGCAGAAATATAACTTTTGTTGTGTGAATACTTCATCCTACTACGAATTACTGAATCTGAGAGAGCCTAAGCGCTTTGAGTCCTATTGGAGAAAAGCGCTATAGAAATGTTATTGTATTGTATTATATTGTATAAATAAAAATGTATCTGAACGCTTATTTTCAAAGTAATTATTGCCAACTGCTGCCCTCTGGTGGACTTGAAGTATATTGCACTCTGTTGTTTACCCTTTGTCACTATAGCATTTAAACTTTCACAGGAACCATTTCTTGATATATGACTGTGACAACCTACAGTATGTCTCAGTTATATATAACTAGATATGTGATTATGCATCTATCTATCTATCTATCTATCTATCTATCTATCTATCTATCTATCTATCTATCTATCTATCTATCTATCTATCTATAATGCTGGATTGTGTTTATGTGCCGTGTCCAGGAATATTTCCACCTAAAAACGAAGGCTTTGAAAAACAGAGTCCTGAAGTTGGCCAGGTAAGAGTAGATGAGTTCTCTGGCCAGGAAGGACAGTTTTATAGTACTTGCTAACCACTGATGGAGTCAAGTGTCACAGAAATTTGTGGCTATTTATGACTGCTGGCAAATAATGAAATCAATCTATGATTGCTGGCAGACAATAGAGCCCACACAGATGCAATGGCCGGATTAGTAACTAACAGTGTGATCTTATTAGCATTTACAGTTGGTCCCCAAATTGCCTCTATTAAAGAAGACAGTGGCTCAGTGGAGAAATGCTTCCCTGCCCCTGAACCAATCCTCCCCTGTTCCCTAGCCCCCCAATCATGTCTGGTGTTCTGTCTGGCACTTGTCTGAGGTGGAAACACAGGTAGTTTAAATTGTCTTGTGTGAAGAATCTTGGCTCTCTATGAATAAGACAGAGCTCTTCTTGTACAGAAAAGTCAAAATGAACTTCCGCACACTCATGCAAATCCTCAAGCGAATCCATTCACAAAAATCATAAAGCAATAAGTTAAAAGCTGGGATCTTCGTTACAAGAATAAAGTCTCTTGCGTAGTCACATACACCGCGTAGAGGTAGCCCAGTGTCGTATGTGTCCTAACTCTGGCCCTGTAACATGCATAGCACAAACATGCACGCATTCAGCACATCAAAACCTATCTATGGAATAGGAGCACATATCCTCAACGTCCTCCCTGGGACAGATAGTGCATCTAACTAATCCTGCAAGGGAGCATATATAGAAGGGATTATTACAAGCACAGGACCAACAAAGAGCTAATACTGTGGTTGAAGGTGGGCCCCATGGGGCCCCTCCTAGCCCAAGGGCCCTGATGCGGTCGCTACCTCTGCACCCCCTATTGCGATGACACTGTGTGTGTTTTAAATGTTTATAAAATCTTCCTCCGTGATCTTTTAGAGCAACAATCTGTTGACCATATAAGCATGCCCCACTATAATGGGGAATAGCAATGTGCATTGTGTACACGTTATTATCACTCTGTTACACTGCTTTGTGGTTCCTTATCCATGTAGGTTTATCCCATTGTTGTGGATTTACCTGTATAACGTGTTCCCTCCAAACAGAAGGCCCGATCCAATTCACTTTTTCTCCTAAATTTCTTTTAGTAGATAATTTTTCATCTTCTCTTTAAAATAAGTTTTTGGCACTCTGCAAAAAATACCAAAAAGTTGGTGAAAAAGTACTGTCACAATTATTCTGAGCATTTTTCTTGCTTGGCATTTTATTAATAAGATGTGAAATTATCACCTAGTAGAAAACTTGGAGAAAAAGTGAATTGGATCAGGCCCAGAGTGTCTTACCTCCACCAAAAACAGTAGTTACATTGGTCCCTTGCACACTCCTGCACTCACATTCACATTAAAATCAGCACTTTAGCCACAAATGGAGGCTAGCTCAGAATCGGCTTCTCCCTCACTAGTCTTTGTTTGTATAGTAATAATAATTCCTTTAATAATTCCTTTTTTTGTATAGCGCTTTTCTCCTGTCGGACTCAAAGCGCTTGTGAGGCAGCCACTAGAGCGCACTCAGTAGGCAGTAGCAGTGTTAGGGAGTCTCGCCCAAGGAACTCCTTACTGAATAGGTGCTGGCTTACTGAACAGGCAGAGCCGAGATTCAAACCCTGGTCTCCTGTGTCAGAGGCAGAGCCCTTAACCATTACACTATCCAGTACTGTTACTGAACTATTTCTACATTTCTGTATCTATTTGGGGTACTCTTGGCTATATTTACCAAGCTGAGGCTGTTTATCCTAGTATGTATTCTTATGTTAAAGGCTATTAGTGCACCACTACAGTCCACTTAAAGAGAAACCGTAAACAAGAATTGAACTTCATCCCAATAAGTAGCTGATACTCCATGAGAAATCTTTTCCTTTTGTGGGAATTGTGGGAAATGACAGCTGTTTACAGCTGTTTCCAACTGCCAAAAAAAGCAAGCAGCATTTCCTTCCACTGACATAACCTGCCAGCAGTAAAAATGTCACCATGTGATAAATGTCAGAATGTAAATCAGGGAGAGGAAAGCTTTTACAATGGGAAAACACTGACTACATCATTTATACATAATTTTTGTAAAAATGAAGCATTTTTTATTACATTATTTTCACTGGAGTTCCTCTTTAAATAACAGAAGGGCAGTTTTTCTTGTTAGACAGTACTACTGTATGATTCAATTAACATTGCACTGCTGAGCAAATGTTAGCTTGCCCAGTAGTTCGAGAAAGAACTCGATTAGAAATTGTTTTTCTCATTCTCATCCTTGACTGATTCAATTATTAATTTTAGATGTGGGGAAGTGGGTAGGTTTCATGGCATAATTGAGGGCAGATGGGCAACAGGCTCATCACCTGCTTTTCCCATTTTTCTTGTTTTGCACTGTTTGTGTTAAATTCAAAAAGAAAATGAGGTAGCCCCTCCCCCCCCCCCCCCTTTCACCAGTCCCATTAACCCTTTTTCCCCATGCCAGTTGGTATAGCCAGGATGGCTGAGCCAGACAGTGTTGGGCTCCACCATGGAGAGGAAACTACAGGAAAGGGGCAGCAATTCTTCTCCTCTCCTGCACAGCCCCATCTACGTCACAGCGATGGTACTCAGAAGGAAGTGGGGGTTACTACCCTTTGCATGTGGAAGTAAGCACTGAAGGAGGATTATGGTGGGATCTGGGTGACCTTGGGTCTTATATAAATACGTAAAGGTAGTCATTTTTTAATACATACCTTTTCCACTGAAGTACTGCTACCCCTCTGCTGAATTCTCTGTGCCTCTACCAAGCACCCACAGAATCAGAGGTTATAAAAACATCATGGGTTCCCTGGGCCACAGGTTGAACATTAAGGAGTTAGATCATCATTAACTGTTAGTAATTTAGAGTCTATTTCTAAGCACTTTTAAATATGATCTTGCATTACGAGGTAGAGATGTAAACAGCCTTGTGAATGAACAAGCAACAACCCATTTAGTGTTTGCATGTGACATTATTGCACATTAATACTCAACCACTTCTACAACTCTGAGTTGAAGGCTTAAAGGAACACTTTGATGACACATAGCAGATCATAACAAATTTTGGGGGATTCTAATTTTCACCTTAGTTATCCTAGTTTCAGCACCAACTATGTATAGCAAGACAGTAGCATGCAGCCATGCCCTCTAAGTGATGTTCTGCCATGCCAATGACATTATTTGCCCTTCTTCCCCAGAACACTCTGGGAGATCAAATTATTTTTCTGCTCAACAATCGGAGGGAGTAAAAATAATAGTCAGCATCTATACACCTTGCCTGCAGTAAAGATGCCAGCACCTGTGATAAATTAAAGTACCCCTGACCTGGTTAATATTGCTTAATTACTGGTGCTGCGAGCCTGCGACTAGCGCACAACACCATCCTCCCCCCTCTAGTGGCACCTGTAGCCCCTGTTCTGCTCAGTCGTAATCTTGGACTGAGGAGAACATTGAATATGGGCGGGGAGGAAGTGGCAGTTCTTCCTCTCCTCTGCGTGTCCATAATTCAGCCCCCTCCACTCACCACTATAGTTCTTATGATGATTCCCTGCAAACAGCGTGCCGAGGAGCTGCGCTGTGTGCAAGCTTGTGATAACTGAGAATGGATAGCCTTCCGACCTCAATCACCAGCCCTTACATAGCGCAGCTTCCCTGCGCACTGTGTGCAGTAGATCATAAGGGGAGCTATAGAGGTTAGAGGAGGGGGCAGGACTAAGGAGGGCAGAGGGGAAGAAGAGCTGCCAATTCCTCCCCGCCCATGTTTGATTGCAGAACGGGGCCGCAAGGGGCGCTGTAGGTGGGAGGATGGTGCTGTGTGCTAGTCACACAGCACTAGTAAAAAGACGATATTAAAAAAACATCGGGCCAAGGTCGGGGTCAGGGATATTTTAAGGATTGTTTGTTAAGGTGCCCATTAATGGTGGGGCCCATTTACACTGCGAGTGCGAATTGGCATTGTGAACATTTTCATTAGTACTAAAACTGATGCAATTTCAATGGAATCACTTCTATTGAATGTGTTTTTTGTAGTCCGTTCTTAAAAACAAAATTGGACAGCTTTCTGCAGATTTTAGCACCTCCATTTCCTATGTAATGATTGTCAATTATGCTAGAGGCATACAAACATTTGCATAATAATTTCCATACATAACATGAAAAATTGCATATGGAAAAATGCATGAAGAATTTAATATCCTTGTTGAAACTGCACCATACAATATTTTCTAATTGCATAAGATTTATACAACCGATTTGAACAGAAAACCACAGTATGTGAAGAAAATCGTTGTGAAACGAGTCTATAGTCGATTGGTGCTGCCTAACCCTAAAGGTGGCCACTAACGATCCAATTTCTAGCAAAAAATCATTTGAGCGATCAGTAATTCTGATCAGAAGTGCAATCGTTGACTACACCATCAGCAAACCTTACTATCTATCACAACCAACCAGAAAATCCAAATTTTGATTTGACAAAAATCCAATTAGACGACTATTTTAATCATCGTTCTTAATCGATTGTGCCCATCAACGGAGATTAATTACAACCAATCCGATCAGAATTTCTGATCGCTCTAACAATTTTTCACTAGAAATTGGACCATTAGTGGCCTAACCTTAAAACCCCCCTTCCTGATGTCTAACCCTAAAACCCTCTTTCTTCGCTGCAAATACAAAATACAATACAAAAAGCGATACATTTCTAAGATAATAAAGTTCAAAATGATAATTTATGATATTATACTTCTCAAAATAAAATTCAAAACGATATTTATTGACACTAATTCTCAAATGAAAATTTTTGTTTGGATGGGCCCGGTGCCCGCTATTTATCGGTTGCCCAAATTTCTTCTTTGGCACCCAATAGCTGATATTTTGCATTAGTGCCTATGGGACACCCAAATAGTCCATTAGCCCCAGGCGCCCAAATTTCCTGATTTCCCTTAAAGGGATACTTAAGTCAAGGAGCAAAAATGAGGAAAGGGACTCCAAGCTCAGAGTAAAAATAAAATTTGAACTTACCCGGGGCTTTCTCCATCCCAGCTCTGGTCAGGACGTCCCACGCCAGCCTCCTGGCTCTTCTCTCGGCGGCTGTCCGCATAGGGCGGACAGGCCGGTCCCCTGGGCGACACTGGCAAGTGTCGGGCCTTCTCCTTCCGTATACGTCACGAATGACGTCACACGCCGGCCGCCGCGCGTCATGACGGCGGCCGGCGTGACAGCACGGCGCATGCGCGGTTTAATCGCACATGCGCCGTGCTGTCACGCCGGCCGCCGTCATGACGCGCGGCGGCTGGCTTGTGACGTCATTTGTGACGTATACGGAAGGAGAAGGCCCGACACTCGCCAGTGTCGCCCAGGGGACCGGCCTGTCCGCGCTATGCGGACAGCCACCGGGAGAAGAGCCAGGAGGCCGGCGTGGGACGTCCCGACCAGGGCTGGGATGGAGAAAGCCCCGGGTAAGTTCAAATTTTATTTTTACTCTGAGCTCGGAGTCACTTTAACTCACCTGGTGCTTTCCTTAGCCCCCTGCAGCCGATCGGTGCCCTCGCAGCCCCGCTCTGATGCTCCTGGACCCGCTGGTGACGACTTCCGGTTTCGCCGTCACCGGCCGACAGGCATGGAGGCCGCAATAGCAGCATAGGGGGCGATATTATGGTTGGGAACACGGAAAATCACTCGCGTTCCCATGCCTGTCGGCCGGTGACGGCGAAACCGGAAGTCGTCGCCGGCTGGTCCAGGAGCATCAGAGCGGGGCTGCGAGGGCCCTGATGGAAAGCCCCAGGTGAGTTAAACTCATTTTTGCCCCTTGACTTAAGTATCCCTTTAAGTCAAGGGGAAGTAAAATTTTACTATGGGCAACAGTGTTCTCCCCAGGCTCTTTTAGCTGGGTGCTCCACCCGGCTAGTTTTGGTGAGCACCCAGCTGTCATCGGCTCACCTCCTCCTATGCTGTAAGCAGAGTTGCTCACAGAAGCATCAGCCCTGCATTCCCTCATCTCGCCCCACCAGGCTACTATTTCATGCCACCTGGCTGGAAAAAAAAATTCTGGGGAGAACACTGGGCAAAAACTGACTAAATCATTTAAAAATGAATATTGTACAAAATAAGCTGGGTTTTTTTTGTTTTTTTTTAATTGATTTATTGCAAAGTATCCATGTGGAGGGGGACAACATACAAAGTAATATTCTAAAATAAACGTATCTAAAAGCTAAATACTAGCAATCTGCACATATCACATAAAATGTTTTGTCTTATATGTGATATAAAAGTACTGTTGGCAAGAGGAAAGAGTGGAAAATGTTCTTGTGAAAGTTGGAAAAAAAAATGTTTATATGGCTTTCGGCCACTAGAGGGCAGTGATTTTGCGTTGTTTCGTCTGTAAAATTGTGTCTCCATGGCAACTACAAATACAGAGAGTAAACAGTATAAAATCAAAATAACTCTTGTTCCAAAATACACAATTCAATTACAGCAGAGTATAAAAATACCATCATCAGGTTGATAATGGAATTGGCAATTCTCTTTATGTTCAGATTAATGTCAGGTGCGTTTGATTCTAGAAGAATTGTGTAACTGAGCAATCAGTATTCTAGTTTGAAATATGTGAAATGGATGAAAACTGCTAAATGAATAGTGCTGGTTGATATTGGGATTGTTCATTGCTGCTGTTGTAGACAGGCTGGTTATTAGAGTGTATGGTTGTTGTGATAACAAACACTTTTGTGTGTGCAGCTACTGTTACTAGGCAGAGAACAGTGCCTGTGTGCAGAGTGTGCTGGGAGCTCTGTGCTGCTGGGGACTGCACTGTCTCTCAAGATGCCTGTCATTTTACCACAGCCTCCTGACTGCATGTTTTCTAGTTATGACCCAAAATATGAACCAGGGTAAGTATACGCTTTATTTATAGACTGTACTTACTTCCTGTTTCACTTGCTTTGAAGACAGCAACTGAAAACAACGAGGGAATAGTTGCAGGCGTCTGATGTGTCATTAATTAGGACTAATTAGTTCATTGTAAAATAATAGGAGGATTTCATAGGGGTATTCAAGAAGATGTTTAGAGCTATGTAATAAGTAGGTGCCCATTAACGGTACAATTTTGCACTAAATGCAATCTTTCGATGCGATTTGAATGATCGTAAGTAATCTGAAGGCAATTATCGAATGTTCACATTTACTGAACGATTCTTTCTTCAAATGCAATCATATTTTCCAGCTTTCGGATCGATTTCTATATCCAATAAAGCAGTCGACCAAAGAATCTTTCAGTATCGATTGCCTTCATAAACTGCAAATTGCAAATCGCAGTTGGTGAAAAAATTGTACGGTTAATGGGCACCTAAGGATATGCACACATTTACACAGTTTGTGTGCACCTTCTGTATGTACCTGTGTTTGAAGCAATCTGAACAGCATTTATTTTATGTATTATTTAGTATTCATATAGTGACAACATCGTCCACAGTGCTGTATGAAGTATATAGTCTTGTCACTAACTGTCCTTTAGAGGGGCTCACAATCTAATCCCTACCATAATCATATGTCTATGTATGCATCATGTAGTCGTGTATGTATCATAGTCTAGGGCCAATTTAGGGGGAAGCCAATTAACTTATCTGTATGTTTTTGGGATGTGGGAGGAAATTGAGGTGCCTGGAGGAAACTCACACAGACGCGGTGAGAACATACACATTATGTGCACGAGATGAACATACAAACTCCCCTGGCTGGGATTTGAACTGGAGACCCAGCTTTGCAAGGCGAGAGTGCAAACTGCTATGCCAGGGCTTTTCAACCCTGTCCTCAAGAAGCACCAACAGTGCATGTTTTGTGGAAATCCACACAGGTAGTCAATCAGCTCTGCTGAGATACTAATTACCTCACTGGTGCATGTTTGTGGTTTTCTGCAAAACATGCACTGTTGGTGAGCCTTGAGGACAGGGTTGGGAAGCCCTGCACTATGCCACTATGCTGGGTATCTACATTACATTACATTGTGGGAGGGGTTTCACCACAAATCAGCCATACAGAGCTCCCTGATGATCCTTTTGAGAAAAGGAATAGATTTCTCATGGGAAAGGGGGTATCAGCTACTGATTGGGATGAAGTTCAATCCTTGGTTATGGTTATAGTATAATTCTACTTTCCATCTGTTCCTTCCTTATGCAATTTCAGAGCTGCATGAAGCAGCTGCGCTGCAGTATATGCATGGCACTGGGCATGGGACTATACAGAATGGTAATCTATCCTAATTGCCATACAACAATAACCTTCCTTGCCTGCTGATATCTACTTCAGTAACAATAACAATAACAATAACAATAATATTTATATAGCGCTTTTCTCCCTGGGGACTCAAAGCGCTGTGACCCTGCATTATGCAGTCTCAAAGGCTAGGGAAAAGAGGTGAGTTTTTAGCCTTTTTTTAAAGCTGTCCAGAGAAGGAGCCTCTCGTACTGATTGTGGAAGTGAGTTCCATAGAGTAGGGGCTGCATAGGAAAAGGCCCGAGCACCAAATGTTAAGTGTATCCTGGGAATAACCAGCTTCATCTTGTTGGCAGAGCGGAGGGTGCGTGGAGGGGCATAAAGTTCCAATAGATCCGCTATGTATTTGGGTCCCATGTGGTGTAGAGCCTTGAATGTCAGCAGGCAGATCTTAAAATTGATTCTCCATTTTACTGGCAACCAGTGAAGAGTTTGCAGTACTGGGGTGATGTGTGAGCTGCGGGGGGCATTGGCTAGGAGTCTGGCTGCAGCATTCTGTACTAGCTGTAAGGGGCGCAGAACCTTATCTGTAGATCCGATTAACAGGGTGTTGCAGTAGTCTAGGCGGGAGGATACAAATGCGTGAACCAGGGCAGGTAGGTCTTCAGCTGGGATAAGGTGTTTTATTTTCGCTATATTTCTTAGATGGAAGAAGGAAGACTTGACGACACCTGATACCTGCTGTCTGAGTTTTAGATTTCCATCCAGGATCACCCCAAGGTTTCGCACAGAGTCTTTATACTGTACAGTATCTCCCCCAATTGCTAGTTTGAGGTGGTGAGCGTTTTGAACTTTATCCATCATGTGTGGACCACCTACCACCAACACCTCTGTTTTGTGAGA
The DNA here is from genome assembly GCF_040937935.1 of Hyperolius riggenbachi. Classification (NCBI taxonomy): domain Eukaryota; kingdom Metazoa; phylum Chordata; class Amphibia; order Anura; family Hyperoliidae; genus Hyperolius; species Hyperolius riggenbachi. Next base: position 366,544,137 of record NC_090646.1, read on the forward strand.
GTTCAGCCTCAGCCAGCTGGTGTTCATCCAATTTTGTAAATCCACTAGACACACATTTATGGATGCTGATGGGTCTTGGGTGCCAGGCTTGAAGGACAGATACAGTTGTGTGTCATCTGCATAACAATGGTATCCTAAACCATAGTTCTGGATTATTTTGCCCAGTGGGAGCATGTAGACTGCAAAGAGTAATGGTGATAGTACAGAACCCTGTGGAACTCCATAGGCAAGTGGCACTGGATTAGAGTAGTGTGTGCCCAGACATACTTGCTGTGTCCTGCCAGATAGGAAGGTCTGAAACCAGCTAAGAACAGTACCCCTTAGGCCACAGTAATTCTTCAGTCGCTGGATTAGTATTTCATGGTCCACAGTATCAAATGCTGCTGACAAGTCAAGAAGAATCAGAATTGAGCAATCACCCTTGTCCCTTGCAGTAAGTAGATCATTCATTACTCGGACTAATGCTGTTTCAGTGCTGTGCCTTTTCCTGAATCCTGACTGAAAAGTATCAAAGATGTTGTTATCTGTAAGCCTGGCTTCTAGCTGGTTGGCGACTGCTTTCTCGATAACTTTTGATAGGAATGGTAAGTTCGCCACAGGTCTGTAGTTGGTTACAGAATCAGGATCTAGTGATGGTTTCTTCAGGAGGGGTTTTATGATTGCTTTCTTTAGTTCTTCTAGGAAAAGTCCACTTTGCAAGGAGCACTGAGTGATTTTGTGAAGTGCTGGCCTGAACAGCGCTGGGCACTGCATTAAGGATCCAGTTGGGCCAGGATCCAGGTCGCAGGTAGTGGGGCGGAGACTTTGAATGAGAATTCCAAAATCTTCTACACTCAGAGTGTCAAAGACTTGCCATGGTGGTACGGTAGTAGGCATATGCAACGTCCAGTGGTCAATTGATGTTGTTGGTGTAATGCTGGCACGGATGGTAGACACCTTGTTTGAGAAGAAGGCAGAGAATTCTTCACACCTTTCCCTGGAGTATGTGGTTGGGGCTTTTAGGCAGGAAGGATTGCAGAGTGATTCCACTGTGTGGAAGAGTTGAGCAGCTCTGTTGTTGGCTGCAGATATTTTGTGTGAGATAAAGTCTGATTTTTTCTTGGTTATTGCTTGTTGGTATTGTCTGAGGTGTTGAACTAGGCTAGATTTGTGCTCCCCAGACCCTGATTTACGCCACTGTCTTTCTAGTCTGCGCCCTTTCTTTTTTAGATCCATGATGGTTTTGTCAAACCAATTAGCTTTCTGCTTTTTGGTTGCTGATTTGGTGCGCCATGGGGCAATACTGTCAAGTGTTTCATATATCGTGTTGTTGTACTGGGTTACTAGAGAGTTTGGGTCCATTTGACTGTGGAGCAGATTTGTAAAATCCAGGTTGGCAGTTATCCTCTCCGGTGTTAATTTACTCAGGGGACGGGTTTTGATTGTTTCTTTAGGGAGCTGCTTGATAGGGTGATGTTCAATAGTAAACTGTATTATGTGATGGTCTGACCACACCACTGGGGTTACTGTTACATGTGGGCAGTCCTTTACAACAACACCATCCTCACCTGCCAACAAGATAAGGTGACCTGATGATCCCTACACTCCCTTGTACTCCCACCCTACGGATTCACAGGTTGCTTAATCCTCTATGTAAGGCCTATTTAAAAATCAAACATACACAGTTACATATATAGGAGGACTAATATAAACAGTTTCAGTCAGTGATATTCTATAAAACCAGAAAGGCTGGTGGGCCCAATAAATCCTAAATAATCACATTATTGATTGTTTCCTTAAAGTGTCCCAGAGCTGTTCTATATGGAAGCATTTATACTTACCTGGGGCTTCGTCCATGGATTCCCTCACTGTCTTCCCGGGTGGTTCAATTCATCTACGATCTTCCCCAATAATAGGCTTCAGTCCTGTCAGTCGCATTGCTCTGGGCATGCGTGGCCTGGGCGTGCACGCGCTCCCATCACACACCTAACAATTTAAAAGGTCTGCACACTCAATCTTGCAGAATAAAGTTTTGTTTATTCCAATACAACAGTCTATTCAAAACAAACCAACGACAGTTTCAGGGCCACAGCAGGTCCCCTTTGTAAAGGTATCAGAACAGAATCGCACTCCTGCCGCCGGGAGCGCGATGGGGAGCGTGTGCAGTCAGGCCACACCTGTGCGGTGCAGCGCAACTGGAGCCTATTGCCAGGCAAGATTGTAGACAAACTGAGCACCTCAGGTTTCCTCTAAAGGACTGGTGAATTGGCATGCCAGATTGGTTTCCACATATAAGATTGCAACTGGTTCAGATATGGCTGCAAGTTGAATTAGGTAATGCTGTGGATCTATTTAATACAATAATATTTCAAGCTGAAAGATCTTATCAAAAATATGATTGTTTGCTAAAAGTTGCACTGTTAATGGCCACCCTTAGATGTCGCCAGACATAGGATGTAATGTTGATCTTGCCACTCTTAGTTTTGTACTGCTCAGTGCATAAAAAAAGCTATGGGAATGTTGTTCAAGCACCACATCTGCCCACGGCCACCCAACATTCCTGGCCATATCAATCTTCCAATGAACAGCCTTTCCCAATGAATGATTAATCAACAAATCAATCAAATGTTGGTCAAAAAGGGCTTGATTTTTTAAAAGATTTCATGGATTTTTATGAAATCTAATCTACTAAACATATCTGTCAGTGTGTGGTGGCCATACTCTGAATGTCAGGTCACACTCATGTGAATAGTCCTCATTTTCTGTCTTGCTGTTTTATTCCACAATGAAAGCAGAACAAAGCCGTGACAACATTATTAGATGCAGCCATTTCACCTTAGTCATAGTCACCTAATAATACTGCTTCTCTGTGAATTCCTCTCAAGGCTAAATCCTGCAGATAAAGTGATTCTCTCTAATCATCTAGATCCTCTCTAGTCTATATTGTGAAAATAAAGCCATATTTGAATCTTAACCCTCCTGGCAGTATAAAAAATTCCGCCAGGAGGCAGCGCAGCAGTTTTTTGTTTTTTTTTTCTTATATCATGTAGCGAGCCCAGGGCTCGCTACATGATAGCCGCTGCTCAGCGGCATCCCCCCGCCCGCTTCGATCGCCTTCGGCGATCTCCAATGAGGAAATCCCATTCAAAGAACGGGATTTCCTGGAGGGCTTCCCCCATCACCATGGCGACGGGGCAGAGTGACGTCACCGACGTCGGGACGTCATTGGGAGTCCCGAACCACCCCTCAGCGCTGCCTGGCACTGGTTGGCCAGGCAGCGCACTGGGTCTGGGGGGGGGCGCGGCGCGACAGATAGTGGCGATCGAGCGTTGGGCGGCGGCGATCGGTGTGCTGACGCAGCTAGCAAAGTGCTAGGTGCGCGCAGCAAAAAAGAAATTAAACAAATCGGCCCAGCAGGGTCGGAGAAAACCTCCTGCGCGGCTTACCGCCAAGGAGGTTAAAGGGAACTGAGAACTGAGAAGGAAATGGATGTTTCCTTTTAAACAACACCAGTTGCCTGCTAGTCCTGCTGATCTCTTTGCTGCAACAGTGGCTGAATCACACACCTGAAACAAGCATGCAGCTAATCCAGTCTGACTTAAGTCAGAGCACCTGATCTGCATGCTTGTTGAGGGGCTGTGGCTGAAAGTATTAGAGACACAGGATCAGCAGGAGAGTCAGGCAACTGGTATTATTTTAAAAGGAAAAATGCATGTCCTTCTCAGTTTACGTTCCCTTTAACCACTTAAGGACCGAGGTGATAGAGATCTACGCCCTGTTTTGATGGGCTCCTGGCTGGCAGGGCGTAGATCTCTATCACCGGCGCCGCCGCTCCCCGCCGCGATCGCGCGCACCGAACCGGCTGCACTTAGCTGTCTTATGACAGCTAAGGCTTCCGGGTATCGGCAGGAGCCGTCACTGATTGGCTCCCTGCCGTGTGATCGCTGTGAGCCAATCACAGCGATCACCCTCCGAAAGGCAACATAGTTGCCGTTCCGCCTTCCTCTCCGCCTCCCTCTCCCTGTCACTGTGGATCTTGTGTGACAGGGAGAGACGCACAGCCTGCAGCCGTGACAGGCTGTGCGATTTTAGTGTAAAAAAATCCAGATCTCCCCCCCATGTATCCCTTGATCCCCTCCCAACCACCTATATATAGATATATATAGATCTATATATAGATCTATATATATAGATCTATATATATATATATATAGATCTATATATATATATATATATATATAGATCTATATATATATATATATATATATATATAGATCTATATATATATATATATATAGATCTATATATATATATATGAAGATCTATATATATATATATATATATATATATATATATATATATATATATCTATATATATCTATATATATATATATATATCTATATATATATATATATATATATATATATATATATATATATATAGATCTATATATATATATATATATATATATATATATAGATCTGTATATATTTTACTGGATTGTGATTTTAACCACTTGCCGACCGCCCCTACCTAGGGGCGGCGGCAAAGTGGAGCCCGCAACGACCGCAATACGCCGATCGGCGGCGGCTCATGCGGGCTAGCTGGCCGGGGATCGCACGCTGGATGTGCCCACCCGCGACGTCAACCCTCCAGCCAATTAGCAGCGGCGGCGGGTTGTTAACCCCTGATCTGCCGCAAGTAAAGCGGATAATACGCTTTGTAATGTATACAAAGCGTACTATACAGGCTGCCTCCTGCCCTGGTGGTCCCAGTGATTGAGGGACCACCAGGGCAGGTTGCAGCCCTCCTAGTAAGTACCCAAGCACACTGATCCTGCCCCCTGATCACCCACTGCACCCATCAGACCCCCCCTGCCCACCCCTCAGACACCTGTTTGCACCCAATCACCCCCCTAATCACCCATTAATCACTCCCTGTCACTATCTCAACACTATTTTTTAGATTAGGTCCTAAACTGCCCCCTGGGGGCTCCTGAACACCCCCCCCCACACACACCCTCAGATCCTCCCTAGACCCTCCCCCCTGTGTACTGTATACATCTATTCTTCCCTATAATCACCCACTGATCACCTGTCAATCACCCATCAATCACCCCCTGTCACCACCTGTCACTGCCACCCATCAGATCAGACCCTAACCTGCCTTTTGTGGGCACCTGATCACCCACCCACACCCTCAGATTGCGTGCAGACCCACCCTCAAATCACCTCCGAAAGTGCATCGTTTACATCTGTTCTCCCCTCTAATCATCCACTGATCACCCATCAATCACCCCGTCACCAACTGTCTTTGCTACCCATCAGATCAGACACTAATCTGCCCCTTGCGGGCACCCAATCACCCGCCCACACCCTCAATTAGCCCCCCAGACCCCCTCTGATCAACTCGCCAGTGCATTGCTTGCATATATTCTCCTCTGTAATCACCTACTGATCACCTATCAACCACCCCGTCACCCCCTGTCACTGCTACCCATCAGATAAGGCCCTAATATGCCCCTGCGGGCTTCTGATCACCCGGCCAAACCCTCACCCGCCCCACCGCAGTGACAGAATTTTTTTTTCTGATCACTGCTGGTACGACTTAATTGCCATGTCCAGGTCACGATTTGAGAACATTCCTGCACTTCAGTGCCAATACAACCTGTCATCTAAGAAGCCACCCTGCTTATGACCGGTTCCACAAAATTCGGCCCCTCATAGACCACCTGTCATCAAAATTTGCAGATGCTTATACCCCTGAACAGTCATTTTGAGGCATTAGGTTTCCAGACTACTCCTCAAGGTTTTGGGCCCCTAAAATGCCAGGGCAGTATAGGAACCCCACAAGTGACCCCATTTTAGAAAGAAGACACCCCAAGGTATTCCGTTAGGTGTATGACGAGTTCATAGAAGATTTTATTTTTTGTCAAAAGTTAGCGGAAATTGATTTGTATTGTTTTTTTTTCACAAAGTGTCATTTTCCACTAACTTGTGACAAAAAATAAAATCTTCTATGAACTCACGATACACCTAACGGAATACCTTGGGGTGTCTTCTTTCTAAAATGGGGTCACTTGTGGGGTTTCTATACTGCCCTGGCATTTTAGGGGCCCTAAACCGTAAGGAGTAGTCTAGAAACCAAATGCCTCAAAATGACCTGTGAATAGGACGTTGGGCCCCTTAGCGCACCTAGGCTGCAAAAAAGTGTCACACATGTGATATCGCCGTACTCAGGAGAAGTAGTATAATGTGTTTTGGGGTGTATTTTTACACATACCCATGCTGGGTGGGAGAAATATCTCTGTAAAGGGACAATTGTGTGTAAAAAAAATCAAAACATTTTAATTTACAGAGATATTTCTCCCACCCAGCATGGGTATGTGTAAAAATACACCCCAAAACACATTATACTACTTCTCCTGAGTACGGCGATACCACATGTGTGACACTTTTTTGCAACCTAGGTGCGCTAAGAGGCCCAACGTCCTATGAGTACCTTTAGAATTTCACAGGTCATTTTGAGGCATTTGGTTTCTAGACTACTCCTCACGGTTTAGGGCCCCTAAAATGCCAGGGCATTATAGGAACCCCACAAGTGACCCCATTTTAGAAAGAAGACACCCCAAGGTATTCAATTAGGTGTATGGGGAATTCATAGAAGATTTTATTTTTTGTCACAAGTTAGTGGAAAATGACACTTTGTGAAAAAAACAATAAAAATCAATTTCCGCTAACTTGTGAAAAAAAAATGAAATCTTCTATGAACTCCCCATACTACTAACGGAATACCTTGGGGTGTCTTCTTTCTAAAATGGGGTCACTTGTAGGGTTCCTATACTGTCCTGGCATTTTAGGGGCCCTAAACCGTGAGGAGTAGTCTAGAAAATAAATGCCTTAAAATGACCTGTGAAAATCCTAAAGGTACTCATAGGACTTTGGGCCCCTTAGCGCAGTTAGGGTGCAAAAAAGTGTCACACATGTGGTATCGCCGTACTCAGGAGAAATAGTATAATGTGTTTTGGGGTGTATTTTTACACATACCCATGCTGGGTGGGAGAAATATCTCTGTAAATGGACAATTGTGTGTAAAAAAAATCAAAAGAAATCTCATTTACAGAGATATTTCTCCCACCCATCATGGGTATGTGTAAAAATACACCCCAAAACACATTATACTATTTCTCCTGAGTAAGGCGATACCACATGTGTGACATTTCTTTTGCAGCCTAGGTGCGCTAAGGGGCCCAAAGTCCTATGAGCACCTTTAGGCTTTACAGGGGTGCTTACAATTTAGCACCCCCCAAAATGCCAGGACAGTAAACACACCCCACAAATGACCCCATTTTGGAAACTAGACACTTCAAGGTATTCAGAGAGGGGCATGGTGAGTCCGTGGCAGATTTCATTTTTTTTTGTCACCAGTTAGCGAAATGGAAACTTTTTTTAATTTATTTTTTTTGTCACAAAGTGTCATTTTCCGCTAACTTGTGACAAAAGATAAAATCTTCTATGAACTCACCATGCCTCTTAGTGAATACTTTGGGGTGTCTTCTTTCCAAAATGGGGTCATTTGGGGGGTGTTTATACTATCCTGGAATTCTAGCACCTCATGAAACCTGACAGGTGCTCAGAAATGAGAGAGATGCTTCAAAATGGGAAAATTCAATTTTTGCACCATAGTTTGTAAACGCTATAACTTTTACCCAAACCAATAAATATACACTGAATGGGTTTTTTTTAATCAAAAACATGTTTGTCCACATTTTTCGCGCTGCATGTATACAGAAATTTTACTTTATTTGAAAAATGTCAGCACAGAAAGTTAAAAAAATCATTTTTTTGCCAAAATTCATGTCTTTTTTGATGAATATAATAAAAAGTAAAAATCGCTGCAGCAATCAAATAGCACCAAAAGAAAGCTGTATTAGTGACAAGAAAAGGAGGTAAAATTCATTTAGATGGTAGCTTGTATGACTGAGCAATAAACCATTAAAGCTGCAGTGGTCTGAATGGAAAAAAGGCTCTGGTCCTTAAGGGGTGAAAAGACTGCGGTCCTTAAGTGGTTAAAAAGCAAACTGAAGCAAACTCACTGAAGGCAAGATTGTTTCTCTTTTGATTGTGTTCATTTCAAATATCCATTTACATTCATAAAAATAGCTACATTTTATATTTCCAAAACAGAATAGTACTAGAAGTGAAATCATGAAACAATGAATCTTTACTTACATTGTTGCAATTATTTATGGCGTATATTGTGCTGCGTGGTAATGCATGCACAATGACATACTCAGAGATGTAGTCTGATGAAATCATCATGCTGCATTTGCAGTTATCTGTGGCACCTGTACAAATGGCAACTTGCATGAAACATGATGATCCGAGTACACAGTGGTATCACATGAAGCAGTGGCGTAGCTAGAGATTATGGGGCACCATAGCAATATTTCCATGGGGCCATCAGATCTAGGCACACTTGAGTAATGCTACCCTATGGATATGAGTTGATTGGGCAATTTACATTCCCATGCATTGTACACTGTGTATAGTCCATGGGCATTGAGGCAAAGTCAGAGAGTGGAGAACCAGGAGAGTTAATAGTGTGCACATCGAATACCATATGCCCCCTCTCTTCTCGTCTCCAGGGCCCCACAGCAATTGCTATGGCTATTGCTACAACCCTGACATGAAGCAAATAAAAGACACACTGAGGTGCCAGACTGCAGCAATTTCAACTAAATAATACCCATGAATGCCACAACACTGCCAACATAATTTTACTCCTTACTGTTAAGCACTCTAAAGTAGCTTAATATAAATTCTAACTATAGTATATAAATGACATAAAATGTTTTTTTTTTTTTATTATTTTAAGTTACACAGCTTACCTCCCAAAATTCCGATGCGATAGAGGATCAGTATATGGCAATGCGACTTTGCAACCACGTGACTATGAGCCTGGCCGCCAAAGATCTGCACACTTGCCTGGGTCTGCTTGGAGAGAAAACTACAGCACTGCATTACCCTTACATCTCGGAGGGACCATCTCTAATGTGGCCAGAGAAAATGCTGAAAACTGGAATAATAAGAATGGTAATCATGAGCAATATGTCCTTCAGTAAACTATAACATTAAAGGATACCCGAAGTGACATGTGACATGATGAGATAGACATGTGTATGCACAGTGCCTAGCACACAAATAACTATGCTGTGCTCCTTTTTTTTTTCCTTTCTCTGCCTGAAAGAGTTAAATATCAGGTATGTAAGTGGCTGACTCAGTCTTGACTCAGACAGGAAGTGACTACAGTGTGACCCTCACTGATAAGAAATTCCCCTTTTTATCTCTTTCTTGCTCTCAGAAGCCATTTTCTGCGAGGAAAGTGTTTTATCGTTGGAATTTCTTATCAGTGAGGGTCACACCGTAGTCGCTTCCTGTCTGAGTCAGGATTGAGTCAGCCACTTACATACCTGATATTTAACTTTTTCAGGCAGAGAAAGAAAAAAAGGAGAGTTGTTTGTGTGCTAGGCACTGTACATGCACATGTCTGTTTCATCATGACACATGTCACCTCAGGTATCCTTTAAAAACATTATCCATATTTGTTGTAAAGGTAAGTGAAGACGTAAACGAACTGGATTGACAGACTAACTCAATGACAGGATTATTTAGTTAGCATCTATGAAGCAATTACTACTAAATCTGGTGATAAAATGAGGAAAATTAAATACAAACAGGTTTAAACAAAAAGAGCACAACTCTGTAGTTCCTTTGTGTATCTCTTCAGATGTACCAAATCATATTTCAGTTTCAATTGTGAAATCACCTAAAATCTGTTAGCTAAAATCAGGTTAGACTGGGAGTGCTTGCTTTATATGCAGATGGGTGAGAGGTCCTATGCATTTCAGCTATGTTTTAAATGTAATATGCAAGGTAAACGTATTACTCTTTCTAATGACTGGCTACTGCAGGGAACAAAATATAAAATGTGAAATAATATCTGTATGTAACACAGAGGGGACAGAAGTGGTCCTATCTTAAGGCTCAGTTCACATTTGAGACAGATCTTCAACTGCAGACAGTGCAGTATCTGCTTCAGTGGTCCACTGGAGTCTGGAGGCAGATGTGTTTCCACCATACGCTTCTATGGAAAACAAATCCACATGTCTGGAAAAATGGTTCAGGTTGGGACTTTGCACTACAGAATGGTTAGTTAAATCTACATGTAATCATGAGATGGAAGAAAAAATGGCAGGACAGGGATACCATGTCATAGAGACCTGGGCAAGTTATAATATTTATAAGAACTTAGAAGAGGAAAAGTTGAGTATAAGGAGCATAAAGCAAAAATAAGCGCAATTGCTGCTATGTTTCTTTCTTCAAATTCATTCTCTTCTTCTCTTCTGTGTTTCTTTTTTAATTTCTTGCATTCTCTCTACTATGTTCTACCTATGTCTGTAATTTAAAAAGGTTATTAATTCTGGTAAGATATTTCAGTTTTATATTCCTTTTATGCTGTAAAATTAGGTTTAATGTTGCTGTGGTCTAAGTGATGGGTGTTTTGGAGACTAAGTTCCACACCTGGTTCACTGGGGGCTTGTGCGATAGTCACAAAGTTATGGATAGCATAGAGTACTGGGGAACCTGATGCCTACAAGCTACCAATGTTTCCCTATTTGCATAACAGTGTTTTACAATTCATCTTTCTTTTTTATATTTGTTCAGTAAAAACTACTCTAGGTACAGATCTAAAAACAACATCTAATAGTTTAGCAATTGGCGTTTTCAAGAGCAAAAAATCTTGTCTAGAAATCAAGCTGTTGTAAGAGTAAACCACGTTTAAGGATTCTCTTTGTGGCTTCTCTTGGTATCTGGATTGCATCGTTTCCCCTGTTCATACTGCAAGAGGGCTGCCACAGTTAGTGGTGCAGGAAATAGCAAGAAGTAGCAAGTAGGCATTGCCAGGGCTGCTAACCAGGTATTTTGCAAGTCATTTTATATGGCGTCCACTAATTAAAGGTGCACCTTAGAGAAAATGGATACAAAATAGAGTTTAAAAATTATCAAAAAATGAAGCAGTAAGAACATTACTGGTACGGAAAAGGTTAAAAATAAGCTAAGGTTAATAGGGTGTCGGTAAATCCTCTTACTGGCAAAGTTTGGATGACTTCAAAAAGCCAACAGGAAAGGAAACAAGCAGGATTTGTAGGTAGAAGGGATCCACTTTGTTTTAGCTGACAGCAAATGACTAATGCAGTGTCCAGGACACTTTTGTAAACAGTGATTACTGTGATTGGCTCACAGTAATCATGGGGTCAGAAGCCAAGGAAATTGGCTCCTGTCCTGACCAGTGCATGGTTCTACTGTCATAGTCCGACAGCAGAGTAAGTGGGCTGCAGTGATGACACAATATAGAGCTGCAAACAGAGTGGGAGTTTGTTCTTCTGTACAGAGCCATTACCAGACTCCACCCATCTCCTCCTGTAGGACACAGAGATTAGGTAGGCAGGATCAGCTCAGAAGAAAAGATTGACTTGTGCCTCTTTTTAACTCCTCCCTGACTACCTCATATGGGTAATAATGAGATAGGGGAGGAGTCTGGACGGAACACAGTCTGCTATCCAGTATAACCAATATGCATCTCACAATACCATGAAAAGTAATTACTGGACATATTCCATACAATATGCATTACAAAACCCATCTGCCTGAACTAGGGCTTGAGGGTTTGCATGCAATTGAAGAACTGACAGTGATCTGATGCAGGTATGCTAAAGAAAGCAAATTAAATTATGTTCCTTTCACAACTAAACATATTGAAAATTGTGTATTTTCTTTCCATTCAAACTAGGATATTTCAATCCAGCAAGTGGAAAGTATCATATTACCCAGATGAGGCATATTCTGGATGGTGATCCTGAGACCACAAAAGCAATAAATGCAATTGAGGAAATAAAATATGAACTGCGCAAGCCATCAGTGCAGATGCCGTCAGGAATCGACAGATGTGATTCATTAAGAAAAGGCTTGAGAACTGCAGGTCAGCCATCACAATGTGTCACAGGAGCTCAGCAGGTTTGTCACTCCTGCTCTTCACATTCAACTGCCAAAATGTCTTACTTTTATTTCCTTACTGCTACTAAAACTAACTGAAAGCTGTCCCTGTAGTTGCTTGTACAGCAGAAACTGAATTAAAAGTGGGAGGCTATGCCCTTTGAGCCATTGAGTTTTTTATATACTATGTGAAATTGCTCCTTTGTTGAGAAACGAGTGATCCCTTCTGTTCAGCACTAAAAATTGCTGAAACAAGGGGCAGGTTCACACTATGGCCTCTGTTCTGAAGTTAGTCAAACTGGGCAGCGGACTCAAAACAGAGAGGCCAAGGACTATGGACCACTTCCCAGTGACCTGTTTCATTTGTGTCTGTTGTGAAAAACTGTGTGCATTTTTACAAGCAGCAGATTCAATGAATGGCACAGCTCCACTATGGAAGGGCAAGGGATCCTGGGGGACATAAAACCTGAGGGGGGGGGGGGGGGGGGACAGCGGCCAGTGGTTTCCGTCATTGGCAGTTATCACACACTATTACCGCTGCACACCTGATTGAGCATTTTCCAGCATCATCAATTGGGCATACTCTTGGCAGCACTGATTTTCATCCATTTCGATTATAATTATCAAATTCTATGGTTGACCGGCCGCCAAGTTGAGTCATCTATAGACACCTTAAAATGTACCGGAGACAAGAGAAGCATACCTTTTTATACATACCTGGGGCTTCCTCCAGCCCCATGGGTATGGATCGCTCCTATGCCGCCGTCCTCAGTCTTCCCGCAGATCCGATACCGGGCCCCATAACTTTCTCCAGTCGCGGCCAGTCTGACGCAAGTGAAGTGCGCTATTTATGTATCTCTCCAGCAGCCACTGGAGAGATAAGAAAAGAGTGCACTTCCTCCTGTGCAGACTGGCCACGACTAGAGGAAGTTATGGGACCCGAGACCGGAGCTGCATGCAGCGGAGGACAGCGGCGTGGGAGCTATCCATACTCATGGGGCTGGAGTAGGCCCCTGGTAGGTATAAAAAGGTAAGTGTCTCTTGTCTCTGGTTTCCTTTAAGTGGCTGTATATTATTATATAACTAGTGGACCTAAGCCCGTTTAAAACGGGACGAAGAGACAGTAGGGTTTTATTATTGAGGATGGTTGTTTTCCTAAAAATCTAATAATCTATATATTTTTGTATAGCTCGATAAACCTGCTACATTCAGAAATGAAAAGATGACAAAAAGCATCAGAAATGAATTCACAGGAAAAGAACGTCCTACAAGCTTATGTACCAAAGAGGATTATTTCCAAAGAAGACAAGGGAAAATCATTTACAGGACTAATGGTGGTCTTCTTCCTAACTATGCTGGATATATACCAGGTATTATTTTACTGTATATATTCAATCCATATACTCTGATTACCTAAGGGTTAATTACCTGTCCTTGGTTCAGGCTTCACAGTTTTAACATTTGACTTCATAATCTATAAAAGTACGGTTTATTTAGGGTACTTCCAAGATCCATTCAGTATGAGATAGCCAGGCAAGAAAGGTATGAGTCACAGGAGAAGGTATACAATGTATAAAGATGACTAGATCGCAGTATGCAATGTGCGTGGGTTCCATTTATACTGTCTCAAAAGAGAAATTGTTCACAAAGAGTACAAGTACTTCCCTTCATTGCCAATAATACTTTCCACTCCTTAATTTGCCGCAAATTTTACTTTACTAAGTAAACATGTGAGAAGTCCTTTTGTTATAGAAAACACAAAACTAAAAAAGGGTAATTTTAACTGTTCAAATCACTATCAACCTGCTTATGAAAATAGCTCAACATTAGCAATAGAGATGGGACTGCATAGAAGTAAACATCCTCATGATCCACTGATCCGTTCATGAAACATCAATCTCTGTCTGCTGTATTTATCAATTTAGCTCAATCAGCTATAGCAATTGGGAATTCAGATCATTTGCTTCAGATCTGAATTTTTCGGACAGCTTCTATGAATATAAACTAATTTAGCAAATTGTATTATTGTATTGACACTGCTAAACTTGACATTTCAGTCCACAGACCTTCTGATTCATTCTGAATGTAGCCAGTCTCACTGGTGGAATACACCTGTCACGAGATATAAAAATGGATCAACCTCATGTTGGCTGAAAGTTAGAGTGTGTGACTCCTTGGTGGTGTCTCCCCATAGAATATATAATGATTACATCCACCATCCTCCCATCGCTCACAGCACACACGCATGCACACACACACGCACACACTCATGAATTTGCCCATCTCTAGTAGTAGGAGGAACTAAGATGGTGCAACAAGATGATTTAAATAATTTTGCAAATGTGGAAAATTAAACACTCCGTAAATAAAGCAATATAAAGATACTTCCTATGTTTGTGTATGATTTTACTATTTTCCATTATGTACATTTTTACTAGAATACAAAATCTGGTTTACTAAGGTAACTCTGAGGCCCAGTGCACACCAAAACCGCTAGCACATCTGCAATACGCTAGCGGTTTTGGGAGCAGATTTCAGAGCGATTCTAGGTATGTTTAGAGCGGATTTCTAAACATGCCTAGCGGTTTTGGCTGCGTTTTTGTGTAGCAGATTACACAAATTGTTACAGTAAAAGCTGTTACTGTTACAGCTTCTGTAACAAAAACGCCTGGCAAACCGCTCTGAAGTAGCGTTTTTCAGAGCAGTTTGCGTTTTTCCTATCCTTTACATTGAGGCAGAAACGCTTCTGCAAACCGCAAACGTGCAGCAGGAGGCACGTTTGCGGTTTGCTACAATCCTCAAACTGCCGGTGTGCACCATCTCATTGAGATACATTAAACAAACGGTTTGACAGGCAGATGCGGCCCGCGGATCGCATCAAAAACCGCACGGTGTGCACTGGGCCTTACACAGTTAGACCTGGCATGGATTTATTATCATTCTATTATGTGACAAGGTTTCTAATGCTCACCTGTGTTACATCACAACATAATGAGGGTTGCTGAAGGGTTTGTGACCTAGTGATTTGTGATTGCTGTCATGTGAACATTAGTGAGAATTGTCTTAGTTAGTCAATTATGAACTCTAATTATCTATCTTTAAAAGACAACTATTGATGAAAACAACCTTTTTAGGCTCCCTGCACACTGCAAATCTGTTTTGCGATTCCGTTTCCGATTTGCAATTCCTATTTTCCCTGAATGCAATCAACAGAAAAACTGAGAAAAAAACGCAGCATGCTGTAACGATTAAAAACCGGAATTGGATGTAAAAAACAATTAAAAATCGGAGTCTGAATCGAAATCGCATGCAGTGTGCAGGGAGCCTTAATGCTATGTATTCGGGTACACATTACCACAAGTACTAGGAGCAATTACTTGTTCACACAGCTCTGCCTCTCTGCTGTAAAAATCCTTCTGACATTTTCAGATACAGACTCTGATGGCACTGACGGGACTGGACCATATTTATGCACAGGGGTTGCTATTAACTTCTTATACTGGGAATACACCATGAGATTTTTGGGGGCAGATAGATGGCTCGATAGATAATTTCCGACAAGTCAGATCTGCTTTTCAATTGTTTTTCTGATTGATTTGTCATAGAAATGAACGGTAATCGATCAAAAAACCATTCGGATAAACAATCTTACAGTAAATCTGCTGAAAAATCTCATTGTGTATTCCCAGCATTAGTTTATAGTCTACTAATCACCTTGCTGAAAGCAATTTCTCCAGATTATGGGAAGGGGTTACGTTTCCAGCAATGTGTGGTTATTACCTTCTCCCAGGGCCGGTTCTAGACTTTTTGCCACCTAAAGCAAACTTGTGAGGATGCCTCCCCCTTACACTGCCCCCCAGTATAAGTAGCCTGGAGGGGGTAGCAGCCAGAAAGGGGAGCAGCGGGCACAGCTGTGGGGAGGGGGCTCAGACCCCCCTCACCTGGAGCTTCCCCGACCTCGCTCCCTCTCCAGCTATTTGCCCAGCGTTTTAGAAGCCCAGTCAGAAGCGAGCGGGGAGGACAGCAATGACTCACCTTCCTTCTTCCACTTAAATACTGGGCAAATAGCTGGAGGGGGAGCGTGGTCGAGGGAGCCCCAGGTGATGGGGTCTGACCCCCCTCAAAGCGCTGTGCCTGCTGCTCCCCCTTCCTGGCTTCTACCCCCTCCAGCTTGGCAACCCCCACCCATGGCCAGGCAGGCTCCACCTCCCCTCCCCCTTTTCAAGTGCAGTAAATGGTTCAGTCACAGTGATTAAAGGGGAATGCATTTGTGAGCTGTGTGAAGAGTGAATGGTGATTTTAAAGCACAGAAAGAGAGCTATGTGAAGAAATAAATTGCTCCTAGCACTAGTGGTAATGCGTACCCTAATATAGAGTATTAAAAAAAAATAAACGTTGTTTTTATTGATAGTTGTACTTTAATGAAACAGGCCCACTTGTAAATTATAAACTGTTATATTAATATAATAAATATAATATACTGTATTACAGATATCATTGTTAACTATAATGAACTTTATTTTTCGTTATAACAGGCCAGATGTTTCTTATAGGAAATACATGGGGAAGAGACAGCTTTGATGCCATGGGAAAGCACCAGAATCAGAAATTTCAGTGGACTTCTCTCTTCTGATGCTGTGTTCTGTATTAAACTTGATATGAGTGAATAAGACTTTTATTCGTTTTGGGTGAATTTTTATTTTACAGTTTGAATCCCAATTCTATCACCAAATATTTCAATAAAGTCTTATTTGATTTACAGTTTTCTGTGACTGTAACAGGAGACTCAGAATTGACCTGACCTGTAGTTTATAGTGGAAAGAGATTTTCTTTCCAACTCATTAGGCACCTAAGAATTATTTGCAGTGGTAGACCTCACATTATTTCTGGAAGACACTTTCCTAAAAATGTATGCTGACAAGAGGATCTTCTCTCTACAGTATCTGTGTTATGGCCAAAGCCAGTAATATGGTTAGTTCTCAAATTGGCTGGCCAATGTAGGAAGTTGCTAAGAGATGTGGCAAAGGTCAGATGTAAGAGAATACATCAAACCTTGGCTGATGAGGTGAAAAAAGGTGCTTTCTTCCAAATGTGCGACCTGCAGGCCTATGCTTAACACAGGCCTTCACCTCTTTAGTGCCTAACGCTAATCTTCACTCTTCTTTTCTTAAAATGTACCTGCCCTCTCCTGAGCCTAACATTAACCTGTGCTGTTCTGTGCCTACAACTAACCTTCTCCTCTCCTCTGCCTAACCCTAACCTTCCCACCTCTTCAGATTCTATCACGTCCAAGAAAGTGACACAACACCAGGCAAATGATAAAATGGCAGAAACACCATTTTGCACATTAGCACCCAATGTTGGACTTTGGCCGGTAAGCTAAATTGGACATTTTGATAAATGGCCAGCTATTTCCCATTTTGGCCGACTTCTGGCTTTAGCTGTAACATATATACCAACTGAATATAAGGCATTTGTTGCTGTCTTAGTCTTGATTGACAAGTAGGTTGAAGTTGCTGGGTGAAAGCCAGTGCTCAGAACCTCCCACTCCACATTTAGCTGCAGACACAGGACTCTCTCAACTACTTAACCACTTGAGGACCGTGGGCTTTACCCCCCTTAAGGACCAGGCACTTTTTTTCCATTCAGACCACTGCAGCTTTCACGGTTTATTGCTCGCTCATACAACCTACCACCTAAATGAATTTTGGCTCCTTTTCTTGTCACTAATAAAGCTTTCTTTTGGTGCTATTTGATTGCTGCTGCGAATTTTACTTTTTATTATATTGATCAAAAGAGACATGAATTTTGTCAAAAAAATGATTTTTTTTTAACTTTCTGTGCTGGCATTTTTCAAATAAAGTAAAATTTCTGTATACATGCAGCACGAAAAATGTGGACAAACATGTTTTTGATAACAAAAAACCCATTCAGCCTATATTTATTGGTTTGGGTAAAAGTTATAGCGTTTACAAACTATGGTGCAAAAAGTGAATTTTCCCATTTTCCAGCATCTCTGACTTTTCTGACCACCTGACATGTTTCATGAGGGGCTAGAATTCCAGGATAGTATAAATACCCCCCAAATGACCCCATTTTGGAAAGAAGGCATCCCAAAGTATTCACTGAGAGGCATAGTGAGTTCATAGAAGATATTATTTTTTGTCACAAGTAAGCGAAAAATGACACTTTGTGACAAAAACAAAAAAAAAAGTTTCCATTTCTTCTAACTTGCGACAAAAAAAATAATGAAATCTGCCACGGACTCACCATGCCCCTCTCTGAATACCTTGAAGTGTCTACTTTCCAAAATGGAGTCATTTGTGGGGTGTGTTTACTGTCCTGACATTTTGGGGGGTGCTAAATTGTAAGCACCCCTGTAAAGCCTAAAGGTGCTCATTGGACTTTGGGCCCCTTAGCGCAGTTAGGCTGCAAAAAAGTGCCACACATGTGGTATTGCCGTACTCAGGAGAAGTAGTATATTGTGTTTTGTGGTGTATTTTTACACATACCCATGCTGGGTGGGAGAAATATCTCTGTAAATGACAATTGTTTGATTTTTTTTTTTACACACAATTGTCCATTTACAGAGATATTTCTCCCACTTAGCATGGGTATGTGTAAAAATACACCCCAAAACACATGTTTTGGGTACGGCGATACCACATGTGTGGTACTTTTTTGCACCCTAACTGCGCTAAGGGGCCCAAAGTCCAATGAGTACCTTTAGCATTTCACAGGTCATTTTGCGACATTTGGTTTCAAGACTACTACTCACGGTTTAGGGCCCCTAAAATGCCAGGGCAGTATAGGAACCCCACAAATGATCCCATTTTAGAAAGAAGACACCCCAAGGTATTCCGTTAGGAGTATGGCGAGTTCATAGAAGATTTTATTTTTTGTCGCAAGTTAGCGGAAATTGATTTTAATTGTTTTTTTTTCACAAAGTGTCATTTTCTGCTAACTTGTGACAGAAAAATAAAATCTTCTATGAACTCACCATACTCCTAACGGAATACCTTTGGGTGTCTTCTTTCTAGAATGGGGTCATTTGTGGGGTTCCTATACTGCCCTGGCATTTTAGGGGCCCTAAACCGTGAGGAGTAGTCTTGAAACCAAATGTCGCAAAATGACCTGTGAAATCCTAAAGGTACTCATTGGACTTTGGGCCCCTTAGCGCAGTTAGGGTGCAAAAAAGTGCCACACATGTGGTATCGCCATACTCAGTGTTTTGGGGTGTATTTTTACACATACCCATGCTGGGTGGGAGAAATAACTCTGTAAATGACAATTGTTTGATTTTTTTTACACACAATTGTCCATTTACAGAGAGATTTCTCCCACCCAGCATGGGTATGTGTAAAAATACACCCCAAAACACATTATACTACTTTTCCTGAGTACGGCGGTACCACATGTGTGACACTTTTTTGCAGCCTAGGTGCGCTAAGGGGCCCAACGTCCTATTCACAAGTCATTTTAAGGCATTTGTTTTCAAGACTACTCCTCACGGTTTAGGGCCCCTAAAATGCCAGGGCAGTATAGGAACCCCACAAGTGACCCCATTTTAGAAAGAAGACACCCCAAGGTATTCCGTTAGGTGTATGGCGAGTTCATAGAAGATTTTATTTTTTGTCACAAGTTAGTGAAAAATGACACTTTGTGAAAAAAAAAACAATAAAAATCAATTTCCACTAACTTTTGACAAAAAATAAAATCTTCTATGAACTTGTCATACACCTAACACAATACCTTGGGGTGTCTTTTTTTCTAAAATGGGGTCACTTGTGGGGTTCCTATACCGCCCTGGCATTTTACGGGCCCAAAACCGTGAGTAGTCTGGAAACCAAATTTCTCAAAATGACTATACGGGGGTATAAGCATCTGCAAATTTTGATGACAGGTGGTCTATGAGGGGACGAATTTTGTGGAACCGGTCATAAGCAGGGTGGCCTTTTAGATGACAGGTTGTATTGGGCCTGATCTGATGGATAGGAGTGCTAGGGGGGTGACAGGAGGTGATTGATGGGTGTCTCAAGGTGTGATTAGAGGGGGGAATAGATGCAAGCAATGCACTGGTGTGGAGATATATTGAGGTGCTGATGATATTAAGGATAACAGGAACATATTTCCTTCATTTTTTGACTGTAACATATGGGATTGTCTGTTAGCCAGTCTTCCTGGAATTCCGTATAAAGTGTAAATTACCTATCATTGTCTGCTTCTAATGAGGAAACCCTTAATTAGACAGTTGCTGTGAAGCCTATACAGGTGGTCAGACCATGTTGTCTGAATAATGCCTCAGATGTGTATTGGGCTTGGGAGTAATTGGTCACCTGGCCAGAGTAAACTGAAGTCTGTCTAATGTAATTCTGTATGTAGATGTCCATTACCTCTGCCCCATTGTCCAGCAGGGGAAACTGTGTCTACTGCTAATTACCTGCCAATTGAGGAAGAATAGGCTGGTCGGCATGGCTTTTGAGTCTGGTGTCAGCCATTGGGACAAGGCAAGCCTGCTAGAATCTTGGGGGCAGGGGGAAGCTGACACCTGAATGTTTGAAATGTATTTGACAGCCTACTGGAAATTATTGAAGAGGTGAAGTCCTTTTGATACCATTTCTACCTGTGGAAATTGAATTATTGGTGGAGTTGAAAAGCCTCATTTAACAATCTCTTGATGTAAAGACATTGTAACCTGGGGAAATTGGGCTAAGGAAGTCTTTTGTTGGGTGTGTGGACTATAGTGGATGTTGGATCTCTGGAAATCCAATTATGACTGAGGATGTAATTAAATCCAGCTTCCCCCCCGTCCACACAGGCTTACAGCCTCGAGGCGAATATTTCATTATAAAAACCAGGGGACAGCTACCTCAAAGGAGTTCTCTTCTGACGGTAGTGGCAGCCGGTCTCCTGGCCCAAGCTAGTGAACTCCTGGTCTAGCCAGACTGTGTCCGTCCACACCAAAGTCCACGATTCTTCTATCGGGATCCCTTTATTTTGGTAAGCAAAATCGCTTTGTGTGTTATCTTTGTAACTTTATCTTGTAACTATTTTTACTTTGTTTTTTGTAATTTTTCTGTATATATTAAGTTTGCACTGTTCTATGTTTTTCTAGAATATTAAATTATTATTTAATAAGTTTGACTTCTGCCGTACTAAACTAACCCTCATAGCCTAGAAGAGACTGAAGTGTAACCGTGTATAAGTTCATGCCTAATTGTACGCTTGAGCAACACTACCGTAGGAAATTGTAATTGCATTGGGTGTGGGGGCGTTTGTCATACGTTGGCCTAAGCGCGCAGCTGACCCAACGTACGAACAACGCCAGTGCGAGTAGCTAACAGTATCGTTCGGAACGACTGTTAGTGGGTCTTTGCTTCACGACAGTGTAAGATTGCAACTGTGTGTGTGTGTGGGTGCGTGGCGTTCCCGTATTTGGCCTAAGCGCAAAGCTGACCCAGATACGAAAACGCGGAGTGCGCGCTGAGGACTCGACAGCAGAGTGGAAGTGTCTAGCGCACAGCTAGTGGTGGCAGTGAGAAGTGTTTGAGGGGTTCCAGCCTTGTTTGTAGCTTAAATAAGGCTGTTCCCCGCTTAATCTGGTCAAACCCGCAGTCGGGAACCGTATACGCAGGCGTGCCGCGGGCCGGTTCCTGACATAATTGGCTGGCAGCGGTGGGATCGTTTAGTACATTAGTACGCAGTTTAGCCCGCTATTCTGAGTACTAAAGGCTGGAAGCTTGCTAGAAGCAACTAGCCTACAGAAGTCTACTCAGTGCAGAATCTATATACGTTTTTTTTTTTGTTCAAAGATACACACTTGGTGTTTTGCTTTCCCTTCCCCCCCCCCTTTTTTTTCTTTTCTTTTATTTTTTGCAACACGATGGCTCAGAAAGCATCCAGCTATGCAAGGCAAAACAAGGAGATACTACTCAACCTGTGTGAGCACAAAGGCATCGAGACGGTGAGCGGCCAGACTAAGGAGCAGTTAGTTCGTGCGCTCGAGGAGCATGATGCGGCAGAGCAAGCCCGTGCTTCAACGTCAGCGGATGCAGCTCACGACACGCCAGAGGAGGAATCGCTCCCGCCACAGAATGCGAGGGGAGACGATGTCCGGGATGATCCACCGAACACGGAGATGACATCTCTGGAAGCTGATCTACAGCTACTGAACTCGGCTGATCCTGAACTGCGCCTAAAGCTGATCCTACTGCACCGACAGGCAGAGAAGGAACAAGTGGCACAGCGACACCAGCTGGAGCTGGCTAAACTTCAGCAGCAGAACCGGTCTGCTGGACCCGCAGAACGCGAAGGTGAGCGAGTCCACAGAATCCCCCTGGATAAGTTCCCCGCTATGGACAAGGACTCTGACATAGACACTTTCCTACAGGGGTTTGAAAGGACTTGTCGGCAGTATGGGGTGCCCCGTGAGCAGTGGGCAAGATACCTCACACCAGGGCTGAGAGGCAAGGCCCTGGAGGCGTTTGTGAGTCTCCCCCAGGAGGAAGAAACAGACTTTGAGGCGATTAAGAAAGCCATCATTGCGCGATACCACCTCACGCCAGAGGTGTATCGAAAACGTTTCAGGACAGTGCAGCGAGGTCCTAATGACAGTTACCTGGATCATGCATGCAACCTGCGCACTGCCTTCCAGCAGTGGGTAAAAGGACTGGCGGTTGAGACCTTTGATGCCCTGCAGGAACTGATAATAAAAGACCAGTTCCTCCACACTTGTCCTGTTGAGGTCCGGCAGTTTGTACGGGACCGAGAGCCAAAGACCGTGGATGAGGCCGCGAAAGTTGCTGATGCCTACACGTCCAATCGAGCATCTGATTTTCGGAGGACTACGGCGCCCAGCTGGAAGGGAGAAAAGCCTGCGAGACCTTCTCCTCTGAGCACCCAGCGAAGTCAAGTCCCGCAGCCGCCTGGAGGTAGAACAGCCACCGTTGACACTCGGAGATGTTTTGCCTGTAACAAACCGGGTCACATCAGTGCTACGTGCCCAGAAAAGAAGAAGGAAGCCCCAAACTCTGGCGGGGCCCGGAATGCGTTGTGTGCCACCCGGAATGCAGGTAGCTATGCAGAGAATCTGCAACCTGTCACGGTTGGTGATACAGTTACCACCGGTCTAAGAGACACTGGAGCAGAGGTGACTCTAGTGCACCCCCAGCTTGTGAACCCTGAGGAGTACATTCCTGGCAAGACTATGGCTGTCAAAGGAGTTGGGGGCGTCACCCCTGCCATACCCACCGCCTTGGTCCACCTGGATTGGGGGGCCGGCAGCGGAATGAAAGAAGTGGGGGTAACGGATGCCATCCCCACGAACGTTTTGTTGGGTACTGACCTGGGACGGTTAGTGGCCCGGTATGAGCCTACTCCAAACCCCGTGGAGCCTGCATCCCCCGCAGAAGTTCAGGACTCTTGCAAGGTACTGTGTGATAATGCTGTGCAAGCGGGGAGTGCTGGTGAGGCCCCAGGGGCTACGGACTGTGTACTAGGAGCCAGCCCTAGTGAGTCTCCAGTGCCCAGGCCTGGAGGAGGACACGTTGTTACCATGAATGCAGATAATGTTGATGTAATATGTGATGTGTTGCATGATGACATGTGTACAGTGAATGCTCCGTCAGCTGCAGTGGTGACCCGCAGTGCTCACCGGGCTGCAGCAGACGAATTGTCCACTGAAGGGGCTGATGTCACTGGGTCGGGCTCTTCCACTTCAGAGCTTGGCTCTGAGGACCCAGAGGCCTCTCAGTTTGCCACCTCCCTGGTGCCTGTGGCCGACAGCGCTGAGTTCTCCGAGGCTGTGCGACTTGATAGCAGCCTGGAAGAGCTCAGGAGTCTGGCGGACAGGGCACCGGTGGAGGGCGACAAAGTGAGGGTGTACTGGGAACACGGCAGACTGTACAGAGAGGTTATTCCCTCTGAGCCGTCTGAAGTGGAGGAGGCCGACCGGCAGTTGATTGTTCCTCACAGGTACAGGGAGCAGCTATTGAGAATAGCACATGAGGTGCCCCTGGCTGGTCACTTGGGGATCCGCAAGACCAAATCCCGGCTTGCCCACAATTTTTATTGGCCCCACATGGGGACAGATGTTGCTGATTTTTGCCGGTCTTGTGTCGCCTGTCAGCGGGTCGGCAAAGCAGGTGACACCGACAAAGCCCCACTAAGGCCCTTACCCATCATAGAGGAGCCCTTCCAAAGGGTTGCTGTTGACATAATTGGGCCTCTAGCGATACCCAGCAGCACAGGGAAACGTTTCATTCTTACGGTGGTCGATTATGCCACTCGCTACCCTGAAGCTGTAGCCCTGAGCTCCATACGGGCAGACAAGGTTGCGGACGCATTGGTGCGCATTTTCTCACGGGTCGGTTTTCCCCGTGAAATGCTCACCGATCACGGCCCGCAATTCATGTCGCGCCTAATGGAATGCCTCTGTAAACAAATGCAGGTAGAACACATCATGGCCAGCCCTTACCACCCCCAGACAAATGGGTTATGTGAGCGGTTCAATGGTACTCTGAAACAGATGCTAAGGGTGTTTGTTGAATCGCAAGGGAGAGACTGGGAGCGATACCTGCCCCACTTACTGTTTGCTTATCGTGAGGTGCCCCAGGCATCCACCGGGTTCTCGCCCTTTGAGTTATTATATGGGAGGAGGGTACGCGGACCCCTCGATCTCATTCGAGAGGTCTGGGAGGGGCAGGATATGGGCCACGGGGTCTCCATAGTGGAATACGTTCTGAAGTTCCGGGAAAAGATGGACACCCTGGTGGGGTTAGTGCGAGAGAATCTGACTCAAGCCCAGGCCACCCAGAAGCAGTGGTATGACCACGGGGCTAGGGAGAGAGTTTATGAGGTAGGTCGCAAGGTATGGGTCCTAAACCCGATGCGACAGAATAAGCTGCAGGCCGCTTGGGATGGGCCCTATACCATACATAGGAAGATTAGTGATGTGACCTATGTGGTCGCGCTGGATGACCGAGGTAAGCAGCTGAAAACATACCATGTAAATATGTTAAAGGAACATCATGCTAGAACCGCTTGCGCTCTCCCTGTCTGCAGTTTGCTACCGGACGGTGAAGCAGAGGCCCTGGTTGACATCCTGGCATCCACCCAGGAAACCGACTCTGTTACCGAGGTGCAGATCAATCCGGAGTTGACAGCAGAGCAGCAGGCTGGGCTATCTGATGTGCTGATCCTTTACCGTGGTACCTTTACAGCCCGCCCTGGTCTGACCAGCCTGGCTGTACACCATGTTGACACCGGAAATAACAAGCCGGTTAGACAGTCAGCCTATAGAGTCTCCCCTGAGGTTCAGGCCCACATCAGCAAGGAGATTGAGGAAATGCTGTCACTAGGGGTGATCCAACGGTCGCACAGCGCATGGGCATCACCTGTAGTGCTAGTACCCAAACGGGACCAGACCACTCGGTTCTGTGTAGATTATCGAAAACTAAATTTGATAACTGCATCAGATGCTTACCCAATGCCGAGGGTCGACGAATTGTTAGATAAGCTAGCTGGCGCGCAATATCTAACAATCGTGGATTTGAGTCGGGGATACTGGCAGGTCCCTCTAACAGCTGAGGCACGGGAGAGGTCTGCCTTTATCACCCCCTCAGGTCTGTTTGAGTTTAATGTGATGCCTTTTGGGATGAAAAACGCCCCAGCCACCTTCCAAAGGGTTGTAAATGGTCTCCTGGAAGGTTTGGAACACTGCGCTGTCGCCTACCTAGATGACATCGCCGTGTTTAGCGCCAACTGGAACGACCACTTAGCGCAGCTGTCACAGGTTTTGGGGCGCATCACTGCAGCAGGACTAACAGTCAAGCCTAGCAAGTGTCAGATAGGCATGAAACAGGTACAGTACCTGGGACATGTGGTGGGGGGGGGAGAGCTTCGTCCAGATACTGGGAAGGTAGATGCCATTGTGTCCTGGCCCACCCCCCACACGAAGAAGCAGATTCAGTCCTTCTTAGGGACTGCGGGGTACTATAGAAAGTTTGTCCCCAGCTACAGTGCCCTCGCCAAGCCCTTGACAGACCTCACAAAAAAGAAGCTGCCCAAGCAGATTCTCTGGACACCAGAATGTGAACAGTCATTCACAGCTCTGAAGAGGGCCCTAGCCAGCCCTCCCGTGTTGCAAGCGCCAGACTTCAGCCGACGGTTTGTAGTCCAGACGGACGCCTCAGCCTTTGGCCTAGGTGCTGTATTAAGCCAGGTAAACCAAACTGGGGAAGAACATCCGATTCTGTACTTAAGTCGGAAGCTGCTACCCCGGGAGGTAGCTTACGCCACCATAGAGAAGGAGTGCTTGGCAATTGTATGGGCCCTACAAAAGCTGCAGCACTATCTCTACGGTCGTGTATTCACCGTCGTAACCGACCACAACCCTCTTAGTTGGTTACATCGGGTTTCTGGGGACAATGGAAAACTGCTGAGATGGAGCTTAGTTCTCCAACAATATAGCTTCACCATTCAACATAGGAAGGGGAGCAATCATGGGAATGCTGATGGGCTGTCCCGTCAAGCAGAACCAACAGTGTAGGTGCAGGCAGGATGATCTGGGAAGATCATCTGCCTTGCACCAAGTTAACGGCGGAGGTGTGGAGATATATTGAGGTGCTGATGATATTAAGGATAACAGGAACATATTTCCTTCATTTTTTGACTGTAACATATGGGATTGTCTGTTAGCCAGTCTTCCTGGAATTCCGTATAAAGTGTAAATTACCTATCATTGTCTGCTTCTAATGAGGAAACCCTTAATTAGACAGTTGCTGTGAAGCCTATACAGGTGGTCAGACCATGTTGTCTGAATAATGCCTCAGATGTGTATTGGGCTTGGGAGTAATTGGTCACCTGGCCAGAGTAAACTGAAGTCTGTCTAATGTAATTCTGTATGTAGATGTCCATTACCTCTGCCCCATTGTCCAGCAGGGGAAACTGTGTCTACTGCTAATTACCTGCCAATTGAGGAAGAATAGGCTGGTCGGCATGGCTTTTGAGTCTGGTGTCAGCCATTGGGACAAGGCAAGCCTGCTAGAATCTTGGGGGCAGGGGGAAGCTGACACCTGAATGTTTGAAATGTATTTGACAGCCTACTGGAAATTATTGAAGAGGTGAAGTCCTTTTGATACCATTTCTACCTGTGGAAATTGAATTATTGGTGGAGTTGAAAAGCCTCATTTAACAATCTCTTGATGTAAAGACATTGTAACCTGGGGAAATTGGGCTAAGGAAGTCTTTTGTTGGGTGTGTGGACTATAGTGGATGTTGGATCTCTGGAAATCCAATTATGACTGAGGATGTAATTAAATCCAGCTTCCCCCCCGTCCACACAGGCTTACAGCCTCGAGGCGAATATTTCATTATAAAAACCAGGGGACAGCTACCTCAAAGGAGTTCTCTTCTGACGGTAGTGGCAGCCGGTCTCCTGGCCCAAGCTAGTGAACTCCTGGTCTAGCCAGACTGTGTCCGTCCACACCAAAGTCCACGATTCTTCTATCGGGATCCCTTTATTTTGGTAAGCAAAATCGCTTTGTGTGTTATCTTTGTAACTTTATCTTGTAACTATTTTTACTTTGTTTTTTGTAATTTTTCTGTATATATTAAGTTTGCACTGTTCTATGTTTTTCTAGAATATTAAATTATTATTTAATAAGTTTGACTTCTGCCGTACTAAACTAACCCTCATAGCCTAGAAGAGACTGAAGTGTAACCGTGTATAAGTTCATGCCTAATTGTACGCTTGAGCAACACTACCGTAGGAAATTGTAATTGCATTGGGTGTGGGGGCGTTTGTCATACGTTGGCCTAAGCGCGCAGCTGACCCAACGTACGAACAACGCCAGTGCGAGTAGCTAACAGTATCGTTCGGAACGACTGTTAGTGGGTCTTTGCTTCACGACAGTGTAAGATTGCAACTGTGTGTGTGTGTGGGTGCGTGGCGTTCCCGTATTTGGCCTAAGCGCAAAGCTGACCCAGATACGAAAACGCGGAGTGCGCGCTGAGGACTCGACAGCAGAGTGGAAGTGTCTAGCGCACAGCTAGTGGTGGCAGTGAGAAGTGTTTGAGGGGTTCCAGCCTTGTTTGTAGCTTAAATAAGGCTGTTCCCCGCTTAATCTGGTCAAACCCGCAGTCGGGAACCGTATACGCAGGCGTGCCGCGGGCCGGTTCCTGACAACTGGCAAGGTGATCAGGGCTGGGGTCTGAGGGCGTTCTGAGGGTGTGGGCGGGTGATTGAGTGCCCTAGGGGCAGATAGGGGTCTAATCTGATAGGTAGCAGTGACAGGGGGTGATTGATGGGTAATTAGTGGGTGTTTAGGGTAGAGAACAGATGTAAACTCTGCACTTGGGAGGTGATCGGACGTCGGATCTGCGGGCGATCTATTGGTGTGAGTGGGTGATCAGATTGCCCGCAAGGGGCAGGTTAGGGGCTGATTGATGGGTGGCAGTGACAGGGGATGATTGATGGGTGGCAGTGACAGGGGGTGATTGATGGGTGATTGACAGGTGATTGACAGGTGATCAGTGGGTTATTACAGGGAAGAACAGATGTAAATATTGCACTGGCAAATTGATAAGGGGGGGTCTGAGGGCAATCTGAGCGTGTAGGCGGGTGATTGGGTGCCTGCAAGGGGCAGATTAGGGTCTGATCTGATGGGTAACAGTGACAGGTGGTGATAGGGGGTGATTGATGGGTAATTGGTGGGTGTTTAGGGTAGAGAACAGATGTAAACACTGCACTTGGGAGGTGATCTGACGTCGGATCTGCGGGCGATCTATTGGTGTGGGTGGGTGATCAGATTGCCCGCAAGGGGCAGGTTAGGGGCTGATTGATGAGGTGGCAGTGACAGGGGGTGAGTGATGGGTGGCAGCGTCAGGGGGTGATTGATGGGTGATTGACAGGTGATTGACAGGTGATCAGTGGGTTATTACAGGGAAGAACAGATGTAAATATTGCCACAAAAACCTAGAAGGTGGCGCTTCTTACAACTGACATAAAAAACGTTAATAATCCAATGGGATAATTCCACTTCTGCCAAGGAATCTTGTAATTCACAGTCTATAATCTTGCTATCACCTTCACCAGCACCCAGGTGAACAGACACTCACCAGACATAAAGACCTTCAATTAGGTCTATATGCGCCTTGGGACACTGCGGGCCGTCCCCCACCGCACCGAACTGATGTTGCTGCCACTGATGTACCGGATACTCCTTATCCTTGCAGTATGGTTTCCAAAACTCCCATATGGTTTTTCCTCAAAAGAAACGCCTCACATAGCATAAAACCAGCGACATTTATTTATAAAAAGCATAAAATTACACTCACAGAGTTGCTTCTTTTGGATCAGCACAGAGTAATTTCTATACGGGCTCTCCCCCGTTTCGTTGGGCCCCGGCTGGCACCTGCAGTCCCTCTACTGTAGCTGGAATGGGGAGCACCTCCACTTCCCACACAGTTCCGGACGCCGCTCAGGGACTCCACGTGTGTAGCTCTGTTTGTTTCCGTGTCTCACCCCGCCCCGCCAGGGGGTCTGAGGGCAATCTGAGCGTGTAGGCGGGTGATTGGGTGCCCGCAAGGGGCAGATTAGGGTCTCATCTGATGGGTAACAGTGACAGGTGGTGATAGGGGGTGATTGATGGGTAATTAGTTGGTGTTTAGGGTAGAGAACAGATGTAAACACTGCACTTGGGAGGTGATCTGACGTCGGATCTGCGGGCGATCTATTGGTGTTGGTGGGTGATTAGATTGCCCGCAAGGGGCAGGTTAGGGGCTGATTGATGGGTGGCAGTGACAGGCGGTGATTGATGGGTGATTGATGGGTGATTGACAGGTGATTGACAGGTGATCAGGGGGATAGATGCATACAGTACACGGGGGAGGGGGGGTCTAGAGGGGGTCTGGGGAGAATCTGAGGGGTGGGGGGTGATCAGGAGGGAGCAAGGGGCAGTTTAGGGAATAAAAAAAATAGCGTTGACAGATAGTGACAGGGAGTGATTGATGGGTGATTAGGGGGGTGATTGGGTGCAAACAGTGGTCTGGGGGTGGGCGGGGGGGGGTCTGAGGGGTGCTGTGGGCGATCAGGAGGCAGGGGGGGGGGAAATCAGTGTGCTTGGGTGCAGACTAGGGTGGCTGCAGCCTGCCTTGGTGGTCCCTCGGACACTGGGACCACCAGGGCAGGAGGCAGCCTGTATAATACACTTTGTATACATTATACACTTTGTATGCGGCGATCCGGGTGCTAGTAACCCGCCGGCGCTTCTGAACGGCCGGCGGGTTACAGAGCGAGGGGGCGGAGCCAGTCCCCGGCGGCCGATCGCGTCATGAATGACGCGATCGCTCCGCCCATGCCCCTACAAGGACCGACGCCTCTGGGCATGAGCTGGTCCTTGCGGGATCCACTTTCCGGCCGCCCCTGTGCAGTGGGCGGTCGTTAAGTGGTTAATGGCAGATACAGGTGACTAGGATGTAGTTTGCAAGTGGTTTTCACGTTCTCATCCATCAGATTACCAATGATATGTGGTAGGATTTCAATGAAGCAGAGCATGCTTCAATCAATATATTAAAGTGGGGCAACGTTTGCTTTACCCATCTCAAGCAGATTCGGTCACAGCGATCAAATCTGCTGTATATCGACAAGAAAACTTTGACTAGTAGTGTATGGCCAGCATTACACAGGGACATGCTAAGTTGTTAAATATGCATCGAAAGCACCTCGCGCACCTGTTATGTGATCAGGAGAGCAATCTCGCCACTAAAGTGGTTAATGTCCAATGTTTCTGTCGCACAGCAGGAGGGTGGTGATCTAGGAAGTATTGGAAGTATATCCTGATACATTTAATGCAGTACTTTGTAACAATGTTTATAACAAAAATTGCTAAAGACAAATGAGTTGTATTAAACTGCAAAACAAAACTTTATTTATGAAACCAGTTTAGCTACAATTTGTTACAATTTTTTTAATTAGCAACATTCTTTGAAAAAAAAAAAACGTATCTGTATCCAGAAAGTTTAGGAATGTGAAGTAGCACAACACAGGGCAGTTAGTCTGAGTGGGCCTCATCATGCCCGGTTAATAGGTAGGTTCAAAAGTATGTTTACCGTTTTAGCAGTTTACACTGTTTTCTGTTGAAAACTACTGATAATAGTTATCCAAAAAATTGCATTCATGTTTATAGAACACAAGTCAGGCACACAAATAGAACCCCATGTAGAATGTAGCAAACAATGAAAAATAAAGATCTAAAGAAAATAATGTACAACAGTCTGTAATAGATTAATAATATCAGAAAGTATTTGTATTGCTAGCAGAAACACTGAATGTTTTCAGCAGAAGAAAGTCGGGTATTATTGCAAGTTTCAGTAGGTCTTTATCCTGTCTCTGGAAGGAGGAGAATCCACATTGTCCCCATAGATGGGCTGCATGTTTGGGAGAAGGTATGAAGAATTATAGTAAGGGGATGGCACAACCACTTCTTCTGGGTAGAAATAGGCTGCAGTCTGCAAAGAGATCCAACACAATCATGCACAAAAAGTAATACAACGTCAGTATACTGTAAAGAAGCGTTAAAATATTGCCATTAAAGAGAACCCGAGGTGGGGATCTTAGAGTTAAATAAATACCCAGAGGCTGGGTCTGGCTATAGTGCCCCTGTTGCTAGTTGAATATTCCCTAAATCCCCCCTGCGCTCTGCACGAGCCCATAAATTACAGCCGCGCTGTCGGGCTCTGTTTACCTTTTTAGTGCCACTCACGCCGCACCCCCCCTCCAGCAAAACATCGGTCCCCGCCCGCGTCCCTTCTCTCTAATCAGCGGCGAGGGAAGGGACGTGGGCGGGGATCGGCGCCCTGCAGGAGGCGGGGGAGCGGCATGAGTGGCACTAGAATGGTAAACAGAGCCCGCTGCGACACGCTCAGTGTCGCCAGCGCGGCTGTAATTTATGGGCTCGTGCAGAGCGCAGGGGGGATTTAGGGAAGATTCAACTAGCAACAGAGGCTGGGCACTATAGACAGACCCAGCCTCTGTGTATAGATTTAATTCTAAGATCCCCACCTCGGGTTCTCTTTAAGGCCTCTTACATGTGGGATCTCACAGGGATCAAGACTCTATTCCTCAGACAACAGTTCAGGTCCATGTGCTGTACAGAAATTTCACCAAACTAGAGGCTAGCAGAGTTGCTATGGAAGGGGGAGGAGGGACAACGCACAGCACACAACAATATGTCTCACAGCAGGCAGGGGGAGCAAGAAAACAATGCTCTTGGGGGTTGGTCTAGGGTTAGATGTCGCATGCCAGACCTTAAAGCGGACACAAACTAAACATTTTTGTTTATTCAAAATATTTAGTTGCAATATTCTGACACATACAAAGATAAATAAACACTCCTTCAAGCCTATGAGCATTTCAGTGCATGCTTTTCACCCTTCTCTTTTCATAATTAGGGTTATACAGGTGAGAGCCATTAGCAATTCCTCCTTTGCTGGACACCATCTACTCCACCAGTTTGCCGGATTCTGTCCCGGCAATATGTCATCATGTAGCTGAAAAAAGGCTGCCATTTATTATTATAATTTAGAAAATAGATTTTATTTCTGAAATCTTGTATTTTTAATTTGGGTCCACTTTAAGGTGACATTGGGGGGCTTCTGTACACATGCTTGATTCTTGGCCAATGTGGTCCTTAAGGTTGCTCTGGAGTTTAATCTAACTTTTGCACTGTGACTTGTGCACTTAGCTTAAAGGGAATCTAAAGTGAAAGTAATGTGGCCAGCTTAACTTATATTGGGTTTCTTTGAGCCCTCTGTAGTTCTCCTGGTCTTTCGTCATTTTTTTTCTGCACCCTTCCATTCAGCAGCTTTACCCTCCAAAAGCTGGCCGACTGGGCCCCAGGTAACTTAAAGAGACTCCGTAACAAAAATTGCATCATGTTTTTTATCATCCTACAAGTTCCAAAAGCTATTCTAATGTGTTCTGGCTTACTGCAGCACTTTATACTATCACTGTCTCTGTAATAAATCAATGTATCTTTCCCTTGTCAGACTTGTCAGCCTGTGTCTGGAAGGCTGCCAAGTTCTTCAGTGTTGTGGTTCTGCTATGCACTCCCCCCTCAGGGTATAAAGAAACACACAAATGATCTCTTGAGATTCAAAAGGAAGGCTGTATACAGCCTGCTTGTGTATGGATGTATTTTCTATGTGTGGACATACTGTACATCAACCTACTTCCTGTTTTGGTGGCCATTTTGTTTGTTTATAAACAAACTTTTTAAAGCTGTTTTTAACCACTTTTAATGCGGCGGGGAGCGGCGAAATTGTGACAGAGGGGAATAGGAGATGTCCTCTAACGCACTGGTATGTTTACTTTTGTGCGATTTTAACAATACAGATTCTCTTTAAACTGGCCACATTACTTTAACTTTAGATTCCTTTTAAAGGGAACCTTAACTGAGAGGGATGTTTCCTTTTAAACAATACCAGTTGCTTGTCAGTCTTGCTAATCTCTTTGGCAACAGTAGTGCTTGATTCACACACCTGAAACAAACATGCAGCTAATCCAGTCTGACTTCAGTCAGAGCACCTGATCTGCATGCTTGTTGAGGGGCTGTGGCTAAAAGTATTAGAGACACAGGATCAGCAATCAGGCAACTGGTATTATTTGAAAAGGAAAAATCCATATCCTTCTCAGTTTAGGTTCCCTTTAAAGGGGTTCTGAGGGGGTTGTGGAAGAGAAAAACTGACACTTACCTTGGGCTTCTATCAGCCCGTGCAGCGGTAATGTCCCACGACGTCCTGCTCCCATCCGCCGTTCCCCGCAGCCGGCACCGGGCTATTATTCGTCTGACATACAGACGAATAATGCGCGTTGCCGTGCCTCCGCTCGCGTCATCTGAGGCTTACTGCGCAGGCGCAGTACAACGGAGCCTTGTACTGCGCTTGCGCAGTAAGCTTCCGATGACGCAGGCGGAAGCGAGCGGGTGCGCGGCCACTCTAGCGCAGCCGCAGTTGGATTCCATGCCGCTAAGACCGGGGCCGGCGGCGGAGAACGGCAGATGGGAAGAGGACGGCGTGGGACATTACCGCTGCACGGGGCTAATAGAAGCCCAAGGTAAGTGTCCGGTTTTCTCTTGCACAACCCCCACAGAACCCCTTTAAAGGGAGTCTGAAGTGGAAATAGATATAATGATTTGTATGTGTAGTACAACTAAAAAATAGAACATTAGTAGAACATACAGTATATGAGTCTCATATTGTTTCCAGTATAGGAAGAGTTAAGAAACTTCTCTTGTTATCTATGCAAAAAAGCTTCTCTGAGCTCTCCAATCCAACTTGGGTCGGCTTCAGTGCTGTTTTCTTAAGCTCTTATCTCAACCTGTCTCTCACTGTTTCTTATTTGTTTAAGGTTTTTCTGCCAGGAAGTTCAAAGGTTTATTAGCTCTGCTCTGTTTCATTATTTAAAATACGGAGTGTAATCTGTAAACAGCAAATATGACAGAATGATGCAATGTTATAATAAAAAAGCTATATAACTGAAAATAAAAATGAGACTTTTTGTTGTTGCTACTAATGTTCCATTACTTATCTGCACTACACATACAGTTAATTATAACAGAAGCTTTTTTTCACTTCTGTGTCACGTTAAAGTGTATCTGAGGTGAATCTCGGATCAAAAATAATGTGTGATATAATGTTGATTCTTCTGACGTATGTGTATGTATATATATCCTATTTGTATCCTGTACGTGCCAAGACCAATTCCGGGCATGACCCAGTCATGCTTGGCGAAAATAAAAGATTCTGATTCTGATTCTGAAAAAACACATACTTACCTAAGAAGAGGGAAGCCTCTGAGTCCTTTAGAGGCTCCCTGCACTGTCCTCCGGACCTCAGTCAGACATCTGATCTGCATACTTTTTAGGGTCTATGGCTAAAAGTATTAGAGGTAGAGGATCAGCAGGACTGCCAGGCAACGTCCATTGTTTAAAAGGAAATACATTTGGTAAGCTCCATATCCCTAATCCCTCTCAATTCCAGTGTCCTTTGCACTATATGCACACTATACTAAATTCTGGCTGAGTTTAGTATAACGTGCATGTAGCCTGAGATTGATGAGTGCATGTTGTCTAGCGTGTAACGATATCGCCCAAACTTGCATGCTAGCTGCTGAAACAACAGTGACCCCCGAGCACATTGCTCCTCTCCTGTTGTCCCTGCTCCTTTTCCCATACACTACTTGGATTGAGCTTGATCCGGATGGGCAACACTGTGGTATGTGGTAAGTACTTTCAGTAAGCCAAGCCTTTGTGTATAGACATATCCAGCAAGAAAGTAGACAGAAAAAGTGGATCAGAGTATAGTTATTTGTGTTTCCATTAGCTCTCCAGGTGCATACCTATGAAATAGCCGCCGGGAGATTTGGGCACAGGATGTAGCCGATATACTGCTTACTCTGCTCCTGCACAAGTCCCGGTGGCGTTAATTACTATTCCCCCTCCAGGCCGCAATGGATAGCGGGAAATAATGTAATTCAGATTCCAGCTATTGCTGTCGGCCGAATTACAGTGTTTTAAAAGAAATTTGAGCTCCATCTTTTTACAGCGCCCAAATTACTTGCTTACTTTGCCTATGGTGGCACCGGCAGCGCCAAAATCTCCTGTGCTGTTTTAACAGTGCTCACTGTTGTAATATCTGTTTCTTGGATTTGTCTGCTTTGCTGCTTTCACAATTATGCTTGGAAAGGGGAGGAAAACAGAAAACCTAAAACTGTAGCAAAATACAACAGCAGTTGGCAATAATGGTTTCAAAGGCCAAACAATGCATGCTTAGATACAGGGTTTAAAATCTGTGCATACCTTTACTATTTTACACAACACAGTAGTCACATGACCCTGATTTCACCCCTGAATGCCTAGAGGTGGATCACCGGCATGAGAAACTTTGTTAGCATAGAATGCATGGTTTGGGTGCCCAAGAACTGGGTTACCAACAGGCACCAAGGGATAAGCGACAATACAAGGAATCAGTAGAAAGATGAAGCCAAAGGATAATAGAAGGTGAATATCCATTAGGGTCAGGTGCCAAGATCAGGCAAATTCTGCAACATGAAAAATGCAGTACTGAATTTAAATGAACTAAAGTGTAAAGCAAAGGTTTTTATTACGGAGCAGAAAATAAAGATCTAAATAATGTTTAGATTAAGGGACAGCTATCACACAGAGCACCCCATTTATATTAATACTGTAACAAATATATCACAAATTATAGCAACAGGTGAGTTCCCAAAGCCTAGTCCTAGTCACTTTTCAGAATGTGATATGCTTATTTCTTGTTACTGCATTAGATCAATTACTATAGAAACAAACAAAATACTACTAAAATACTAAGATGGCGCCGGACTCGGACGCCTCGGCCACAGGGCTCCGGCCTTTTTTGCTTTTTTAAGGGCTATCTCTCCTCCACTCACCACTGTGTTTCTACCTCTTGCTGAGAAGGAGGTGGAGGACATGGGCACTGCCGGTCTGGCTCTGCATCAGCCACGGACTGCAGCAGACGACGGCCGGCGAGAGGATCAGCTGATCGGGGCCGGCGAGAGAATCAGCTGTTCGCACAGTACGCAGGCATGGAGAGGCAGTGCGGAACTCTGCTGATCTGCCGCCGCTGCCCCCGGATCATCAGCGACACCACCTGCGCCGACCCCATCATGGCATGGATGGCTCCCAGCGGAGAGGCTTCCGTCCTCCACACCTTCCAGCTACGAAGGACGTTGCCGTGCAGGCCACCGGCCACCCTGCTGGTCGGGTGTGCCCAGCTTCACACAGCCGATCAGTTGTTCTGGTGCTCGTGCACTGCCACTGTCGTCGCTGCCCCGAGCCAGCCCCTTCAACCACGACAGAGGCTTCAGAGACCGCAGGGTCAAGGGAGAGCGTCCACGTGGTGCAGGCCGTATGGTCTACAGAACATGGCCTGCACAGATGACGCCGCTCTCGGCTGTTCCAACTACCACGATCAGCTGATGCTGAGCCGCTGATGAGGATGACACATGGAGGGAAGCTACAGCTGCTGCAGGAGCCACCGATCACAGGAGCATGGAGCCCCAGGAGACAACCCACGCAGCTTCTCTGCAGCCGTTCCCAGACGGCTACAGCCACACGGAGACTCCCACAGTGCACACAGCCGACCAAGCCACGTGGAGCCTCAGCCATGGAGACCCAGAGAGGAGCCAGAGCTAGTACCACGCTGCTGCTTCCAGCCTTCCAATGCACATGGGAGCCGAGTCACTGTTCCGGGCACAGCAGCTCCTGCTCTGGGTCAATGGCCATGCTGCCCCTTCAGCCACCAACCACTGACTCAAGCAATCATCAGGGACACCGGCATCACACTGCCCCAGCAGCCATTGGACCCATGCTCTCCTCCACCGCTGCCTGAGCCTCTCCACCACAGGGGCAACAGGGTACCTGATGTCCTGCACCCCACCACCACTGTGCCTGCAGCCCCACTGCTGTACATCAGCTGCTCCGACAGCCATTGGGACATTTGACCAGGCCACTAGCCAGCTGCGGCAATGCCCAGGGACTATCTCTCTCCTCTCTCTCTGCTCTGTCCTCACTTTCTCTCTCACTTTATCACTTTATCTTCCTCCTTTTCTTTTGCATCTTCTCTCGCATCTCTCTCTTCCCCAAGGTTGGAGGGGGGGGGGGTGCATCTGATTCAAGTATCGCTGCAGAAGCGTTTGAGTGCCATATACGGCAGCGGATTACCCCCTCCAGTCTTTCTCGCTGGGTCCTCCTGTAAGCTTCTATTCTCGCTATCTCTCTACAGTTCTTTTCCCGGGATCCTGGGGGGCATCCAAATAGCTGCAGAGCTGTTGAGCGCTGCAGAGAACGTAGCGTTCCACTCACATAGCACTGGATGCCTCCTCGGGACCTTCCACTATGTAACTATGTAACTAAGTATTATGTTCCATGCACTGTGTACTCACTACTAATGTAATGTACATTACTGCTTGTGTTTTGCTGTACCATCACCGACCCTGTATGTGCCAAAAATAATTCCGGGTACAACCCCCGTTGTACTTGGCGAAATAAATGATTCTGATTCTGATTCTGATTCTGACTAATAAAACAAGCTTATTTTTCTCTTATTCTCTTGCACTATCTTCCATTTCCCTCTCTATCTCACTTTCCAAATATATGTATGGCAGTGTGTATGATCTATTCTCTTTTTTCTTCTTACACTTTGCATATGCAGTGTAATGCCAGCACAATTTCTAAACAGCCACATTCCTTTAGGTAAATTACTTTCTGCTGCTCATTAAATAGTATGTAATTACACAAACTATTATGTGAACGACTTGCTTAACCACTTGATGACCCACCCTTTACCCCCCCTTAAGGACCAGCGTGGTTATTAGTGATCTGTGCTGGGTGGGCTCTACAGCCCCCAGCACAGATCAGGGTGCAGGCAGAGAGATCAGATTGCCCCCCTTTTTCCCCCCTATGGGGATGATGTGCAGAGGGGGTCTGATCTCTGCTGCCTGCGTGTGGCTGGCGGGGGGGCACCTCAAAGCCTCCCTCCGCAGCGAAATTCCCCCCTCCCTCTCCTACCTGTCCCCTACCCGGTGATCCGGGCTGCACAGGACGCTATCCGTCCTGTGCAGCCAGTGACAGGACGTCCCCTGTCACATGGCGGCGATCCCCGGCCGCTGATTGGCCGGGGATCGCCGATCTGCCTTACGGCGCTGCTGCGCAGCAGCGCCGTACAAATGTAAACAAAGCGGATTATTTCCGCTTGTGTTTACATTTAGCCTGCGAGCCGCCATCGGCGGCCCGCAGGCTATTCACGGAGCCCCCCGCCGTGATTTGACAGGAAGCAGCCGCTCGCGCGAGCGGCTGCTTCCTGATTAATCAGCCTGCAGCTGGCGACGCAGTACTGCGTCGCTGGTCCTGCAGCTGCCACTTTGCCGACGCACGGTATAAGCGTGCGGTCGGCAAGTGGTTAAAGTGAACCCGAAGGTGAAAATAAATTGATGAGATAAACGGTTATATTTATCCTTTGACTTTAAGTATCCCATGGTTCTCTTATATACTGAAACATTTACAAAGTAGGTTGAACATTTACAAAGTAGGTTGAATTTACAAAGTAGGTTGAATTTGGGACTTACCAGTGGAGGGTATTTATAGAATACTGAGTTGGTGATATCAATGGGATGAGTACTATGAATGTCGGCATCTCGTGCATTAACAAGTCGAATGTACAATTCTGCATGTTCCAGCTAAAACAGTAAAAATAATGTATATATATAAATTGCTTTACTCAGCCCATAAAGGCAAAAATTGGTATAACAAGACAACATACTGTATATAGCAGTTTGAAGTGAACCAGAGACGAAGCGCCCTCATGTATTTTACCATATGCTGTATATCAGTGGGAACATTAGAGAAAACACCTACCCTGCTCTCTGTTTCATTCTTCACTGCTCAGCCTGCTTCTTATCAGCCCTGATAAAATTCCTGACTGAGCATTCAGTCTGGCTTTGCTCAGGAATCATTATAGATGAGTCTGTCTTCTCTGATGTCTTTTCAAGCCCAAGCCTGACCCCTTCTGGCTTTGCTATAATGACTCAGCTATAATGATTCCTGAGCAAAGCCAGACTGAATGCTCAGTTGGGGGTTTTATCAGGGCTGATAGCGAGGAGGCTGAGCAGTGAAGAAGGTTTAACCACTTGATGATCCAGCCTTTACCCCCCCTTAAGGACCAGCGCTGATTTTGCTGATCTGTGCTGGGTGGGCTCTACAGCCCCCAGCACAGATCAAACACCAGGCAGAGCGACCAGATCGACCCCTTTTTTTCCCCACTGATGATGATGATGTGCTGGGGGGGTCTGATCGCTCCTGCCTGCGTGTGGCTGGTGGGGGGGGCACCTCAAAGCCCCCTCCACCACAGGATTCCCCCTCTCCCTCTCCTCCCTCCCTTCCCCGGAGATCAGAGGCTGCACAGGAATGGATCTGTCCTGTGCAGCCTCTAACAGGCTCCTGCCTGACATGTGACAGTGATCCCCGGCCGCTGATTGGCCGGGGATCGCTGATCTGGTACAACGCTGCTACTGTTAGCAGCGTTGTAGAAATGTAAACAAAGCGGATTATTTCCGCTTGTGTTTACATTTAGCCTGCGAGCCGCGATCGGCGGCCCGCAGGCTATTCACGGAGCCCCCCACCGTGAATTGACAGGAAGCAGCCGCTCGCGCGAGCGGCTGTTTCCTGATTAATTAGCCTGCAGCTGGCGATGCAGATCTGCGTCGCTGGTCCTGCAGCTGCCACTTTGCCGACGCGCGTTATGAGTGCGCGGTCGGCAAGTGGTTAAGGTTTACGCCTATGTAAAATATATTGGGAATTAGGAATGAGCAAAAGGTTTGCCTTCTAAGCAAATATCTGTGTATCAGAAAACTAGCTAGTCAGAAGTGCAAGCTGCTGATCAGTTAACTGGCACCGGATACTTTTCCCCAGTTATTGATGATGCACTCCTCATGGTGGAATATCAGTATTACCTTTATTCTTTACAAAAGCATTCCCTGGAAAGGATCTACCAGTGTGTCAAATTTTCACTGTAAGGGGAAAAGTAATTTATAGTGCCTTTTACTCTGGGAAAAATCGATATTTTATATGTTTGCATTCTAAATGTTACAATTTTTGAGATAGTTGTCCCTTAATTGATTTATTAAAATAATCACAGCATGATACCTGAGGTACTCCGTTTAGCGCTCCTGTAGTGAGTGATGGTTTTACAGGAAGTATACGAATTGGGATTTTCCACTGTCCGCTTATAACTCTGTTCTGATTGTCAAAAATGTCCAGTTTCACCCAACCGCGAGGTATTAGACGACTGACTTCCTGGCCATATGGATCATAACCACCAGATGCTTGTAGCTCAATTATCAGAGAAATATTTGGAGAAGGCCGTACTCTGGGGACAAATACACATTGAGAAGTATCAATACACATACTGTATTCCACTGGACATATTAAAAATCTATCCTTCCACTTAATCTATGGTATAAATAAATAAATATATATACACAGCTTTAAACTTTTGATTGAGTAAATGTGATTCATTTTTACCATTAGAATGATCTATTTATTGAATGATTCATCCTCACATTTTATTAGAGTTGAGAAACGTTGACACATTGGTCAAATTAATCATATTTTTAATTGTTTAATGGGCTATTCTGAGGTGAAATTATGATATAAAGGCCTCAATTTACTAAGATCATGCTGGAGATAATAAGGCAAGAGAAAACTTACCTCCGCACATCGATCTTGCCTTATTAAGGTGTAGAGATATGTTTTTACAGTGAGAGAGTTATCTTATCACTTCAGGCCTTAAGTTACCTCCTCTGTAGTTATTTTCACATGCAGTTAATTAACAGCCTGTCTTTAACTTTAGAATTCTGGAGTTATTTTAAGGATTGAAGAGTTAACTTTA
Organism: Hyperolius riggenbachi; assembly: GCF_040937935.1. Lineage (NCBI taxonomy): Eukaryota > Metazoa > Chordata > Amphibia > Anura > Hyperoliidae > Hyperolius > Hyperolius riggenbachi. The sequence continues at coordinate 366,585,660 of NC_090646.1, forward strand.
GAGATCTCTCCTTAACTTAAAGACAGAAGAGTTAACTTTAGGTTTGCCTGAGGTAAAATGTTTCCTGAATACTACTGTGAGAAAACGCGGAAAAGCCGCCGCAAATACTCAGAGTCAGGCGGCTAATTCCGCGTTCAACATGGCAGCTTGCGCGCAGGGACCTGCACTCACTGGCCTGACGGAACGTGGAGAAACCGCCGCATGCCCAGAGAACAGGGCGGGGGATTCCGCGTTCGACGCGCCGATTTGCACGCATAGGCCTACCTCTCTCATCAGTGCTTAATGCGGAGAGAACGCCGCACGCTCGGACAGCGCTGCGGCATTACAACACATGTCTGGTGTGGCTGGGACTGAAAGTCCACACTGGTACAGAAGGACGCGTGCGCGCGCGGAGAGGCAGAGCATTTATGACAGCCAGAGGGGTGTCAGCTGATCAGGCCGGTCAGCTGACAATTCTTTCAGTTCTCATTGGTCCAGCACTTAGGGGAGGCGCAGGTGAGCGCTGATGTATATATACTGGGTGCTGGTCATTCCTCTGGTGTCTGGCGTTGCGATCACTACGTGGTAGCACTCAGACCCTGTCAGTATCTGTGTTATATTAGACCAGTTTCCAAGGTGTTGATGATCACGGAGCTCACACCTTAGTCTAGGAAATTCTGTTATCTATTATGTTATTATCTAGACCAGTTTCCAAGGTGTTGATGATCACGGAACTCACACCTTAGTCTAGGAATTGTTGATTATTTGTTATGACCTTCTGCTTTTCCTGACCATTCTTCTGATCTCTGATTTTGTACCTTCGTCATTCTGATACTCTGTTGCCAAACTCGGCTAGTTCCGCATCTGTCTCCTGTCTCTGTACCTGATCTGTCAGTCTGTTGCCGACCTGGCCTGTCCGACCTCGAGAACTATTTCTCCTGTTGGGAAATAGTTCACAGACCTGTCAGTGACACTTCTCCTTTGGAGTCACTCACTCTCTGATCCTTCCTACTCTCAGCCTGGCTCCGCCCCTTGGGGAGCCTCAGGCCTTTGGAAGGAATCTGTTCTCAGGGCAGTACCTCCTACTGCCTCGCACCCACTGTAAGGGTGCTCTCCTCAAAGTATTACTGTTGCACCAAACACTCATATATTACTCAGGTGTCCAGAGGTTAGAGATATATCTGATTATCGGTGATACTGCAGATCATCTATAATCGGGTGTATATCTGTATTCTCGGTGATACTGCAGATCGCCGGTAATGAGATCCTCTCTGTTACACCGATTGTTACAACTACACTCCTTATGGTGATAACGCTAGTGAATTGAGGCCATTGTGATTTTAACATTACAGTCCTAAGCACTTACTCTAAAAATTCAACACTATCTGTCTCTTGAGTCTTGAATGATAAACATGGCCACCACAGTATGGCTTCACTGTTTCTTTCCCAAGGCAAAACTCTCACTTATTTTGTCACCTGCATTGGTTTCACCTGGTTTCACCAGGGAGATGATAAGGTCAGCTGTTTGCTATGAAGCCTAATGTTCTATGCGAGGATTGCTGTGATAGCCAGCATATAGCTGGACATGCTGCTTTTCTCCAGCACAACAAAAATATAATTGCAAGTTCAAATTATATTACATTAGTATTACAATATATGTTTTTTATTTACTTTTTAAAGGACACCTGAAGTGATAGGGATATGCCATATTTATTTGCTTTTAAACAATGCCAGTTGCATGGCAGTCCTGCTGATCTTTCTGGTCAGTAGGGTCTGAATCATACACCATTAAACAAGCATGTAGCTAATTGTGTCAGATTTTTGTCAGAAACATCTAAACAGCATGTTTGTTCAGGGTTTATGGCTAAAAGTATTATGCTGGGTACACACTATGAGATTTTCTGGCCGATTTACTGTCAGATCGATTATTTCCAATATGTCCGATTTGCTTTCCGATCCATTTCCGAGCATTTTCCAATCGATTTCCGTTCAGCTTAATAGGACGTAGATCGGAAAATGCTCGGATATTGATCGGAAAGCAAATCGAACATGTTGGAAATAACCGATCTGACAGTAAATCGGACAGAAAATCTCATAGTGTGTACCCAGCATTAGGCAGAGGATCAGCAGGACAGCCAGGTAGTTTGAGTGTTTAAAAGGAAATAAATATGGTAGCCACCATATCCCTCTCACTTCAGTCAATATTTGACTAAAAACAAAAAAAAAGCCAAACATGTAATCAACAATCAAACCTCATTAAATCATCATTATTGTGAAAAAAAAGATTCTCAGGTGTATTGAGTGGAAGCAGTCTGCTGAAGTGACAGCGGCTAATTTATTGATCCGGTTATGTCAATAACTAAGCAACACATTTTCTATATTCCATACAGACAAATGGACCAATGGGGATCCTTGGCAGCAAATTCAAATAAACCACAGGGCCTAATCATGATCGGACCTCTGCATCCCATTGTTCCTACATCTAAACAGCATACTAAACAGCATGTCATCTGACACAACTGACAGACATTAGAACACATCATCCAGAGACACACATTGAAAAATATGTGCATACAGGCACATTCTACTGTGGCTATTGGGAAATCCAGAGATGCCTACCAGTGCAAGTCATATAGGGTCTGACTTAGGCCCAGTTCACACTGGCACATATGAAAACTGGTCCGTGTAAAAGCTGATCCATGGCACGAATAAGATTTTTTAAAAGCCTCAGTTTTCCATTCAATTGGTGCGGAAAAATCATAGCAGACCCAAACTTGTGGTTTGTTTTTCACGGAACATGCCAAATGGATCAGTTCGAACAGACCAATGTGAATGGATTCAGCGTTTAACATTGGATCCATTTGCATCCGTTCTCGTCTGTTCTGTTGTGGTCCGCAATACCTCCCGTTTTTTAAGCCAATGTGAACCCGTCATTAAGGTTTTAGATCACTGGAGACCATTCATCAGTCTACAAAACTGTATTGGATTTAGAAAGCTACGGTTTGCAACCTTTGCCTTAATCATATTGCATCATTGAGAGGGCTGCAGTGAAAGTGGTGAATTTAGCCATTGGGTGGTTGCAGTCATATACAGTCACTAGTAATGAGCATTTATCCAGGCCATGTTTGCAGGTTCAATGAAAATTTTCAGCGATCTCCAGTCTGACGTAAATCAGGACCATAGCGTAATGTAACACAAAAGGAAAACAGAGAACACATTAAAAGCATCCACGGTGACCTGATGTGCAAGTTTACTTTGTGAATGCACCAAACAAAACATGTTACGGCATAAATATAGGCAATTATTCCAGATAAATAACATAATTATTCCCAGCAGGAGCTGAGCTATAACTAAAAGCCACCAAAGGTTAACAAAACAGAGGAAAATAACAAACTGTAAATTAAACATAATATGATAGTAGGTGGGCTTAAAGAGGCTTTCATAGATATGTAAATAAAGCTTTATAATTCTTATTAGCATCATTTGTAACCATCTGTAAAAGAGTACGTAACATGATTTCACCCTGAATAGGTACCTGGGGACAGCCTGTTTTGTAGCCAAAATAGCTATAGTCTGTCGCTTGTTGTCATGGAACTTGGATGCAGCAGCTTCGCAATACACTGGAGGGAGGGTGGAAGGATTTCCCATCTCCTGTCCCCCACTGCAGATACTCACTGCTAGTCTGCAGACTCGGTAACACGGATCCAGGCCGAGGAGGTAGTCATAAAATACCACAAAACCAGAGCTGGTAAAACACAGAAACACATGATACATTTAGATTACACTCTTAAGATACATTTAGATTACACTCTTTAATTGCTGATTTTGAATTGAAGCATAACAGCTGCATCTCTGTATGCTAAATACATATTCTGTGTGGCTACGGCCCTTACCACAGTCTGGGAAACCAATCCAGTATGTTTAAGGGGTGTGGAAGGAAACCAGAGCACATGGAATAAACTCAGACAACAACAGAAATAGCATAAACCCTTCATGACGGTAGTGAGTTTAAAAATGGCACATTAGCACTGCAAGCTGGAGGCATTCATTTCCAAGCTTCTGTGCAACCCATTAAAGCCCAGCTAAAAGAAAATCAGGCAGTAGCGCTAGTACTGACAAGTTCACCACAGCATAATGTGTCATCAGCCAAAGCTTTTGTTTTTCATAGAGTGTAGTATATCCATCTAGCATTGTTGATTTGGTACTCTGGAAGCTAAAAAGAAACTACAACTTAAAAGATGGGCACCTGGAAAGGGACCAGACACTATACTATGGAAAGTGTAGCCCTGACCAGCAAGAAATGCAGAGCAGAGCTAAAGTAGTGAGCACTAGCTCTGCTGTCTGTCTGTTTTTTTATAGTATAAAGGGCAAAGGTAATCAAAAGTCAGTCAGTGAGATTTCAGATCTCTTCAGGGGAGAAGTATGGATTATAATTGCATTATTGATTGGGGCAATTTAGAGATGTCTTAGCATGTTTATGGTATAGTTTTATAGTTTTACATACTCCTTAACTTATATAGGTCAGTCTGCATGACATTGCTCCTGCAAATCAGGAACAGGTATAGGGCACTGAGAAGATCCATATGACTGGCCAGAGGAGGAATCATGGTTTGGAGGGGAAGTAATCTTGCAGTTGATACAGGTGCAGGCTAAGTGTGAGTCAAGGCCAAAGGAGTCAGTGCCGAGCCCTAGTGGGCACCCAACTCTTTGCTGCCAAGGACTCCCCAAGATCACACCACTGCCAATTGCCAGGAACAGGTGAGATCCCTGTAGAGTGACTTCAAACAAGTGAGCAACACAGTAGACAAGGTGAGGTCAAGTAAGTCAGCATTTAAACAAGATGGTGGAGTAGCTGATGTTAGATAAAGTAGATAAAGCTAATGCAGTGCTGAGGTAAAACAGCATTCAGGCAGCACAACAAGCAAATCAGCGCCAGGTCAAGTGTCATTCATACAAAACTGTGAGCAAGCCGAATATGGTAAACAAGAAATATTCAGGAGCATCCCAGAGCAATAATACAGTATTCATTTATGTTAATGGGTTGAGGCTAGGGCCACAGGAAACCCACTGATACTGTATGAGCTCGCAGGTATTGAAATGCATTTACTGGAGGTGGTAGGCCTGTTGAAGTGTGGGGTGCCACCATATGACACAGTGCTACATGCCAGTATATATGACACAGTGCCACATGCTAGGGAGCAAGCAACCCTCTTGGTCAGGAAAGCACGCACGTGCCCAGAAGTCTGCAGCCAGAAATGTGACACACATAGACAACACTAGATTGGGGAGCCTGGAGAGTATTGTAATACACTGCTAGTGATGGGCCGAACCTCCGATTTTAGGTTCGCGAACTGGGTTCGCGAACTTCCGCAGAAGGTTCGGTTCGCGGAAAAGTTCGCGAACCGCAATAGACTTCAATGGGGAGGCGAACTTTGAAAAATAGAAAAAATTATGCTGGCCCCAAAAGTGATGGAAAAGATGTTTCAAGGGGTCTAACACCTGGAGGGGGGCATGGCGGAGTGGGATACATGCCAAAAGTCCCGGGGAAAAATCTGGATGTGACGCAAAACAGCGTTTTAAGGGCAGAAATCACATTAAATGCTAAATTGCAGGCCTAACGTGCTTTAAAACATCTTGCATGTGTATACATCAATCAGGTAGTGTAATTAGAGTACTGCTTCACACTGATGCACCAAACTAACTGTGTAACGCACCGCAAGTTACCAGCTGTTTGTGTAGTGGTGGCCATGCTGGACTACTGCGCAACATGGCGAGATTGCTCTTCCTCGCTCAGTGATGTCAGGTAATGTGTGACTGCCTTCCCAACTTTCCATGGCATTGTTAAAAAGCTTACGTTTTGTTTTTAAATTACATTTTCTACTTGCTGTGTACTTGTTCAGTACCGCTACAATGAGAATCCTATGGAGGCGGGCAAGTCTGCCATTGTGACCCCGGGTAATGGCCGGGGAATGAGTGGTTTGAATCCGGTGTGGAGCCTGAGCAACGGCTACCACTACACATCCAAGGAGGGCAGCGGGCAGGCATGCACGCCCGCCCGCCCCGAGGTAGTGACCAAAAATAACAATACAGGAGGACTATCGAGGGCTTGCTGTATTTGAAATGAATGTACTTTAAATCCTTTAACGAGAACCAGTTATGGCAGGCAAAGATGACACCACATTCCTTTCACGAGAATCATATAGAGGCGGGCAAGTCTGCTATTTGTGACCCCGGGTAATGGCCGGGGAATGAGGGATGGAATCCAGGGTGGAGCCTGAGCAACGGCTACCACTGCACCGGCAAGGAGGGCAGCAGGCAGGCATGCACGCCCGCCCCGAGGTAGTGACCAAAAATAACAATACAGGACTCAGGAGGACTTTTGAGGCCCTAATTGTAATGAATCAACTTTAAATCCTTTAACGGTAATCCGTTATGGAGGGCAAGTCTGCCATTGTTTGTCACCACGGGTAATGGGCGGGGTATGAAGGTTGGATTCCAGCCCGAAGTGGGAGCCTGCTGAGACCCTTGCTGTAGCTGCCCTGACCGTGCTTTGCAGACCAGGCATCTGTGATCAGATGGACCCTTGACCCAGCGGAAGATAAACCAAGTCGAAAGCATTTGCCAAGAATGTTTTACAGAGTGCAAGTTTTTTGCCTTTTTTTTTCAATTGTTTGAAACTGTAGATGGTTGTATTTTTAAATTGTTTGAAAATGTAGATGGTTGTATTTTTAAATTGTTTGAAAATGTAGATGGTTGTATTTTTAAATTGTTTGAAAATGTAGATGGTTGTATTTTTCAATTGCTTAAAACTGTATCCATTCAAGTGCAAGTTATGCACTGACTGCCAGGTATAATGTACAGTCACAGATGCAGTAAAAGGTATGCAGTGACTGCAAACAGCCGTTTGTGTAGTGACGGGCGTGCTGGACTGGTGCGCACCATGACGAGAGTGCAGGTGATGGTGGCTTTTCAGCCCATATGGTCGCCCGGCTGATGTAGCCGAATAACAGAACAGTGACTGTCCAGCTGATCAAATTTGGTCTGACCACAATGAAACAACGACCTTATTATCTTTGGTGTGCCACCCCCACCCGAGACACTCATATAGCCGGCGGTCATTGCTTCATTGTGATATGCAAGCCCCTTCACCGCGGCAAGGTAATGATCACGAAGGGGGATGGGCACATGTACATGCCTTTTGTTTTTTTGTTGCAGCCGCCTGCAGTTCAGCCAGAAAAATTAGACAGGCATGTGCACGCTCCAGAAAAATTAGTATAGCGGCCGCTGCTAGCAGCGGCCTTAAAAATTCTGGAATCCGCCTAGAGTCCTGGACCCTGGTGGTGGTGGCAGAGAAGGCAGTCAAGCGGCCTGCAGGCAGAGATGCTGTGTGTGGGGACTGACTTAGTCTTCGGTTGTGCAATAGCCCTCAGGGATCCATGCCTCATTCATTTTGATAAAGGTCAGGTACTGAACACTGTCATGACTTAGGCGACTTCTCTTCTCAGTGACAATGCCTCCAGCTGCACTGAAGGTCCTTTCTGACAGGACGCTTGCGGCAGGGCAAGAGAGAAGTTGTATGGCAAATTGGGACAGCTCTGGCCACAGGTCAAGCATGCGCAACCAGTAGAGCAAGGGTTCATCGTCGCTGCTCGCAGTCGCAGTGTGTACATCCACACTTAAGGCCAGATAGTCGGCTACCTGCCGGTCCAGGCGTTGGTGGAGGGTTGATCCCGAAGGGCTACTGCGAGGCGTTGGACTAAAGAATGCCCGCATGTCCGACATCACCCCGAGATCGCTGGAGCATCCTGTCCTTGCCTGCGTGGACTGGTGAGGAGGAGGAGGAATACTGCCAGTGGTACCTTTATTGCGTTGTACTGTCACATCACCCTTAAATGCATTGTAAAGCATCATTGACAGCTTGTTCTGCAAGTGCTGCATCCTTTCCGCCTTGTGTTGAGTTGGTAACGGGTCTGCCACTTTGTGCCTGTACCGAGGGTCTAGTAGCGTGGCCACCCAGTACAGGTCATTCCCCTTGAGTTTTTTGATACGGGGGTCCCTCAACAGGCTGGACAACATGAAAGAGGCCATCTGCACAAAGTCGGATCCAGACGTACTCTCCATCTCCTCTTGCTCCACAGTGACGTCACGCAACTCCTCTTCCTCCCCCCAGCCACGAACAAAACCATGGGAACGTGGAGCAGCAGAAGCCCCCTGTGACGGCTGCTGCGGTTGTTCTTCTGCCGCTGCCGCCTCTTCCTCCTCCACAGAAACACCTTCCTCATAATCATCCGCGTCTGACTCCTTTCCTTCCCCACATGACTCCTCTTCTTCCTCCTCCTCCCCCCTCTGTGGTGCCGCAGGTGTTGAGGAAACCTGTGGTTCGGCTGAAAATTGGTCCCACGACTCCTCCTGCCATAGTTGTTCCTGTTCCCGCTCCTCCACAGCTTCATCCACCACTCTACGCATGGCACGCTCCAGGAAGTAAGCGTAGGGGATCAAGTCGCTGATGGTGCCTTCAGCGCGACTCACCAGGTTGGACACCTCCTCAAACGGCCGCATGGTCCTGCATGCATTTCGCATCAGTGTCCAGCTGTTGGGCCACAATATCCCCATCTTCCCAGATTGTGTCCTTCTACTGTAGTTGTACAGGTACTGGGTGACGGCTTTCTCCTGGTCTGGCAGGCGAGAGAACATGAGCAGGGTGGAATTCCAGCAAGTCGGGCTATCGCATATCAAGCGTCTCACCGGCAAGTTGTTTTTCTGCTGAATGTCCGCAAAGCGTGCCATGGCCGTATAAGACCGCCTGAAATGCCCATACAACTTCCTGGTCTGCTTCAGGACGTCCTCTAAGCCTGGGTACTTTGAGACAAATCTTTGCACGACCAGATTCAGCACATGTGCCATGCAGGGTACATGTGTCAGCTTTCCCAAATTCAAAGCGGAAAGGAGATTGCTGCCGTTGTCACACACCACGTTGCCGATCTCCAGCTGGGGCGGGGTCAGCCATTGCTCCACCTGTTTGTTAAGAGCAGCCAGGAGAGCTGCTCCAGTGTGACTCTCCGCTTTGAGGCAAGACATATCTAAAATTGCGTGACACCGTCGTACCTGGCATGCAGCGTAGGCTCTGGGGAGATGGGGCTATGTAGCTGGAGAGGAAGAGGAGATGGCAGCACCGCTAGAGTTCAACTGACACTCAGCTGAGGAGGAGGAGGTTCACAGCGAAGAGGATGTAGCTGGAGGAGAAGGAGAGGAGGTGGCAGGAGGCCTGCCTGCAAGCCGTGGAGGTGTGACAAGTCGGTCTGCTGAACAGCCACGTACTCCCTGCTTGCTGCCATCGGTCACCAGGTTGACCCAATGGGCTGTGTACGTAATGTAGCGGCCCTGCCCTTGCTTGGCAGACCAGGCATCCGTGGTCAGGTGGACCCTTGACCCAACGCTCTTCGCAATAGATGACACCACTTGCCTCTGAACTGCACGGTACAGTTTGGGTATGGCCTTTCGTGAAAAATAAGTGCGGCCTGGTATCTTCCACTGCGGTGTCCCAATGGCCTCAAATTTACGGAAAGCCTCTGACTCCACCAGCTTGTATGGTAATAGCTGGCGAGCTAATAGTTCCGCCACACCAGCTGTCAGATGCCGGGCAAGAGGGTGACTGGCCGAAATTGGCTTCTTTCGCTCAAAGACTTCCTTCACGGACACCTGGCTACTGCTGTGGGCAGAGGAGCAGGAACCGCTCAAGGGCAGAGGCGGTGTGAAGGAGGGTGGCTGTGAAGGTTCAAGGGAGAAAGCGGATGAAGACGATGCACCTGAAGGAGGAAGAGGAGAAGGAGGGTGGCTTGTCTTTTGAGGGGTGCTGCTTTTCCTCAGGTGTTCTTCCCATAGCTGTTTGTGCCTTTTCTCCAGGTGCCTTCGTAAGGCACTTGTCCCTACGTGAGTGTTGGCCTTTCCACGGCTCAATTTTTGGAGGCAGAGAGAACAGATGGCTTTGCTCCTATCTGAGGCACACACCGTAAAATATTTCCAAACCGCTGAGCCCCCCTGGGGTGATGGCACAACGGTGGCATCAACAGCTGACCTTGAAGGGCATGTTGGCTGGCTGGCCATAGCTGACGATACATGGCGCCGGACACTGCCCCCAGCTGTTTCTGAGGACGAGCTCCCTCTGCTTCTATCATGGAGTCGTCTCCTCCTACTCCTCCTCTCTGGCTCCCCCTCTGAACTGTCCCTCTGGTCATCTTCTCTATTGGGAACATACGTGACATCCGTATAATCATCATCATAATCCTCCTGCCCAGCTTCGCTTTCCTCAGACAACTCCACAACTGCACCAACTTCAGGTGGTTCATCATGCCCCTCCTCACACATTACGTCCATACTATCGCCACCTAACTCAGATGTATGAGGTGGTGTACCTGCACCTTCTTCTTGTTGTTGCAGTAGTGGCTGTGAATCAGTGATTTCACCACCACCACCACCAAATAACTCCTGCGAAGTATCAAATGCAGCGGATGTGGTGCTTGTCGTAGCGCTGGTGGCTGCGGGAGATGAGGTGTTCTGTGTTAAATACTCAAGCACGTCCTCACAATTTTGGGAAGTGATGGCACGTGCCTTCTTCTGAGCACTGTACTTTGGTCCAGGTCCGCACGAAATCACAGCAACACCACCTCGCACAGACCTGCTAGTGCCAGGTGGCCTTCCTCTGGGTCTGCCTCTACCTCCTTCTCTACCTGGTTTGTCCATTTTGTCCATCTCGGGGGGAAGCTAGGTATATGCAGTGAGGTGAGTTCACTCAACAGAAAAGGTAGATATGCAGTGAGGTGAGTTCACTCAACCCAAAGGTAGCTATATATGCAGTGAGGTGAGTTCACTCAACCCAAAGGTAGTTATATATGCAGTGAGGTGAGTTCACTGAACACAAAAGGTAGCTATGTGCAGTGAGGTGAGTTTACTCAACCCAAAGGTAGTTATATATGCAGTGAGGTGAGTTCACTGAACACAACAGGTAGTTAGATGCAGTTAGCTGAGTTCACTCAACACAAAGGTAGTTATATATGCAGTGAGGTGAGTTCACTGAACACAAAAGGTAGCTATGTGCAGTGAGGTGAGTTCACTCAACCCAAAGGTAGTTATATATGCAGTGAGGTGAGTTCACTGAACAAAACAGGTAGTTAGATGCAGTTAGCTGAGTTCACTCAACACAAAGGTAGTTATATATGCAGTGAGGTGAGTTCACTGAACACAAAAGGTAGCTATGTGCAGTGAGGTGAGTTCACTCAACCCAAAGGTAGTTATATATGCAGTGAGGTGAGTTCACTGAACACAAAAGGTAGCTATGTGCAGTGAGGTGAGTTCACTCAACACAAAGGTAGTTATATATGCAGTGAGGTGAGTTCACTGAACACAAAAGGTAGCTATGTGCAGTGAGGTGAATTCACTCAACCCAAAGGTAGTTATATATGCAGTGAGGTGAGTTCACTGAACACAACAGGTAGTTAGATGCAGTCAGCTGAGTTCACTCAACACAAACGTAGTTATATGCAGTGAGGTGAGTTCACTCAACAGAAAAGGTAGATATGCAGTGAGGTGAGTTCATTCAACCCAAAGGTAGTTATATATGCAGTGAGGTGAGTTCACTGAACACAACAGGTAGCTATGTGCAGTGAGGTGAGTTCACTCAACCCAAAGGTAGTTACATATGCAGTGAGGTGAGTTCACTGAACACAAAAGGTAGCTATGTGCAGTGAGGTGAGTTCACTCAACCCAAAGGTAGTTATATATGCATTGAGGTGAGTTCACTGAACACAACAGGTAGTTAGATGCAGTTAGCTGAGTTCACTCAACACAAAGGTAGTTATATATGCAGTGAGGTGAGTTCACTGAACACAAAAGGTAGCTATGTGCAGTGAGGTGAGTTCACTCAACCCAAAGGTAGTTATATATGCAGTGAGGTGAGTTCACTGAACACAACAGGTAGTTAGATGCAGTCAGCTGAGTTCACTCAACCCAAAGGTAGTTATATATGCAGTGAGGTGAGTTCACTGAACACAACAGGTAGTTAGATGCAGTTAGCTGAGTTCACTCAACACAAAGGTAGTTATATATGCAGTGAGGTGAGTTCACTGAACACAAAAGGTAGCTATGTGCAGTGAGGTGAGTTCACTCAACCCAAAGGTAGTTATATATGCAGTGAGGTGAGTTCACTGAACACAACAGGTAGTTAGATGCAGTCAGCTGAGTTCACTCAACACAAACGTAGTTATATGCAGTGAGGTGAGTTCACTCAACAGAAAAGGTAGATATGCAGTGAGGTGAGTTCATTCAACCCAAAGGTAGTTATATATGCAGTGAGGTGAGTTCACTCAACAGAAAAGGTAGATATGCAGTGATGTGAGTTCACTCAACCCAAAGGTAGTTATATATGCAGTGAGGTGAGTTCACTGAACACAACAGGTAGTTAGATGCAGTGAGGTGAGTTCACTCAACCCAAAGGTAGTTATATATGCAGTGAGGTGAGTTCACTGAACACAACAGGTCGTTAAATGCAGTTAGCTGAGTTCACTCAACACAAAGGTAGTTATATATGCAGTGAGGTGAGTTCACTGAACACAAAAGGTAGTTAGATGCAGTCAGCTGAGTTCACTCAACACAAACGTAGTTATATGCAGTGAGGTGAGTTCACTCTACAGAAAAGGTAGATATGCAGTGAGGTAAGTTCACTCAACTTAAAAGGTAGTTATATGCAGTGACGCAAGTTCACTAAACACAAAAGGTAGTTATGTGCAGCGAGTTGGGTTCACCCAACACAAACGTAGGTGTATGCAGTGATGAGGTGGGTTAACTAAACACAACAGGTACTAGTAGTAGGTAAATGCAGTACTGGGTAGGTAGTACAATGTGCAGCTCCCTGTCACACACACAGGTGTCACTGAATGTGCTGCTGAATGCTGGTGGGCTGCTGGCAGTGGGACACACACATTATGAATTAGCAATGCTGTCTAAGCAACACAAGTGTCTCACACACACACAGGTAGTCACTGAATGTGCTGCTGCTGCTGCTGGCAGTGGGACACACAGTATGAATTAGCAATGCTGTCTAAACAACACAAGTGTCAGTTTCAAACACAGAAAAAAAAAATTGATCACATGAGCAGGATGAGCTCTGAAAAGAGCTTTTCTGGGGCGCTATTATAGCAATAAGATTCAGCTAAGCAAGCAAAGAAGGCAAGAGCCTCACTAATCTGTCCCTAGGAGAACAAGTCTGCAGCAGCTGTCCCTATTCTGTCTCTAGCAGGCTCACGAGTGAGGCTAATGGCCGTCGGAGCCTGCCATATATAAGGGGGGTGAGGCTCCAGGGCTTAGTATAGCCGGATTGGCTACAATGCGCCTGCTGACTGTGATGCAGAGGGTCAAAGTTGACCCTCATAGAGCATTATGGGGTGAATCGAACTTCCGGGAAAGTTCGCCTTCGCCGGCGAAGGCGAACCACCCGAAGTTCGCCTGGAACCGTTCGCCGGCGAACAGTTCGGCCCATCTCTATACACTGCCACTTTCATCAGAATAAACAAAAGCACATCAGTTAATCCATAATTAATCCATAGACCAGTACTTACATGGGGTCATATGGCGCTGGCTCCAAACCTTGACTGAAGTTCAAAAAATGACTGGAAATATTCTGGTTATCAGGGTTGTTCCTATCCTGTAACATCATTCAATAAAGTCAGTTTCTCTACTGAGTTTAGTTATGGTACTTGCTCTACTGAAAAATATTCCCAGCACACAAACATAAACAATCACTGGCGTTACTCACCATTGAAAGGATCGTATCCATCTGAGGTTTCGCTCGATGAAAAGCAGTGGTCTTCAAGCGGCGCTTTAGCTTCTGAATTTCTAATTCTTGCTTTAAGACTTCCAGCTCTGCGTTTAGGGTTTTTACATTTTGTTGTCTGGGCTCTTTTAGGAATCTGGGAAACAGTAAACCCTTTTCATAGTCTAACCATTGAAAAAAAGAAATTATACAATTTAATTTATAACCTTACAGCACAATTTAAACTTGACTTTTGGTTTAATTACTTTTGAACAGTGTTTAAAGGTTATAATGCTTGTCAAGTTATCCCTGCTGTTATCAATTTAACCAGCCTGGCGGTATGGACGAGCTCAGCTCGTCCATTACCGCCGGAGGCTGCCGCTCAGGCCCTGCTGGGCCGATTTTAATCAAATAAAAAGGAGCACATGCAGCCGGCACTTTGCCAGCCGCGTGTGCTACCTGATCGCCGCTGCAGCGCGGCGATCCGCCATGTGCAGTGGCGAAAGAGGGTCCCCCCAGCCGCCCGAGCCCAGCGCAGCCGGACCAAACAGTTCAGGCCAGCGCTAAGGGCTGAATCGGAGGCGGCTGACGTCAGGACGTCGGCTGACGTCCATGACGTCACTCCGCTCATCGCCATGGCGACAAGGAAAGCATAACAAGAAGGGCCGCTCATCACGGCCTTTCTTGTTACTTCTGATCACCGGAGGCGATCAGAAGTACGTATTAGGAGCGCCCTCTAGTGGGTTTTAATGCAGTCAACTTTCAGTTGGCTGCATGCAATAGTTTATTTCTTTTTTTTTTTTAAACCGTCCGGTCGCCAGCCTGGCGATCTTAATAGAACGCCAGGCTGGTTAAGAGAGAAATGTCCTCACTTCCTGTCTCTGAGACCACCACGGACTTCCACAGCCTTAAAGCGAACCTTAGTGGTCCTAAACACAGCAAAGGAGGAATGGCTATGAAACTTAACAAAGTCTCTGATTTTTTCCTACTCTACAAGAAAGAGTTTTATTTATTAAAATGAATACGAAAATACAGTATAATTAGGATAGGCTGCAGAAGAAAACATAACAATGTCTATTAATAACTGAAGCTAATGCTAAAAGCAAGAGACAGCATCAGCAATACCACAAACACGGATCACCACTAGAGATGGTCAATGGCATGCTACCTGCCTACAATTTTGCAGTAATGCATGCAGTGAGTTACTGCAAAATGTGCACGTTAACACTGATAATGAAACATACTTTTTATTGTTTGTATGCGTCACTGTATGCGACTCAATGTGCAGATTATGTGCAGCACGACTTTTCCTTCCGTTGCCCTCCTTCTGTTACAGAGAATTCAACACCCGCTGTGAACCTAGCCTACTTGTATGCAGATTTGAACTGGGCCAATCAAACGCACTTCCTGTCAATTTTGATTGGCCCAAGTTGTGGCAGGTAACCACAAAGCTGGAACATGTAACAGGGATGTAGGAAGCCTTACTGGTGGTCTTGTGTAGCAGAATTGTCTAGGTAACAAAAGTTGATGCATAGTATTAAAATTTGATAGAAATAATACATCTCTAACTATGCATTTGAATGGTGTATTAACTGTTCCTCTTTAAGTGATGATGGGTAAAAAGGCAATTCTAGCCTTGGTAAAAAGTAGTGAGTAAAAGCATATGTGATGTCATCTATTCACGATGCCAGTATGACTTTCACATTATACAGCCTTCCCTTTGAAACTCAAGGAACATAGCAATCACTCATTTGCCATGTTTTCTCCATGAACTCCAATGGAGAAATTAGGAGTCCACATAGTATCTTCAATGTTCTGCAGTGGGTACTCCAATTATCAAGATGAGTTGTTAATAGCAGTTTTGTTAAGCTAGCCATACATCTAGCGATTCTGATTCAATCAACAAAGCGATCAACTTCATTATGGTTGATCGAAAGTCAATTGACTAGTGACCCACACACTGCAAATGATATCCTATGCGATCCAACTTCACATTCGATTTGACCAATGTTGTGTCTCCATGCTCTGAATGCAAAAATCGATTCATAGTCGTTCGAATGACGTGAACAGAAGCCGATTCCTGTGCGATCTACCTATATCTTGTATCCTGCTCGATTAACTAAGCTGGTCGATTCGACATGAAATTAGCCACTTTTCATCGATTGGGAATTCTGGAACATACTTGATTCCTTCTCGATTCTACAAAATGATCAAATCGAATGGTCGATCGTACAGCCAAATTACTAGATGTATGGCCAACTTAAAACTTCAGACACAGAGTGGCTTCAGTGTGAACCAACCCTATGTTGAGCTACTGTGGCAGTTGGTGATACCAAAACTCACACAACCAATTCTCCAGGAACCAGACTGACGATTGGACTGGCAAAAGGAATTTTGCTAACCTCTAATCACCAACACACATTGAATGCTACACAATGATTATAAGGCAAGTAATAACAGGGAAACATGAAGGCATAACTGACAATATGAACTTGTAACCAAGACTGCTGACAAAGCAGTGTAGATTACACTGCCATAGTATCGTTTCCTTATGCATGTTGTGTTTTAACATTGCTTTCTTTATTACATTATCTGTTGTAACTAAGGGAATGCCTCACCCATGTTTATATATACTAGGCATTTCACTTATGGTCCTATCTTTTTCATCTGTAGCATTAACTGGGATTAATGTGTATTAACGCATAAGTAAATAATCACTTAGCCCTTTAGATAATTTTGTTATCAGTTGATTCTAAGGACTTGCTGGGCAACAGCCAACAACAGACAGCCCCAGTAGAAGCTTCCACTAAAGGAGAAATTTAACATATGAGCTGCCATTATTTTGCTCTTTTCACTGGGCTGCATTCTAGTTTTTGGAATTTTATTTATAAATACAAATGTGTGGTGAGGTGGACAGAAAATGGGGGCTTCCATGGGAGGTCTTTGACAGAGACATCTTAAGGCCCATACACGCTCTTGATCACCATCACTATAATACAGGCGAACCTCGAAGGTTAGTGATGAGCAAACAATATCGGAATATATGTGATTGAACAACAGCACAAATACGGTCTGCTGGTTAGATAGTTAGCAGGAGGACCCAGAAGTGCGAAATTTGCCCCACTTAAGTGCTTTGAATGAAGCGATTGTTTGTCATTTTTCGGTATAAACGACTAACAGCAATTCTAGCTTGAGCCAATCCACTAGGATGGATCAGTCTATATGGATGATAGTTATTGTTATTTACTGTCGTTGGGACATCCTTCTTGGCGGTAACCCCGAACGTAGTTCGGGGTAAGCCGCCGGAGGGTGCCGCTCAGGCCCTGCTGGGCCGATTTGTTTAATTTTTTTTTTGCTGGACGCAGCTAGCACTTTGCTAGCTGCGCCAGCACCCTGATCGCCGCCGCCGCGCGCCCGATCGCCGCTATACGGTCCGGCGCGCGCCCCCCCCCCCCTCCAGACCCCGTGCGCTGCCTGGCCAATCAGTGCCAGGCAGCGCCGAGGGGTGGCCCGGGACTCCCAATGACGACCCGACGTCAGTGACGTCGGTGACGTCATTCCGCCCCGTCGCCATGGCGACGGGGGAAGCCCTCCAGGAAATCCCGTTCTTTGAACGGGATTTCCTGATCGGAGATCGCCGAAGGCGATCGAAGAGGGCGGAGGGATGCCGCTGAGCAGCGGCTATCATGTAGCGAGCCCTGGGCTCGCTACATGATATAGAAAAAAAAAATTTAAAAAAAAACTGCCGCGCTGCCTCCTGGCGTATTTTTTTATACCGCCAGGAGGGTTAAAATAATTCTCGCCAAACCTGTTGTTCATTTTGGACGAAGGTGGTTTAGCGTATGTATGGAGCGTAACTCAGGGAAAGCTTCCCTTTAAATATTTAAATCATTTACTTTAAGGATCCATCATAGGGCTATGCCTATATCCCATACCCAAGTCCAACAGCAAAGCTGCCAGCATGATCTATATTGTACAGACACTAAATTTTCATTGCCCACATTCATTGTTCATGATAAATTAAAGTGAAAATCTAGCCTTAGTACAGGTGACTCATGACACCATGGGCTCCAGCCTTGAAAGTAAACCCGAGGTTGAAAATAAAAAACCCCACAAAACAATCCTATGAAGGGGGAAGCCTCTGAATCCTCCATATCACCACCGAAAGATCGCAGCCACGCTCTTCATGCACGAGTGTGGCCATACTGTGCCCACCCAAGTCCTGCTGTGCCTGCACAGTAGCAAGGAACCAGTCACGGATGAGTAGCTGTGGTTTATTGCTTAGGTGCAGCTGTACTTGCGCAGGCGCAGTACGGCCATGCCTGTGCATAAATAGGAGCGTGGTCACGTAACATATCCGACAGGCTCTTGTAGAATAGTTCCAGGTTTCCATGCGTGGCAAAGGTGGGGGGCGAGGAGGGCACAGGAAGCCTCTGGATAGTCTACCTAGGAAAGTTTGTGTTTGGTTGCAGCTTTTGCCTCGGGTACACTTCAGGCTATTCAAACTCTTATCCAGCCATGCAGGTTCAGTGCTCAGGGAGGCAGAATTATCCAACATGGCTTTCAACATTGTGAGGTAAGGGGATTTGCCAAGAGTCACTCCGCTCCAGCAAAGCACCTTTGTCTCCATGTTAAGAACAAGGTTTTCTTCCTGACTCTCAGTACACAAAAGGAGGTATGCATAATGGGTGTGTGGGGGGGGGGGGGGGGGGGAAGGGGCGTGCATATGGCACTGCCTGGTCACCTCCATGCCCACTGGCTTTTGCTTGCTGGCCATCCAAGGTACATGGTTGATTAGGGGATTAATAAGCTTCGGCAAAGAGGAAGGAGTTGGGAGGCTCCAGTGTTTACTTTTCATAAAACTAATAACAGCTTTCTAATAATGGAAAAACGAGTATGATGTGGAAAATGTACCTCCCGTTTTTGATTTGGGCATCCTGTTATTCTTTTGTCGCTGAAGTTGCAGTTTGAAGAGTTCATCTTCCAGTTGTTGGTTTTCAATTTCAAGTGTGATTAATTTTTCATTCAAATGCCATTTTGTAGCAGGATTTCCTTCTAAGACAAGGGAAAAATAAGGGAAGGGAAAAAATGAACCTGAGAACTTTTTGTAAAGAAAATCATATAAGAATAAACCTTGTAAAGTTAGCCAATAAATGGTATCATCCTAATTCAAAACTTTCTGCTATAAGAGAGTAAAGGGATGGTAACAGACAGAATGTCACCACTGGTAAAAATAAAGTGCTCAAAGACAGGTGGAGACTGGCAGGGAAGTTCCTGATCTCGGTTGCTCCTCTACTAAAGGAGGGAAGGTCCAGCCGGCCATTGCCAGGGAACATTTAGTTCCACTGCTGGCTATTTTAGGCACTAGCTGAGGCATATATTTACAATATCAGTAAAGAGTCATTTCCACTTTCCAGTATTGCCTTTTCAGTTTTGTTGACTGGCTATGCCTTAATACTTCCCTTCACTTTCCTAAGGCCTAACCTTATCCCTCACAATATAAACCTTTTCCAAATGCTTAACACCCAACCCTAACCTCCTAGCCCTTACTGTTCAATCTAAACTCCCTCTATCTTCTAATACTAACTCTCCTTCAACAGCACCAAAGCCCAGCCCCTAATCATAACCGATACTCACTCTTATTGTTTTGTTAGCAGGTGTTTGGTTGCTGGCATTCAACCATTGTATAGTTGACTGCCTGCCTTTGGCTACAGTGCACCAGTTGGCAAATATGAATCCAAATGGTGCACTGTAGTCAGTGGCAGTACTAAGCTATACAATTTCACATTTTAAAAAATCTGGGCAGAAGTGTTGCAGTATTGATGTCTACCAGGGGCGTAGCAATAGGGGTTGCAGAGGTAGTCACCGCATCGGGGCCCTTGGGCCAGAGGGGTACCAAAGGGCCCTCTCTCAACTACAGTATTAGCTCTCTATTAGTCCTGTGTTCATAATAATCACTTCTATAGATACTTTGAATAGTGGTAATCATTAATAAACTGTCTCCCATCCCCTTCTTGCATCTCTGACACTGTAGTTGCCATTGGCAGGTTTTGGCGCGCCATATCAATTGTTATGTATAGAGTGCTTGGGGGGCCCCAGTGTAAAACTTGCATCGGGGCCCACAGCTCCTTAGCTACGCCACTGATGTCTACCATGTATCAGTTAGTTACTGTGAGACCAATGAATTGCAATAGACTACTAGCATAATGATGTTCATAAAAAAAGCTGTGCAGAAATCCTTCAGCAATGGCTTGCTTATCTTACTGATGGTGTAAATTACTACTAACAACTATCAAAGGCTACCTTACAAGATTAATACATATCCAATACCGTGTCCCAAAGACACTGTGAAAAGATGTCATGAATAAAATAAAAGGAATATAACCTACTTTTACTTCTTTTGCGAATGGATCGAGCATGTTTTTCTTTCTGCTCTATGAGTTGTGCTTCTGTGAATAGGTCCTGCAAATGTGCCAAGATGATCTGATCATTTCCGCCATTTTGCAGATAAGTCATGCGTAATGCACTGTGTCCATGGGAAAAAAAGAACCATACAATCCCTTAAGATTATTGAATAAAAAGGAGTTCAAGTAAACTTTATTTTAACTTACTGAATATGTATAAGAACTTAAACTAAATACTTAGTAAAATATTTAAAGATGTACAAGCCCAAAATTACATTTTTGTCAGATGTCAAAAGCAAAATGAACAGCAAATAGAACGGGAGCTGTTTCTTAAAAAAAGAATGCTGAAACAAGAAACAACTTGATGCATACGTAGTAAATAATTGCTATTTAGTGCAACTTTCAACACAGTAACGGTGCAGCCTCCAGATTCATAAGAATTGAAGAAATACTGGTATATGGCTCACCATGAAGAGAGTGAATCCCTGAGCACACCCGATATATAACTCCAGTATTTGTATAGTGCTTTTCACCTGTAGGACTCAAAGCACTTACGAAGCAGCCACTAGAGCGCACTCAGTGGGCAGTAGCAGTGCTAGGGAGTCTCGCCCAAAATCACCTTACTGAATAAGTGCTGGCTTACTAAATAAGAAAGAGCTGAAATTCAAACCCAGGTCTCCTGTATCAGAGGCAGAGCCCTTAACCATTACACTATCCAGCCACTATCCAACACTTTAACCTCTTGAGGACCACAGGGCTAAACCCCTTAGTGACCAGGCCATTTTTAGTAAAATAGGCCACTGCAGCTTTAAGGCCAAGCTGCAGGGCTGCACAACACAGCACACAAGTGATTCCCCCCCCCCCCTTTTCTCCCCACCAACAGAGCTCTCTGTTGGTGGGGTCTGATCGCTCCCCCCATGTTTATTATTTTTTTAATAAATATTATTATTGGTGTTTAAAAAAAAACAAAAAAACTGTTTCTTTAAATACCTTCCCTCCCTCCCTCCCTCCCTCCCCACAGCCAGACAATTACGGCGATCGGCTGTCATAGGCTTCTGCCAATGAGAGCCGATCGCTCTCTTGTCCCCCAGGGGGACAGCCGTGTGACACGGCTGTCCCCAGTACAGCGCTGTACATGTAAATAGATGGCGATTGCGCAGTCGGAGACTGAAGGCGGGGCGGTGCTCCGCCCCCCAAGCAGGAGATGCGCGCGCAGCCTGCACGCGATCTCCTGCATTAGCTGGCCCCAGGACTTTACGCCAATTGGTGTTAGGCGGTCCTGGGGCTGCCGCGGCGGCCACGCTCATCGGTGTGACACGGTCGGGAAGAGGTTAATGGATACTCTTAAGGTAAAAGCATATTGCAAATAGCAGTGGATGAAGACCAACAAGAAGTGTCGAGGATGGTCGCCGATCATTTCGCCCACTGGGCTTTCTCAAGACTGGTCTTGAGAAAGCCCAATAGGCAAAATACATATACTGGAATATAATATGTGTACTCCTAGATTCACTCTCTTCATGGTGAGCTATGCTTCTTTAAAATGTCTTGGATTCCATCAAAAAAAGTTATATTTAATGGATTGCTGTGTGTTCTCACAGGGTAGATTTATTGATGGGAGGTCGATAAAACAGCAAAAAGTCCTTTTTTTTACTCTTCTATCATTTCTCTGTAATTGATATGATCCTCTGCAGTCCACAATAAAGGTTTACCTGATCTCAGAAGATAAAGATCCTCCTCCATAGTACGGAACAAATGGCTTCTGAAAAGATGGCACTCTTTTATCAACCTTTTGAGAGGCTGGAGATTCGCTGTGCCTGCTAAGAACTCCCCTTTTCCTAAAGTACCAAAAACAAAGATGTCTGAGCTGTGATCATTTCAATAAACTTAAAATCAAACAATCAATTATAAAACCTTCCCCTCCTTTTTGATATGCAGTCTCACGAGGATGATTGGGTGCCATTAATCTACCTTGGTTTATTTTTTTTATTTTAAAGTGAGGTGTCCCTAATTGTTTCAGCATACTCAGTTTGACCTAGTTAAAATATCTATAGTGAAACCAGTCATGTGCATTAAAAACAAATTATAAATAGTGAAAAACAGATACTTCTATCTCATTTTAATGGGTAGGAATGGTCAGTGAACTTAAAATAATTCTGAGTTGATATAAATTTGATGGTAATGTTACACAAATGTATGGAGGTGGAAAATGGACCAATCAAATGCTGCAGCAGCTAGAAATACATGTACCATCACAGACCTCTCTCCCTCCATACACACATTTGCATAAACTCAGCAGCAATTCAAAACTATTTTGGGAAAAAGAAAAATATAGTTTACTAATGTCTTCCTTGAAATGCAAGTTCTTAATAAGACAAAAGAAGCTTTAAAATTACTGACAAAAGACACTCAGATTAACCATATGATATGATGAATTTTCGACAAATCTAATTTTGGTCAATTAACTCCCCAATCCAGCTAACTCTTGCCCATAAAAAGCAGCCTACTCTCAGGCTCAGTGCTGATATCTCTGTCAGCTTTGGTAATAGTGTGTGACATTAATGTTGCTGAACTTGCTCTAACCTTGACTGACTATTGATCCTGACCTGGCTTGGTTAATCTCCCCTGCTTTGCAAGACACCACTAAAATGCTTGAATATGCTTTAATCATTTCCCATCATGTCTACTGCACCACCCTTCTCTGCGGCCTACCAAATAGACTGCCACCTCTCCAGTCCCTACTGAACTCTGCTGCTCTTGTTCACCTCTCCTCTTGCTCCTCTGATGCTGCCCATCTCTGCCAATTCTTTCATTGGCTGCAAAACACACAAATGATCCAGCTCAAACTCCTAACACTTTCATACAAAGCTCTACATAAGCTCCATACATTTTTTCAATAATCTCCAGATACTCTCCCTCCCAGGACCTTTGCTCTTCCCATGAGACTCTCGTCATCCAGCTTGGTCACCTCCTTTCACTCTCACATCCAGGACTTCTAATGAGTGTCACCTCTCCTTTGGAATCCTCTACCACAGCCTCAGTCCATCATGCTCCAAGCCTGGAAATTTTAAACGCACCCTCAAGACACACCTTTTTAGACAAGCTTATAATTTTTTATAGCTACAATTGAAGCTCACTGCCTCATCTGTTAGCTCCTTCACCTACTAACATAGTGTCTCCACCCCACTACCTTCTAGATTGTAAGTTCACAATGGCAGGGACCTCCCCCTTGTGTTTCCTGTTTCTGTTGCACTTTACCGAATGAACATGTACTAATTATTGGTGATGTTTTCAAACTACACATCAATTGCATGTATTTGTACTTGTGTCACTAGATGTCCTGATTGTACATGTGTTGGACATCTCATTTATCTATGCTTCCCATTATTGTATGTTTTTGTACTATGTACAGCGCTATGGAAGATGTTGGCACTATATAAATAAAAAAAAGAATAATAATATTATTATGTGTTTTTTTGTTCACTCTCAGTTGAGGTTAGGTATGTTTACAGTTTAGGTGGAAATAATTGTTATCTGCTTTATTATCTATTATGTTGATCGAAAGCCCCATGCTTTTTCTGATTTTCTTTTCCTCTCCCATTATTTTTGAAGGATGATTGGAAACATTACGCATTGTAACATACTCTGTCCTACCAGTATTATTTAAGGGTTCATTTGACCATAAAACCCACGTGCCATGAACATTGACCTCCATGGGTGTACGTTTGGATTCAGTGTTGGTGATTGAGGAGCTAACACTGACTTTGGGTCCCGTGGTTTGGGTACATGTATTGTTTTCATGAGGAAAATATCATCATTACATTTATTGGCTTGCTGCCTCTGTGCTTGTCTTCTCAGCAGTTATCATGTACAAAGACAATAGGTCAATTGGTAATAAAGCACTGTGATGATCTTACTCGGATTCAGCTCGCAGAACATCTATTTGTTGCTTCATAGAAGCCAGGAGTTGTTCATTCTTTTGCTCCTGAGCATTCAAATGTCGTATCATTTTTTCTAAGTATCCTGTATTCCGACTCTGAGCAGTGATGTCATTAAGCCTCTGCATGATATCTGTAATTCAATTGGATCAGGTAAAACATTTTAAACATCAATACTACAAGTAGTTTTAGTCTATCTTAGAAGTTTTAGACAAATTTAGTCTTGACCTGATATACATAACACATTGTATCAATGGCCATTAATTGGTATATATGCCCCCTGTTGAGCTTTACAAACTAAATGCCATTGAAATGACCATTCAATACTTGTTCTAGGAGTACAGGAAATGTCATGACTATTCATTTCTTAATGAAGGGGATTCCCTGCATTTATCATCAGAAGCCAGAATATTTTAAACAAAAGTATTCCCTTAGTTTTATAAGTTTTTCTAATTTATCTGTTAATATTATTACCTTGCATTTGAAGCAAACCTGAAGTGGGAAAAAAATGATATAATGAATTGTATTGGTAGTACGGATAACAATAAGACATTAGTAGCAAAGAAAAGAGTCTAACATTTTTTTTTTAAATTTTCAGTTATATAGCTTTTTTATATATCATTCTGTCACATTTGCAGTTTAGAAACCACACTCTGAGCTTGATTCACAAAGCTGTGATAACTCTTATCATGGTCGCGCTAGCGTTATATCGCGCGTAACGTTTGAAACCGCTAATTTTCATGTGAAAATGGCCGCAATTTCGTGTGCAAATTCGCGTTTGCACATGAAAAATGTTACGCGCGGGTTATCACGGCTTTGTGAATCAAGTCCCCTGTCTTTTAAGCTATAAAACAAAGAATACATAATGACCCTTTTAACTTTCTTGCAGTAAAACCTTATCTCAAGCCATCTCTCACTGTTTCTTGGCTGATTGATTGGATAAATAACAACTGATGTTTTTGAACTCTTCTTGTACAGGAAAAGAATATGAAACTCTTTTCTTTGCTACTAATATTGTATTTTTTTAGGTGTACTACACATACAATTCATAGTGGTTAGCACTTTCGCCTTGCAGCGTTGGGTCCCTGGTTTGAATCTCAACCAGAGTACTAACTGCACGGAGTTTGTATGTTCTCTCTGTGTCTGTGTGGGTTTCCTCTGGGCACTCCGGTTTCCTCCCACATTCAAAAAACATACAGATAAGTTAACTGGCTTTCACATAAATTGGCTCTAGACTATGATACATACACTACAGGAAACATACATAGACATAGGACTATGGTAGGGACTAGATTGTGAGCCCCTCTGAGGGACAGTTAGTGACAAGACAATATACTCTGTACAGTGCTGCAGAAGATATCAGCGCTGTATATAAATACTATTATAATTTTTTTTCAAACTCAGCACACAGTCCTATTGGTGAGTATTCAACTAGTGGTGCAGCAGCAGTATTTCTCCCTTGCCGCATTCCTGAGTTGAATTGTGTGATCATCATAGTTTGAAAAATAAGTAGATTAATTGAGAATTGTTTTTATTAAATTTCCCGTTTAAAGGTTAAAGCCAAAAAAGAAGCAAAGAAAAACAAAAAGGAACTGAGAGGAAACAAAACAGGTTGGAGGAGCGGAGTGGGGGGGAGAGGCGGAGGGCCGATAGCTTCCCCCTTCCCCGACTCCATACTACCCATGTCACCCAGGGCGCAATTTCTCTATGCGATTTACAATGATATCTCATTACCTCTACCAATCCTGGGGTCCAAATACAACGATTCTCTTCATACAACCACCTATACATATCTTACATTCTAGAGCGGACCAATGTCAAATTTTCCAGAGTAGTGTAGTCTATGTTTTAAGCAAGGCTGATCCAACCCCATCCTTAAGGTGGCCACACACGATACAATAAAATTATCCGATTTTACGGCAATTCGATAAAAAACGATCGAATCTCCCGAAAAAATCTAAAGCTTTTTTTTTTCATTCGACTGAAAAATCCGATCGGATTTCCCGTTTTCTTCGATTTTTATC
The DNA here is from genome assembly GCF_040937935.1 of Hyperolius riggenbachi. NCBI lineage: Eukaryota > Metazoa > Chordata > Amphibia > Anura > Hyperoliidae > Hyperolius > Hyperolius riggenbachi. Next base: position 366,611,806 of record NC_090646.1, read on the forward strand.
GATCCGGAATGCCAGATATTTTTCTTCAATCTTTCTAAAGATTGTATGGTGTGTGTTAGATTGTCAATTTATTAATATACACACTCTAGCAATTTTGTCAGAGTTTCCAATCATTTTTATCATAATTAGGGAAAAATGTAACATATGTGTGTGGTACATTGGTAATAGTTTTGAAATGTTACAATCAGTCAGAAAAATTGATCGCAATTCTTAAGGCTGGTTTCACAGTGGGACGTTACAGGCGCACGTCAGAGCAGCCTCTAACGCACCCCACCGCACAGCAATGAAAAATCAATGGGCTGTTCACAGTGCCCACGTTGCGTTACTTAGTAACGCTGCGCCATAAGACAACGTACTGCATGCAGTACTTTATAAGCGGCAGAGCCGCGTTAGACTGCTTGCACATGCTCAGTAACGCTGGGGAGGAGCGGAGAGCGGCCAGGCACATGGCTAATTAATATTCACTGCACTCAGTGACGTGCAGTGTTTACTCCCTGGAGCGGCAAATCTGTGCGGCGATTGGCCGGGCGGGACCACGTGATGCCGCATGCGTACTAGAGTACGCATCACGGACGCCAGAGTGAGCTGCACAACGCGGCTCACTCTGACGTCCACAGCAGAGAGCACCAGGCGTTGCGTTAGGGGCACGTTATGCGACCATAACGTCCCCTAAAACGGAACGTCCTGGTGTGAAACCAGCCTTAATTGAACAGATATTTAAAAAATTGTATGGTGTGTGGCCACCTTCAAACTTGTTATCCTTACAACCATTCATCCTCCAACCATACTACCTCATATCCATACAGTCACTTTGTTCCTGTTGTGGAGATCCATTCTTTTAGATCTGGGGGATCGGGGCTCTTCCAGTGATTAATGATAATACTTTCGGCTACGATAGTACCCAACTCTTTAATCAAGGAGCATCCTGTGCTATCCCACTTGCCGGCATAACTAAAGATGGCTTCGTCAACTGTTAGAGCAAAATGTTCTCTTAATAGCTTGCCAGCAAAGAGGGAGATGCTATCCCAGAATTTCCATTGTGACGAAATACAGTGGACACTGCGTAAAAGAACCGTAATAGTAATTAATGCACAAACCAATCAAAATTCTTGGTGGTATTCTTTAAAGTGAACCCAAGATGAGAGTTATATAGAGGCTACCATATTTATTTCCTTATTACCAGTTGCCTGGCTATCCTGCTGATCCTCTGCCACTAATACTTTAAGCCATAGACCCTGAACAAGCATGCAACAGATCCGGTGTTTCTGACAATATTTCCAGATCTAAAAAGATTAGATGCATGCTTGTTTCTGGTGTGATTCAGACACTACTGCAGCCAAATAGATCAGCTGGAGTGCCAGGCAACTGGTATTGTTTAACAGAAAACAAAAATGGCAGTTTTCACTTTAAGTTGACAGGTGGTCTTCAATAGCTCAACTTTTCCTATAGTGCGCATAACCTTCCCCTGAAATTTGTTCACTGGCTTTGTTACTATTGCAACTGATATTTTCACGAGCCTTGTGTATGACCTCTCACATCCTAATTCCATTTCCACACCTACCGGTATTACCGGAATGATGCCAACAGGTTACTGCAATTATCCTCAGCTGGTGAGCTAAGATTTGTGTTGGGCTTAGGCATAATATTATAGCTAAGGTTAGGGGGGTTGGAGTTTCATGCTAATGCCACTGAACAGTTACTGGTGTTCTGCAGCCATGTATCAAGCGGTGCAAGGAGAGAGGAGGATAACCTGACAGATGCAAGTAAAATTACACAGAAAGAACATCTTATATAGCAGATAATGCCAGACCCAGAGGGCCCAATGAGTCTGAATGAGCAGCTTTGACCTTTAAAATGCTCACTCTCACTTTAGCAAACAACACATCTGTAATGGTCTAGCCTTAATGATGATGTGAAATGTTTTCTTTTTATGCAACATTTATACATGTTGCTAACTGTATACTCGGTTGGAATATTAAGGATTATTATTTCTCTTTCCATTCAGTTGCTGCCTGGGATCTGTGACTTAATGCGGTGAGTTTTCAGATGTAATGACACTGCTAATGCTAGTGGTAGTGGTGGAAGTGGTGCTAGTAATGCTATGGTAGCTGCTTTCCATGCAGCAGATAATAATAATAATACATTCTGCAGAGGTTTGGAAAGCCAAAAGTATAATTATTTCAGTAAGATCAAATATGTATGCATGAATATGAGAGAGTGATGTTCCCATTCCTATTAATCAAGGTTAAATAAAATGTATAAAAAAATTAAAGCAGTTTACTGACAGCAATATTTCAAAATGTATAGGAAAGGAAAGCATTGTTTTAAAAGTATAGTAATCATAGACATATGGTCATGGATGACAGAATATTTTTGAGAGACTAACGGTATCATTCATAAAGCATTTCCGCATGCGGAAATGCTTAACACCGGTGACTTTCCCGACCACTCAGCATAAGCCCCATTCATAAAGGCTCTTTCCGCATGAAAAGGTGACAGAGCGATACATTTCCGCCTTGTGTGGAGTTTTTCTAGATTAATCTAGAAAAAGTAACAAACACATCCATTCATAAAGATTAGAGCAAGCGGTATCCGGAAGGAAAATACCGCTTGCTCGACAGTAGCGATAGGCGGGCGGAATACATATAAATGAATGGGAGGGACCTCCCAAGCAGCATCAGACAGAGCAGCGCACGGAGGGAATCGGGCAGCTTTTAAGTTTCCGCATGTCTTCCGCCACGCTGCCGCCAGCTTCCTCCAGAAAACCTCCGCACTTCTTCCGCAACAGGCAGACTTCTTTATGAATGGCCACCCAGAAGTCTTAATTACCGGTTGCGGAGAAGAACGGTGTTTTCCCGCACTACCGACAGCCTGTTTATGAATGATACCCTAAGTTGAGCTTTCCTTAATCAGTGTATTTTTTTTATCATAACTTGTGAAGGAATTACTGAAGTCAATCAATTTGGCACAGCCTCCCAATGCTGGACATTCCTGGCTTATAGCTAGAGCTCTGCAATTATAGCTCCAGGGATAATGAAGTATCTTTTGTGGCTGAACACACAAAATATGTATAATTGAGATGTACGTGTCCTGAAGATTGTCTATATCTGTAGGTTGAAATGATTTACTAAGCAGGCAGTGAGGCTTCAGTGGAGCAGTTTTGTGTTTTTTTTAATCAAAGGGAATCTCAGTGAAAGAAGACTGAGAGGGGCGGGGAGAGGCGGCGATCAGCGGGGATTGACACAAGTAGAGGCAGAGCTACGTAAGAGGTTTAAGCTAAGTAAGAGGTAAAAACTAATTTTGAAAATGGCTTCAGACTCTCTTTAAAATTAAAAATAAAATGTCAGCCTCCATATCCCTCTCACTTCAGGTTTCATTTAAAGCAAATGGCCAAGAATTTCAAAATCTAGCCACAACAGGGTCTCCCTCCTATAGAAATAAAATTTCCTTCTAAAAACATAAATATGCATCTTTTGGCTTTGTCCTCAGGGTCTTACAAAGGTAAGTGGCCAGCCCATCATCACAACAGAATGGCCTCTTGAAGTGCCTTTTAGGAGATAACATGGAATCCAGTGCCACTTCCTAACCCTACCATATAGTCCTTTCAGGAGGGGGCATTGCTGCATTAGGCACTCAAGAAAAAAGAGCAGGGTGCTGGCTGATTGACTACCTGGAATTGGCGGGGTTTCAGTACTGTGACCCTACTTTCTGGCTACATTAGCCACTCCCCAGTCTTCCCATTTACGTCTGTAGGTGTGGGAGTGGTTGTTGCTGGAGTTAAATGGATGCAGCACATGATGTTGTGTAGCATGGTGTGGGGTCTGTGGAAGGGGCAGGGTTCTGCCACTCCTAATGTAATGTGATCCTATAGAGGGAAGTAAGACCCCAGGGACAGACAGTAACACAAAATAACATTTTTCATGTAGGCTGGGAAAGAGTTAGAATCTTTATGAAGTTTGTACTAAATTGGCTTTTTATTTCCTGCCTTGTGCAGATTGGGACCTTGAAAGTTACTAATACAGTAAGTGAGATAAATTCTTCCCAGTAGTACTGCAGGCATGGCAAAGCAAATAACATTTATATTGCGCTTTTCTTCTAGTGGATGCAAAGCACTTGAGCTGCAGCCACTAGGGCGCACTCAGTAGGCAGTAGCAGTGTTAGGGAGTCTAGCACGAGAATTCTTTACTGAATAGATGCTGGCTTACTGAACAGGAAAAGCCAAGATTTTAACCCAGGTCTCCTGTGTCAGAGAAAGAGCACCATTACACTTTCCGGCCACTCAGACATCAATAACACTATGGTAGAGCCTCTAACCATTCACCACTTCATCCAAAATTAAAGGAACACCATGGATTAACATTTTTTTTAAATTGAAATAGGAAATGTTTGGGAAGTTCTGCTAAGTACTGGTGTATACATTTTAATGCTTATATCTTTGCTTACTGTTATCTAATTCCTTTCACACTTTTCTGATGTCAGTCTGCTCTAATCTGACAGCAGAGTGAGCCATGAGGGGAGGGGGGAATTCCCTCACAGTGCATCTGTTAACTCTGTGTGTGTGAGAGAAAGCCCTGCCTGTCTCTGACTGAGCTCTCTGCAGAAAGCAGAGGAAATGTATCTTATGTGCAACATAAACATTTGTAATATTTTGTATGAAACCTGACACCTGACAGGCTTTTCATATAACTCTACTTAAATATTACACTGTTCTTAGCATGTCAGACTGCAGAGATTCATACCTCTGCAAATGAGACATTCCAAACATAGCTAAAATCTACACACAATGAATTAAAGCTTTTGCCTCTGATACTTAACATGAAAAGTAGGAAAATGTTTACACAGCTACTTAGACGTTATTTGTACATTGTTATTTTAAAACACTTGGTTTGATAGTGTTCCTTTAACAAGGCTTTGGGTGGAGTTCACAGTTCAACATTTTAAAGAAAACCAAAAGTAAAAAAAAAATCTCATACTGCGCATGTGCAGAATGCTCCTGGTGTCTATTTCTCCTTTAATTAACCACCCTCCATTGTTGATAACCAGTGACTTACATCAAACACTGAAATTAATATAAATTCTAAAAATACTAAATAAATAATTGAAAACAAAAAGCTAAAAACAAACAATTGTGAAGAGGAAAAATGACAAGTAATAATAGCATACCGTCTCTTTGTTTCTCTAAAAGTTTATTCTGAGTTAAGATTTCATTGATTTGCTTGCTGTGAGCTTCGGCAAGATAACGCAGCTGTGTGTCATTATCACTTGCAACGTCAGTTCTAGCACCTTCATTAATCTATAAAGAGATTAATTTTCACAGAGATGTATTATATACAATATGATACAAACATCTCACAATGAGTCACAGATTAAAGTCAGTAGGCCTTCATTAGTGGGTATGATTCACAGTCTTTAGGATTGATGAGCGCAGTGAACTGAATTCAGCAGTAGTGAACTCCACTGTTAGTAATTGATCCCCAGTATGCATCAGATCAAAGGCTACATACAGTATAGAGCCATCTGTGCTGCTGTTATTACTGACTCATGTTCCAACAATACATAATTAGCTGGTGTAGCACTAACTGGTTAGTATCTTACTGCCACCAAGCTGACCATATGGCTCTGTGGACCAGCAATCCACAGGCTCCATCCTGTACATAGAGCCTGCTTTTGAGTATCTCCCCCACTGTAATGGAAAATACCAGGAGAAATGTAGTTGCTTATTTGAATGGTACCTGTGCTGTATTCTGTGAGATCTCAAAGGGTGTATCGAAGTCACTGAGTAGGTAACAGCGCTTTTCCTTGCACTCTCCATACCACACTCTAAAGCAGAGTTCCCCAACCCTGTCCTCAAGGCCCACCAACCGTGCATGTTTTGCAGGAAACCACAAACATTCACAGGTGAGGTAATTAGTGTCTCAGTAGAGCTAATTAACTACCTCTGGATTTCTACAAAACCTGCACTGTTGGTGGGCCTTGAGGACAGGGTTGGGGAACACTGCTCTAAAGGATGAGGGGGGGGGGGGGTCATGCTCCATTGTAGGCTTTGCATGTTTATGGGTGAAAGGTGAGTAACAGGTAGAGATCCTGTCCTCTGCTGCTCTCCTCTGCATCTGCCACTACCACCAAGCAGTTAGGATTGCCAATACAGCCCACTAGAACCACTAGGGAATTAAAGGGCTTGTAACCACAGTATTTTTGCACTAACTGCAACTTGGCATGCACTGCAGCTTGGCACCTACTGGAGCCTGGCACCTTCTACCTCTTAGCATGCAAATCAACTTTGCTCCCACAGCAACTTAACTAATAAAGTGGTCAGCAACTTATCAGCTTATCATCCACACCAACTTAGCACCCACTGCAATTTAACACCTACAGTAACTTAGCACTCACTGTAACTTAGCACCCATTGGGCCTGATGCACCATACTCGAGAAAAGTTAGTGTGCACAGGTAGCACATGGCAATTTTACCAGTTTTAAAGTGGTAAGAACACCACTAACCCATTAGCCCTACATGCATTACCAGGTTAACGTGTGTGTTGTTACCATAGCAACATGAGCGCTAACCTGGTAATATGCATAGCGCTAATGGGTAAATGGGTGGTGTTCTCGTAATTTTACCATAGTGCCAGTAAAATTGTTGTGCACTACTTACGCACAGCAGCTTTACCAGCATAGGATGCATTGGGCCCCTAGTAACTTGGCACCTAGTGCTGCTTAGCACCCATTGCAGCTTAGCAACTAATGCAGCCTGGCAAACACTGCTGTTTGGCACCTACTGCTGCTTATTTCCCATTACAACTTGGCATCCATTGCTGCATAGCATCCACTATTACCTACCATCTGCTACTTGCCCATATCTCGCTACTTGTCACTCACTACCTACTGCTTGTCTTTCATTGGATAGAGCTTGTTAAGGGAAAGGTTCCCGAGTTGTACTACCATTATTTTATCCTATAGAAAATTAATTATATATAGTAAAATAAGTGATTTGCCTGTATTTATAGCATATTGTGCATGTCTCTGGGTGGTGGGGGATAGAGGAGGTGACTCAGGTACATTATCTGGGGTACCAAATAGGTCAGGAATGGCTCCACCAATATCTGCAGGGAATACTATACAGAGGAAACTACCATCTACAAGTGGCATGTTACAGGGGCAATGTTTTCTACAGCAGGCCTTACACAGTGGGACATGGTCTCTGTAAATGGCAGCAATCCCAATTTGTATAGAATAGTAATAGGCACTAGGGGTGGTCGGAAATGCAGATTTCCAATTCCACAGAAAATCTGATTCCACCAATGCCAATTGGGATTTCTGATTGATTTCCGAATTCCAATTTCCGAGTAGCCTTTTTTTGTTTGTTATTTTTTGCATTCTCTGACTAGCCAAATACTTCTAAGTTGACTGTGCATTCTCTGATTGGTCCAATACTTCTGAGTCCTGTCTGTGATTGGTCTGAAATTACCGAAAAGTGGTAATGCAGTATTTCCCCCAAAATCTGATTTCTGTTTTCCGCGTTCCGATCGGAGTCCAAAATTTCAAAATGTAAATTCTGCAAAATCCGAATGAGCACCCTTAATAGGAGCTTAGTCTGTGTAGAATTCTAATGTGTCTGATTCTTAGGGTAGGGTCACACTTGAGGCCGTGGAAAAAAACGACAGCGTTTTCCTGCAAATTTGGCTGGCAGCCAGTTGAGAACAGTGGACTGTCAGCAATAGTGAATAGCATGTGTTGTGTGATAAAAAGAAGCAGTATCGGCTTTTTTCTCCCCACTTCGGGAAAACCACACATTGCTCCTGATGCACTGCGATTGTGCAATGGGAAGCATTTTCACGTTGTGGAAAACGTCCACAATTTTTAGCAAGTGTGACCCTAGCCTCAGGGTAGCTTTAGGAGCAGAGATACTCGGCATGGCTTGGGTGAAGCTTGTGATGAAACATTGGATTAGAATAAAGTGTAACTGTTTCTGTTTTAAAAATGTTGGAAGGCATGCATTCTACTATGATGATAAATGATGACAACTCCAGGCTACTTACCTGTCCCAAATCTGTCTTTTCTCTTGATTGTAACAAATGATTTAGCAGAGGCATTTTATAACTATTTGTCTCAATAATATGCTCATTCCTGTTTCCTCTTAAGCTTCTCAGTCTGTTAACCTAAGACAGATACACATACACATGTTTATAATGCCTTTGTATTTCAAGCAAAACAATTTTAATGAGCCCAAATTAGCACTTGCGAGGATGTATTTACCTAGATACAGTAGTAGCAACCAACCAAGGCTTTAATTTACATGTATAGTGTTTGTATTTTAACAACAAAATCATCTTGGAGGCTTTGTTAAAGTATGATGCAAGTCAACAGTAATGAATATTTTTTTTTCATATATAAATTTACTGAATGCTGAAATGTTTCTGTAGAACTTTACAGAGAAAGTTGCACTAATTCTGTACTTGAAATGCCTCAAGTTTCACAGGCTAAAAGTCCCAACCACAGTCTAGGCCAGGGTCATCTCTTTGGGATGTGGTTAGAAGCTGGGGCATTCAGAGGAGACAGGCACAAACCCCATACTGGCACAGCAGTTACTTTGTTAAGAATCAAACTCAGGATCCTAGCAAGGAAAAAGTACCATCCACTTAGTCATCATGATTATACACTGTTAGTGTATGTCAGTATCAGTCATAGCATTAGAACTACTACTGACAAGTATAGCGAATAACATTGATTCTCATGTTACAATGGCACTATCAGTGGCGGGGCTACACTGGGGCTTGCCGTGGCTCAAGCCCCAGCTCACAAGTAGCTAGCCTTCCCATAAGCCCCCCCACCGACTCAGCGCAGTGAGGGGGGAGCAGAGGGTACAGCAGCAGGGAAGGGGGGCCATTTCCCCCCCCCCCCTTCCCTAACCTTGGGGCTCCCTCTTCCTTACTCTTCCCTCCAGATTTGAGCGACTGGCAGCGGGCGGCGGCAGAACACTTCCTATACCCGACGTGAAGGAGACCTGTGCGCCGCTGCTCTGGTGAAGTCACTAGACCAGAGCAGTGGCGCACAGATCTCTTTTGCGCCAGGAATAGGAAGTGTTCTGCCGCCGCCCATAGTGAGGTGCTCAAATCTGGAGAGGGGAGTGAGGAAGGGGGAGCCCCAAGGTGAGGGAAGGGAGGGAGACGTCCCCCCTTTCCCGCCACTGTGCATGCTGCTCCCGATTCACTGCGCTGCCACCCCTCCTGCTTGGGGAAACCCAAAGTCCTGGCTACCTTTACTGGGGACATCTATACACCTAGCTATCTATATTGGGGACATTTATACACCTGGCTTACCTATACTGGGGACATCTATACACCTGGCTACTTATTCTGAGGACAACTATACACCTGGCCATGCATACTGGGGACATTAATACACCTGGTTACCTATTCTGGGGATATTAATACACCTGGTTACCTATTCTGAGGACATCTATACACCTGGCTTACCTATACTGGAGACACCTATACACCTGGCTACATATTCTGGGGACACCTATAGGCCTGGTTACTTCCATTAGGGACATCTATAGACCTGGTTACCTATACTGGGGGCACCTATTTTGGGGAACTGCTGCCAGATTAACTGTATTTTTGGGGAACCGATGCTGCCAGATTAAGTGTATTTTGGGGAACAGCTGCCAGATTATGTCTTTTTTTGGAAAACTACTGCCATATTATCTGTATTTTGGAGGAACCTCTGCCAGATTATGTGTATTGTTGGTGAAATGCTGTCAGAATACATTAAAAAAAAATATAAAAAAAAAAAAAAAATTGGGGGGGGGGGGGCGGGGGGTTGGGGACACTATGGCAGAGCTCAAACTTTCCTGGCAGACCTTTTACACCACTGCTAAGGTCATGTATATTTGGCCCCACCCATTACCACGCCCACATTCTGCTGGCGTGAGCCCCGCCTGCCAGTCATTGAGTCCCCCCAAAAAATCTGAAACTGGAGCCGCCACTGGGCACTATATTAGGCAACAGTCAGTTCTTGAAGGTGATGTGTTGTAACCAGGAGAAATGGGCAAGCATAAAATATATGAATAGATTTGACAAGGGCCAAACTGTGATGTCTAGGCTGCAAAATCATTTATCCCTTTGCACACTCATGTGCAAATGTTTTCATTCAAATCAATCATCCAGGAACCACTGCTATCCCTGCAGCTACAGTTAAAAGCCAGTGTCTATGTTAAATACAAATACATTCTCTTACATAGTCACATACGCCACACAGAGGTTCCCCGGAATTCCTATGTGTCCTTCTCTGGCCCTATAACATGCATAGTGCAAGCATGCAAGCATTCAGTGCATCAAACCTAAAGATTAGAAGCACATATCCTAAACTCTTTTGGGACAGATAGTGCATCAAACTAATTGCACAAACTAATTGCTAACAAAACAAATGTATGTGCACCATACCAAACACACCAGAATAACCTGTGTACACACCAGAATAAGCTGTGTACATGCTCTCCATCCTCCCTACCTCTGGCTGTAAAGGCAGAAGTGTCGTGAAGATGGAGAGCAGAGTTTAGAGACTGTGAGCTAACTCTCTCTAGCCTGCAGTCATTAACAGCATGGTTCTGATTCCCGGAAGGCGAAACTCAGCTTTTCTCATCCCTGTTGCTGAACTCTATAACTATAATTTGAAAGCATGAACAGATTATGTCGAGACATGCATTTGGACACTTTACTTACTGCATACTTAAAGCATTTTTGGCAATAATTAGCACTTAAAGGAAACCTGAAGCGAGAGGTATATGGAGGCTGCCATATTTATTTCCTTTTAAGCAATACCAGTTGCCTGGCAGTCCTGTTGATCTTCTGCCTCTAATACTTTTAGCCATAGACTTTGAACAAGCATGCAGATCAGATGTTTCTGACATTATTGTCAGATCTGACAGGATTAGCTGCATGCTTGTTTCTAATGCGATTCAGACACTACTGCAGCCAAATAGATCAGCAAGGCTGCCAGGCAAAATGAAATAAATATGGCAGTCTCCATATACTTCTTGCTTCAGGTTCCCTTTAAAGACCTCTTGGGTATGGTATGACAAGCTTTACACACTCATATTTGAGTTTTTTCTGCCGTTCTACTCAACAGAAGTATTTAAAGTAAAACAGCAGTATTACTGTGAAAATGGCAGTCTCTTCAGTTCAAATCTACACTTTGCAAGGGTTAATGGAAACCCTTATTTCATCTTGCTTGCAAATACACACACAGAAAATCAGAATCAGAATCTTTTATTTTGCCAAGCACAACTGGGTTGGGCCCAGAATTGGTTTTGGCAGGTACAGGGCTGGTGTGAAACAGGACATACAGTACAATAATAATAAAAGACAATAATAATAAAATACAGCAGTTATACCTCTGCAGCTGATGCAAAGACAATAAGCTCAACCTCAACAAGGCAAAAACTGTTGAACTGATTGCGGACTTCAGGAAACACTGTTCCAAATTCTACCTTGTCCTCATTAGTGAGACTGAAGTCTCAAGGGTATCAGGTGTCTGGCTCCTTGGCACAACCATAATTAATGACTTAAGATGGGGACAGAACGCCAGAAAATTCATAAAAAGGCACAGCAGAGGTTATTCTTCCTGCACCAACTGAAGAAATGTAAAATGCCATAAGAGCTGTTGATCAGCCTTTCCACCTTTACCATTGAATCCATCCTCTGCTCCTCTGTCATCATACGGTATGTAGGTGCAAACACCAACACCTGCTGTGCTGTGCTGGTATCTTGCTGGTATCTTGCTCTCTAATACAGATCCATGTCTCTTAACATACTATCCCTGAGTGTTCAGGGATTTAATTCCCCTGTTAAACGCTTCAAAGCATTTGCTTCCTTTCGAACTATGCACGCTGATATTGTGTGCCTGCAGGAAACGCACTTCCCAATAAACTATACTCCTAAATACCTTCACAGTACGTTTCCCCAATTTTATATGGCGAATGCCAAAACAAAGCAAAGGGGTGTTCTTATTGCTTTCAGGAGATCAGTCAACTTTATATGTAATAAGGAAATTAAAGATCCAGATGGAAAGTATCTCATCCTGGTGGGCACAATGCAGGACACAGAAGTCACAATTGTATCATACTATGCCCCTAACACAGAGCAAATACCTTTCTTACGCCACCTTGTGGACGTTCTGGGCGCTCATACAGTTGGCACCTTGCTCCTATGTGGTGATTCTAATCTTGTTTTATGGCCCAATCTTGATAGAGACAACCCTTCCCACCTGCGATCAGCACCTTCAGAGGCCCTTCAAGCCAAACAGTTTAGGGGCCTTCTACAGTCAATCTCGTTAGCTGATTGTTGGAGAGAAATGCACTCCAATAAAAAAGGATTTACTTTCTACTCCCACCCACATAATACACAGTCCTGTATTGATCATTGTTTTGTATATACTAATTTCCTAGCTAACCTCACCAAAGCAGAGCTCAAACCAATTTCATGGTCAGATCACAAAGCAGTCTTTATCTCACTTTCCTCATTACTCACTAAACCAACTGAACCCCGATGGTCTCTCAATCAGTCGCTGTTGTCCGATCCAGCCATTGCGGCCATGTAACATCTGCGGCTGCGGGCACGCCGGGTGTCTCCGCAGCCGCCTCGGGTCCCTGTTCAGAGGTGTTTTCCGTTCCGTCAGCGTCTGGCACGCCGAGGACAGGATTGTCATTTACACAGAGGGTTGCTGCATCGCGCGGCCGCGCACGTAGACAGGACCTTTATGCTGGGAGGAGGCGCGTCAGCTGACCCGCTGGTCAGCTGACGTCAGAGGGGAATCACACCGCTCTGGATTGGTTGATTATTGGTGGGCGCGGCTGTGAGGTCTCCTCTGCTTCTTAAGCCTTTTCTGCTCACTCGCACCCTGTCTGCGGTTGCGAATACATACATGTTAGTGCTCAGACCTTAGACTAGTATCCGGTGTGCTTTGATCTGGGAGGAAACCAGAGATTTCACACAAGACTAGGATTATTATTATTACTGTATATTTGATACTCTGTGTATGACTCTGGCTATCTCTGACTCTGCTCTTGCTTATTGATTCTGTACCTCTGCCGATCTGATCTAGTTGCTGAAACACTGCCTGAATACTTACTACTCTCTTGCTTACTGATTCTGTACTGTATCTGTCTCTCAGTTGCCGAACCCAGCCTGTCTGACCTCTCTACTCACCAGTGGGCCCTTGCCACTGGTGAGGTGTTCTAACAGTACCCACCAGCTCCTCTGGTGAGGTTCTGCCAAACTAGTCAGTAACTGTGATCTAATAGTACCCACCAGCTCCTCTGGTGAGGTTCTGCCAAACTAGTTAGTTACTGTGTTCTAACAGTGCCCACCTGCTCCTCTGGTGAGGTTCTGCCAAACTAGTCAGTAACTGCGTTCTAATAGTACCCACCAGCTCCTCTGGTGAGGTTCTGCCAAACTAGCCAGTTCCTGTGTTCTAATAGTTCCCATCAGCTCCTCTGGTGAGGTTCTATCTATCTATCCGATACTGTGTTCTAATAGTGCCCACCAGCTCCTCTGGTGAGGCCCAGTTATTCTACTCTGTTACTGTTGCACCAAGCACTATACACTATTGCATTATCCTGTTAGCTATACTTGCATTATTGGTGATTTTGCAGATCACCACATAATCAGGTATAGCGTCTGAATTATTGGTGATTCTGCAGATCACACATAATCAGACATCTGTGTTGCTACACCGATTGTTACAGGCCACAGTGGAATTGCACATAAAAGACTATTTTGCACTCCACCCGAGCAATAATGAAGTTACAGATTACATTATCTGGGAAGCGCATAAAGCAGTTCTGCAGGGCCATTTTATAGCTCTAGCCTCCAGCAGAAAAAAAAAAGTATGCACATGAATTAGCTCTTTTTGAGCAATCTTACTTTGAGGCAGAAGAGAACTTTAGTAGTGATCCCATTCCCACAAATAAACATGCCAGGTTTAAAGCAGAGGAAGCTTTAAATATTTTCCTTACTAGCAGAGCTGAAAGACACCTAAGATGGAGTAAATATAGACTATTCGTTAACTATAATAAACCGTCCTCTATGTTCACCCGCTGCCTCAAGCGATCTGACCCTTGCTATAAGCCAATCAATCTAAATATAGGTAATGGCGCATACACTTGTAACCCCCTAAAAATCGTGGATGTCTTCCATAAGGGTCTGGCCAAATTATATCAACAACCTACATTTACTAACTCAACTCTGCTCCTTAATACACTGCGTAAATTACCCTTACCCACTATTGATGAAGCATTCAAGCAAATGTTCGAACAGGCAATTACCCCGAAGAAGTTCTGCGCGCCATACAATCCTCTAAGATCAATAAATCCCCTGGCCCAGACGGCTTCCCTGCCCTATACTATAAAAAATATGCAGATATCCTTGTTACCCTGCTGAATAGAGCTTTTAATAAACGATTGCATGTAGAGAAACCCGGTTCTGAATCTTTATTGGCTAGCATTAGCATGATTCCCAAGCTGGACACAGATCACACATTGTGGACAAATTATAGGCCTATTTCATTGCTGAACAATGACATAAACATTTTAGCAAAAGGGTTAGCCACTAGGCTCAGCGGAGGTATTGGGGATATAATCGGGTGAGATCAAGTGGGCTTTATGCCACACCGCCAAGTTAGAGATAACGTAAGGAGACATCTCCATTAGATCTCATCAGAGTCGTTTGCGAATGCTCCCATGATGCTGCTATCTCTTGACATTCAAAAAGCTTTTGATACTGTATCATGGGAGTATCTGTTTATGTTACTGTCCACTTGGGGCTTTGGCCCTAACTTCCTCAAATGGCTTGGGGCCCTCTACTCTTTCCCTAGCGCCTTTGTCAAATATAGTAGGTTTAAATCTGCTACATTTCCCATTGGCAGGGGCACCTGCCAAGGCTGTCCTCTATCCCCGTTACTATTCGCCCTCATTATGGAACCATTGGCCCTTTTTAATAAATCACCATAAAAATATACACGGGATCGAGCTGGCAGGCAGACAGCATAAGCTATGTACAGTATGTATGTATGCTGCTGACGACGTAATATTAACCGCAACACGCCCACGTAAATCCCTATCTAACTTAGCAGATATCCTTCTGACCTTCGAAGACGTATCCGGATTAAAAATAAATGGCCTTAAATCTAAAGCACTAAACATCACCTTCCCCCCCCCCCCCCCCCCCGGAAGTAGTACAGAGATTTACAAAACTCCTTTGAATTCAAATGGGAACCCCATAAACTAAAATACAGTGGCTTGCAAAAGTATTCGGCCCCCTTGAAGTTTTCCACATTTTGTCACATTACTGCCACAAACATGAATCAATTTTATTGGAATTCCACGTGAAAGACCAATACAAAGTGGTGTACACGTGGAAAGTGGAACGAAAATCATACATGATTCCAAAAATTTTTTACAAATAGATAACTGCAAAGTAGGGTGAGCATAATTATTCGGCCCCCTTTGGTCTGAGTGCAGTCTGTTGACCATAGACATTGTCTGATGAGTGCTAATGATTAAATAGAGTGCACCTGTGTGTAATCTAATGTCAGTACAAATACAGCTGCTCTGCGATGGCCTCAGAGGTTGTCTAAGAGAATATTGGGAGCAACAACACCATGAAGTCCAAAGAATACACCAGACAGGTCAGGGATAAAGTTATTGAGAATTTTAAAGCAGGCTTAGGCTACAAAAAGATTTCTAAAGCCTTGAACATCCCATGGAGCACTGTTCAAGCGATCATTCAGAAATGGAAGGAGTATGGCACAACTGTAAACCTACCAAGACAAGGCTGTCCACCTAAACTCACAGGCCGAACAAGGAGAGCACTGATCAGAAATGCATTTAAGAGGCCCATGGTGACTCTGGACAAGCTGCAGAGATCTACAGCTCAGGTGAGGGAATCTATCTATAGGACAACTATTAGTCATGCACTGTACAAAGTTGGCCTTTATGGAAGAGTGGCAAGAAGAGAGCCATTGTTAACAGAAAAGCATAAGAAGTCCTGTTTGCAGTTTGCCACAAGCCATGTGGGGGACACAGCAAACATGTGGAAGAAGGTGCTCTGGTCAGATGAGACCAAAATGGAACTTTTTGGCCAAAATGCAAAACGCTATGTGTAGCAGAAAACGAACACTGCACATCACTCTGAACACACCATCCCCACTGTTCAATATGGTGGTGGCAGCATCATGCTCTGGGGGTGCCTTTCTTCAGCAGGGAAAGGGAAGCTGGTCAGAGTTGATGGGAAGATGGATGGAGCCAAATACAGGGCAATCTTGGAAGGAAACCTCTTGGATTCTGCAAAAGACTTGAGACTGGGGCGGAGGTTCACCTTCCAGCAGGACAACAACCTAAACATAAAGCCAGGGCAACAATGGAATGGTTTAAAACAAAACATATTCATGTGCTAGAATGGCCCATTCAAAGTCCAGATCTAAATCCAATCGAGAATCTGTGGCAAGATCTGAAAACTGCTGTTCACATACGCTGTCCATCTAATTTGACTGAGCTGGAGCTGTTTTGCAAAAGAAGAATGGGCAAGGATTTCAGTCTCTAGATGTGCAAAGCTGGTAGAGACATACCCTAAAAAGACTGGCAGCTGTAATTGCAGCAAAAGGTGGTTCTACAAAGGATTGACTCAGGGGGCTGAATAATTACGCACACCCCACTTTGAAGTTATTGATTTGTAAAAAATGTTTGGAATCATGTATGATTTTCGTTCCACTTCTTACATGTACACCACTTTGTATTGGTCTTTCACGTAGAATTCCAATAAAATTGATTCATGTTTGTGGCAGTAATATGAAAAAATGTGGAAAACTTCAAGCGGGCCAAATACTTTTGCAAGCCACTGTAAAAAGTACTTTTGCAATGGTATCTGACCCCAAATCGTATTGAAAAATTCTGCTCTTCAAATAAAGGATTATGCTTTAGGGCATGCGGCCAACGGGGTACCTTTTCACACGTGTGGTGGTCTTGTCCAAGAGTACGCAGATTCTGGATCAGAGTTTACCAAGTAATTTATTCCACCATTCGTACACAAGTACAGAAGCTCCCAGAGGTTGCCCTTCTGGGTATAAAGCCCCCTGATCTCACAAAATCTCAGCATAAACTGCTAATGAACCTTTGCCTCGCTGTTAAAAGAGTGATTGCAGGCTCCTGGAAGACTCCCTCACTTCCCTTTAGCTCATTTAACCTCTTGAGGACTGCAGTGCTAAACGGGGGGCCATTTTTATTAAAATAGGCCACTGCAGCTTTAAGGCTAAGCTGCAGGGCCGCACAACACAGCACACAAGTGATTACCCCCTCCCTCTTTTCTCCCCACCAACAGAGCTCTCTGTTGGTGGGTCTGATCGCCCCCAGATTGTTTATTTATTTTTTTTACAGCCTGCACGCAATCTCCTGCATTAGCTGGCCCCAGGACTTTACGCCAATCGGCATTAGGCGGTCCTGGGGCTGCCGCCGCGGCCACGCTCATCGGCGTGACACGGTTGGCAAGAGATTAAAACCAAACTAAGCTATGCGCACTGTTTTGAGAAGATGAAGGCTATTTTAGATGACTCACTCCAAACATTTGAAAAAGTGTGGAAGCCATACTTTGCCTACTAGTAACATTGGCTCCCGGCCTCTCTTACCGCTTTCTGACCTATGGTACCTGCATCTAGGAGGGGCAACGAAGTGGCGAACGGTTCTACTTTCTCTACTTCTCTACTCCCTTATCTTTCCCCTTTCTACTTCCTTCTAAATGGTTCTGTCCTATTTACCTAGCAAATCCTGTAGCTTTTTAGCTATGTGACCAATTGAGTCTGGATATATTCCCCTTTATGTTACGTTATCAATTAAACAATTCCCAGACCATGTAACTGGAAATAGGGTACCTTTAGTCGAGAGCTAATGGGCCTCCGAGACTGTGTGGTGGCCATCGTTATAATGTCTTACCTTAACCATTTAAGGACCGCAGTGATTGAGATCTATGCCCTGTATTGGTGGGCTCCTGGCTGGCAGGGCGTAGATCTCAATCACTGTCCGCAGCGCGCATCCGCCGCTTCTGCTGCTCCACGCCGACCACGCCGCTGAAACCCGACGATTCTCGCCGCATCTCACAGGCTCTGCCTGTCTCTATGACGGCAGAGTCATGTGAGCGGGTCAGGAGCCGATTTCATTGGCTCCTGGCCCTGTCTTTCAATGTAAGCCGTTCCCATTGGCTTACATTGAAAAACAGGGTCAGGAGCCAATGAAAGCGGCTCCTGACCGGCTCACATGACTCTGCCGTCATAGAGACGGCAGAGTCTATGTCCTGGGGGTCTCGGCGAGCGGCGATGACGGCGGTTGTGGCGGGTATGTGCGGCGATTCGTCAGGATTTCGTCTGGATTGGACGAGCGGTCTCTGGTCTTTAAGTGCCCAGAGACTGCTGGTCCTTAAATGGTTAAGCTATTTGTTGACTTACTGTGGTGTCGGTAATGATGCCTTGTGCTGCCGGAACCTATGTTAATTTTATGTTAAAATTCTGCTGTTGCAGACTCTATTGTACCTTATGTTTTGCACATATTAATGCAGTTATATATTTCATATATGTTTATATGGATTTGTTGACTTTAATATTGAAAACAATAAAAACGATTGTGATAAAAAAAAATAAAATAGAATAAAGTTGTGTGATAATTGTATCCTATGTATAACTATCTCAAAGGATGGATCAGTGGTAATGAGAGCTGTAAATGAGGCAGAACAGCATTCTCACTGAAGGCTTCATGGCTGATGAACACAATGCCGCGTTTGTGTAGAGAGTGTATACTCTCCTTGGTGATTAATCTCCTGTCTTAGATTATAGTTAGCACTATGCAGATTCATCTGGAATTTTTTTTCATGAAATGCATGAAAACCAACAGTATCTTAAACTTTATCTGATAATTTGCGTTGTGCATTTAGTCGGGAAAAAACAATTGGCTTTGGAAAAACAAAGTAAATATTTCAAATGAACTGTATATCTAAGCATGCTATTCCTAATTAACATTTTAAGAGAGTAAACAAAAAGAAAAAGACATAACATTAAATAGTTAAAGGGAACCTTAACCAACCCTTAACTTAACCTTAACTAACCGCCGGGAGTGTCCTGCACATGCGCAGTACGAGAAAATGCGCAGGACATGCACAGCCAAGGCCGCGCAGGTGCACTGGCCGGCGACTGACTCTGTCAACAAAATCAAAACTCCGGAGGATTGTTCCAGGACAGCATGGGCTGCTGCAGGGGGCTGGTAGAAGCCCTAGGTTAGTAAAACTCTTTGTCAGTTCAGTTAGGGCCCATTTCCACTAGTGCAGTGTGATTCCATTGGGGAAAATGCAAAAACGAATTTGCATGCAAATTCGTACGTTTGCATGCAAATTTTAATGCGAAAATGCGTTAAAATTCGCATCTGTTTGTAAGTAAGCGAATTTAACCATGTCAGTGCCTGTGTGCTTTTACATTGATTTTAAGTGAAAACGTACGCAAACTCGCATAGAAAATTTGCATAGTGAAAATTTTGCTATTAATTACATTACAGGCGAATCGCACACTAGCCTTGCGGTGTGCGAATTCTGATGGCTCTACTGTGCAGATTTTTTCTGGACAGTCCACTGCACAGAATTGTTGACAATTGGAAACAGGTCCATTGATTTATATTGGTTATGCAAATCTGCATGCAGAAAACGCATGCAGATTCGCTCTAGTGGCAACAGGCCCTTAAAGAGAACCTGTACTGAGTAAAAATATTTAAAATAAGCACATGAGGTAACTTCAAAGGAACATTACATAGTTACCTTGCCATCAGTTCCTCTCAGAAGCTCACCATTTTCTTCTGACAATAATCCCTTCCAGTTCTGACAATATTTTGTCAGATCTGGAATAGATCAGTTGCTGTCAATAAAATATCAGTTGCTGTCAGTTATAGCTGAGAGGAAAACTGATGTACCAGGTAATGTCCATGTTTCCCCATGGCTCAAGTGGGCGATGTTACAGTTTAACTGTGTGCTGACCAGAAAGCTGTTATGGGTAATGGCCATTTTCAAAATGGAGGACGGAAAATTCCCTTGATCACAGTGAACAAACAGGACGCGGGACAGGAGAAAGACACTGAGGAGTAGACTACATGGAAGGTAAGTATGACTTGTGTATGCTTATTTTGACTTTTAATTTTCAGTTCAGGTTTTCTTTAAGGTTCCCTTTAAAGGGACCCTGAACAGAATCTTAAAATTAAAATCTGCACTTACCTGGGGCTTCTTAGAGCTTCCTATAGCCTGCAAGGTCCCTCGACATCCTTTGGGTCCCCTCTGTGGTCTTAGCCTAGCGACTTCAGAGAAGTTGTGTGCAACTGCACATGCGCGGCCCGCCCGCACACCTGGCTGGATCACAAGCCTTCTGCGCATGCGCAGTTCAGTCTTTCAAGAACCGCGCATGCTCAGGAGTGGCTATAATTTGAGAATATCTCCTGCCAATTGCACAGGAACTTTCAGCCAAACCCCTTTTTAATATGAAACTATGGATTGTGCTAGAGGTCTATGCAGCACTGAAGGGCCTGAGCCCACTATCACAGTTGTGTCCGCTTCTGTCCGCTTTTCAGCATTTCTATCATTGATGTGTAACTGAAAAGCGCCCACAACTGCGTCAGTGAGCTCAGGCCCAAATAAAAACAATAACGCAAGCACTTAATACAAACAATAAAGCAAGTTTTAATGTAATTTGTGACATTCTGTTTAAACTACACAGCATTAGGTAACTATACAAAAGCAAACATTTACTACCATTTAAAGTACTGTAAAAATGTATTATACAATATGAAACCTTAGGATATTTATCTAATACATTTCAACAGGATAAAATAACAGGGTTATTATATAACGTCTGGTATGCTTCCTTTTGTGTTTAAGATAACTTTTCCTTTGATTACAAGGAATCAAATCAATCACACTCTAACATACGGTACTGTATATAAGACGTGCCTCCGACATAATAGACATGAGAAGCTTCAGTGGAGCAGAAGTTGACTATTCTTAGGCCCTATTCACACTAGAGCTCAAGTGCTAGCGCTTTTTGAAGTGCTAGTGCAATAATAACCTATGGGCTTGTTCTCACTTGGGCGATTTGCGTTAATCGCCGGCGATTAACGGAAATTGCCCCCAAAAATTTGTATCCTGCACCATTTTTGAGGCGATTTCCCGGCGACCGTGTTTAGTGCTATAGAAGCGCTAATCGCAATCGCAGAAAATCGCCACAAGTGTGAATGGCGTTAATCGACAAAAAACGCCAGAGCAAAACGCTAGCAAAAGCACTAGCGTTTTGCGTTTTGTAAGTGTGAATGGGGCCTCAGGGCCAAATGAACACAGCACATTTACTTCAATAGGAATCAGCAAAGAACAAAGCATAGGAGATATGTTTCCAATTGGTGAAAGACGAAAATATTAGAATTTGTTTAGACTAGTGTTGTCAGTTAGGGTTATGTGAAAGGATCAACTAGAACAGGGTGTAAGGTTAGGTGCTAAGGTAGGCTGGGTGGGGGGGTTGTGTACTGTAAATGAAAGTGGAACTAACCCTACAGCAAATCTCTGTCCTATAAATTTCTGAATTTATATGACAGAGATACAACAAACAACATCCATCATGATTTCATGTAAATACTATTGCTGTCAAACTGATATAATCTGTTTTGTGGCAGTGTATGACTTCCTTCAATTGATTTTTCCAAATATCACAAACAGCAGACAGAGCAGCAGTATTCTAGCTCTATTTTGTTTGTGTCTTTCAATTCTGATGAAATTAATCACAGCTTCCAGCAGTATGAGAAAATAATACAATACCTAGTACATATAATTTTTTTTTCTAAAGTAGTGCCTGATGCCCTGTCACCACCTCTCAAATGGTTTCCCCATTTTCTGTTATCTGCTCTGCCTACCCTTCAGACACTCATGCATCTGGTCTGATCATCGGAGAGGAGGTTTACTGGAGTTCTAAGTTAAGAGACAAAGCCCAGCAGTGTTAAAGGGACTCCAAGCACCTCTCATGGGCATGCCCTTAAGCCAGACGACTTCCAACAAAGTTGTGCTATGACCCCTCTGAAGGAGCCTCTTGCCCATGCGTGTCACTTCCTCTTCCTGCTTCATTCAGTGATGCACTTCTCTAACAGAGAAGACAGGGGTGACTCGGAAGTTATAACATAGCCAAGATGGCTGCCGCGATTTTTAAATTGAAATAGAACGAAAACTATTTGGTGTAGAATGGCAATTCAGGCATCAAATGAAGGAGGAGAGCACAAGCTACAGAAAGGTATGCATCTTTAAGTACTTTGCAGTACTGGTCGAAGTCTTAAAGGCATGCCTATGAGAGGTGCTATGAGAGGTGCTCAGAGTCCCTTTAAAGCCCAAGTAAACCCAAGACTGAAGTTGATAAATGTTGGAAGCATGCTTGATGTTTAGCTTAAAATGCATTTTTAAATTTAGATAACTATTTAGTTGTGCTTAACGGCAGCTGAGCTGGCCAGCTATGCATACAGGTACAAGACTCCTGCACTGGCTGCTTTCCTGTTCAGAAAAAGGGGGCTGAAATTACACTTCCTGTGACAAATGATCCCACCCATCCCATGTGCAATGAGCTCAATATGAATGAAGCCGGCAGTGAAATGTGCAGCTCAAGAACAATATGAGCAAACCATTCCCATGTTCCACCCTTGTTTCTGCCTCTGTTACCACCCTTTGCCAGCACCTTCATCACGTATTTTACTGTAATGGTGGGAAATGTACTCTGGCATCTATTGTTCTTTTTTATTTTTAGAGTTGCAGAGGGGTGTATGCAATAAACTGCATCAAGCAGAATTATGTGTGTTAAGACTTACCGCACGATGAGTACAGGAGAATGCCATACATTACACGCAATGCATTACGGCCTTCTCATTGTGTGTAATACTTTACACACAATTATTCTTAATGCAATTTAGAGCCAGGGCCGGATTTCTAAAAAGGCAACAAAGGCCTAGGCCTTGGGCAGCTGCAACCCAAGGGGGCACCAAAAAGAGAGCTTAAAATAGGGAGCAACACATGCAAAAGGGAAAGTGATCCCTAAGGGAGAAAGCAAACTGTAGTGCATCTCCAAGCAGATTTTGACACATGAAAATAAGTATTTTGCCCACCAATTTCCTTCTACACACTTTTTTTATTCACTTACAGTGGGTTGCAAAAGTATTGGGCCCCCTTGACGGTTTCCACATTTTGTCACATTACTGCCACAAACATGCATCAATTTTATTGGAATTCCATGTGAAAGACCAATACAAAGTGGTGTACACGTGAGAAGTGGATCGAAAATCATACATCATTCCAAACATTTTTAGAAATAAATAACTGCAAAGTGGGGTGTGTGTAATTATTCAGCCCCCTGAGTCAATACTTTGTAGAATCACCTTTTGCTGCAATTACAGCTGCCAGTCTTTTTAGGGTATGTCTCTACCAGCTTTGCACATCTAGAGACTGAAATCCTTGCCCATTCTTCTTTGCAAAACAGCTCCAGCTCAGTCAGATTAGATGGACAGCGTTTGTGAACAGCAGCTTTCAGATCTTGCCACAGATTCTCGATTGGATTTAGATCTGGACTTTGACTGGGCCATTCTAACACATAGATATGTTTTGTTTTAAACCATTCCATTGTTGCCCTGGCTTTATGTTTAGGGTCATTGTCCTGCTGGAAGGTGAACCTCCGCCCAAGTCTTAAGTCTTTTGCAGTCTCCAAGAGGTTTTCTTCCAAGTTTGCCCTGTATTTGGCTCCAATCATCTTCCCATCAACTCTGACCAGCTTCCCTGTCCCTGCTGAAGAGACGCACCCCCTGAGCATGATGCTGCCACCACCATATTTGACAGTGGGGATGGTGTGTTCAGAGTGATGTGCAGTGTTAGTTTTCCGCCACACATAGCGTTTTGCATTTTGGCCAAAAAGTTCAATTTTGATCTCATCCCACCAGAGCACCTTCTTCCACATGGTTGCTGTGTCCCCCACATGGCTTGTGGCAAACTGCAAACAGGACTTCTTATGCTTTCTGTTAACAATGCCTTTCTTCTTGCCACTCTTCCATAAAGGCCAACTTTGTACAGTGCATGACTAATAGTTGTCCTATGGACAGAGTCTCCCACCTGAGCTGTAGATCTCTGCAGCTCGTCCAGAGTCACCATGGGCCTCTTAAATGCATTTCTGATCAGTGCTCTCCTTGTTCGGCCTGTGAGTTTAGGTGGATGGCCTTGTCTTGGTAGGTTTACAGTTGTGCCATACTCCTTCCATTTCTGAATGATCGCTTGAACAGTGCTCCGTGGGATGTTCAAGGCTTTGGAAATCTTTTTGTAGCCTAAGCCTGCTTTAAATTTCTCAATAACTTGATCCCTGACCTGTCTTGTGTGTTCTTTGGACTTCACAGTGTTGTTGCTCCCAATATTCTCTTAGACAACCTCTGAGGCCCTCACAGAGCAGCTGTATTTGTACTGACATTAGATTACACACAGGTGCACTCTATTTAGTCATTAGCACTCATCAGGCAATGTCTATAGGCAACTGACTGCACTCAGATCAAAGGGGGCCGAATAATTATGCACACCCCACTTTGCTGTTATTTATTTGTAAAAAAAAATGTTTGGAATCATGTAGGATTTTTGTTCCACTTCTCATGTGTACACCACTTTGTGTTGGTCTTTCATGTGGAATTCCAATAAAATTGATTCATGTATGTGGCAGTAATATGACAAAATGTGGAAAACTTCAAGGGGGCCGAATACTTTTGCAACCCACTGTATATGGTGGTGGCTGGGCGGTGTAATGGTTAAGGGCTCTGCCTCTGACACAGGAGACCAGGGTTCAAATCTCGGCTCTGCCTGTTAAGTAAGCCAGCAGCTATTCAGTAGGAGACCTTGGGCAAGTCTCCCTAACACTGCTACTGCCTATAGAGCGCGCCCTAGTGGCTGCAGCTCTGGCGCTTTGAGTGCGCCTGGAGAAAAGCGCGATATAAATGTTATTTGTCTTATATGCCTAACTGCTATAAAAATGTGCATTTTTATGGTTTAGTTGAGCTTTAAAGGGGACCTATGACTTTAGAAAATGCAAAAGCTAGATTCTCACTTAGTAGAGGGAAGCTTCTAGATAATCCAGAGGCTTCCCCTGCCCCCCCCCCCCCCCCCCACCTCGCCGATACAGCGCTTGGACCCTTCCAAGCTCCTCGACAAGGGCGTGTCTGCGTGAGTGCGGTCACACTGTGCCTGTGCAGAGCCGCGGAGAATCTCAGGGTCCGTTTTTTTTCCAGCCAAACACATGCTACTGCGAGGCTGTCCTGCGGCTGCGCAGTACGGCCATGCTTGTTCCCGGGCGTAAGAGTATTTGCAAAATTTCAGAGGGTCCCAAAATCCAGCTGTGGTCTCGAGGAGGACTTGAAAAACCTCTGTAAATCCAGAGTCTTCCCTCTACCAAGGAAAGTATCTGACTTTTTTTTTTCTAAAAGTTACAGGTTTTCTTTAAAGAGAACCCGAGGTGGGAATTACTTTTACTATTGGGGCACAGAGGCTGGTTGTGCGCACTAAGACCAGCCTCTGTTGCCCCATCGTGTGTCTCCATGTCCCCCCTGCTCGCCGCTATACCCCCCGCATTGCTGGCGACACGCAGCGTGTCGCCAGCTCAATGTTTACCTTGCGCTGTCAGTCAGCGCTGCTCTCCTGCCTCCTCCGCATCGGCGCACCCGCCCGTGTCCCTTCCCTCCCGCTGATAGGAGGGAAGTGACGCGGCGGGTGGCGCCGATGCGGAGGAGGCGGGGGAGCGGCGCTGACTGACAGCGCAAGGTAAACATTGAGCTGGCGACACAGCCAGCAATGCGGGGGGTATAGCGGCGAGCAGGGGGGACATGGAGGCACACGATGGGGCAACAGAGGCTGGTCTTAGTGCGCACAACCAGCCTCTGTGCCCCAATAGTAAAAGTAATTCCCACCTCGGGTTCTCTTTAAGCAAAGGTTAGGGTTAAGGTGGCCACACACCATACATTTTTTTAAATTTCTTTTCAAGATTTACAATCAATCTTTCTGATTGATTGTAACATTTGAAAAATTGCTTGCGTCTCTACATTAAAAAATTGTCAATCTACCGTACACCATACAATCTTGCAAAAATATTCCCACCACTCCTGATCAAGGAATAAAAAAAAACAAAAAAAACAAAACAGGAATTCCAATCGTATTTTCACTTGAATATAAAAAAATCTTTAGATTTTTCTGTACAAATGGATTGTTTTGATCAAATTGTAAAATCAAATAATGTTATTGTATCGTGTGTGGCCACCTTTAGGCAAAAGGCAGGGAGTTAGGACTGAGTTTTGAATAGATAGGTGTAACGATCGGTGTAACACAGAGAGGGTCTGATTACCGGTGATCTGCAGTATCACCGAGAATGCAGAATATACCCGATTATTGATGATCTGCAGTATCACCGATAATCAGATATATCTACTAACCTCTGGACACCTGAGAGAGAAGTGAGTGATTGGGTGTAACAGTAATACAGTGGACTGTACCTAAGTGGTAGGTACAGAGACAGTAAGGTATACTGCACAGAAGTATGCTCCTTCCGTAAGCCTAGACTCTCCCGGGGGAGTAGCTAAGCAGAATGTGGGAAGGACAGAGCGTGAGTGACGAGCCCATAGACAGATAAGGTACAGAATCAGAAGGCAGACATACGGAATCCAATAACAGGCAGGGTCAGGCAACGGAGAATCAGAAATAACGAGGTACAGAATCAGGAGGCAGGTACAGAGTCCAGGAACGAGCAGAGATTGGCAACAGGATATCAGAAATAGCAAGGTACAAGATCAGAGTTCAGAAGAATAGTCAGGCAGGCAGAAGGTCATAACAAAATAATACAATACAATATTCCTAAAGCTAAGGTGTGAACTCCTTGATGTCAACACCTTTGGAAACTATGCTAGAACACAGAAACAGACAAGGCCTGAGTGCTACCACGTTGTGATCGCAACGACAGACAACCAGAGAATGACCAGCACCCAGTATATATACTATAGCGCTCTCCAGCGCCACCCTAAGTGCTGGACCAATGAAAAGTGGTGGAGATGTCAGCTGACCAGCTTGGTCAGCTGACCTTCTTCTGGCTGTCATATAAACTCTGCCTCTCAGCGTGCGCGGGCGTCATTCTGAACCTGTGTGGACTATCAGTCCCAGCCACACCAGTCACGTTTTGCAATGTCTCTGCTGGCCTACACGCGGGGTGAGATGCACCGCTATCTGCACATGCGGGGGCCTCCCCGCGCCTGGTCAGACCGTCAGTAGCAGGCCTGTGCGCGCAAACCGCCGCGTCAGACGCGGCGGTTTTTCCGCGTTCTGCTATGCCAGCCGCGGAAACAGCCGCCTCATCCTGCGTCCATGCGGCGGATTTTCCGCGTTTCTTCACAATAGGGTGACAGGCCTGGAGACTCAGGTAACTACAAATTAGATATTGAGATATTGGAACCAAAGTAATATGTACTGGTGACTAAGACCAGGACTGAGGTACCCTCCGTTATGGGTAAACTACTACAATGGGAGTATTATAGACACACTTGGGAGTAATACAGACTCATTTAAAAGGCACAGCAACATTAATGTCTGCGAACAGAGTATGCCTGCCAATGTGAAACAACGGTTTTTATTGATTTGTGATATTCAATTAATATTCAGAATACAGTGAATACAGACAATAAATCAAAAGAAATAGGCCAGAGGTGACTATATGCAGCCCAAAGTCACTGTCACTGGGAAAACCAGCACTGGTACGACTTAAAGAAAATCTGATATCCAAGTACCGTATATAAGCAAATATTTCATTATACAGGTGTCACGATTGTGGAACTTTCCCCGTGATCAGCGCACAACGCGTGCGCTGACACGGCGGAGATCCTCCACAAGCGTATAATTGCAGGAACCCAGCAAAAGGTGCTATGCACCTGTAGAGGGAAATTCCTGTCGGCAGATGGCGCTGGGGAGTGCAGAGGAACCAATCCTCTGTACCTCCACAAGTGCCAGACAGGAATTGTACGAAGCGCAGAACGCAATCGCAAGAGAGGCGATTGCGAATGAGATTGAGCAAAAGGGATAGGTTGTATGTGTGTGCGCCAATCCAGTCGCCACTCCGCGACCGCGCACACACAACAGCAGATACGAAATAGGAACGCGATCGCGAGAGGTGCGATCGCGAGACGTGACACAAGGCAGAACAGAATAGAATACGAGGGTAGCAAAGGCACAGCAAATACAATAAGGAGATACGGAAAATAACAACCGCTAGCTAACCGCGAACACCGCACTCATTCGCAACAGTGCACGCGGTTATGCGCGATCTCCACGTGATAAGCACAATAGAGACAAGCACGCCTAACTAACCATAAACAGACAAACATGAAACAGGGGACGCGAGCGCTTGCTTAACGGTTACCTCACCGAGCCTGTAGCAAGCGCAGCGGACAAGACAGACACACGAAAAACAAGAACTAGGCAGGAAGGATCCACCGCTCTTCCGCCAGAGCAAGTGTGATCCAAGCAGGAACACAGATCAGAAAGATCCACAGCCGCTAACGCTAGCGGCTAGTGCGATCTCAGCAAGACAGAACGATTCGCTATCAACCGCCGTTGGTGACAGCGCAATCGCGACCGACAAGACAGAACAGAAGGATCCCCAGCGCTCGCACAAAGTAGCTAGCGCGATCCCAGGAAACAGAACAGAAGGATCCCCAGCGCTAGCACAAAGTAGCTAGCGTGATCCCAGGAAACAGAACAGAAGAGATAGCTGGCAGCAACCGCTGCACCAGCTATACTCCAAGAACATAGATCAGAACCATTTCCTGTCAACCACCATAGGGACAGGACAATGGCAAACAGGCAAGACAAGACAGAACAGGCAATACAGATAATACAACCTGACTGGGCTAGAAGGGGAGCCTAAAGCAACCCCCAGGAATTAACTATACTAGATAGCAATGGCTGACACTCCAGCAGTGTCCATCAGGAACTGAGCATGGAAGGGAAATGACCAGCCAAGCATTGTGGGAAAGACATAGTACTTATAGTACACGCCTCCAATGAATGTGGCCAGGCAATTTGCATGACAACGTATGCAAATTCCTCTGCAAGCACAAGCTGCAAAACTGACAGAAACTCTTCTTTCCAGAGTCCTGCAGCATGCAAACTTACACAATGGTCAAAGGGCTGCCTGTCTGCACAGGCAGCTGAGCAAATCATCACAACAGGTCACTTTAAATTGTGTTTAAACCATGAAACACAAATCCTGCTTGTATTAAATGTATATAATACCTGAAACGCAAATAAACTGAAATGTTTAATTAGGCTACGTATGATCAAAATAAACCACAGAAAAGAAAAAGAAAAAGGAAAGAAAAAGATCATATTACAATACTCCAATAAATATATACATAGGTATAGCTAACATAAATGATAAAATACATTAACAAAAATTATATAAACAGATTACTACAATACAGTAGAAGTATTAAAAAAAAAATAAAAAAATGAAAACAAACATTTACCATGTCCTGGGGTGTCTGTGCCTCCCTCACCCTGCCAACGTCTCCACCAATGCAAAACCTCTCCCTGTGTTTTTCAAGTAACAGTGAAGACTTGAAAGTCATATTGCAGCTTGGGCATCGCAACAAGTCTGTCATTCTGAGAACTCGGATGGCTTGTAAATCAGGGCTTTTTATCAGTCAGGGTTTACATCCTCTTAGGTGCTTCTTATAGTGCTTCCGCAGCCACTTCACATATGTGGGCTTCATATCAAATAAAAAAAGCACATGATGTCCTGGAATATATTTTTTTATGTCCAATGTGATCATAGAATTTGTCAGCTGAAGTGTCCCAGTTTCTCAATGTAGCTTTGCCCCTCCTCGAGTTTTCTAACAATGAGACTTGGTTGGCAACCTGTGTTTGTGTGTAACTAATCTAACTCACAGCAAAGCTGCAGCTACTGATTAGGAAGGCTTGGGAGTGACATCTACAGCTAAACCTCAGCATTGCAAATTACAATGCTCCAACCACTACAGAAAGCCTCCTATTATTATTACAGTATTGCTGATTTACATAAAATAGCACTGTACAATAGACAGTACATACTACATACTAGTTGCAAGAGCAATGATGGGATACAGGAAATAAACAGGTAAACAGCTTAGCTTTAAATTGTAAATAGAGGTGACAGATGTGTACGCACATTACACAGTCGTGATTAGTGTAGTGGTTTATGCCTGGTACACACCAAGCAATTTCCCTTCAAATAAATGGGTCAAATAGATCATTTCCAACTCATTTTTCTGATTGATTTTCCAATCACTTTTATACAAAATTGATCAGAAAAACGATTGGAAATCAGATCAGACCTGTCGGAAAAGATCTATTTGACCCGTCTATTTGACGGGAAATTGCACGGTGTGTACCAGGCATTAGTATTGATTTTTTTTAGCTCGATTCCTGACTGAATCGATCACGCAGATCAATTCTGCCAGAAATCAGACCTGACGAAAAGTCCCTCATCGATTGGGGGAGAGGCAGGAGTGGCGGTAGATCGACAGCCTATAATGTTGTACTGCATCAATAAGTACAACACTGCAGTTCAATCAATTTTTAATAGATTTCATGCTGAAATCATATGAAAATGTATGTATAGTGCGTGGAAGGAATCGATCCATCTGTGGTCAGATTCAGTTCAGGGAAGGGTCGATCTTTTTGCCACATTGGGTGGCAATCTACATGTATGTGGCTACCTTATTGGAGAAAGCTATGCAATGTTCTTACTAGCTAACAAGCAGACAGACACTATGCCTGATACACACAAAGCAACTTCCTGCCAGATCAACGGGTTTATGGATAATATCCAGCATGTCCGATCTACTCTCGATCAATAATGGGATTGATTCTGTGCAGTAATGATCTGATCCCGTCAGATGAGATCCCCTCAGAAGTCTGATCCGCTCAGACTTCCAGCAGGTCACTGTAACTCAAGAAACTCTCCATCGAACCCTTACTACCCTCTAACTACCGCCCTATCTCCCTCCTCGCCTTTGCCTCAAAACTCCTTGAGCGTCTGGTTCACAAACGCCTGACCCAGTACCTCAATGCCAACTCCCTTTTAGACCCACTGCAATCTGGATTTCGACCTGCCCACTCAACCGAAAACAGCTCCCACCGAATTGGTCAATGACCTTGCCTTAGCTAAAGCTGAAGGCAAATACTACATTCTCCTCCTCCTTGACCTTTCAGCAGCTTTTGACACGGTGGACCCCCCCTCTACTCCTCCAGTCTATGGGCATTCACGACCTTGCCCTGGCCTGGCTCTCATCCTACCTTTCCAACTGCTCCTTCACGACCTCCTTCAATGAGTCCTCATCCACCCACAACCACCTCTCGGCGGAAGTCCCCCAAGGCTCGGTCTTCGACCCCCTACTGTTCTCCCTATACACATCCTCCATTGGCAAGGTTAACTCTTCCATGGGTTTTAACTATCATCTGTATGCAGATGACACCCAGATCTACCTCCACATCCCTGACCTATCCACCACTACTATGGACAAGGTCTCCTCCTGGATGTCTACTACGTTCCTGAAACTAAATCTGGACAAAACAAAATTTATGATCTTCCCACCCTGGCCATGCCTGAACCTCCCAGGTGTGCATGTCACTGTTAACAACACTACCATTCGCCCTACCTCTCAAGCCTGCTGTCTGGGTGTCACCCTGGACTCTGCACTCTCCTTCGCTCCCCACAACCAAAACCTCACAAAGTCCTTGTCACAGGAGGCCCTGGTGGCTGACCGCAAATGGCCTTCTAAACGGTGCCAGCGCACGTATCGTGCGAACTCTGGTCGCAGTCAATGCGCAGGAACCGTTGGGAATTAGCCGCAGACAAACCAGAAGGGAGCCTGTGAGGTACGGTAATTACAAAAATACACACTAATTCAGGGTATAACTGCCACCACCTCGGTTACCATGGGCCCGAGGAGCCCGCTGACTGACTAGTCCTGCGAATAAAAACGGTTAAACACACTCTATTCTGTCTAGCCAACGACAACCAATAGTAGCGTCTCTTCAGAGATCTGAGTTCAGTTCTGTGCGTGCTGAAAAGCAGGGTAGCGGAAAAGTGAATGACTTTGATAAAGTATTTTATTCACAGGCAAAATAAATAATTAATATATACAGACAATTATTAAAATCAACAATTATTAAAACAGTAATAGCCAGTATGAAAAATAAAAGGGAGAAAATACTTAGGGTTTGTGGAAATACATCCTTTTGTGGGAAAATCATCAAGTCCTTGGTTTCAAGTTCAGCAGAGTTCTTTGTTCCAGGTTACAGAAGATGGCCAATCAAGATGGCCGCTAGCCATGTGTCCTTTGTTTCAGCTTAGACAAGATGGCCGCCAACCATGTGTCCTCTGGCTGGCAATATCCTCTCAGGAAGGTGTAATTTGGAGGACTCAAGCTCGCCTGCTGGCTTTGTGCTTTTGATGAAGCTGGTTTGGGGGTGTGGCAATGCCGGCCCCCTCTGAGTTACCAACAAATGACAGTTCATTCCCTCTGAGAGATTTTAGGGCTAAACTTATGAAATGCTGTAACTCCTGAACCATACACGTTATATTTAGGGGAGTAAGAGATTCATACTTGGAAAATACAGATTAATATGACATCAGACATGGCTAAGCCAGCGGGTCAGGCTCCCAAGAAGATTCATATCTCAATACCGGGATGTGCCATCACAATGAATTCCATATCAACCTGATGGCCAGATTTTACCGAACAAGACTATATGAATATCATAGCTGTGCGATATACGGTTTTCGTATACCGACAGGAAATCCTACCACCCATGCTTTCTTATGGCCCGTGCTCGGTGCCGTTGAGTCTGGAGTGGAAGCAGGTTTTGAATAGCCCCCTGCTGGGATTAGCTTCCTGGCTCTCCAAGTTATGAAAGGCTCAGGCTAATTAACATCTAGGTGTCACCTGGTTCCCAGAACAGAAAAGGGAATTCATGCCTCCATCTTATTCTGCCTTCCACAGGGAATATGTCCAAGCTAATTAACACCTCCCCCCAGGCTCTTACTCAGCTAAGACAAATCCCCCAGCTGTTCCTAGGCAGAGGGAGACTACACATCAAATCTTGGTTTAACGATTTGTGTCGCAAACCGAACGCAATTGCGTTTTGGCCGACTGGGCGTTGCCCGGCGTCACACCTCCCCCTCCTGACGCTGTGTAGGGGGGTGTCACCAAGACATCCTCCGTAGCAGCCATTGGCGCTGTTGGGTCTAGTTCCCCCTGACACCGGGACAGCCCATCGGCGTTTTGGTGTCGGCTGCCTGCTTTGTGTTGGATCATAAAGTCCTACTGTTGCAATGACAGGCTCCACTGTAGGAGCTTGCCATTGGTCCCAGCAGTACGGTTTAGCCAACTGAGGGGGTTATGGTCGGTAATGATCGTGAAAGAGCGGCCGTACAGATACGATTGTAGTTTCTGTAGGGCCCACACGATGGCTAGGCACTCCTTTTCAGTTGTGGAGTAGGCTACCTCTCGGGGCAGGAGCTTCTGGCTCAGGTAGAGGATAGGGTGTTCATCTCCCTTTCCATCCACCTGGCTGAGGACTGCGCCGAGACCGTAGTCAGAGGCATCGGTTTGCACAACAAACCGACGACTGAAATCCGGGGCTTGAAGCACAAGGGCACTCGCGAGTGCCTGCTTCAACGCTTGGAAGGCGTTCTCGCAAGCGGGGGTCCAGCTAACAACCTTGGGGTGTTTCTTGCTAGTGGCATCGGTCAGGGGCTTCGCCAGGGTACTATAGGCTGGAACAAATTTCCTATAGTAGCCGGCGGTCCCCAGGAACGCCTGGACCTGCCTTTTCGTGATAGGCCGAGGCCATGCCAGGATGGCGTCAACCTTTCCCGTGTCAGGTTTCAGGGTGTTACCCCCCACCCGGTGACCTAAGTACTGCACCTCGGCCATACCAATCTGACACTTACTCGGCTTAACTGTCAGATTGGCTGCGGCCAGCCTCTCTAGTACCTGGGACAGGTGTTTGAGGTGTTCCTCCCAGGTGGGGCTGAACACCGCAATGTCATCCAAGTACGCTACAGCGAACCCTTGCAGTCCCTCCAGCAGGTCGTTTACGGCCCGCTGAAACGTGGCAGGAGCGTTCTTCATCCCAAAGGGCATCATCGTGAACTCGAAGAGGCCAAAAGGGGTGATGAAGGCCGACTTCTGCCTCGCGTCAGGTGCAAGTGGTATCTGCCAGTACCCCCGGCTCAGATCCATGATAGGTACCTGGTGGACGCCAGTGTATCCAACATGGGGTAGGCGTCTGTAGTGGTGATGGCGTTCAATTTCCTGTAGTCCACGCAGAACCGAGTTGTCTGGTCCGTCTTGAGGACCAGGACAACAGGGGCTGCCCAGGCACTACAGGACTTTTGAACCACCCCTAGCTCCAGCATCTCCCTCCCCTCTTTCTGCATGTCCGCTTGCACCTCTGGGGAGACGCGGTAAGCGCATTGCCTGATGGGGGGATGGGTGCCCGTATCTACCCTATGCACTGCCAGACTGGTCCGCCCCGGGACACCAGAGAAGGTGTGCTGGTACGGACCCAGCACCTCCTGCAACTGCTCTTGCTGGGACGAGGAGAGTTGTGGGTTGACGCTTAGGTCGCTGTCCACATCTCGTATGTCAGCCAGCAGGTCTAACAGGGGGTCTGCCTCTCCCTGCTCTAACCGGCTGCACACTGGCAGCACATACTTGGTCCTGTCATGGTGGGCCTTCAGCATGTTGACATGAAAGCTTTTCTGTTTCCTGCCTCTCATGTTCACCAGATATGTCAGAGGGTTTGACCGTTGCACTATAGTGTAGGGTCCCTCCCAGGCCGCTTGCAGCTTGTTCTGCCTTACTGGAAGAAGGGCATACACTTTGTCACCTACTTCAAATGACCTCTCTCCAGCAGTGCGGTCATACCAGAGTTTTTGTTTGGCCTGAGCCTGGGCCATGTTTTCCGTTACCATTTCCGTGAGGGACTCCATCTTGTCCCTGAACTTGAGAACATAATCAACTACAGAGACATCTGTGGGGTCCCCCTTGCCCTCCCACGTCTCCCGCATCAATCGTAGGGGTCCTCGGACATTCCTACCATACAGGAGCTTGAACGGGGAGAACCCGGTAGATTCCTGCGGCACCTCCCTGTATGCAAACAACAGATGAGGCAGGTATCGTTCCCAGTCCCCACCTTGTGACTCAACAAACGTGGTCAGCATTTGCTTCAGCGACCCGTTGAACCTTTCACACAGTCCATTGGTCTGCGGGTGGTAGGGACTGGAGACAATGTGCGTCATCTGTATCTTTTTGCACAGGGCCTCCATGAGTCCGGACATAAACTGGGTTCCCTGATCAGAGAGCATCTCCGCAGGGAACCCGACTCGGGAGAAAATGTTAAGTAGCGCGTCGGCTACCTTGTCCGCCCTCAGGGAGGAGAGTGCCATGGCCTCAGGATAGCGGGTGGCGTAATCCACCACCGTCAGAATGTACCTTTTGCCACTGCTGCTGGGAGTGGGCAACCAGGGCCGGCCTTTGACCTGAGCGACCGGTGCGATCGGTCAGGGCGCCGGCTTCCAGGGGGCACTCCTGTCCCCTGGCTGCATGTTTAAACCTGGAAGCTGCTGCTGCGGCCCCAGCTGGGTCCTCCCGCTCCGCCCCCTGGTGCCGCTGCTGCGGGTGATGGGGGGGGCAAACATGTCCGTGCGGCCGCCGTGATGGAGGGGGGAGCCGCAGCTCGGGGAGGGCAGCCCGACCTCTCCCTCCCTTCCTCTCCGGGCCACCCTCCGTGCTCCCCCCTCCGATGCAGCAGAGAGAACAACTCACCTCCCTGGTTCCGATCACCGGCGCCTCTCACTTGCCGCTGGTATCTTCTACATTAGTCACTGATGCACACTAAACTTCCTGCTTAACAGGAAGTTTAGTGTGTATCAGTAACTATGAGCCCTCTCCGCGGCTCCCCCCTCCACTATGAGGGGAGAGGAGGAGGGGAGGGGGGGTGCCTACCTACCTACCTACTACTATACTGGGGGCAGCTACCTATCTAGCCAATACTGGGGGCAGCTACCTATCTAGCCAATACTGGGGGCAGCTACCTATCTAACCTATACTGGGGGCAGCTACCTATCTAACCTATACTGGGGGGCAGCTACCTATCTAACCTATACTGGGGGGCAGCTACCTATCTAACCTATACTGGGGGGCAGGTACCTATCTAATCTATACTGGGGGCAGCTACCTATCTAACCTATACTGGGGGCAGCTACCTATCTAACCTATACTGGGGGGCAGCTACCTATCTAACCTATACTGGGGGGCAGCTACCTATCTAATCTATACTGGGGGCAGCTACCTATCTAATCTATACTGGGGGCAGCTACCTATCTAATCTATGCTGGGGGCAACTACCTATCTAATGTATACTGGGGGCAGCTACCTATCTAACCTATATTGCAGGTACCTACCTACCTATCTAACCTATAGCTGTGACAAATGCCTACCTAACCTATACTGGGGCAAGTATACTGGCTACCTATACTGGGGGCACCTACCTGGCTAACCTATACTGGGGGGAATCTATAGCTGGCTACCTTTACTGGGTCACCTATGCCTGGCTACCTATACTGGGGGGGGACTTATAGCTATATGTCAGGAATCAGGATGGTCGGAGGCACGCTGAGCCTCAGGCTGCAGCAGAGAAGCACGCAGCACGTGTGCCACTCAGCCCTGTGACAATATCCTGAGTGACGACGAGTCCTTATCTCCTGCTCCCAGAATCCTGGCACCTACACTGGCACTAAGCCCCCCCCCCCCATTAGTGTATGTGTGTAGTGCGCTCACACGCGAAGAGAATGAATGTGGGGGGCACCAAAATCTGGTTACGCTCAGGGCGCTGTGAAACCTAAGGCCGGCCCTGTGGGCAACGGTCCAATTATGTCGACTGCCACTCTGTGAAAGGGCTCACCTATGATTGGCAGTGGACACAAGGGAGCCTTGTGGGGATTCCCAGCCCTTTTTACCTTTTGGCAAATGGTACATGAGCGGCAGTAGTTTGTCACATCTATCCGCATTCGAGGCCAGCAGAAATGTCCCCGGATACGATCAAGTGTCCTGTGGATCCCCAAGTGCCCGGCCAGGGGAATGTCATGTGCGGACTTCAGCACATGCCCCCGGAAGGCACTAGGTACCACAAGCAACTTGGTACCCATCCTCATTTCACCTTCGGTGGGGTGTACAGGCTCACTGTACAACTTCCCACCTTCCCAGTATACCTTGAATGTAGCCTCGTCTGTGAGGGGCTCAGAAGCCTGTCTTCTGAGGGCCTCGAGGCTAGGGTCAGTCTGGAGTGTTTGCACAAATGCAGCGCTCTCACTCTCAGCCAGCTGGCCCGTGGCATATGAGGTTAGTGGCTGAAGGGTACCATCTCTGTGGTGAGAGGAGGGGGAGGAGGCCGGAACCTCCTCCACCTGTTCTGAGCTCAGGTTCTAAGCAGTACGGCTGCGTGTTACCGCTAGCACAGGTATACCTTCAGAATGGCACATATTGGCATTACCTACATCATTGTTACAAGCATTAATAACAGTAATAGGAACATTTTCATCACAGACAGTTCGTACATTAAACACAGGTACCCTTGAACTGGGCCCGTTCAACCCATCCCCCCCCTGTTCTTGCCCCTGGGTGCAAAGTACCTGGGTGTGGGCAGAGAGTCCGTCTCCGTCCTGGCATTCCACAGGGCTTGGTGCAGGTTCATAGTACGACACCAGCGTGCCCAAGTCGGTCCCCAGCAAAACAGGGACCGGTAGTTGGTCCAGGATCCCAACAACTTTCTCTTGAACTCCCACCCCCCAGTCGATGGACACTCGAGCTTGGGGAATGTGAGAAAGAGTGCCCCCCACTCCAGTGAGGGTGAGGTACTTGTCAGGAATGATGGCATCTGCGGGGACAAGGTGCGTACGCACCAGAGTGACATCTGCTCCGGTGTCACGGAAACCAGTGACAAGCTGGTCATTCACAGTAACCAGCTGGTGATTGCTTGTGATGGGGGAGTTCCCTGCCTCCTTGGCAGACATCATGTTGGATGCGGCTCCTGGTTGGGGTACACTGGCGGGTGGTGTCTGCCGCGGGCGAGGTGCAGGTGGTCCAGGTGTTGGGGTGGTCTGCCTCCGCTCCGGACAGGTGAATTTCATGTGTCCTGTCTTGTGGCAGTAGTGACAGGTGACCTCCCCAGGGGCTGCAGACCTGGGTGCAGCAGCTGCGCTGAGTGGCCTCTGTGGCTGACGGCCCACAGGGGCAGGAGAGTCTGCCGAGGTATTGGGCTGACCTCCCCTCCAGCTGGATGGTGCGGTTCTGCGTGCATCAGGCACCCGGGTAGTCGCAAAAGTCTCAGCGAGGTCTGCAGCGACAGTTGCTGACGCCGGCTTGCGCTCTAGCACAAACTGTCGTACCTCAGCAGGGCAAATGTTCAGAAATTGTTCCAGGACTATCAAGTCCTCCAGGACACCATAAGACCCTTTGGTGAGGCCTAGAGTCCACTGGCGGAGTGTGGTAAGCAAGCTGCTGACCACATCTCGGTACGAATCAGAAGGCTTTTTCTGCCAGGACCTGAACTTTTTGCGATAGGCTTCTGGCGTCAGCTGGTACTTAGTAATGATAGCGTCTTTTATAGCGGCATAATCATTATCTTTCTCCGCAGGCAATTCTGCGAAAGCATCAAGCGCTTTGTAGCGCAGCAAAGGTGTCAGATGTCTGGCCCACTAGTCTTGGGACAGACGATACTGACGGCATGCTTTTTCAAAAGACCGCAGAAACAAGTCAATGTCAGTGTCTTTTTCAATATTAGCAAATTTAAATTTTGTACTTACGGGTGATGCAGCTCCTTCAGCAGGGAGGCTGGGCGAAGAACTCCGGCTGGCCTGTTGAACTTTTGCCAGGTTCAGCTCATGCTGTCGTTGGAGCTCCCATTCCGTAGCAGCCTCTCGCTTTTGCTCCGCCATGTACTGCAGGTACTTGTCCAGGTCAGTCTCCATCAGCTTTCGTAATGCCTGCTGCATTACCGGGTCAGCACCGGTGGACAGTCCAGTACTGACCAGTTCCGGGCGAGTACTTTCAGATACTCTGGGATTGGGGACCACACTGACAGCCTCCTGCGTAGCCATTAATGCAGGGCCCTCAGGATGCACAACCTCTGTACGGTCAGGATTCTCAGTCTCTGGTTCCCCTCGATTTGGGTCAGATGGGCTGGTATCCACTTCAGCGGACACTCCCGGCTCCCGCAGTTGCTGGGTATCCCATCTGGACAGGTCTGCTATCAGGTCCCGTTTGTTCTTGCGGAGGATGTCAATGCCCCTCGCTTCGCAAAGATTTTCCAGGTCTGCTAGGCACATGTTCTGGTAGTTCCCGGACATTTCCATGCCAAATAAAATAAAACTTTTGGGGAGGGGTACTGGCTACACAGTCTCTCTGTATATATAAAAAATATATTGCCTTCCAGCTACACCAACGAATTAGTTCGTTTCTGGATAGCGCTAGCGCTATCTTAGATACTTTTTAGCACAACACAGGTCCCAACCGCTGCCTAACACTGTCACAGGAGGCCCTGGTGGCTGACCACAAATGGCCTTCTAAACGGTGCCAGCGCACGTATCGTGCGAACTCTGGTCGCAGTCAATGCGCAGGAACCGTTGGGAATTAGCTGCAGACAAACCAGAAGGGAGCCTGTGAGGTACGGTAATTACAAAAATACACACTAATTCAGGGTATAACTGCCACCACCTCGGTTACCATGGGCCCGAGGAGCCCGCTGACTGACTAGTCCTGCGAATAAAAACGGTTAAACACACTCTATTCTGTCTAGCCAACGACAACCAATAGTAGCGTCTCTTCAGAGATCTGAGTTCAGTTCTGTGCGTGCTGAAAAGCAGGGTAGCGGAAAAGTGAATGACTTTGATAAAGTATTTTATTCACAGGCAAAATAAATAATTAATATATACAGACAATTATTAAAATCAACAATTATTAAAACAGTAATAGCCAGTATGAAAAATAAAAGGGAGAAAATACTTAGGGTTTGTGGAAATACATCCTTTTGTGGGAAAATCATCAAGTCCTTGGTTTCAAGTTCAGCAGAGTTCTTTGTTCCAGGTTACAGAAGATGGCCAATCAAGATGGCCGCTAGCCATGTGTCCTTTGTTTCAGCTTAGACAAGATGGCCGCCAACCATGTGTCCTCTGGCTGGCAATGTGCTCTCAGGAAGGTGTAATTTGGAGGACTCAATCCCGCCTGCTGGCTCTGTGCTTTTGATGAAGCTGGTTTGGGGGTGTGGCAATGTCGACCCCCTCTGAGTTACCAACAAATGACAGTTCATTCCCTCTGAGAAATTTAAGGGCTAAACTTATGAAATGCTGTAACTCCTGAACCATACACGTTATATTTAGGGGGGTAAGAGATTCATACTTGTTGGAAAATACAGATTAATATGACATCAGACATGGCTAAGCCAGCGGGTCAGGCTCCCAAGAAGATTCATATCTCAATACCGGGATGTGCCATCACAATGAATTTCATATCAACCTGATGGCCAGATTTTACCGAACAA
The DNA here is from genome assembly GCF_040937935.1 of Hyperolius riggenbachi. Classification (NCBI taxonomy): domain Eukaryota; kingdom Metazoa; phylum Chordata; class Amphibia; order Anura; family Hyperoliidae; genus Hyperolius; species Hyperolius riggenbachi. The sequence continues at coordinate 366,652,549 of NC_090646.1, forward strand.
GACTATATGAATATCATAGCTGTGCGATATACGGTTTTCGTATACCGACAGGAAATCCTACCACCCATGCTTTCTTATGGCCCGTGCTCGGTGCCGTTGAGTCTGGAGTGGAAGCAGGTTTTGAATAGCCCCCTGCTGGGATTAGCTTCCTGGCTCTCCAAGTTATGAAAGGCTCAGGCTAATTAACATCTAGGTGTCACCTGGTTCCTAGAACAGAAAAGGGAATTCATGCCTCCATGTTATTCTGCCTTCCACAGGGAATATGTCCAAGCTAATTAACACCTCCCCCCAGGCTGTTACTCAGCTAAGACAAATCCCCCAGCTGTTCCTAGACAGATGGAGACTACACATCAAATCTTGGTTTAACGATTTGTGTCGCAAACCGACCGCAATTGCGTTTTGGCCGACTGGGCGTCGCCCGGTGTCACAGTCCTGCAACTTCCATCTCTGTAACATCAGCAAGATCTGCCCTTTCCTGACTTCTGCCACCACCAAACTCCTCATCTATGCCCTCATAATTTCCTGCCTTGACTACTGCAATGCCCTTCTGTTTAGTCTCCCTATGACCCGAATTGCCACACTGCAGACCATCATGAATGTGGCAGCCAGAATTATCCACTCCTCCCATTGTTTTAATACGGCGGCTGCCCTCTGTGAATCCCTCCACTAGCATCCTATCCACTCAAGAATCAGATTCAAGATACCATGTCTGACCTACAAATCTGTCCACAAAACCTGTCCAACCTACATGTCCAATCTTACTCAGACACACCTAGCCACTCACTCCGCTCCTCCAATGAACTTCACCTGACCGCCCCCCTGCATCACCCAGTCCCATGCACGCCTCCAGGACTTCTCAAGAGCTGCTCCAACACTATGGAACTTCCTACCTCCATCCAATACAGCAGTCCCCTCCATTATCTTCTAGAAGGCCCTCAAAACTCACCTTTTCACTCTGGCCTACCACCCCTCAATAGTGCTCTAAACCCACAACTGAACTCTGGTCCCCTACCTTTCATGTCCCTACCTCACCCTCTAGATTGTAAGCCTTCGGGCAGGGTCCTCCTTATGTCTCCAACCTGTTCATGCACCTCCATTACCGTACACCCATCCTATGGATGTGAGTGAACTCAACTTGCTTAATCCCCATGCTCCCATCCAGTGACTGACTAAGCATTACCTTGTACTCATACTGTGCTGCGTTATCTGGTATTTCTTGTATTCCTGTATTGTTGTATTGCTGTAAGTAACCCCTAAATATTGTCTGTAACCTCAACTAATGTCCAGCGCTGTGTAATATGTTGGTACTTTATAAATACAACAAATAAATAAAAATCGATCCAGTTATCGATCCGGAGCACTTTATACATGGTGGAAATTATCAATGTCACAGGAAATTGCATCATGTATACCAGCCTTCAGTCAACCAAACAGATAATGATTTATGATGGACTGAGGGAAATGTATTGTCTGTGGAGGTAGCCACTATCCTGCACAGCAAAAATGCTCAGCAGAATTGCCATCAGTCATGGAATTTTTTTAAACCAATTGCTCCTACTTTTATCTCCAAAGAACAGTATTTGCCTTTGCCTCAGACCAAGCACACATTTCTATGGGGAATCACACTGAATATAACAACCATGTAATATCTTGCTGATTGCAAGGAAGAGATAAATAGGCAGGTGATGAGGTTTAAAGGATACCCGAACTGACATTTGACATGATGAGATAGACATGTGTATGTACAGTGCCTAGCACACAAATAACTATGCCGAGTTCCTTTTTTTCTTTCTCTGCCTGAAAGAGTTAAATATCAGGTATGTAAATGGCTGACTCATACTGACTCAGACAGGAAGTAACTACAGTGTGACCCTCACTGATAAGATTTTCCCCTTTTTTATCTCTTTCTTGCTCTCAGAAGCCATTTTTCTGCTAGGAAAGTGTTTTATTGTTGGAATTTCTTATCAGTGAGGGTCACACTGTAGTCACTTCCTGTCTGAGTCAGGACTGAGTCAGCTACTTACATGCCTAAAATTTAACTCTTTCAGGCAGAGAAAGAAAAATAGGAACACAGCATAGTTATTTGTGTGCTAGGCACTGTACATACACATGTCTATCTCATCATGTCACATGTCAGTTCGGGTATCCTTTAAAGAAAAAAAGTGAAAAAGTTGGCTTACTGCTCAGAATAAGAATAATAAAAAAAATAAAAAAATGTAGAGGATGTTAAGCACCAGAATTATTATGTAAATATTACCGTATATATGGCAAAGATGTGGGGATAACCAGAATTTATTTTCCCAGACTAAAAAAAAAAAAAAAAAAGATTTCTGCAAATGCACAGCAACTCCTTACTAAGCTTTATGAGCATGCACGCTCCCGTCACATACACTCACCTAAAGGATTATTAGGAACACCATACTAATGCGGTGTTTGACCCCCTTTCGCCTTCAGAACTGCCTTAAAGGGACTCCGAGCTCAGAAAAAAAAGGAAAGTTGTACTCACCAGGGGCTTTTTCCAGCCCAGTGCTGGTCGGGAGGTCCCACGCCGGCGTCCTGGCTCCTCTTCTTCACCCCGCTCCGGAATGGCTGACAGGCCGCAGCCCGGGCGACACTCTCCCGAGTGTCGGGCTGCTCCTTCCGCATATGACGCGGATTACGTCACACGCCGGCCGCCTCGCGTCATCACGGCGGCCGGCGTGAAAGTACTGCGCATGCGCGCTTTGTTCGCGCATGCGCAGTACTTTCACGCCGGCCGCCGTGATGACGCGAGGCGGCCGGCGTGTGACGTAATCCGCGTCATATGCGGAAGAAGCAGCCCGACACTCGGGAGAGTGTCGCCCGGGCTGCGGCCTGCCAGCCATTCCGGAGCGGGGAGAAGGAGAGGAGCCAGGACGCCGGCGTGGGACCTCCCGACCAGCACTGGGCTGGAAAAAGCCCCTGGTGAGTACGACTTTCCTTTTTTTCCTGAGCTCGGAGTCCCTTTAATTCTACGTGGCATTCATTCAACAAGGTGCTGAAAGCATTCTTTAGAAATAATGGCCCATATTGATAGGATAGCATCTTGCAGTTGATGGAGATTTGTGGGATGCACATCCAGGGCACGGAGCTCCCGTTCCATCACATCCCAAAGATGCTCTATTGGGTTGAGTTCTGGGGACTGTGGGGGCCATTTTAGTACAGTGAACTAATTGTTATGTTCAAGAAACCAATTTGAAATGATTTGAGCTTTGTAACATGGTGTATTATCCTGCTGGAAGTAGCCATCAGAGGATGGGTACATGGTGGTCATGAAGGGATGGACATGGTCAGAAACTATGCTCAGGTAGCCCGTGGCATTGAAACAATGCCCAATTGGCACTAAGGGGCCTAAAGTGTGCCAAGAAAATATCCCCCACACCATTACACTACCACCACCAGTCTGCACAGTGGTAACAAAGGCGTGATGGATCCATGTTCTCATTGTGTTTACGCCAAATTCTGACTATCGAGACTCAGACATTTTTCCAGTCTTCAACTGTCCAATTTTGGTGAGCTCGTGCAAATTGTAGCCTCTTTTTCCTATTTGTAGTGGAGATAAGTGGTACCCGATGGGGTTTTCTGCTGTTGCAGCCCATCCGCCTCAGGGTTGTCCGTGTTGTGGCTTCACAAATGCTTTGCTGTATACCTTGGTTGTAACGAGTGGTTATTTCAGTCAACGTTGCTTTTCGATCAGCTTGAATCAGTCGGCCCATTCTCCTCTGACCTCTAGCATCAATAAGGCATTTTCGCAAACAGGACTGCCGCATACTGGATGTTTTTCCCTTTTCACAACATTCTTTGTAAACCCTAGAAATGGTTGTGCGTGAAAATCCCAGTAACTGAGCAGATTGTGAAATACTCAGTCAGACCGGCCCGTCTGGCACCAACAACCATGCCACGCTCAAAATTGCTTAAATGACCTTTCTTTCCCACTCTGACATTCAGTTTGGAGTTCAGGAGATTGTCTTGACCAGGACCACACCCCTAAATGCATTGAAGCAACTGCCATGTGATTGGTTGATTAGATAATTGCATTAATGAGAAATTAAACAGGTGTTCCTAATAATCCTTTAGGTGAGTGTAGGTCTGAATTGTTGAGCACTGCAGAGTACAGCCTTCCGGGTCAAGGGTTGCTGAATTAGAGGTGCGTGCCCGCCTTGCTGAAAGTGTGTTATCCAAAACAGTGTTCAGTGCATGGGAAGGGAGGGGGGGCGGCATCGAGAGGTGTGTGAATGGCAGGTTTACAAATTAACCGGGATTGACTCACTTGAGGCCCTCGACTCCCCTCTTGCAGTAATTCTAACAGGCTTGAACTTGATGTCAGCCATCCCCAGTTTAACCACCCTGGCGTTCTGATTAAATCGCCAGGGTGGCTGCGGGAGGGTTTTTTTTAAATAAAAAAAAAACTATTTCATGCAGCCAACTGAAAGTTGGCTGCATGAAAGCCCACTAGAGGGCGCTCCGGAGGCGATCTTCCGATCGCCTCCGGCGCCCAGAATAAACAAGGAAGGCCGCAATGAGCGGCCTTCCTTGTTTTGCTTATATCGTCGCCATAGCGACGAGCGGAGTGACGTCATTGACGTCAGCCGACGTCCTGACGTCAGCCGCCTCCGATCCAGCCCTTAGCGCTGGCCGTAACTTTTTGTTCCGGCTACGCTGGGCTCAGGCGGCTGGGGGGACCCTCTTTCGCCGCTGCTCGCGGCGAATCGCCGCAGAGCGGCGGCGATCAGGCAGCACACGCGGCTGGCAAAGTGCCGGCTGCGTGTGCTGCTTTTTATTTCATTAAAATCGGCCCAGCAGGGCCTGAGCGGCAGCCGCTGGTGGTGTTGGACGAGCTGAGCTCGTCCAGACCGCTCAGCTGGTTAAAGAGTACCCGAGCTGAAGCTCAGGGTGCACAGAATTAGATACTTACCTAAAGAGAGGGAAGCCTCCCACATTGCTGAGTGCAGGGCCCCCCAGAAGATTAGCAACAATGCATTGTCACTAATACTAATGAGGCCGTGCAGCTCTTCCTGCTCCAGCATGGCCGCATAATATCCGACCCAGCCTGCCCATACGCAGTAAGCTGGAGCCGCAGGCTCCGTGTTACTTTGCATGGGCTTGTGTGGCTACTGCACGGACCCACTTCCCGAAGAAGAGAAGCGGGGGAAGCCTCGATAGGATCCTGAGGCTTCCCTCTTTTAAAAAGGTATCTATCTGGTTTTGATCCAATCCAATGGCCTTCTGCCTCTACTCAGAGACCTGTATCATTCTTTACACTACTCTGTAACCAGGCTATTTCCTTCTGCAATGCAGGTGGGCGTGTGTCAGCGCGGCTCTGCATTGCAGGCAACGCTTTCTCTGGAGGCGGCGCTTGCGATCCCATTAATTTATTATGAATGGGATAGCAGTGCAAACATGCCGAACTGCGTGCAACCATGTGCTGTGATTCAGGGGTGAATCGCAGAGCATGTATAGAAAGATCAGACAGTGTGGTCTATGCACTCTCTGATGTCCCTGAGAACGCGTTTCCAGAAGCGCGTCTAAAAGCATGCATATGGAAACGAGCCCTAATGCTGGGCATAGATGGTACGTTTATGCGACGGAATCGAGCCGCTGGCTCAATGCCGGCACGTTCCCGCGGATCGATTCCCGCACAGGCGCTTATCAGCCGCTCGTTTTTCTATTGTCCGCCCGTGGGGATCAAGTGCAGAATCGATCCGCCGCGGTGAATTGCGATGTGACAACAGAAAGATGCCAAATGCTTTTCTGCTCAGTTGCAGAAGTTTTAGCATTGGCTAAATGCGCTGCCTGCAGACTCTACTCTTTACCTTTACTCTGAATTTTTTTTTTTCAATTTCAAAGTTCAAAGAGTTAATAATAAAGATATCAGGTTACTTTCTGTTTGTTCCTCTCTTGAGAACTTTGGGGAGGAGGCTGTGACCTTAAGATCACGCTTTAGGGATCAGGGATCGGTGATACCCCGATCGCACTTTACGACAGGCGTACCAACGGGCTCGGATGGCTGATCGAAGTGCCCTATTGGCCTCTGGTGGGTCTCGGAGAGACGTGGCGGAATGTGCACGCCTTTGCGTGCGCTATTCTGCGCAGTTTAAAGAAATCACACGCGTTTTACAACGCCATTGGTATATTCTTACCAATGACCCCAAAATTGAACCATTGGTGACACCGGAACCCAAGATCACGTGCAGGCGCGCGCCGTCTCTCCGCGACCTGATCGTCAGGAGCCATTTTCGGGGCACTGAGATCACGCGCCCCCATTGTACTGTAACCGGGACATACGGCTGTGGTGGATGCACTGTTTGCCGCTTTTTATTTATTGGGAGGGAGGTTGTCCTCCCCAACGGTCATCACTGGCGTTTACAACATTTTGTGAATTGTAATACCAAATTTGTGGTCTACCTCCTATTGTGTCCCTGTGGCGCATTCTATATAGGTAAGACCGGACGTGAATTGAAGTCTAGAATTGGCGAACACATCGCCAATATTAAAAGCATTGCATCCACCACACCCGTTGCGAGGCACTTTAGATCTGAGCACGATGGTAGGCCCTCAGGTATACGTTTTGTCGGTCTCGACCGTATACATACTACGATCAGAGGGGGTAACTTCGATCGCTTACTGTTACAGAAAGAATCCAGGTGGATCTACGAGTTAGAGGCCACTGAATATCCTGGCCTTAATGAAACGGTCGGTTTTGCGGCCTTTCTGCCTAATTGATGCTCATCACTTTTTCCTACCTGTCCTGCTGTCCCTTTCCCTGCCCCCCTCCGCTGCTCTGCTCCTCCACTGCCCCCTGTGTTTGCGGGCTTGTACATGCTCCGAACTGTTGCCTCCATGTGTTTTTCCCTGTGACATTCGCCGCTTATAGCTGGCATATGTTGTTGCTCACCTTTTTGCTCTTTGAGTGCGTTGATTTCTCGCACGGTTTGGATCTTGGCACTGTGTTTTCACAGTCCCCCATGATCCAACTTCTGTAGTCGCTGATGGTAGCATGATAATATTTGCTGACTCTGAGCTATGTTATATATACATTTCTTTTGGTTTGCTTGTGTTTGTTGTGTTTGCATGATTTTGCACTATTTTATTTTCATATATGTTTGGTTGTTTACACATATAATAAAAAAACTCTTTTGTCCTCGTGTGCCGCCATATGGCCCCCTTTCCCCTCGCCCCCGCCTTGCCCTTTCACGTATTTTTGCCATCCTACGCATCAGGCCGACCTAATTTGTCTGGCCTGCCTATTGGGCTCTGGTGGGGGCGAGGCTGAGCTGCGTGTCCGTCGCCGCGTTAGTGCGCATGTGTACGCGTGCGCGTTGGTTGACGCGTACGTAATTACGCATGCGTGCGTGCGCGCGGCTGATAACGCGGCCCTATAAGGAGCCTCTGGCGGCACACGTCTCTAGCCACGCCTCCCTTTGAAAAAGCCGGTAGACCCGGCGAAACATGTCAGGGCTGCAGGCGTGGTGTTAGCACATGACTGCCTTGCTTTGCCACCCGCCCACCCTCCGCATCCACCCTCTGCTGGCCTGAGGCACTTTTCTGACCTCCACCTGGAAAGGCTACTAGCTTCCTGCACACATGGGACTTTGCCATATGGGACTCTGCTTGATCATTACAGCCATCACAGCCTGCTATACCAGCATATTGGACCTGACTCCTTTACTGGATTCTTAATCACTCCCCCAGCCTTGGGCTTCTACACATGGGGCTGAGCGACCAGACAACCTTCAGGAGCTAACTGGACTCCGCATCGCTGTACCAGGATTGGGTATAGTATGGCTCATGCTTTATGCCATTCCTTTTGATCTGTGCTTGTTGCTACTTGCATTCCATCTGTCCATGCTGGCTGTGCTGTTTCATCTGAACTTGATTTGCAGATGCGATATTGGCTTTCTAGCCTCTGCTGGATGCATTGACTCACTCTGCTTCTGTTATTTGTACCGGCTTGCTTCAACCATCATTTTCCTATTACCCCCATTTTTTTACTACATATTTGTCTAGGCCTATTTTTTATTTGGGATCCCTGACCATACTAGGTGGTCTCAGGCAGTGGTGTGTTTGATGTGTGATTGGTGGCCGAGCGTGGCTTCTTGGCAGGTTACATTGGTGCTTTTTTAATATGTTTAATTATAACATTAATACATTTTTGTAAATTTTCACTTATTTTTGGATTTTGTTATTTGTGACATATGCTCCCCGACCCTCCTTTTTCCTTATATTTACGTTATACTTTCTGTTTGCATAGCTAAGTCCTAATAGAATTGTTGGTGCTGAGTATATGTTCCTCAGTGTACACATTATATGATAGATATAGAAATCAGCCAAAGGAAAAAATCAGCAACTTGATTTTTTTTACATTGCTGGATTTATTGTTTTTAAGTACCTGAAAAACCCAGTATACTTCTTCAGTACAACAGAATAAGAAACCTTGGAAACTATACGCAAAATACATGTAAGTAGAAATGCTTTTAGATATTTTGTTTCATCACATATTCTATTTTAATGTAAGACTCACAAAAAAGAGGCAATTTCCAATTTTAAATGCAAAACATAAGGAAAGCGTGTTTTGAACCTTTTACAATTAAATCATTTGAAAATGTGCACATAGAATTTGCAGACGATTGTCATACATAACAGGCACAACAAATTCCAATTAAAAACTTTCACTTAAGCAGGAAAAGCAGAACAGGTTACATTAGTTACATTTTGTAGCACTTTTTGATAGTGTAATGACAATGAGACAAATAATGTGAAGTTTATAGGTACTTGAGGACTATAAAAAAAAAAAAAAAAAACTTCCCAGACACTGTGGATTCCAATTCACACGATACTTCAAGACTGCAAATCAGAGATGATAAAAACAACGAACGAGGAGCAAAACATTCTCCTGAAGGCTCATACAGAACTCAGACCATAGTCTTTGGAAAATGGAAGATCACAGACCAATGTTACCCCCTTCCATGTAGTATGAGAGCCATACCGTCACAGTCTATTCTATGGAGCTGAACTCCCCATCAGACAGAAATCTTTGCAAGACGCTGCACACAAAGATGCTGTAGACATATAAAAGATCAGTATCTGCAAAAGATCTGTTCCTGCAAAATGCATTCATAGTCTATGAGATCTGCAGATCATACACACCTTGTTTAACTGACATTCATCTGCAGATCAGATCCACCAGGATGGATTTTCAGATCTGCAGATGATTGTCTGATCTGCAGATGAATGTCAGTTAAACAAGGTGTGTATGATGATCTGCAAATCTCATAGACTATGAATGCAGTTTGCAGGAACGAGTCTTTGGCAGGAACAGATCTTTTGCAGATACTGATCTTTTGTGTCTGTACAGCATCTTTGTGTGCAGCATTTTGCAAAGATTTTTTTTCTGATGGGGAGTTCAGCTCAATAGAATAGACTGTGTAGGTATGGCTCTCATACTACATGGAAGGGGGTAGGATTGGTCTGTGATCTTTCATTTTCCAAAGACTATAGTCTGATGTGTGTATGTGGCCTTAACACACAACTCTGCATTGATTCAGAAAGGGTGTTAACAAGTAACCAATAAACCCTTTAATCATTGGTTAAATAATTTGATAACTGACTGGCTACCTGCTTTGGTTAGCTCTCACACCCTTTCTGGGTCCGTCATAGGAAACCTGCATTTTAGGATTTATTTTTATTTTCTTTTAAACTACCACTAGGAAGAGCCACCCATATATTGAATGCCATTTCACCTCTAGATGCATGGGAAGGGGGGGGGGGGGGGGGGGATATAAAAATTGACAGCGATAATGATCTGTCAAAGGTTCTATCCCTTCGAGACAGGTAAAAAGGCTGTATGAAAACACATCACGTAATTATAAATTGCTATCAAAAGAATGTCGCAGAGAAAGGGAACACACGCGCCCTGGCAAAGTGGCAGAAGCATCAACTGGTGCCAAGAGAGGGAGACAGGGAAAGCAAGCACAAGGTGGCATAGAGATAGAGAAGTTGAAGTGGCAGAGAGTGTGATTTAGTGCAGAGAAGGAGAGATTGAAAGAACAGTACACAAAGTGGTGCAGAGACAGGGAGAGGGTGCATAAAAGGCAGGCAAAGAGGGGACACACAGTATCAGAGAAAAATGGCTAAATGAGAGAGAAAGCACAAGAGTGAAACAAAGAGTCATAATAGCCACACTTAAAAATGACCATAATGAAAAACTGTAGAATTTAAATACATATAAATGTACATTTCGCCCAAAGTAACATGCGCTATAAATTACTTTTTTTTCCCTATGTCACTGTCATGTACAGTAGGAAGTGAAAATCTGACAGATCTTTCAGGTTTTGGGCTAGTCTCCTCATGGGGAAGTCATTTCTTTATTTACAAAAACAATAAACTGCAGTTGCTCAGTCCAACTGCCAAAATAGTGTACAAATGAGTAGGGAAGCTGGATCCATACATCTTTGTATAGATCCTTTAGGGCTCGTTTCCACTATCGCGAATCTGCATGCGTCCAACGCATGCAGATTCGCACATGGTATGCAAGTAGGTGGGCCTGTTTCCACTGTAGCGTTGGTGATGTGCGTTTTTTTCAGCGGTAAAAAAACGCACAAAAGAGCCAACGATTTCGCCTGCGTCGGGAATCCGAGCGAATCGCCGCTAATGTATTTAATAGTAAAAACGCATGCGTTTGTTACATGCGTTTTTACCCGCGATTTCGCACCTTTTTCAATTTTATTTAGCCCTGGCAGTGTCATGGTTAATTTCGCATGGCACCCTGCCATGCGAAATCGCATGCGAAATCGCGGGTAAAAACGCATGCGGAAACGCATCCGCATGCGTTTTTTACAAGCGTCGGAATGCGGCCGAAATCGCGTCGCAACAGTGGGAACGAGCCCTTACAGGGAGTGTTTTTGTAAAGAATAAAAAAGTAATACTGAATCTCCTAGGACGAGAGGAACTAGACCAAAATCCATTATATCTGTCAGTTTTTTACTACCTACTGTAAGTGACAGCAACATAGGAAATAAGTAATTTGGAGTACATTTTATATCTAAGCATTTTAAATCTTACATTTTTTCCCAGATAATGCTGCTTCATATGAATGCTGGCTAAAGGCAGTGGGGGTCATCTCGAGAGGAGGTGGAAATAAATGTGGACGATGATGGTGGAGGTGCAAGGTTTTGCTAGGGATGGCTCTAAGATACTATGTTATTGTGAGAAATCACGTACGTAAATATTACCTAGACTTCAAATCTGATCATAGATCATTCTTTAGGTAATCAGAAGCATGCTAGTTGTGTACATTTGAAATGGCCACAGACAAATTCCGGTGCAGGGTGAAGCCAACAGACTACTCACCCTGCTGCAGGAAAACTCCTGGGTGGTGCTCATGCTATTTCCCCTCAGAGTTGTCGCAACTGGGTGGCTACTTAATTTGGCCACCGGCCATTGCCGGCAGCAGAATTACCTCTTATTTCTTTCTAATTTGAGCTCTGGGTATTGCTGGCAGCCAAATGATATTCTGAGCACTGCTATAGCCGTAATTCTCATTACAGCCTATGGCGGCACCCACACCACTGTGCTGAAATTTACTGATTCATACTAGTTGCCCATCATCGTATCCCATAACCCAGGATGCATTTTCTGTAATGAAACTGTTCAACTATATTTACACTAATTCATTAACTTGTAATGAGAAGAATTATTTTACAGAAACTAAAAAGGTGGAACTGAACAGTGCAGTAGTGAGGTATACAAGCAGATATTAATATCATTTAAGATCTCAAGAGAAAAAATAAATCCTTCTCCCCTGTACTATTGAAATAACAAATATCCTCAATACCAGCAAGCAGTTATTACAAAACAGGTGTTGGTCTAAGGCAGTTTACTAAAACACATTAGATTTTTTTTCTTTTTTTCTTTTTTTTTAAATAGCAAACAGTTATCTCACTACTACACGATGAAACACGCAAGCTAAACATTCAGATGATAATCGTTTGAGCTTCAGTTGTTTCAGCTTCACATTCATTGTACAGTTCAAAGTAATTGCTGGGAACAAGCACAATACCAGCTCCATTTCTGTAATCAGTAACCTCTTTCTCAAGTTTTTCCAAAGTACGTTCTTGTCTTCTGCATCTCTGGTTTGCAATCCGGAGTTTCTTCCTGAGTTTGTCAACTTGCTCTTCTAGCTGTTGTATTCTCCTTCTCTGATGGACAGTATCTTCCACTGTGTAATTGTGGTCACAAATCACTGCTATGTGACTTGGTGTGTATGGAGGAGGCAGCAATAATCCAATAGCAGGGTCTATTTCAGGAGCAGCAACAGGTATAGGTGAAGTGATCTCCTCTCTTTTAACAGAGCCTCCACTCTATAATAACAAACAAAAACAAGAGTTTTATAGCACATTGATTTGAAAGAACATACAGTTATCCCAAATAAATGTAACTGCTTTCTTTTTTTATATTCCAGGATGAATACATTTATTCAGGAGGTGTAGAGGACAGCAACGTCTACTCTCTGTCGCAGCTAGCGTTCACTGTTTAGTGTATAAGAGACAGCTTTCGGTACAGATGACAGACATGACAGACTCACAGTTATGCTTAATATGCAAGCAGCAACATCTAGTGGTGGGAGGATGAATGGGTGACCCCACATAAAAACAGTCACGAGGACAATTAAGCCTGGTACACACATCCAATGCAGTGTTCTCCCCAGAATTATTTTCCAGCCGGGTGGCATGAAATAGTAGCCGGGTGGCATGAAAAAGCAGCCGGGTGGGGAGAGATGAAAATGCAGGGCAACTCTGCTTACAGCATAGGAGGTGGTGAGGAGGTGAGCCAATGACAGCCGGGTGGTCACCAAATCTAGCCGGGTGGAGCACCCGGCTAAAAGAGCCTGGGGAGAACACTGCAATGGCCAATCACTGGCAATTTTACCATCTCCATGAAGTATGAGGGCCAACAGATTGTGAATACTATGAACAAATTGTGTAGGTAAGCTCGCATACTGCATGGTAGTGGTAAAATGAGCCAATCAAAACTGGATGTGTGTACCAGGCTTTTGACCAGGTAGCCAGAAAAAAAAAATTATCTGTAAAGCTAAACACACGTTTTTTAAATTTATTTTTAATAGCAACCACAAGGACAGAAAAGTGTTAAAGCATTGTTCCCTAACCAGGTCCTCAAGACTCACCAACAGTCCACGTTTTGTGGAAATAAAGAGAAGCTAGGTAATCAGCTTTGCATGCACCTGTGAATGCTGGTGGTTTCCTGCAAAACATGTACTGCTGATGGGCCTTGGGGACAGAGTTGGGGAACGGACAGATCACATGATGAGATAAAGATGTACACTAATATTTCTGCATGTAAGTAGTCGGTGTTCCTTTATCTCACTGTAAGGGCTGATTTCCACCGGGAGCTGTGGCCATTTCTGATTCAGCCGCGGCTCCTGTTCTGCTGCCCAGCCGCAGCCCGTATCTCTAAGCCATGCTATGCCCGGCTATAGTGATTCAGCTGCGTGCTGCATAACATTGCAGCATGCTGTCCAGATTTGCACCAAAGTGCAATCTGGACGGCAAGCCCATGTTAGGGGTCGGCAGAGTTTTCCTGCCCCTCTCGTGTGTGGGGAAACGCTACAGATTTCTGTTAGAGTTGGCACTGGCACTATTGGCGATAGGCCCTTCGGGTTAAGAATACAGTTTTTCTCTAGTCGAACCTCAGTCAGACTATTGCATTTCAGTGTAACCCTCATTGATGACTAATTACAAGCCATAAGACGCTTCTCCGGCAAACAAACTTTTCGTTTCAGGGATTAGAATAAAAAAAAAAATAAGGGCTCGTTTCCACTATAGCGAATCCGCATGCAGGCACCGCATGCGGGTTCGCATAGGCAATACAAGCCGTCAGATTTCGTGTGCGGCTGGAATGCGGACGAATCGCCCGCAATGCTTTTAATAGGGAAAATCGCATGCGGCTTTGTCATGCAGTTTTCCCCCGCGATTTCGCATGTACTGCTATGACAATTTACACAGGCAGTGACATGGTTAAATTCACATGCTTCTTAGCCATGCGAAATCGCGGGGAAAACATCATGCGGAAACGCATCCGCATGCGATTTCGTCCGCGGTGGAATCCAGGCAATTTTGCACCGCAACAGTGGAATCGAGCCCTAAAACAAAAAAACAAACAAAAAAAAAAAAAGGTGCTTGCTTGTTTTGCTTTTGCCGTAGAACACTACAAATCTGTGTCATTCAACTGAGACAAAAATATTAAACCTACTTTTTTAGCTTTCAAAGCACAAAATAAAATAAACTGTGGGTTTAAAAAAAAAAAAAAATACAGAAATAATGAAAAACTAAAATTGTAGAATATTGGTAACATCACCAGTATTCCACTATTGATAAGAGGTAATGGTAAAATATCGGTGAAGTTATTACTATCCACATTCTCTTGAGCCCAAATTAACATGCGTACTTTTTACCACTTCTGTCCCCTTGCCACGCATACAGTGGTGTGAAAAACTATTTGCCCCCTTCCTGATTTCTTATTCTTTTGCATGTTTGTCACACTTAAAATGTTTCTGCTCATCAAAAACCGTTAACTATTAGTCAAAGATAACATAATTGAACACAAAATGCAGTTTTAAATGATGGTTTTTATTATTTAGTGAGATAAAAAACTCAAAACCTACATGGAGCTGTGTGAAAAAGAAATTGCCCCCTAAACCTAATAACTGGTTGGGCCACACTTAGCAGCAATAATTGCAATCAAGCGTTTGCGATAACTTGCAACGAGTCTTTTACAGCGCTCTGGAGGAATTTTGGCCCACTCATCTTTGCAGAATTGTTGTAATTCAGCTTTATTTGAGGGTTTTCTAGCATGAACCGCCTTTTTAAGGTCATGCCACAACATCTCAATAGGATTCAGGTCAGGACTTTGACTAGGCCACTCCAAAGTCTTCATTTTGTTTTTCTTCAGCCATTCAGAGGTGGATTTGCTGATGTGTTTTGGGTCATTGTCCTGCTGCAGCACCCAAGATCGCTTCAGCTTGAGTTGACAAACAGATGGCCGGACATTCTCCTTCAGGATTTTTTGGTAGACAGTAGAATTCATGGTTCCATCTATCACAGCAAGCCTTCCAGGTCCTGAAGCAGCAAAACAACCCCAGACCATCACACTACCACCACCATATTTTACTGTTGGTATGATGTTCTTTTGCTGAAATGCTGTGTTACTTCTACGCCAGATGTAACAGGACATGCACCTTCCAAAAAGTTCAACTTTTTGTCTCGTCGGTCCATAAGGTATTTTCCCAAAAGTCTTGGCAATCATTGAGATGTTTTTTTTAGCAAAATTGAGACGAGCCTTGACGTTCTTTTTGCTTAAAAGTGGTTTGCACCTTGGATATCTGCCATGCAGGCAGTTTTTGCCCAGTCTCTTTCTTATGGTGGAGTCGTGAACACTGACCTTAATTGAGGCAAGTGAGGCCTGCAGTTCTTTAGATGTTGTCCTGGGGTCTTTTGTGGCCTCTTGGATGAGTTTTCTCTGCGCTCTTGGGGTAATATTGGTCAGCCGGCCACTCCTGGGAAGGTTCATCACTGTTCCATGTTTTTGCCATTTGTGGATAATGGCTCTCACTGTGGTTCACTGGAGTCCCAAAGCTTTAGAAATGGCTTTATAACCTTTACCAGACTGATACATCTCAATTACTTTTGTTCTCATTTGTTCCTGAATTTCTTTGGATCTTGGCATGATGTCTAGCTTTTGAGGTGCTTTTTGTCTACTTCTCTGTGTCAGATAGCTCCTATTTAAGTGATTTCTTGATTGAAACAGGTGTGTCAGTAATCAGGCCTGGGGGTGACTACAGAAATTGAACTCAGGTGTGATAAACCACAGTTAAGTTATTTTTTTAACAAGGGGGGCAATTTCATTTTCACACAGGGCCATGTAGATTTGGAGTTTTTTTTTCCTCACTAAATAATAAAAAACATCATTTAAAACTGCATTTTGTGTTCAATTATGTTATCTTTGACTAATAGTTAACGGTTTTTGATGAGCAGAAACATTTAAGTGTGACAAACATGCAAAAGAATAAGAAATCAGGAAGGGGGCAAATAGTTTTTCACACCACTGTATCTTCATCCCTGCGAATTTCACTTCAGGCACAGGGTCATAGATACGCCTCTGTTTACTAACCGCCGCAATCCTGTACTTCTGTAATCGGGGAATAGGAAACAGCTGTTTCCAACCCCTGATCACTGTAATGAATCAGAGCCTCCGGCAGCAGCTCTGAGTTGAGTTGGGTTAGGGTAGCAGAATCTTGTGGCCAAAAAGTAAAATACACCCTAATACTACATTATACACTTTTACATAAAAATGAATAATTTTTCTAACTCCTACCACCCTTACCCCATAGTTACCAAAATAAAACATTACATAATAAAAAACAAAAAAACACTACATAAAACGTTACCTTGGGGACTTTTTTTAATATGTATGTCGTTAGGGTATATTACTGTTGCTTTTGTAAATAAAGGCTTGTAATTATTGTTAAGGTAAAAAAAACAAAAAAAAACAAAACACTATTACGGGAAAAAAAAACCTTTATTTCCAAATAAAATATTATCGCCATACATTGCACTAGGGAAACAATGTAATAGTTGCAACAACCAGGACAAATGGGCAAATAAAGTGTGTGGGTTTTATCCACAGTAGAGAGTTTTATTTTAAAACTATAATGGCCAGAAACTGAAAAATGTATTTTTTTCATTCTTTTCTTATTTTTCCAATTAGAATAAAATAACTCTGCAAAATGTACCACATAAAAAAAGCCTAAGTGGTGGAGAAAAAAAAACAAAAACAAGACATAGATCGTTTTGTTGTGATAAGTAGTGGTACAGTTACAGGTGAATGAATGGAAGGAGCTCTGAAAGGTGAAAATTGCTCTGGTACAGAAAGTGAAAAAACCCTCAGTAGGGAAGTGGTTAAAATGTACGCTCAAGGCTTTGTAGCATGTGGGTTCACCATAATCGATTTTATTTTTGCTAGATTAATCCAGTTCTCAGGATTCAGATTAATAAAAAAATAGTTAAAAAAAAAATCAATAAAAAAAAAACCTCAAAACTGAGAAAAAATATACTGAATGCATTTCAAATGTAAAATCTAGTTTAAAAAAATGGTTTAATAAGCTAAAACTAGTCTAAACAAACATGTAAATTAAGATTAAGCACTACCATTAAAGGATACTTGGTGGAATGAGTGGAGGAATGGACAATACACAAAGGTATGTGGATCCAGCATGAACATACCTCTATGCTAATCTAAGGTAGCTTTGCCTCAGAGGTCAGGTATCCTTTAAGAGTATTTTTACATTTTTTTTGTTCACAGACTGTATTTTGACTGTGTATTTCACTGTCTGCTTGGACTTCAGCTCTGAACAGAAAACACTACAACATTTGTATGTTCTCCCCGTGTCTACGTGGGTTTCCTCCAGGCACTCCGGTTTCCTCCCACGTCCCAAAAGTATACACTACATGATACATTCATAAACATATGACAATGGTAGGGATTAGTTTGTGAGCTCCTTAGAGGGACAGTTCGTGGCAAGATTATATATATATATATATATATATATATATATATATATATATATATATATATATATATATATATATATATATATATATACAGACATACACATACACATACATATATATATATATATATACACAGACATACACATATATATACATATATATATATATATATATATATATACAGACATACACATATATATATATATATATATATATATATATATATACACAGACATACACTATATATATATATATATATATATATATATATATATATATATATATATATATATATATATATATATATATATATATATATATATATATATATATATATATATATATATATATATATATATATATATATATACATATACACACACACATACACATACATACATACACACACACACACAGGATCTTCTCAAAAAATTAGCATACTGTGATAAAGTTCATTATTTTCTGTAATGTACTGATAAACATTAGACTTTCATATATTTTAGATTCAAATACACACAACAGAAGTAGTTCAAGCCTTTTATTGTTTTAATATTGATGATTTTGGCATACAGCTCATGAAAACCCAAAATTCCTAGCTCAAAAATTAGCATATTTCATCTGACCAATAAAAGAAAAGTGTTTTTAAAACAAAAAAAAGAGTCAACCTTCAAATAATTATGTTCAGTTATGCACTCAATACTTGGTCGGAAATCCCTTTGCAGAAATGACTGCTTCAATGCGGCATGGCATGGAGGCAATCAGCCTGTGGCACTGCTCAGGTGTTATGGAGGCCCAGGATGCTTCGATAGCAGCCTTAAGCTCATTCAGAGTGTTGGGTCTTGTGTCTCAACTTTCTCTTCACAATATCCCACAGATTCTCTATGGGGTTCAGGTCAGGAGAGTTGGCAGGCCAATTGAGCACAGTAATACCATGGTCAGTAAACCATTTACCAGTGGTTTTGGCACTGTGAGCAGGTGCCAGGATGTGCTGAAAAATGAAATCTTCATCTCCATAAAGCTTTTCAGCAGATGGAAGCATGAACCCACTTTTGAACCAGAAACAGCGGCAGAAGCGCCTGACCTGGGCTACAGAGAAGCAGCACTGGACTGTTGGTCAGTGGTCTAAACTACTTTTTTCGGATGAAAGCAACTTTTACATGTCATTCGGAGATCAAGGTGGCAGAGTCTGGCCTGCCAACTCTCCTGACCTGAACCCCATAGAGAAACTGTGGGATATTGTGAAGAGAAAGTTGAGAGACGCAAGACCCAACACTCTGGATGAGCTTAAGGCCACATTGAAGCATCTTGGGCCTCTATAACACCTGAGCAGTGCCACAGGCTGATTGCCTCCATGCCACGCCGCATTGAAGCAGTCATTTCTGCAAAAGGATTCCCGACCAAGTATTGAATGCATAACTGAACATAATTATGTAAGGGTTGACTTTTTGTTTTAAAAACACTTTTCTTTTATTGGTCGGATAGAATATGCTAATTTTTTGAGATAGGAATTTTGGGTTTTCATGAGCTGTATGCCAAAATCATCAATATTAAAACAATAAAAGGCTTGAACTACTTCAGTTGTGTGTATTTGAATCTGAAATATATAAAAGTCTAATGTGTATCAGTACATTACAGAAAATAATGAACTTTATCACAATATGCTAATTTTTTGAGAAGATCCTGTATGTATATACACACATATATATACACACACACATACATACACACATACATACACATAGATAGATAGATACTGTACAGCGATGCATAAGATGTCGGCATTATATAAATATTAAATAATAATAATAATAAAAAAATCTACATGTCTTAAACTTACTGATGGTTTAGACTCTGTGTACGAGAATACAGTTGGAACTGCATTGTCCTTCAGAAGTTTATTATTGCAGGCTCTCTTAAAGCAGTCAGGAGTAAAATGATCAGAGCAGATGCTACTATATTTCGTTGGTTTGAAGTCTGCCCTCCTAACTGCGGCTTCCCATTTCTTACACAAGAGAGGTCTGGTCAGAGGAAATCTGTTGAAAAGATGCAAAACTCATGAGAACTATGCTATAAATACATCTAACTGAAATGAGTTATTTGGCTTACGTTAGTAATGAAACATTCTAATTGCAATTTTCAAATGACAGGAATAAAAGTCACAATCCAGATTTAAGGCCTGTACACACGCTCGTTTAACCACTTCAGTACCAGCAGTCTATGGCCCCTTAAGGACCAGAGATCACTGGTAAGGAAAACTGAGCCTACCAGCGTCATGTCGCACAGATTTGCTGCTGATGATGATCATCCGTCGCTGAAGCTCACTCGCTATGCCGTCGCTATGACTGCATTTCATCGTCTCCTGACCCCGTGATCAGTGTAAGCCAATGAGATTGGCTCACAGTGATCATGGGGTCAGGAGCTAATGAAACCGGCTCACAGAGCTCTGCCGTCATACCAATGGCAATGCAAGTGGGCTGCAGCAGCGAGATCAGCGGTAGGCTAATTGAAATCAACGTCCTGGCAGGGATAACAATTCACAAACAGGACGTAGATTTTAATTAATGTGGTCCAGAAGTGGTTTTTATGTCTCCCAGAAGGGATCTAAAACCCGATCCCTCAGGCGACATTGCAGAACGGACACAGGCTAGCAATTTATTCTGTTGCTATGCGCGGAAAATGAGGGCAGACAGAGCATCGGTTTTGACAGCGGGCAGGGTGAGTGGGGAGAACAAAGAAGGCAGCCGTTAGGAGCTGCCAGGAGGCCGCAATAGCAGCATAGGGGGCGATATACAGGCTGGGAACGCGAAGAATCACTCGCGTTTCCATGCCTGTCGGCCGGTGACGGCCAAACCGGAAGTGCTCGCCGGCGGGTCCAGAAGCATCGGACCGGAGCTGCGAGGACACCGATCGTCTGCAGGGGGCTGAGGGAAGGCCCAGGTGAGTTAATCTCTTTTTTTTTTTTAACTTTAGGTTATCTTTAAAATGTATCATTATGTGAAAGTTCGGCTGCGGAAGCATCTCTCTGCATGGACCTTTCAAGCTCTGTGTGTAACCCTTCGAATGCTGCTCTAGTAAAAAAAAAAAAATGCTGGTTGCATATAATATGCTGTAAATAATGTTTTAGAGCAAAGTTGAAATGCAGGGTTATATTCCACTTTAAATTTAAGAGTAGCATTACCATGATTATTAGCCCTTGATATTTGAGATGTTTAACCACTTCAGTACCAGCATCCTCTGCCCCCTTAAGGACCAGAGGGTGCTGGTACAGTAAACCGCCGCTTCCCGACGAATCGCCACTAAAATGCGCCGCTCCCGACGGTCACGCCGCTCTGTCCTCGCCGCAGGCTGCTCTCTCTGCCGTCGCTACAACGGCAGAGTGCTGTGCGCCGGTCAGGAGCCGCTTTCATTGGCTCCTGACCCTGTCACTCAATGTAAGCCAATGGGAACGGCTTACAGGAATGACAGGGCCAGGAGCCAATGAAAACGGCTCCTTCCCGGCTCACAGTGCTCTGCCGTCGTTGAGATGGCAGGGCAGCACATTGCGGCAGGGACGGGCGGTGGCGCGCGGTCAATGGGACCGCAGCGCCACCCGCCCACTGTAGATTTAAACTGCGGCGGTCCGCAGGTAGTTAAAAATAACTAAAATTACAAACAAATATTTTCTCCCATATAAATTGCATAATCTACAAAAAAATAAATTAAAAAAAAAGGCAGTAACAAACTGAATACAAAATGGTGATTTAGTTTAAACGATAAAATAAACCCCCTAAAACACTCATTCTGAATCTCTAATGCATGTGGGGATATCCAATATGTATGTAGTGTACTAGCAGTTTACCGCCGCTAGATATGCCCCCATGTAAAATAATGACTGACAGTTCCTCTTTACAGAGACTTCAGGGGTCTAATAAGACCTTTGCTGTCTGCAGTGTATGTTAGAGTTATCCCTAGTTTATGTTGCTTAGCAACTTGTGACAACTCCGACAATAAGCATTGCAGAACCTACAGAGCTGATCGGGTTGCATTATGGGTGCCTAAATCACTTCTACAACAGCAGGAACCTTGCAATACTTCATAAAAGTAAATCCTTAAGCTGCAATGGCATGCGTCATAAAGACTTATTGACCTCAAAAATGAGTGGTTGCCATGTAGTATGGACCTTTTCCTAGCTATAACTATTCAGGTAATATTCTGCATTAAAAGGGACCCTATGGTGAAAAATTGTAAAATTTTAAATATGTGCAAACATATATAAATAAGAAGTACTTTTTTTCCAGAGTAAAATGAGCCATAAATTACTTTTCCCCTATGTTGCTGTCACAGTAGGTATTCAAAATTTGACAGAAGCGACAGGTTTTGGACTAGTCTATCTCTTCATAGGGGATTCTCAGCAAGGCTTTTATTCTTTAACCACCCTGGCGTTCTGATTAAATCGCCAGGGTGGCTGCGGGAGGGTTTTTTTTAAATAAAAAAAAAACTATTTCATGCAGCCAACTGAAAGTTGGCTGCATGAAAGCCCACTAGAGGGCGCTCCGGAGGCGATCTTCCGATCGCCTCCGGCGCCCAGAATAAACAAGGAAGGCCGCAATGAGCGGCCTTCCTTGTTTTGCTTATATCGTCGCCATAGCGACGAGCGGAGTGACGTCATCGACGTCAGCCGACGTCCTGACGTCAGCCGCCTCCGATCCAGCCCTTAGCGCTGGCCGGAACTTTTTGTTCCGGCTGCGCAGGGCTCAGGCGGCTAGGGGGGCCCTCTTTCGCCGCTGCTCGCGGCGAATCGCCGCAGAGCGGCGGCGATCAGGCAGCACACGCGGCTGGCAAAGTGCCGGCTGCGTGTGCTGCACTTTATTTGATAAAAATCGGCCCAGCAGGGCCTGAGCGGCAGCCTCCGGCGGTGATGGACGAGCTGAGCTCGTCCAGACCGCTCAGGAGGTTAAAAAGATATTCGCTAAAAAAAAAAAAAAAAAAAAAAAAAAAATTTAACAGTGATGCTGGCCAGTTTCCCTGCTCGCTACACAGTTTTTTGGCAGTTGGACAGAAAAACTGCTATTCACTAAGTGCTTTTGAAAATAAATAAATCCCTCAGAATCCCCCCATGAAGAGATGGACTAGTCCAAAACCTGTCGCTTCTGTCATATTTCTACTACCTTATTTAAGTGACAGCAACATAAGAAAACAGTAATTTATGGCTCATTTTACTCTGGAAAAAAAAAAACAAAACAAAAAAAAAACAAAAAAAAAAACACGTACTTATTTGTTTATGTTTGCACAGATTTTAAATTTTACAATTTTTCGCCATAGTGCCCCTTTAACTATTTTATCTACACTAAAACATGGAGTAGAACTTCTGATCTTACACAAATTCAAAAATTTGTGTACTGCTAGGTTTCTTTATAGCTATATTAACAAAACATGTATCAATATCAAGCACTGCAAGGTACGAAAGGCCAATGCCAAATTCAAACTGCGAGCAGTTATCTACGAAGGATTGGCTAGAGAGTTTATTTCATGTGATTTGCTGAACAGGGCAACAGTTGAATTTGTACACCTGAATTAATGGATCAGCATTTTACAATGCTTTTGGCCTGTTAGCACACAACCATGTGGCCTGGAGTGTCACAACAAATGCAGAGTGCACAATAAATATATACAACAGTTCTATACTGTATATGGTGGCCTTTAGTACTGCAATGCAGTATAGTGGAAAATGTTCTGCAATCTTGAATTACTTCAGTTCTATTAATTGAATTAATTGCAAGGTTTGTAAACACATTGCACAACAACCTGCAATGCCATTAGATGCATCTCTGAATGGGCATTCAAGTCATTGTCTGGCTACTAAAACACTTATGTTTAAAGGCATTTTTTCCCCTGCAACTGGGTGAGAAGTCTTTCCCATTATGTGGAACTGCAGTGGCACTATCCACATGATGAGGGCAGGACATACTGGGCATCCTGGCCGCCTGCGATTATTTACTGCATTTTAAAATTAACTGCAGTCTTATTACATGCATGACCCTCTGCTGGATGTACGTGGGCGAAACCAATAAGCCGGTCAGATCCCGCATACAGCTAAAATTCTTAAAAATAGGAGAGGTAGTGGTGCACTTACCTACTCCAAATAACATACCATAACCATAGTGACGTTTAAACAAAGAAATTTTATTTATACACTCCACATAAATTTGTAACGCATTTCGCAGGCGTGACCCTGCTTCAATCAGGCACTAGGAGGAAGCATACAACTAGAACTGTCCAGATCCACGTTAAGCGCTTCCATAAAATGTACAGACACTATGGTCTATTTAGGTGTCAGTATCTCTAAGCAATCAAAAGGACTAGAAAAGAATGGATTGTACTTGTGAGTGCTGGTCACACCTTTGGCATGGCCTATGCTCCCACAATCAGTGGCACGATGGGTTACTTTAACTAAAATAGTAATTTTGTACCAAGTACAGCAGTTGCCAATGTATTTTGCATTTGCAATATTTAGAAGTCTTAGTCAATCCTTGTATCCCTCGTCTAAAACAAATCCAGACCCAGAGTTAAATACACACAACTGGAAAATGTGAATTTTTAGTAAGGCCTACCAGTCGTCTCTACAGAAATTTTATGTTGCTGTTCAATTATCTTATCTTGCGCATGGGTTTCTAGGTGGCATACATAAATCTGAAGTCCGTAGTTTTAAGGCCTGGTTCCCACTTGTACCAGATCAGCAGAAGCGGACATGGTCAGGCTGGAGCCTGGGACAGATGCGTTACCCCCATAGGCTATATGTGGGAATGCATCTGCCTGCCCAGGATTATCGCGCACTGCACACAAGGTCCGCTTACTACAATAGATCCCACAGATCTGTTGCAGAGTGACAAGTGTGACCGGCTACTATTTATAAAATAGGAGCCATTCAAACCCCTAAAAAACCTCAGTTAATTGGGAGTGGTACTTCGATTCATAGATTGGCTGTTAGGGTTTTGGATGAATCTAACCGTATTTATGGTGTGAGCGGTTTACTTGATGTTACCCCCTTGTGGTCCAATTATAAGTATCCGCAACTGGCTTCATTTCATGGTGCTTTGGAATTGCAACAGATAGGGATTACCTCATTTAATCACGTTCTGGATCAGGGCTCTTTCAGATCTTTTGACCAACTCAAACAGAATCATAACCTTACGAATGCTCAGTTTTGTAAGTACCTACAACTACGACATTGCTGGCACGCTTAATTTGGCAACCTTCAAATGCCATTTTCTGATTTTCCGATAATTGGTGTACTTCGCATGCAGGGTATTGGGGGGGGGGGGGGGGGTAGGGGGACTTGTATCTATGCTATACACCTCTCTCATTACTGTATTGGCAACTCAAGATACAGATCTTTTTAACCACTTGAGGACCACAGTCTTTCTACCCCTTAAGGACCAGGCACTTTTTCCCCATTCAGACCACTGCAGCTTTCACGGTTTATTGCTCGCTCATACAACCTACCACCTAAATGAATTTTACCTCCTTTTCTTTTCACGAATAAAGCTTTCTTTTGGTGCTATTTGATTGCTCCTGCGATTTTTACTTTTTATTATAATTACCAAAAAAGACATGAATTTTGGCAAAAAAATGATTTTTTTAACTTTCTGTGCTGACATTTTTCAAATAAAGTAAAATTTCTGTATACATGCAGCGCGAAAAATGTGGACAAACATGTTTTTGATAAAAAAAAACCCAGTGTATATTTATTGGTTTGGGCAAAAGTTATAGCGTTTACAAACTATGGTGCAAAAAGTGAATTTTCCCATTTTCAAGCATCTATGACTTTTCTGACCCCCTGTCATGTTTCATGAGGGGCTAGAATTCCAGGATAGTATAAATACCCCCCAAATGACCCCATTTTGGAAAGAAGACATCCCAAAGTATTCACTGAGAGGCATAGTGAGTTCATAGAAGATATTATTTTTTGTCACAAGTAAGCGGAAAATGACACTTAATGACAAAAAAAAAATAAAAAAAAAAAAATTCCATTTCTGCTAACTTGCGACAAAAAAAAATGAAATCTGCCACGGACTCACCATGCCCCTCTCTGAATACCTTGAAGTGTCTACTTTCTAAAATGGGGTCATTTGTGGGGTGTGTTTACTGTCCAGACATTTTGGGGGGTGCTAAATTGTAAGCACCCCTGTAAAGCCTAAAGGTGCTCATTGGACTTTGGACCCCTTAGCTCAGTTAGGCTGCAAAAAAGTGCCACACATGTGGTATTGCCATACTCAGTAGAAGTACTATAATGTGTTTTGGGGTGTATTTTTACACATACCCATGCTGGGTGGGAGAAATATCTCTGTAAATGTCAATGTTTTCATTTTTTTTACACACAATTGTCCATTTACAGAGTTATTTCTCCCACCCAGCATGGGTATGTGTAAAAATACACCACAAAACACATTATACTACTTCTCCTGAGTATGGAGATACCACATGTGTGGCACTTTTTTGCACCCTAACTGCGCTAAAGGGCCCAAAGTCCAATGAGTACCTTTAGGATTTCACAGGTCATTTTGCGACATTTGGTTTCAAGACTACTCCTCATGGTTTAGGGCCCCTAAAATGCCAGGGCATTATAGGAACCCCACAAATGACCCCATTTTAGAAAGAAGACACCCCAAGGTATTCCGTTAGGAGTATGGTGAGTTCATAGAAGATTTTATTTTTTGTCACAAGTTAGCGGAACATGACACTGAAAAAAAACAATTAAACATGAAAACAAACAATTAAAATCAATTTCCGCTAACTTGTGACAAAAAAATAAAAACTTCTATGAACTCACCATACTCCTAACGGAATACCTTTGGGTGTCTTCTTTCTAAAATGGGGTCATTTGTGGGGTTCCTATACTGCCCTGGCATTTTAGGAGCCCTAAACCATGAGGAGTAGTCTGGAAATCAAATTCCGCAAAATGACCTGTGAAATCCTAAAGGTACTCATTGGACTTTGGGCCCTTTAGCGCAGTTAGGGTGCAAAAAAGTGCCACACATGTGGTATCGCCGTACTCGGGAGAAGTAGTACAATGTGTTTTGGGGTGTATTTTTACACATACCCATGCTGGGTGGGAGAAATAACTCTGTAAATGGACAATTGTGTGTAAAAAAATCAAAAGATTGTCATTTACAGAGGTATTTCTCCCACCCAGCATGGGTATGTGTAAAAATACACCCCAAAACACATTATACTACTTCTCCCGAGTACGGCAATACCACGTGTGGCACTTTTTTTGCACCCTAACTGCGCTAAAGGGCCCAAAGTCCAATGAGTACCTTTAGGATTTCACAGGTCATTTTTGTTTCAAGACTACTCCTCACGGTTTAGGGCCCCTAAAATGCCAGGGCAGTATAGGAACCCCACTAATGACCCCATTTTACAAAGAAGACACCCCAAGGTATTCCGTTAGGAGTATGGTGAGTTCATAGAAGATTTTATTTTTTGCCACAAGTTAGCGGAAATTGATTTGAATTGTTTTTCTTCACAAAGTGTCATATTCCGCTAACTTGTGACAAAAAATAAAATCTTCTATGAACTCACCATACTGCTAACGGAATACCTTTGGGTGTCTCCTTTCTAGAATGGGGTCATTTGTGGGGTTCCTATACTGCCCTGGCATTTTAGGGGCCCTAAACCGTGAGGAGTAGTCTTGAAACCAAATGTCGCAAAATGACCTGTGAAATCCTAAAGGTACTCATTGGACTTTGGGCCCCTTAGCGCACTTAGGGTGTAAAAAAGTGCCACACATGTGGTACCGCCGTACTCAGGAGAAGTAGTATAATGTGTTTTGTGGTGTATTTTTACACATACCCATGCTGGGTGGGAGAAATATCTCTGTACATGACAATTGTTTGATTTTTTTTACACACAATTGTCCATTTACAGAGAGATTTCTCCCACCCAGCATGGGTATGTGTAAAAATACACCCCAAAACACATTATACTACTTTTCCTGAGTACGGCGGTACCACATGTGTGACACTTTTTTGCAGCCTAGGTGCGCTAAGGGGCCCAACGTCCTATTCACAGGTCATTTTGAGGCATTTGTTTTCTAGACTACTCCTCACGGTTTAGGGCCCCTAAAATGCCAGGGCAGTATAGGAACCCCACAAGTGACCCCATTTTAGAAAGAAGACACCCCAAGGTATTCCATTAGGTGTATGGCGAGGTCATCGAAGATTTTATTTTTAGTCACAAGTTAGTGAAAAATGACACTTTGTGAAAAAAAACCAATAAAAATCAATTTCCGCTAACTTTTGACAAAGAATAAAATCTTCTATGAACTCGTCATACACCTAACAGAATACCTTGGGGTGTCTTTTCTAAAATGGGGTCACTTGTGGGGTTCCTATACCGCCCTGGCATTTTACGGGCCCAAAACCGTGAGTAGTCTGGAAACCAAATGTCTCAAAATGACTGTTCAGGGGTATAAGCATCTGCAAATTTTGATGACAGGTGGTCTATGAGGGGCCGAATTTTGTGGAACCGGTCATAAGCAGGGTGGCCTTTTAGATGACAGGTTGTATTGGGCCTGATCTGATGGATAGGAGTGCTAGGGGGTGACAGGAGGTGATTGATGGGTGTCTCAGGGGGTGATTAGAGGGGAAAATAGATGCACTCAATGCACTGGGGAGGTGATCGGAAGGGGGTCTGAGGGGGATCTGAGGGTTTGGCCGAGTGATCAGGAGCCCACACGGGGCAAATTAGGGCCTGATCTGATGGGTAGGTGTGCTAGGGGGTGACAGGAGGTGATTGATGGGTGTCTCAAGGTGTGATTAGTGGGGGGAATAGATGCAAGTAATGCAATGGCGAGGTGATCAGGGCTGGGGTCTGAGGGTGTGGGCGGGTGATTGGGTGCCCTAGGGGCAGATGGGGGACTAATCTGATGGGTAGCAGTGACAGGGGGTGATTGATGGGTAATTAGTGGGTGTTTAGAGGAGAGAACAGATGCAATGCACTTGGGAGGTGATCTGACTGCGGGTCTGCAGGCGATCGGATGGTGTGGGTGGGTGATCAGATTGCCCGCAAGGGGCAGGTTAGGGGCTGATTGATGGGTAGCAGTGATAGGGGGTGATTGATGGGTGATAGGTGATTGGCAGGTGATTGACAGGTGATCAGTGGGTTATTACAGGGAAGAACAGATGTAATTAATGCACTGGCGAATTGATAAGGGGGGGAGGGGGGGGTCTGAGGGCAATCTGAGCGTGTGGGCGGGTGATTGGGTGCCCGCAAGGGGCAGATTAGGGTCTGATCTGATAGGTAACAGTGACAGGTGGTGATAGGGGGTGATTGATGGGTAATTAGTGGGTGTTTAGAGGAGAGAATAGATGTAAACAATGGATTTGGGAGGTGATCTGATGTAGGATCTGCGGGCGATCTATTGGTGTGGGTGGGTGATCAGATTGCCCGCAAGGGGCAGGTTAGGGGCTGATTGTTGGGTGGCAGTGACAGGGGGTGATTGACAGGTTATCAGGGGGGATAGATGCATACAGTACACGGGGGGGGGGGGGGTCTGGGGAGAATCTGAGGGGTGGGGTGGGGGGGTGATCAGGAGGGGGCAGGGGGGGGGGGGGAGATAAAAAAAAAAATAGCGTTGACAGATAGTGACAGGGAGTTATTGATGGGTTATTAGGGGGGTGATTGGGTGCAAACAGGGGTCTGGGGGGTGGGCAGGGGGGGTCTGAGGGGTGCTGTGGGCGATCAGTGGGCGGGGCAGATCAGTGTGTTTGGGTGCAGACTAGGGTGGCTGCAGCCTGCCCTGGTGGTCCCTCCGACACTGGGACCACCAGGGCAGGAGGCAGCCTGTATAATACACTTTGTATACATTACAAAGTGTATTATACACTTTGTAGCGGCGATCGCGGGGTTAACATCCCACCGGCGCTTCCGTATGGCCGGCGGGATGTTACGGCGGGTGGGCGGAGCCAGTTGCCGGGGGAAGCGCGCGTCATCAATGACGCGATCGCTCCCCCGGCTAAGGAAAAGGACGCACCGCCTTAAGGCGTATTGCGGTCCTTAGGGGATCCACTTTGCCGCCGCCCATGGGCTGTGGGCGGTCGGCAAGTGGTTAAAGTGTAAATGGTCTGATTTTTTTTGACAGATATGGATGAGGAGCGGGAGGATGCTCTTAAATCTTACTTTTATACATCAATTTCAGCAAGTGGTAAATTAATGCAGTTCTATCTCATTAGACAGGCATATCTTACACCTCTTAGATTGTCTAAAATCAAAATTAACTATTCTCCGACCTGTCCCAAATGTACGGCTCCATCAGCTGACTTTTGGCACATGCTATGGGAATGTCCCTCGATAGGATCCTTTTGGATACAAGTGGTCCAGCTGCTGGAGAAACAAATAGATGTATGCCCCAAATTTTGTTTACTTAGTTTAATTCCAGAGCACCAATACACCAAATTTGAACATACTATGTGACGGGAGTCCCTTTTATCTGCACGTAGGTCTCTTACAATGTGTTGGATTACTACCAGAGTTCCATCAATTTCTGAATGGGTTCTCCAGGTTAATAAAGTCTTGCCGTATATTAAACTGGTATATCAACAAAGGAATTATCCTGGTAAATTTACTAAAGTATGGGGTAAATGAACCTTATCACCACTGACAGTCGTGATACAAGTATCTCCTAATAATCTTCACCCTGTTTGATAACCCTTCATTATGATGCTATTTTCTTTAATCAATGATAGCCTTGTTGTTATTATGTTATAATATGTCATGTTGACGTATGTTATTGGTTGTAATATGATAGTTTATCCTGCAAATGTAATAATTGGTCTCAGGTTTATACTTATTATAAATAATGTGCTGTACCTATTTGTGTATTACTCTACTGGAGACAATGTTATTCTGATGTATACAATTTGCAGATCTATCAATAAAACCGTGTTTAAAAAAAAAATAGGAGCCGTTCGCTGTCTGTTTAGCAATGAGCGGAGGCGACCAAAAAATTTCCATTTTTCCGCTCAAGTGGGAACAGAGCCTTACCCAGGCAATGGCAAATTCAAACTACTACTAATAGATGGTGTCCCCGGTATAAACTGGGGACACACAGCACTATGTGAAGAGAAATTAAAATGGTCAATGGCATGCAAGATGACCATATTAGAAGGCTGAGATTCTCATACCCCACTATAGAAAAATCATGGCCTTGATGAGTTTGCCGGACTAGACTGGCTTTAAATAGAAGGAAAAAAAAATACACGGGGTCTGGTCATTATGACAGGTGTTTGAAAATGCCAAATTCTCAGCATTTGGTAGTATCAAAGATGAATTTTCTTTTTGCCCAAACACTAACTGTAGGCAGTTTCAGATATGACAAGCTCTCTGGGCACAATATCCTACACTGGAAATCCAAATGATTGAATCCACATCTTCTAAACTATGCCTGTTAAAAATCCCTAATGGGACCCCACATGGTACAATTGTTTTCATCCAATCTTACCATTTCTATGTAATATTAGGGTAAATTAAGTGAATATACTGAAATGATAATTTAGGCAGTTCCCTTATATTACATAGAAATGGTAAGATTGGATGAAAAAAAAAAATTGTACCATGTATGGGCACCATAAGTGGGGGAAGTCACACTTGCAAGGATTTGCATGCTTTTTCGCCATGTGAAAATGCACATCCTATGAAGAATTGCAGGGAAGTGGAGGTAATGTGCATTTTCACGATGTGGGGGGAAAAATACCGGCTCTGTTGGCTTTTTTGCATGTGCAATTCCCTATTGCCAAAAATCAGCTGCTGTCAGCCAATAGAGTGCAGACTGCTTATTCAGCCAAGGAAAAATGCAGCCCTTTTCCACAAAACTCACAAAAAGGTGTGACCAGAGCCTTAAAGGACAACTGACCTGACAGGGATATGGAGGCTGCCATAATTGTTTTATAAATGTATTAATGCAGAGTGCCTGGATGTCCTGCTGATCCAGTGCTCCAGTAATTTTAGTCATAGACCCTGAACAATCATGCAGGTCTGGGGTTTCTGAAGTCTGGTTGCACTTGCCGTTTACTTGTTTTAGGTGTATGATTCAGACACTACTGATGCTTGAAAGATCAGCAGACTGCCAGGAAACTGCTATTGTTTGAAAGTACATAAAAATGGCAGTCTCCATATCGTTCTCAAGTCAGTTGTTTTTAAGGTTTTGGTGGCATGGGCTGGTTGGTCTTACTGTGTCTATCCGTTACAACAGAGGAATCTAAGGCAGTAATCTGAAAGCGGCCAATAACCCTTCTTCTGGCTTTCATTAATATTTTTAAAGATGTCAGATAATATATGCAGATCCCCAATGACTGCCAAGCTGGGGACTGGCCATGGCAATGCAGATGGGGGTGGTTAGAACTTTGGAAGTGTTAGGAGAAAAAAAAAAAAAAAAAAAAAGAATGCCAAGGTGGCTTTGCCAAGGAAGTGGGGCGGGGGGATGATTTACGGGTGAGTTATTAACAGACACCTGTAAGATATGGACTATACAGGTCTCAATGCTTTTGTCTGTGTGAGCAGCCATTTCCAATCACACAGGTAAACAATAGTCTGGGTGCTGGATTCTTCTTCCACAAGCAACAGTTAAACAAAAGCCCTAGAGACAAAAGACACTTCCTGTTTAACTGACCTTAGGCGAAGATAAAGTTCAAATCTGCATCCTTTCAGCCAATGACATTGAGCTTCATTAAGGGAAGTGATGTAGGGTGAGGGGGTGGAGTCAAGCAGGATAAAGGCTTTGAGCATGTGCTGTGAGGGGGGCTTTTGCTGGAATGGGGGCTTTTGCTGGAATGGACTGGTGAGGCTGTTAGCGGGAAACCATGGCTAGGTAAGCTGTCTCTGCGCATTGTGGGCTGTATTTTAGGATATATTGGGAAGCTGCACTAATGTTATGTATTAATGGATACATTGCGGGCATGGTTTCCTAAACTTTATGTGTTTATATGGTTGGATTGCGCTGTGCATGTTGTTTTCTGTAGTTCATCAGTATCTGTACCTGTATCCCAAATACCACTTGCAATATAAACGTTATTTATACTCTTGTTGATGTGTATTTCTTTGCCAAACGACCACCTAGAACTTACGAGAAATCGGTATTGTTGTCTTTATGAATATCCCAGTGTTGATGCAATATTTTCAGCAATATCGTATTTCTTACACACCTACCGGTCACGGAATCATTAAGACAGAGCCTTGCAAAATCTTTCACCACAATGGCAAGCGACTAAAAAGACAGGCACAGTCTTTTTCACTATCATTTAAAAAGTTGACAAGTACCTACACTTAACTATAGATTATAGTTACTATAATTCTCATAGTGGCCCATAGTAACCTCAGTTTTGGCGATCGAATGGGGGAAGAACATAAGACTGTGCATGAGCCTCTACTGCACAAGCTTTGTTTTTCCAGTACACTCCAGGACAGGTACACTTTGAGACCTGGCTCCTCCCAGAAACAGGAAACATCCCAGAGCCTCCCTATAAATTAAAAATGGAACCGGAGGTCAGGCAGTTTAGGATGTTTCCTGTTCCAGGAACATGCCTCTCTAAGTGTACAGCTGTCCCGGAGAGCCTGGGGGGCTAGGGGCGAGTGGTGCACGCAGAGTTTTTTCTGGGAGGCTGGGTTATCAAAAGTACCCATTTAGCTTACCCAGGTCCCTGCAGCAGACTGTTTTTTTCCTGGGGAAGAGAGAGAGCTTGCGGGAGGGCCGCTCCGAGGACGCAGTGTTGCAGGAGGCTTTCAGCCGGGCGGTGGACGCCGGATTGTGCGGGCAGAGGCCGCATGTGGAGCACTTCCGGGTCCGGAGTCAGTTTCCGGGGCAGATGACGTCACCGCATGCGCGCTGACTGAAGAGGAGCGGCCTGTTAGCGTCCCAGCACCACAATCTCCTCGTGGCAATGGAGGAGACACAGGAGCCGCCGAAGGTGAGAGCGGTAGGGTGCTGGGATGGGGCTGGGGCTGGGGCTGTGTTTTGCCTGTGGGGAGCGGTGTATGGTCCTCGCCTATTCATCTGACTACGGTGCAGTATGAAGTGCAATTGTTTTGTAATATCAGCATGTGGTTTCTTGACTTAAACTTTGGAATATGCTGTTCATGCACTGTGGGCATTTTGTTTTTATGCATGTTTGACTGATATCCTGTAAATTGTTTGCCAGCAATACTTTAACTGATCTGGTGGATAACAGTATATGAACAGGAGTTTCTTCACTGTTGGTTATGGGATATCATGCATTTAATCACATATGGGTTTGTTTCTTTGTATTTCAGACTAACCCAGGCGATTCGGTGCCTAGGCCCAGTCATAAGCAGTGCCCTGCATGTAGCAAAAAATTAGATACTAACTGGAAGAAATTTCTATGCCAGC
The DNA here is from genome assembly GCF_040937935.1 of Hyperolius riggenbachi. NCBI lineage: Eukaryota > Metazoa > Chordata > Amphibia > Anura > Hyperoliidae > Hyperolius > Hyperolius riggenbachi. The sequence continues at coordinate 366,686,533 of NC_090646.1, forward strand.
ATTGTCTATCTAAAGCAGTAAAGGAGGATGGAGGTTCTACTAAAGAATTAATAAACTCTTTTAGGAAAGAATTGAAGGATACTTTAAAAGACTTTAAAGCTTCATTATCAGTGCCGGCAGTATCTCAACAGCCTGAAGGGCCTCAGCAGGTTCAGATACAAACACTGTCTAAGACTCAAACACAAGCACAACCTCAGGTGCAGTTTCAGTCTCAAATACAGTCCCAGGCACAAGCACAGCCACAGGGTCAGGCACAAGTGCAGGAACAATCAGTGGTGGAACACATACATAAAAAAGCATCTAGAAAATCTAATCGGGTGGTGGAGTCAGATGAAGAAAATGAACCATTAAGTGTTTACGATTCCTCGGGCGGAGTCTGATATGTCACAGGATGGGAATAGTCAGGAGAAGCCATCTCGATTTAAATTTCCAGTATCAGAGACAGAGATGTTATTGGAAGCAATATATGAGGAATTACAAATTAAAAAGTCAAAGCCCACTGAATTATCCGTTCATGATAGGCTATATGAAGGAATGGAGTCCATGGAGGATTTAGTATTTCCAATACATCAATCCACAAAAAATATGATTAGCAGCCAGTGGAAGAATCCTGATAGGAAACTTTTTATGTCTAGAGGATTTAAGAGACGGTTTCCCTTTGCCGAGGACGATTGTAAAAATTGGGATAAGTCACCTAAACTAGATGCAGCTTTTTCACAGGTGGACAGAGATGACGAATTGGCTTTTGAGGACTTGGGTCACTTAAAAGACCAATCTGACAAAAAGATTGAATTTGCGCTTAAAAAGTTGTGGCCTGCGATTTGTACAAATTTCAGGCCGGCAACGGCAATTACCTGTGTTATCAGAGTACTGGGTCTGTGGATGTCCCAGTTGCGGGAGAATATAGTTGCTGAGACTCCTAAAGATCAATTACTGAACTCTATGACGGTAATGGACAAAGCAGTATCTTACATTACCGACGCAATATCAGAGTCAGTAAGAATTACGGCCAGAGCTGCGGGTATTCTCAGTGTGGCTAGACGTCATCTATGGCTAAAAACCTGGCAAGCTAGTATGTCATCAAAGAATAGGGTGGTATCAATGCCGGTAGTGGGGGATACACTGTTTGGGCCGGAACTAGAGCAAATTCTAGAACGTACAGCTGACAGGAAAAAGTAGTTTCCCAGAAAGAAATCACAGGTTCAAGGGAAGCGTCCTTTTCGAAAAGACCCACAAAACTTTAAGAACTTTAAAAAAAAATTTCAAACCAAAAAAAGAGACTGGCCTTTTTCGAAAGGTCAGAAGAGGCAGGACTCGACAGTTAGGAATCCTGCAACCCAATTTAAACAGTGACATAATTCCGGTGGGAGGTAGGTTGGGCTACTTCCTAACACATTGGAGAGAAATGTCAGACAGCCCATTTATTATCAATACGATAAAAGACGGTTATCACATAGTATTCCAAAAGATCCCACCATCAAGATTTGTGATAACCAAGAATTTGATATCCTCGGTCCATCAGGAGGCCATACACTCAATAATACAGGATATGTTGGAGAGGAAGGTTGTATCGGTAGTGCCAGTGGATCAAAGGAGGAAAGGTTTTTATTCAAAAATCTTTCTGGTTCCAAAACAGTCGGGAAAATTCAGATTGATTCTGAATTTAAAACCGATCAATCCTTTCATAAAATACGAAAAGTTTCGTATGGAACCAATTCACTCGATCAGGAATCTTTTAATTCCGGGAGGATTTATGCTCAGCATAGATTTAAAAGACGCGTACTGGCACATTCCGATAGAACTGCAATCTCAAAAGTTTCTGAGGTTCGCTGTCCAGACGGGAAGCGGAATACAACATCTACAGTTCCGTTGCCTCCCGTTTGGGATTACTTCTGCTCCAAGGATCTTTACAAAGGTCATGGCAGAAGTAGTCGCAGCACTGCACAAAAAGGGGGTACTAATAGTCCCCTATCTAGACGACCTATTAATTATTGCAAAATCAAAGCAAAATTTGATAGGACACAGGGAAACAGCGTTGCAGGAACTTCAGTTAGCCGGCTGGTTAGTCAGCAAAGAAAAATCGCAGCTTCAGCCCACTCAGGAAATCCAGTTTCTCGGATTTATCATAAATTCGATAGACCAAAAGTTATATTTACCAAAGGAAAAGATCCTAAAGATTATAAACGAGATAAATCAATTCATGACGCTTCAGGTGATATCCTTGAGACAGATCATGCGGTTGCTGGGCCTTCTGACGTCATCTGCGCCGGCAGTACAGTGGGCAATGATGCACGCCAGAATTTTGCAGGCCTGGCTGTTAGACAACTGGAACAAAGATCCACATTCGTTAGACCAATTAATAAAAGTAGAGGACGAAGTAAAAATAGATCTTCAATGGTGGTTGGCAGTGAGCAACCTAGAGATAGGAAAATTATGGAGATTTCTGATACAAAAAATTCTGACCACAGATGCAAGTGCAGTCGGTTGGGGGGCACATGTGGACTCTTTTCAGACACAGGGCATTTGGGATCAGTCAATGGCCAGAAGTTCTTCCAATCTCAGAGAGTTGTATGCGGTAAAGATGGCAATCATCAGCATGATGCATATGTTACAGACCACTCACGTTCAAGTACGAACGGACAATTCCACGGTGGTGGCCTACATCAACCGTCAAGGGGGAACAAAGTCAAAAAGACTGTTGCAGTTGGCGTTAGAAATTTTGAAAATTGCAGAAAAGAAATTTCTATCTTTAACGGCAGTACATTTGAAGGGGACATTGAATGTTCTAGCCGACCAGTTAAGCAGACAACAAATCTCCAATACGGAGTGGAGTCTAAACGACAGAATTTTCGATCAGTTGGTGATCAGATGGGGTCGTCCTCACGTAGATTCATTTGCGAACAGGAGGAACAAGAAATGCAGTCATTTCTACTCTCTGAATGTGATGGACAATCCATTAGGAATAGATGCTCTGTCGCAGGACTGGAACAAGCCATTGATGTATGCATTCCCACCTCTGAATCTGATGGCCCTAGTGTTACAAAAATTGTTAAGGTCAACCGGAACAATGATGTTAATTGCTCCGGATTGGCCCAGAAGGTCATGGTACCCCTTGCTGCTGGCTCTCTCGGTGGATCCTCCATGGAGACTGCCAGTAGCGAAGGATATGATTCTCTGTCAGGGACAGCCTATCCAACAAGCAACTACGTGGAAGCTAACAGCATGGCTACTGAGGAAGCAGTCCTTAGAACCAAAGGGCTGTCTTCAAGAATGATTACAACACTGCTAAACAGCAGAAAACGTAATACTAGATTAATTTACCAGAAATACTGGAAAACATAATTTATGGTTGCAAACGTCAAACTTCAAATCCACTGAAATCGCTTCCATTCTAGAATTTTTACAGGAAGGCGTGGATAAGGGGCTGGCTTTGAGCACGATAAAAGTCCAAATTTCAGCCCTATCGTTTTTTTTTTATAAAAAGTTAGCGATGGATCCGCTCGTTATACGGTTTATTACGTCAATTGAAAGGAGTAAACCAATTTTGGTTAAAAATTTTCCCAGATGGGATTTGCCTTTTGTTTTACAGTCTCTTTCATCTGATTTTTTTACGGAGAAAGATTCCTTACGTATTTCTACGTTAAAGACAGTATTTCTGGTAGCCATTACCTCTGCGAGAAGGGTTAGTGAGCTACAAGCGTTATCTTGCAGACAGCCGTTTTGTTCTTTTTATGAGGATAGGGTAGTGTTAAGAACAAGTCAGGAATTTCTTCCTAAAGTAAGTGATATTTACCATAGAACACAGGAGATTATACTACCATCATTCTATACAAACCCTAAAACGAAGGAAGAAGTAAGATGGCATAGACTGGATGTTAAAGAAAACCTATTAGCATACCTGGACAAAGTGAAAGAGTTTAGGAAGACGGAATCTTTGTTTGTAAACTTTTCAGGTAAACATAAAGGAGCTAAAGCTTCAGCCACAACGATAGCCAGATGGATCAAAGATTGTATAATAGAAGCTTATAGAGCCGCAGGGAGAGACCCACCTTTAGACTTAAAAGCTCACTCTACAAGGGCAGCTGCTACGACCTGGGCCTATAGGCAGGGAATATCGCCTTTGGACATCTGTAAAGCTGCAACGTGGAAGAGTCTCAACACCTTCATGAAACCTTACAAGCTTGACCGACTATCTGCAAAGGATCAAAGCTTTGGGAGAACTGTCCTGGAGGCAGTAAACCCGCCCTAAGGTGTGTGTAAACGTATTTTCTTGTTTATCATCTCAAAGTGTACCTGTCCTGGAGTGTACTGGAAAAACCACATGTTAGCTTACCTGCTAACGGTATTTTTAGTCACTCCAGGACAGGTAGGGGTACCCACCCTTTCAATGGGGAAATAATGTATCTAATGTACATATGATTTTATTAATATCTGTATATTCACGATCTTGTAAATGGAATGGTTGTGTTTTATATAGTATGTATAAACATGAAGTTAGGTTTGTTCCTGTTACTTGTCATTATACTGCCTGACCTCCGGTTCCATTTTTAATTTATAGGGAGGCTCTGGGATGTTTCCTGTTTCTGGGAGGAGCCAGGTCTCAAAGTGTACCTGTCCTGGAGTGACTAAAAATACCGTTAGCAGGTAAGCTAACATGTGGTTTTCTATTGATGTCGGAGGGGGAGTCGCTAGCATGGAAGTGGAAGCAGCTCTCGAGCTGCAAATCATTGACCTGCATGCTTCTATTGCAGTCCATTTTAAAATTTGTATAGGGAAGGGGAGATGAGACATAAAAGTATACAAAAACTGATCTAGCTAGGAAATTAACCATAAATGGTTGTTAAAGTAATGTACACAGTTTAAAGGGACTCAGAGCTGAAAAAAAAAAGTAAAGATTTATACATACCTGGGGCTTCCTCTAGTCCCATCCGCTCTGATCGCTCCCACGCCGCCGTCTTCCCCTGCCCAGTGTTGGGAACCTGGTCCCGTCACTTAAAGGACCTCTGTCGCTAAAATCTTAAAATTAAAAATACATGTAAACATGTACAAATAAGTACGTTTCTTCCAGAGTAAAAATAAGCCATAAATTACATTTCTCCTATATTGCTGTCACTTACAGTAAGTAGTAGAAATATGACATTACCGACAGATTTTGGACTAGCCCATCTTGTCATGGGGGGTACTCAGGGTTTTCTTTATTTTTAAAAGCACTTAGTGAATGGCAGTTGCTCCATCCAACTGCCAAAAAAATGTGCAGCGAGCAGGGAAGCTGGCCAGCATCTTTGTATAAATCTTTTTCAGGGAATGTCTTTATAAAGAATAAAGGCCATGCTGAGAATCCCCCAGGAAGAGATGGACTAACCCAAAACCTGTCAGTAATGTCAGATTTCTACTACCTGCTGTAAGTGACACCAACATAGGAGAAACAGACAGTCCCTCTTTATCCTCCTGGGGACTGCCTAAAGCCAATGGGCATGGCCACGGCGGCAGCCCCAGGACCACCTAATGCCGATCGGCGTCAAGTCCTGGGGCTGCAGTTTGCAGGAGATCGCGTGCAGGCTGCGCGCGCATCTCCTGCTCGGGGGGGGGGGCGAAGCTCCCCCCCTCGCTCGGGAGACTGTTAGATGGCGTAATCGCCGTCTATTTACATGTACAGCGCTGCGATCGGCAGCAGCGATGTACTGGGGACAGCCATGTGACACTGCTGTCCCCTCCATATGCTGGACAGTGAACGACTGCCATAGGCTGAAGCCTATGACGGCCGATCACGTTGATCGGCTGGTGGGGGAGGGTGCAGGGGGAAGTGGGAAAAAAAAAAAAAACAACAACAACAACAGTGGAGCGATCAAACCCCAGGCCCTGCAGCTTGACCTTAAAGCTTCAGTGGCCAATTTATTAATAATGTGCCTGGTCTTTAGGGGGGTTTACCACTGTGGTCCTCAAGTGGTTAAGTCAGTCGGGACCAGTCTACGAAGGCGAAGTGTGCTGTTTATGTATCTCTCCAGCAGCCGCTGGAGACATACATAGAGGGCACACTTCTCCTGCGTAGACTGGCTCCGATTGATGTAAGTGATGGGACCCGGTTCCCCAAGCTGTGGACAGCAGACGATGGCGGCGTAGGAGCGATTGGAGTGGATGGGGCTGGAGAAAGCCCCAAGTATGTATAAATCTTTTTTTCAGCTCTGGTACACTTTAACTACGGTAACCTGAGGCTTCTTCCAGTTCTTCAGGTCCCACACTGTCGTTCTGCTCTTCTCCATTCAGACACTGTGTACCTCTGAAAGCTGGCCGACTGGTCCATTAGTAAGATACTGCACTTGAGCAGCGCCGCGCCTCCTCGATTGCACTCCCATAGCTGGGAGCAGTCTGCACATGCAGCTTTCAGAGGGGAGAGCGGAATAGATCAGAGCGAAATGAGTGTGGTGAAAGATTTTGCAACTTTGTCAGATTTTGCAAGTAGTTGCAATAATTTATAGGTATTACTATCAAAAACTGCAACATAACCACTGACTTAAAGCTATTAGTGTCAGAAAATCCAACCCAACCTAACCCTATTGTCACACAGAACAGACCGTTGGCTTTTCTTGTACAGAGGACTAAAACATTCGTAAAAGAATTGACTATAGCACAATCTTGCAGTACAAAACTTGCACTCCCCTAATAGCTGCATGGCTGTTTCTACTTGCCGGCCGGTGGGATGGGTTTAAGTGTATCTGGTGGGTACAGATGTTTGCATCATATTTGAAGGCACAGAGGACGCCGTCCGCGCCCCCCATGCCGTTCGGCCGGGTCCCCACCACTCAATAGCCCCCCGGGCCAGCTCCCGACTTCAGGGCCCGGATCGGGCTCTCATAACTCTACAAACATGGCCGCATGAGCTGGCCGCGGCGGCGCAGCTCCATGCTACAGGAAACAGCCTGTAGCGTGGATCGGGGGGGGTTGGTCCTAGAGCTGAGCAGCCGCACTTGCGCCTATGCGGACTGCGCAGCCGCGGCCAGCTCATGCGGCCATGTTTGTAGAGGCAGGAGAGCCCGACCCGGGCCGTGAGGTCGGGAGCCGGCCCGGGGGGCTATTGAGCGGCGGGGACCCAGCGGAACGGCACGGTGGGCGCGGACGGCGTCCTCCGTGCCTTCAAATATGATGCAGGTATTTAACTTTTTTTTTTTTTTTATTTGGCCTCGGAAGTCCTTTAAGTATACCCCTGACAAGGCCTAACCCTAACTACCACCCGCCAATGCCTAACCCTAACTAACGTTAACCGCTCCCCTCCAGCTTCAAATCCGGCAAAAAATAAATAAATAAACCCACCCCAAAAATCAGATAGGTGCCACGCACGTGCAGTTTTGCACAGTCCGTACAGTGAACATGCACTGTATGGCAAATTTGCAAAATCTTTCACCACAATGACAAGGGACTAAAACAACTACAGGGGCTGGGAGAAGCATACATATGAATTCGCCACTGGGAGACTTGGGCGTAGGATCCCAGCGGCGTTAAATACTATTCCCCCTCTAGGTCGACGTGGATAGTGGGGAATTACGTAATTCAGCTTCCAGCTATTGCTGGAGGCCGAATTACAGTGTTTTAAAAGTAACTTCAGCTCCATCTTCTGACGGTGCCTAAGTTACTGACTGAGTAATTTTCATGAAGGAGTCCGCACACAAACCGTAGAAGCAATAAACGTGAAGTATTTATTCTCCCATCACATACATGTGCAGACACGGTCTGACCTGCTTAGGTCACCTAAGCAGGTCAGACCGTGTCTGCACATGTATGTGATGGGAGAATAAATACTTCACGTTTATTGCTTCTACGGTTTGTGTGCGGACTCCTTCATGAAAATTACTTGCACATTGCCTGGGGGTCCAGCACCAGCCTACCTACCGACGTGTGTGCGATCCTTGTATTAGTAAGTTACTGACTGAGTGCCGCTATGGCCGTAATTCCTATTACGGACTATGGTGGCGCCGGCTGCGCCCAAATCTCCTGCGTAGTAATTACAGCATTTGCAGAAGACGTCCAAGGTAAGTTACTGGGCAGTTTACAGTAACCAGACGGCTATGTTTTACTTTAGGTTTCTTTTACAGAAAACCTGTAACAAAAAAAAAAGAAAACCTCTCCCTTGGGGGGTACTCACCTCAGGTGGGGGAAACCTCTGGATCCTATTGAGGCTTCCCCTGTCCTCCTCGGTTCCATGGCAGCGGCGATAAAGCTCCCCGAACAGCGGGGATGTAAATATTTACCTTCCTGGCTCCAGCGCAGGCGCAGTATCGGCTCTCCGCTCAGAGATAGGCAGAAATAGCCGATCGCTGTTGGCCCGCTCTACTGCACAGGTGCAAGTCGCCTGCGCAGTAGAGCGGACCCGACAGAGATCGGCTATTTCCGCCTATCTCCGTCCGGAGAGCCAAAACAGCGCCCCCGCTGGACCCAGGAAAGGTAAACAAATCACGCTTGTCAAGGGAGGATTGCCCGACACTTCGGGGGAACCAGCACTGGACTGCCTGCAGCTACAGGGGTGGGGGAAGCCTCATTGGGACCCTGAGGCTTCCCCCTCCCGAGGTTAGTACCTTCCAGGGGAACTTTTTTTTGTTACAGGTTCTCGTTAAGATTAAAGTGAACCTGAATTCTTGAACAGGACAGAAGTAAAACATATAGAAATGCACCCTGTATCTATTTAGAGATTTTAGCCTGTCTAATTCCCCCTCTGTGACTAAACACAAGTTGTAATTTGCGTTCTCCCATGTCAGCTGACTGCCACAGCAGATAAGCTCATTTGAAAGCACCACAGGATGTTAACATGAAAGCAGGAAGTAGACACTGCAGATTTTTTTTAGGATTCCTATCAGCTGTAACAAAAAAATGTTTTTGTTTAAACGTTATTATGCTGTTGTGTATCTTTCAGAGCAGAGATTATATATATATATATATATATATATATATATATATATATATACTCTGCTCTGAAAGATACACAACAGCATAATCATTTTTGGCTCATCTTCCCCGCCCTATACAGACTGGACCACGCTAGAGAACCATACAGGTCAACGATCAGAGGCGCGCAAGCCGCTCCCGCTTCCACGCTGGAGACTCCCCTCCTATAGCAGCAGAACGCGCAGCTCGTGCACCGGAGGATCATGCGCAGTCTTATATTCAATGGTACCGCGAATGGTAACAACTCGGTGCTAAACTCAGGCGTTCCCGGTACTTACTTGTGGAAGGAAACGGGCTTATCCTTATCATAGCGATTCTTGCATCCGTAGGCAGAGCAGGATTGCACCATGATTGCCCGCTCGCTTCGCTTTGTGTTCCTCGGGGAACCTCGCTGGCCTCGCCGCGTCTTGTGGTCTCCGACTTTTGTAATGAGACTTACCGGTCTCCCCTCGTCAGTATCGCAATGAGTGTTGTTGCGCTAACTTTCCCGTATGCCCGAAAATAAAGAATTATAAGAGAGCAAATTAGTGGGGCGCTCCCCTCCCTGGTCCAAGATGGCCGACAGCGCTTCATCCAGCGTAACGTTTGTTAAATAAACGCCCTCTCTAATTTGCTATGTTAAGTCATGTGGTCATATTTGCATAAGGCACGCCTATCTCGTATGTTCAATGCGAAATGTTTCCTAAGGAATATGTAACTGAACGATTGTCATTACATCAGATGAGGTTTGGCATTGTGCTCATGGGCGGACAATGAACAAGCTGAGGTGTGCGCTTGTATGCACAATGGCTGCTAGGCAGGCTGAGGCTGTGGTACCCCGGGAACGCGATAACCTCAGCAGTGATGGATAACTCTCTTTATTATATTGAAAAATGCACCTAGCACATTTTATCAAGAAGCAAAGCTTTTGTGTTAAGCTTAGCCTGAAAGCTGACTTGATATCGCAGTGGAGAAAAAAAAGGAGCTTGCAAGTGCTAGGGGCTAGCACTAAGTAGGAGAAATAGGTAATATATTCAGTCCCTCTTTAGGGCCCGTTTCCACTAGTGCGGTGTGCATCTCATAGACGCACGCCGGCACTGAGCGGGTGGGCGGGATCGCAGGCGAATCCCATGAACCGTGAATTCTGCGGGGGGTTCTGTCCGAATCGCTCCCACAAGCGATTCCGCCGCGGCCCCATCATCCCCTATGGCAGAGTTTCCCCGTGCGAATCATGTGCGGGGAAACTGCAGAATCGCCGTAGTGGAAACAGGCCCTTAAGGTGGCCACACACCATACAATTTTTTAAAAATCTGTTCAATTTAACAATTGCAATCAATTTTTCTGACTAACATTTCAAAAATATGACCAATGTACCACACACCTGTGTTAAATTTTTCCCCAATTATGATAAAAATGATTGGAAAATCTGAGAAAATTGCTAGGGTGTGTATATTAATAAATTGACAATCTAACACACACCATACAATCTTTAGAAAGATTGAAGAAAAATATCTGGCATTCCGGATCGATAAAAATCGAAGAAAACGGGAAATCCGATCAGATTTTTCAGTCAAATGGAAAAAAAGCTTTAGATTTTTCGGGAGATCCAATCGTTTTTATCGAATTGCCGTAAAATCGGATCATTTTATTGTATGGTGTGTGGCCACCTTAAAGGCCGAAGGGGATCGGCATCCGATCCAGACGTGTTGTACCCTTGGCAAGTTAGGCCTTGTTCACATAAAGCAACGTGTATGGCTGTGCATTCGGGATGCAAGCGTATTCGATCGCACGCCATCTGCATTGCAGTGTGTTGCTGATCCCATTCATTACAGTGAATAGGATCAGCAATGTGCTTTGTCAAAAATGCGAGCAGCAGTGCGATAGCGCATCACACTGCTGCGTTAGCTGCCTCAGGCGAATTTCATCTGGTTTGTGTATGGGCCTTTACACTTCCCATGCCTCTGTGGTCACACTTAGTTTCCTTCCTGTATACAAAGCAGGTAATTTGGGCGCCGCCATAGACCGTAATGTTAATTGCGTCTTTAGCGGTGCCCAGTGTTTAATTTGGGCATGGGCAATAGCTGGAGCCCGGATCATTGCAAGAAGGGACAAGCAGTGTTAGGTGTAGAGTTTACAGGAGGGGCTGTAATAGGAATTGGCTAGGGGTAGAATTAAGTGTAGGTAGTAGAATATCGGCAGTATTTCCCAAATTACCCAGCACCTTTTTGCTATTTAAATCCAATACAAGAACCTAGAACAGGTGATATGCTTGGAGTCAGTCAATGGCTCAGTTCAATTGCTCAGTCCAGACTAAAGTGTTTTAACTGAAAATGTTTTCATGATGCATTTCTATGGAAGAAAAAAAAAACGCCTACCAACTGATTAAGTGTAAATGGGGCCTAACGTGCTGTTATCTAACTGCTGCAAGCTACACTTTGGCTGGATTTACACTTGTTTTTCTGTGCATTTTCTGCATAGGAAAACTGAGAACCTATGTTAACCAATGAGCTTTTTTTTATTCCGCTATAGAGGAAAACGTCTGCTGCTTCTCTGCCTTCACTACAGCTATTTGAAACACTTGGGAGTTGGGGGACACATAGATACAGATGCAGCTGCCACGGCACCAGCTACACATACAGGGTCCTCGAGTCTCTCTGTGAGGAGCTCCTGCAGATGAATTCAAAGTGTAGCTTGTGGCAGTTAGATAATGGCGCATTAGCATGGTACAGGAAAGTACCATCTACAAGAGGTAGGCTGCAGTTCATTTCATGAGGAAGAAAAAAGAAACGTTATTTGAAACTCCCTTTCCACTTGGTTTTTCGCGCCCCTCTGTCAGATGTCAGTCATAGCATGCATTGACGTTCTAATGACATTTCATTAAAAAATTTTTTTTATTAAATCTAATTACATCTTTCCTTACGTCAATTAATTGCTGTTTATATCATGCATTTTTTTTAAATTTGTGACTGGTGTCCTTGAAAGGACTACAATCGCGAAAAAATGTAAAATTTAAAATACATGTAAATACATACGAATAAGAAGTACATTTCTTCCAGAGTAAAATGAGCTATAAATTACTTTTCCCTATGTTGCTGTCACTTACAGTAAGTAGTAGAAATATAACAGAGCTGACAGGTTTGGGCTAGTCGATCTCTTCATGGGGGATTCTCAGCATAGCCTTTATTATTTATAAAGACACTCCCTGAAATGGATTTATACAGTGATGCTGGCCAGCCTTGCTGCTCGCTGCACACTTTTTTGGCAGTTGGACGGAGCAACTGCCATTCACTAAGGCCTGGTGCACACCAAAAACCGTTAGCAGATCCGCAAAATGCTACCAGATTTTGAAACGCTTTTTCTTATTTTTCTGTAGCGTTTTTACCTAACATTTTGCGGTTTTGTGAAGCGTTTTTGGTGTAGTAGATTTCATGTATTGTTACAGTAAAGCTGTTACTGAACAGCTACTGTAACAAAAACCGCTCTGAAGTGCCGTTTTTCAGAGCGGTTTGCGTTTTTCCTATACTTAACATTGAGGCAGAAACGCCTCCGCAATCCAAAATCTGCTGCGGCCCGGGAGTATGCGTTTCTGCAAAACGCCTCCTGCTCTGGTGTGCACCAGCCCATTGAAATACATTACCCAAGCGGATCCGCACCCGCAAGTGGATCGCAAACCGCAGCCGAACCGCTCTGGTGTGCACTAGGTCTAAGTGCTTTTGAAAATAAATAATACCCTGAGAATCCCCCATGAGAGGATTGGCTACTCCAAAACTTGTTGACTGTTGTCAGATTTCTACTACCTACCATAAGTGACAGCAACATAGGAGTAAAGTAATGTATGGCTCTTTTTACTCTGGAAGAAATATACTTTTTATTTAAATACATTTACATGTATTTAAAATTTTACGATAGTGGTCCTTTAAAATCTACTTCCAGTGTAAAATAGAGAGTCTGCTATTATTGCTGCAAGGATCACCCTGTTTATTTTAAATTCAACGGGTCCTCTATTAAAGCAAAATATAACCCAGCATTTCCTCTTTGCTCTAAAACATTATTTACAGCATATAGTTGTGTTCAAAATTATTCATCTCCCACTGAAATTGAATGTTTTGGCCAGTTTGACATTGATTTTCATAATTTCAGTCATCTTGTTTACAATTAAATCAAAGAGGCACTTGTAAGTCAGACAAATATAACATAACATTTATAATGAAATAACCACAAATGTCTTTTCTGTGCTCACATCATTATCAGTTTTATTCAACCCCCAAGTGACATTCATTCTTAAAGGGAACCTAAACTAAGAAGGATATGGATATTTCCTCTTAAAACAATACCAGTTGCCTGACTCTCCTGCTGATCCTGTGTCTCTACTTTTAGCCACAGCCCCTGAACAAGCATGCATATCCGGTGCTCTGACTGAAGTCAGACTGGATTACTGCATGCTTGTTTCAGGTCTGTGATTCAGCCACTACTTTGGTGAAAGAGATCAGCAGGACTGCCAAGCAACTGGTATTGTTTATAAGGAAACATCCATATCACTCTCAGTTAAGGTTCCCTTTAAGGTGGCCATACACTGGTCGATTTGCCATCAGATTCGACCAACAGACAGATCCCTATCTGATCGAATCTGATCAGAGAGGGATCGTATGGCTACCTTTACTGCAAACAGATTGTGAACCGATTTCAGCCTGAAACCGATCACAATCTGTTGTGGTGGTGGTGCTGCTGCCGCCGCTCCCCCCCGCCGCATACATTACCTGCTTCGCCGGCGCGACTCCCGGGTCTCTCTCCGCTCTTCTTCTTCGCTCTGGTCTCCGGCTCCAGCATGCTTCACTTCTTCCTGCCCGGCAGGAAGTTTAAACAGTAGAGCGCCCTCTACTGTTTAAACTTCCTGCCGGGCAGGAATAAGTGAAGGCATGCCCGAGACCAGAGCGGAGACGAGCGGGGGCAGTCGCGCCGGCGGACCAGGTAATGTATGCGGGCTCTATTGCGTCGGTCGTCGAGCACTCGAACGCCGCTAGCGATGCGCTCTTTACCCGCGGGCGATCGACGGTAATTTTCCGCACGGCGCGATCGACGGGATCGGACGAAATGAATCGAAATTCGTCGTGTAGCGCGAACGATTGGCAGCAGATTCGATCCCAGTGATCGAATCTGCTGTCGAAACGGCGGTAAATCTGGCCAGTGTATGGCCAGCTTTAGTACTTAGTACAACATCCTTTTCCACTTATAACAGCTTTTAAACGTGAAGCATAGCTTGACACAAGTGTCTTGCAGCGATCTACGGGTATCTTAGCCCATTCTTCATGGCAAAAGCACACAGCAGTCAAAGTTAGCATCTTTTTTCTGCCATGACCAGGTAGCGTTTCAACAGTGCCCTTTGCCTTGAATTTGCGAATGATGCTTCCTATGGTGTCTCTTGGTATGTTTAACATCTTTGCAATCTTCTTATAGCCATTGCCCTTCCTGTGAAGAGAAATCACCTCTTCTCTTGTCTTCCTGGACCATTCTCTTGACTTCACCACGTTTGTAAACACACCAGTAAATGTCTAGAAGGAGCTAAGTATCACAGTCATTTTAAATCTGCCTAATTGGTGCTTATGCTTGATTGCTGCTCGTTAACATCCACAGGTGTTTTCAATACCTGATCGAAAACACTTGAATGAACCTCTGTTCTTAAAGGAGTCATCAGGTTAAATATTCTAAAAGAAGTTGTACTTACGGGGGCTTCCTCCAGCTCCAAGCTCCCAGGACGTCCCTCGTCGCAGCTCTGCCCGCAGCCGTTCGCCGCAGGTCCATCGCGGTCCCCGGCGATGACGTCAGAGCGACCTCCAGGTCGCTCTGTACTGCGCCTGCTCGAGCGACGCTGTCAATCACCGCCAAGTGGGCCGGAGCGGACTGTGCAGGTGCAGTAGTACTGTGGACTGAACACTGGAGCAGCGGCAAGGGCCAGATCAGCTGCTAGGGGCTGGAGGAAGCCCCGGGTAAGTAGATGTCATTTATTCAAAATATTTGATACTGCACAAAGCCAGGATTGCTTTTTTTACATGGAAATAAGTGTTTATAGTAAGCGGTAAAGCTAATCATGAGATGCTAATAATATTAAAATTGATTGAATGAAGTAGCCGGCACCATCAGATGGCGCCAGCTTCACTCAAGAAATACTGGAGTGGTGATCTTTTGGTCGGGCACATCACAGTTTGTCTAGACGGTGTGCATAACTACAAGTACGAATAATTTAAAATTGATGATGCAAATTCTATGTTAATTGTATGAAAGTATAAGCAGTTATGAATTGGACCAATTAAATGTATTGCTGTATCTGATGATTTTGATCCAGTTGGTCCTGTTCTAAGCTGAATACATTTGTATAAAATTAGCAAAAAAAGTTGCATCAACTCAAAATTGTTAATCCTTGAACACACCTTCAATTTTGAAGGGCCAATCACTGACCAATTTTACCTCCTCCATGTAGTAGGTTTACCTACACAATCTGTTCTTAGTATTCAATATCTGTTGGACCCTCATATTACATGGAGGTGGCAAAATTACCTACTCATGGACCAAACAAAATTGAAGCTGTGTGTCAGGCTTAAAGAGACTCTGTAACAAATTGTTTATCTTTATTTCTTCTATGCTATAAGTTCCTATGCCTTTTCTAATGTGGTCTGGCTTACTGCAGCTTTTCCTAATTGCACAGTAGCTGTGTTATCTCTGTTATATGATCTAATCTTCTCTCTATAGTCGGCACAGTCAGGCTGAGGCAGTCAGACTGGAATGTGCAGGGCTGCTTGTGATTAGCTAGAAGCTGTACACACCCCCTGCAGGCTCTGTGTGACTAACACACTCTGCTTAGCTGAGCCTATTAGAAGCTGTTTAGTTTGTTTGTAAACACTGCCTAAAACTGGCAATTACAAGCCAGGTTTGCAGCAGAGAATGGCAGAAACAGCACAGAGGGGACCAGGAGCACATAATGAATAGAATGGTATGCTTTTTATTGTAAGAATTTCAGAGTACAGATTCTCTTTAAAGGAAATCTTATGCGACAATAAAAAAAAAATAGTTTTACTTACCTGTGGCTTTTTGCAGCCCCCTGAGTGATTCTGCTCCCACGCCGTCCTGAGTCTCTCCGGCCAGCAGTGGCGACCCCCCCTAAGCTGGCAGGCCACGTGCCTTCTCACTCCGCTCTCGACACTGGGAACATGCTGCACTTGCACAGTGCACAAAAATGGCTACTTGCTTATAAGGTTGCTCCTGGCAGCAGGAGCGCGATCAGGGTACACACGGCTTCGGGGTCGCGCATGCGCAGTAGCCACCGACCAGTGGTGGTAAAAGGCCAGCTTTGCGTGGTTGCCGCTGCTTGCTGGAGGGACTCAGAAGGACTGCGTGGAAGCAAGATCACTTCAGGGAGCTGCAAGAAGCCCCAGACAAGTTAAACACATTTTTTATTGTAATTTAAGTCTCATTTTAAAGAGCTCATTGACCATTAGGGGTTGTCAATGAGATGCAAATAATTCCAAGTTGACACAGAATTATACAGACTTCTGCAGTTTGAAAATGGACCTATCAAACATCACCCTCGCTTCAGTCTATGGGTCTATTTTCAAGATGCATACATTGGCATTAAATGGGAATTCCATTGACTATCCCTATTAGTAATCAGCCATCTTAGGCCGCTTTTCCATGGACAGTTGATAGGTAGTGAAATCCGTATCAAACCCTCACAACTGCCTGCTGCTGCCAGATAACTGCTCACTGCTGCACTGCTGCCTGGTAACTGCTTGCTGAGCACACAGTTCAACTGCCCATGGAAAAGAGGCCTAACAGATGTAAAAACTGCTTTATAGAATATCTCTGCTAAAACAAATAAACTAATCGGTAATTTAATGAAGTAGAGTTATAATACCCCAGCACATTGGCCTCAATTCACCAGAGGTTACTGACCTATTTATCTCATGGGAGGTAATTTACCTCCTGTAATATTTTCAAATAGTTCTCCAGAAGTATAGGATGAAATATCGACAGAGAGAAATCCATGCAATAAATGTGAGATAAATAGGCGATAGTTAGTCGTTAATTTTTCTCAAAATCACAAATCACCAAGGAAAAAAGGGGGTGTGGCCATTCATTAGTTTTTCATCTATTTATCCCCTGAATGTACCTGGAGATATCTGTTTTTTCTCACAGCTGCTGCAGCTCACTCTGCAGCTAGTTTGCTAGCAGCACACAGTAACAGCCTATACTGTACATATTTCAGGCACCAGAGAGCAGCCCATTTACACTATTTAGCATATTAAGCAATATTAAGCATTTACATGCTTAATGGATGGGTGAAACGAAGGAGGAATCTGGATACATTTTTCATCGGGAGTGAGGGTGAAAATGTATCCAAATACCTCCTCCGTTTCACCCATCCACTTAATATTGTAAATGCTTAATATTGCTTAATATGCAGAATGGAGGGAGGGATTTGTAATGGAAGGAGAGGGTCAAAATACAGGGAGAGAAACCCTCTGCAGTCACATGCTGGTAATAACCTCCTCCTCCTACCCACAATCCTTTACTTCCAGCATCCAGAGAGGCAAAGTGTCGCATGCAAATCACTAACACCGCATCCATATCGCTCCATTATCGACTGCTACCGAACACTCCTCTCTCTATCCTCTCACAGTGGTGAATTGCAAACAAAGTGTTAAAATACCACATGAGATAAAATACCGACCTTTTATCTCTTACTAACGCCTCTCTGGTGAATTGAGGCCATTGTGTTAGTAAGAAGGCCCTCCGCAGCCCCGTTTCTGCTGGGTTGCGGTGCATAGCTTTACCCCCTTGGAAAAAAAAAGGCTGAGACTTTCTCTGTCTCCAGTGCCGGAGATACAGAGAAGGCAATTTTTTAATCATAGGTGTGTCTTAATTACTACTATTTGGCATTGCACTTTCTGTGTAAATCCAGTTAAGCTACCATATCAACTAATAAACACTCATGTCTTTAGGGAGACTAGCAACAGTAAAAAACACAGCTGTTGGACTTGGTGTGGTTGGAAGGGGAGAAGAAAGGGACTAAGGACAAGGAGGAAAATTGTGAGGGGGGGAGGGGATAGAGATAAGCATGTTAATATTGTCGTGTGAAGAACAACTGTACTAATAGGAATCATCTTTTTTAGCATATGTGGTGTAGGTTGTGTTTGCTGCCTTGTTTTTACAGTTTTGTGTATTTAAACCTCCAAAAATCTTGACACGTTACCAGTATTACAGAGTACCCAGATAGCTCATGGTGACCCAGGACCACTAGCACTTCAACCGGTACAGTTTAGGTGGATAAGGGATCTTATAATGATTTGTAGATCATTTTCTATTACCTCTATATAATAACCTGCCAACCCCCAAAGTGGACTTGGGTATATCAAGTCCTGGCCTGCAGACATATGGGTAGGAGAAGAAATAATGTTGGAGAAGAGAGAGTGACAGGAGACAAAATGTACAGCAGGCATAAGAGGAAGGTAAGGTTCAGTTCCAGGTTATCATCTCCAAGAAGAAGCAGTCATCATAATAAGAGAAGACATACAAAAATCCAACCAAATGGACCTCTTAATCTGCCCAAGCCCTGCAAGAAAGAGCTTTGCTAAGCCTGCCACACAAAGACCAACCAGATTACGCTATAACAACTTCATGGCAGCTCCATCCATGTAAGTCCACCATATACTCATTTTGCTGAAGACTCGCAGATTGAGTCCAGCATTTCCCCTTTATCACAATATGAAATACAATGGAGTACTAGATATGCTTCTATTTGTCAGTTAAAAAATAGAAGTGCATTTTGTTGACAGCCTACTTGAAGGCATGTGTACATATTTATGTGAAATGTCTCACATTCCCTTCAAGAACTTCTCCAGTGTAAAACTCACAATAACCTGGGACATGCCACATGCCAGAGCATCCAACCATTAAAATAAGCTATTTGCAAGGACATGCAAACAGCATAGAAGCCACAAATAGCCCAGTTGGTGACTACAAGTTTTCATAAAATTAGAAATGTAACTGAGCAATTTTGCTACAGTCCTGTAAGTTCTGAGGTGGAGCTTCCATGGTTTAGAATATTTTTTCCAGTACATCCCACTGACACTTGATTCGACTGCGATTTGAGGAATTTAGAGGACAAATAAAACATAACAAGCCACTTAGCCAGTTTATAATTATCTATACAAGCATTCCTTAAGCCCCAGGGCCCACTACATCGCTTTCCACAGCGTTTTGGGATGGCCGATGATCCCAAATAGTGATATGCTGAAAGTGCAGTCGCAATCGCTGGTCTTGCAGTATTTTCAGAGTGATTACACTGCAAAGTGTAGAAGTTCTGCAAAATCACTTTCGCTGTTCAAAAGCTATTTTGCAAGCGAATTCAAAAGCGATTGTGGTTTGAATAAAGTTTTATCTACCTGCTGGGTCTCTCCATTTCCATGTGCGCTGACACCCCCTTGCACAGAAGCGATGACCTATTGTGTAAGGGGGCAGGGTGCTGCTCCAGAAGTTGGTGCACACACACATACAGACCCTGCATGTAGCTGAAACTTTATTGAAAGCAAATAAAAAAAACAACAACTAGCAAGCAATGTACATTGCAGGTACAACACTTATAAACACTTGCAAATCATGCCACAAAATGCAGCCAAGAATGCTATACAAAGTGATAGCGCTTTAGCGAACATAAGTGATGCTTTCAGTGGGTGCTTTCGCGAGCATAGGTGCTGATTTCAGTGCGTGCTTTAGCGAGCATAAGTACTGCTTTCAGTGGACCCCTAACCAAAATAAAAAACGACATGCTAATTATCACTTTCAAACACGTTAGGTTGGAATTAAAATCAAAATGTCCATTCTTGCCATAACATAATAGCATTATTATATAATAAAGACTGATTTTTAAAACGTGTCTGAAACGCTTAAAGAGAAACTCCGACCAATAATTGAAGTTTATCCCAATCAGTAGCTGATACCCCTTTTACATGAGAAATCTATTCCTTTTCACAAACAGACCATCAGGGGGTGCTGTATGGCTGATATTGTGGTGGAACCCCTCCCACAAAGAAATTCTGAGTATGTACTCTTGGCAGTTTCCTGTCTGTGAACCCTGTTGCATTGTGGGAAATAGCTGTTTACAGCTGTTTCCAACTGCCAAAACAGCAAGCAGCAGCTACATCACTTGCCAGCAGTAAAAATGTCACCATGTGATAAATGTCAGAATATAAATCAGGGATTTAAAATATTTTACAATGGGCAAACACTGACTAAATCATTTACACATAATTATTGTAAAAATGAAGCACTTTTTTTATTACATTATTTTCACTGGAGTTCCTCTTTAATAGGACTTCACTTCTGGATTTGAATTTCTAGACCAGTGTTTCTCAACATTTTATTGGTATGTACCCCTTTTAAAACCCTGTATTCACCAAGCACCCCCTAGCATAGTAAACATTATCACATGTACCCCTTGACAAATATACAGTAAATTTAATCATAGTACATGATAATTGGTTCTAAACAATTTCCAAGCATTTACTATTGCTTTTAACTAGCTAAAACACTAATTTGGTGTGCTTTAAATAAGATTGATCATTTTCTAAAACTCTAAATTTGTTATTTTTGGTTAGGTATTTCAAACCCGAGTACCCCCTGGAACCATCAGAAGTATTCCCTGGGGTACGCGTACCACATGTCTAGGTTCTAGATAATTACATTTCCTACCCCGGTGATAGCTCAATGTAGTTGTTTCTATCCGCCTCTCTAGTCCTCCGTGTGGCATTATGAAATAGCACTGGTTTATTTCAATGGACTCCTCAGCACTCACACGCTCATTTTGGATAAGGTGCTTTCTGCCTTTTCGGAAGCATAACCCATAAGGAGACATTCAAATCATAATGTTGGATGTCACTGCAAACAACTGAGCATTGAGCCTTTATGCAGTAAGCTACACAAGTAGATAGATGCTCTCTGCAGAGCCTGGCGTTATACTCGGAAGGTCCTTGAGGATTATGCTGATTCTCAGGCAGCTAAGGCCACACAGGCTAGTTGATTAAACCAATGCTACTTTCACAGCCTTGTAGGGAAAGATAAAGGTTGAACAGGAATAGCTGCAGTGAGCTTCCCCTTGGAGGAATATAATGGTCCAGAAGTCATTTACAGAGATTGTGTTTTAAGTAAAGGCACAGCACAATGCACGTTTCAACATTTCTTTTTAATGTGTGAAACCCTTATTTTAAATCTGTGTATTTATTATTGAAAGTTTGCCATTTTGGCCACTGTACCCCTTTAAGCCTGTGCTTGTACTGATTATATCTCAGTACCAAACATCTGGGGGGAATGATTCAGTTCCTCAAAGGTTATACAGTGTTGCTTAAAGATTGTAAACGTTTTACATGTTCTGTATTGTATGTGACTGAGACCTAACCAATCACCTGATTTTCAAACACACCCTAAAGGCCCATACACACGTCGGACTTTTGCGAACGACGGGTCATTTGAACGTCCCGTCGTTCAGTCGTCCGCACGCCAAATCGGGCGTGTGTACAGACTGTCGTTCGGTTGATAAGACTGATTTTGAGCGATCTGCCCAGCGTATCGCTCAAGACCAGTCTTATCACCCGAACGACAGTCTGTACACACGCCCGATTTGGCATGCGGACGACTGAACGACGGGACGTTCAAACGACCCGTCCGCAAAAGTCCAACCTGTGTATGGGCCTTAACAGTAGATGACGTAAACCTAGTTAAAGAGGCACCATAACAAGATACAGTGAGGGAAAGAAGTATTTGATCCTCTGCTGATTTTGCTCTTTTGCCATTTGACCAAGAAATGACCAGTCTGTATTGTAATTGTAATGATAGATTTATTGCAGCTGTGAGAAACAACCACAACAAAAGAACCTTCAAAAACCCAGTGCCCCAAAGTCCGAGCCTGATTTGCATTGTGTATAGGACTCAAAGGATGTGTCCTGGATGGAAGATATGTGGCCCCTTGTTTTGTACAAGGGTCCTTTCTGGAAGCAGGTGTGGACTAGTGAAGGAGCACGGGGTAGTTTTGGCAACCACCGGTTGCCCTGTTTTGTTCGGGTTGCAGGGTCCCGATGCTCTGGAACAGGAGGGAAGGAACTGGGTGGGCCTTCCTGTTCCACCCCAGTCCATTCCTGGTTTTGGGAGCAGTCAGGCCAGGATAAGAGTGCTCTGTGTAGGGGGCGTGGTGGCTAATGTATGCAGCAGGTGAGCTGCTAGCTGGATAGAAGCTTGGTGAACACCAGGACTGCTACTGTTTGTGTGTTTTGCCTAAAGACTAGTTTTCCCAATGTTGGATTGTTTAAAAAAAGTAGACTTTTCATGGACTGTGGACTCTTCCAACAGGCTGAAGTAAGCCTAAACCTTATTTAAGTTTTGTTTGCTGAGAAGAAAGCATATTTGTTCATTTGTTTGTTGCTGAGTCCTTAATAAACTGGACTTTCATTTACGTTACTGTCTCCTGCGTGCTAGCTGTGATCCCAGAGCTACCCCCAACTGTCACAACTGGTGCTCGGATGCGGGCAAGCAGCACGGCAGAGTAAAAAAACATTTTTTGAAGACATTTAAAGAGACAGTGCTTGTTCAAAGATGGCGGGACTGTTGAATCAGCTGGCCCAGGCCACAGTCCGATTACAGCAAAGCATGGTGGTGCAGCAACAGACCACAGAGGCCCAGCTGACAGCCCTAAGAGAGGCCGCCCAAGTTCAGCAGGAAACCATGCAGGCGCAGCTGACAGCAATGGCGGCTCAGCAAAGCTCTACAGGTGCCCAGCTGGTGGTGTTACAAGAATCTGCTGCAGTACAGGCAAAGGTACTAGCCGAGGCAGTGCAGCAGCTTGCTTCAGGAAGGGAGTCAGCTGCGGTTGCCCATAGCAACCAGGCAACCACTCGAGCCAGCCATTTCCTCCAGAAGATGACCCCCACTGATGATGTGGAAGCTTTTCTTACTACCTTTGAGAGGACCGCCGAGCGGGAGGGGTGGCCGAAAGATAAGTGGGCAGGCCTGATAGCCCCCTTCCTGTCTGGAGAACCCCAGAAGGTGTATTATGATCTGGCTCCAGCTGATTCTGTGAACTATGACAAGCTAAAGGCCGAAATCCTCGCACGCCTCGGGGTCACTACAGCTGTCCGTGCTTAGCGGGTACACCGTTGGACCTACCAGACCACCTTGCCTCCCAGGTCACAGATGTTTGCTCTAATTCAACTAGTGACAAAGTGGCTACAACCTGAAGCCTTAACGGGACCGCAGATGGTTGAGCGGGTGGTGGTGGATCGGTATCTATGCTCCTTACCTGTTGACCTACAACGATGGGTGAGTCATGGCGTTCCAAAAACGGCAGAACAGTTGGTGGAAATGGTTGAGAGGTACACCACTACAGAGGAACTGCTTAACCCCGCCAGAGGGAAAACTGGGGTTTTCCGACCAAAGGAAATTTTGTCTTTATCACGGAGTCTCACTTTCCCCAGGGAGAAGCTGACTGGTCCATCTACATCCTGCCAAGTCGGACCGTGTTGGAGGTGTAATGCTTGGGGACACACTAGGGCCCAATGCCCTGTGCAAGAGGAACCTATGCAATGTGGAGCACTCCGAAAACTTTCTTTCTTTGCTCATCAAGTTTGCACTGTGCACCCTATTCCTGGACAGGGGCAGTTTGAGTGCATGGTGTCAGTTAACCAAGTACCAATCAGGGCACTGTTGGACTCAGGAAGTATGGTGACCCTGGTACGAGCCAGTGTACTTGGTGAGGTTGGTTTTGCTGCAAAAGTCCTCCAGGTTGTGTGTATCCATGGGGACACCAGGACCTATCCAGTGCTGGCTGTGACTTTCACCACTGTCAGTGGCACCATCAAGCATGAGGTTGGAGTGGTAAGCAATCTGCTGCATCCTGTAATTGTGGGACGGGACTTTCCCCTATTTTGGGAACTGTGGGGGACTGTTTCTCGCCCAGACTTTCGGGGACGGTCTGATGTTTCTCCAGTCGATTGTGGCAGTGTGAAAAACATACAAAATAATAATGATGATGTTATTATTGAAATGCCAGCGGATGATTGTGACAAGCTTAACTGTAATAATGCTGATAATGTACTTGATGATCAAAAGAAGGGGGGACAAGCCAGTACAGAGGTCGAGTTGCACTCTGAGGGGGGGGGGGGGATTTCTCTCCTTTACAGGCTATGATTGGGGAGGAAGATGAGGATAACTCCTCTCAGCCGGTACAGCCTGATTTAGAGGTGTCACGGGAACAGTTTGGCACTGCACAGATGAGGAATCCCACTCTAGTTCGCGCCCGAGAACAAATTACTGTTGTTAATGGGGTTCCTCAAGAGCCTGGTGCTGATGAGCGGTGGCCCTATTTTGCCCTTAATAATGATCTGCTGTATCGAGTCGCCAAGGTTCGAGAGGAGGTGACTGAGCAGTTATTGGTTCCTCAGCCTTACAGGCGCCTGGTGTTGGACATGGCACATAGTGATGTGTTGGGAGGCCACCTGGGGGCTGAGAAAACTGAGGCCCGAGTAATGGATCGTTTTTACTGGCCAGGTTTGAAGTCCGAGGTAAAAACGTATTGTGTAACCTGTCCTACTTGCCAGTTGACTGCTCCGGCCCCACATTTTCGTAGCCCTTTGGTGCCCCTGCCCATCATTGAGGTGCCATTTCAACGTATAGCTATGGATTTAATAGGTCCTTTGGTAAAGTCTGCTTGGGGTCATCAGTACATACTGGTAATCCTTGATTACGCCACCCGTTACCCAGAAGCTATTCCTTTGAGAAAGGCTACGTCCAAGGCGATTGCTCGAGAACTTTTTCAGATGTTCTCAAGGACTGGGTTTCCCCAAGGAAATTCTCACTGATCAGGGCACACCGTTTATGTCGAGGGTGATGGCGGACGTTTGTAGGTTGTTCCAAATAAAACAACTGCATACGTCCGTCGTATCATCCACAGACAGATGGCCTTGTAGAGCGTTTTAATAAGACCCTGTCACGGACGATTGCGGGGACGCAGGCGCGTCCTGGAACCGCCCGTGAAGAAAAGAACGATCGCACTCGATTCCTGCATCGATTGCGCTTCAAAACGGTACAATCTGGGTTGAGTGTGTAGGGACAGCTAAAGTCCTTTTCTTAGCAAAGAGAGCACCATTCCAAATGCTGGTTGGCTCTTTTGATATGCTAATGAGCCTGAGCCTAATCTGCACTGGAGAGTCCCTGGCTTCAAGCTGTGCTGATGGCCCATCCATCAGGTATAAGGTGACAAGCAGCTGGCAGGAAGACTGGCCCTGTGACTGCTGATCAAGCCAGAGGTGTAAACTCAAAGTTGTCTAAGCAGATTTCACATTCAGATGTTAATTGAAGGAGCCAACAGGGCCTTTCATAGACAAGAAGCAGACACAGCTGGACTCCAGTCAGGCTGACTCCGGCCTTAGCAGGAAGAAATGAATGTACAATATAATCTTTTGCCCATTTACAGAATACAATAAATAGGGTGGTTATGAGAGCGGTATCATTGGATCCGTAGGGTCATGCTGGATCTCTTGATACCAGTCGAGAGGGGCCCGGGGCCCCTACCACCCAGGTATGAATCTACTCAGGACCCTGATCTGATGCACTAGCCATGTCAGGTATCATATTAATCTGTATTTTCCTCCAAGTATGAAGCTGTTACCCCCCTAAATGTAACGTGTATGGTTCAGGAGTTACAGCAATTCATAAGTTTAGCTCTAAAATCTCTGAGAGGGAATGAACTGTCATTTGCTGGTAGTTCAGAGGGGGCCGGCATTGCCACACCCCCAAACCAGCTTCATCAAAAGCACAGAGCCAGCAGGCGGGCTTTTGTCCTCCACACTGAACCATCTTGCACTCATCAGATGCCAGCTTGAGGATATGCCTGGTCTGGTCTGAACTCTGGACTTTGAAACCAAGGACTTTATGATTCTTCCCATAATAAGGACATCTTTCCAGGAACTAAGTATTTTTCTCCCTTCTTTTATTTTTCATACTGGCTATTACTGTTTTCATAATTGTTGATTTTCATAATTGTCTGTATATATTAATTATTTATATTGCGTGAATAAACGACTTCCCCAAGTCATTCACTGTTTCGCTACCCTGCTTATCAGCACACACAGAAATGATCCCGGGTCTCTGAAGATACGCTACTGTTTGTTTGTTGTTGGCTAGACAGAATATCGTGTGTTTAACCGTTTTATTCGCAGGATTAGTCAGTCAGTTAGTGGGCCCCACGGTCCCATAGTAACCGCGGTGGTGGCAGTTTACTCTGAACCAGTAGGTGATGTTGTAATCACCCGTGTCTCACAGGCTCCCTTCTGAGCTGTCTGCGGCTAATTCTTAACGGTTCCTGCGCATTGACTGCGACCAGAGTTCGCACGATCTGTGCGCTGGCATCGTTTAGAAGGCTAAGTGCGGTCAGCCACTGAGGGCTCCTGTGACAGTGTTAGGCAGCGGTTGGATCTGTGTTGTGCTGAAAGTATCTGCGATAGCGCTAGCGCTATCGAGAAACGAACTAATTCGTTGGTGTAGCTGGAAGGCAATATATTTTTTATATATACAGAGAGACTGTGTAGCCAGTACCCCTTCCCCAAAGTTTTATTTTATTTGGCATGGAAATGTCCGGGAACTACCAGAACATGTGCCTAGCAGACCTGGAAAATCTTTGCGAAGAGAGGGGCATTGGCATCCTCCGCAAGACAAAACGGGACCTGATAGCAGACTTGTCCAGATGGGATGCCCAGCAACTGCGGGAGCCGGGAGTGTCCGCTGAGGTGGATACCAGCCCATCTGACAATCAAGGGGAACCAGAGGCTGAAGATCTTAGGCGTACAGAGGTTGAGCATCCTGCGGGCCCTGTTGCAACAGTTACGCCAGAGACTGTCAGTATGGACCCCAATCCCAGAGTTTCTGACATTACTCGCCCGGAACTGGCCAGTACTGGACTGTCCATGGGTGCTGACCCGGTAATGCAGCAGGCATTACAAAAGCTGATGGAGACTGACCTGGACAAGTACATGCAGTACATGGAAGCACGAGAGGAACGGGAGCGCCAATCTGCAGAACGCAAAGCTGCTGCTGCTGCTGCTGCTGCTGCTGCTGCTGCTGAACGCCACGCGGAGAGGGATGCCGCAGAGGCGCGGGAGAGACGACAGCATGAGCTCAACATGGCAAAGGTGCAACAGGCCAGCCGGAGTTCACCGCCCAGCCTCCCTGCTGAAGGAGCTGCAGCACCCGTAAGTGCAAAATTTAAATTTGCTAATATTGAAAAAGACACTGACATTGACTTGTTTTTGCGGTCTTTTGAAAAAGCATGCCGTCAGTATCGTCTGTCCCAAGACCAGTGGGCCAGACATCTGACACCAGTGCTGCGCTACAAAGCGCTTGACGCTTTCGCAGAATTGCCTGCGGAAAAGGAAAATGATTATGCTGCTATAAAAGACGCGATCATTACTAAGTACCAGCTGACGCCAGAAGCCTATCGGAAAAAGTTTAGGGCCTGGCAGAAAAAGCCTTCTGATTCGTACCGAGATGTGGCCAGCAGCTTGCTCACCACACTCCGGCAGTGGACTCTAGGCCTCACCAAAGGGTCTTATGATGTCCTGGAGGACTTGATAGTCCTGGAACAATTTCTGAACATTTGCCCTGCTGATGTACGACAGTTTGTGTTAGAACGCAGGCCGGCTTCAGCCACTGTCGCTGCAGACCTTGCTGAGACTTTTGCAACTACCCGGGTGGCTGATACACGCAGAACTGTCCCATCCAGCTGGAGAGGAGGGCAGCCCAATACCTCGGCAGACTCTCCTGCCCCTGTGAGCCGTCCGCCACAGAGGCCACCCAGCGCAGCTGCTGCACCCAGGCCTGCAGCGCCTGGAGAGGTCACCTGTCACTACTGCCGCCAGCCCGGACACATGAAATTCGACTGTCCGGAGCGGAGACAGACACCACCAGCACCTGGATCATCTGCATCACCTGTACCTCACCCACAGCAGAGGCAACCCGCCAGCGAACCACAGCCTGGATCGTCAGATTTTGTCCTGTTTGCACGCGGAAAGGAAATCCGCGACCGAACCGACCAGCAGCAACTTGTTAGAGTGAACGGCAAAGTTGTCACCGGATTTCGAGACACCGGAGCTGACATCACGTTAGTTCACTCACATCTTGTGCCAAAGGAGAGCATCAGCTCCAGCCGATCCCTTGCCCTTACTGGAGTAGAGGGCACCCTTTTCCACATAGCCCACGCAAGAGTGAAGCTGGATTGGGGAGTGGGAGGGGTCCACGAAAGGGTTGTTGGGGTTATGAAGGATCTCCCAGTCCCTGTGTTGCTGGGGACTGATTTGGGCAAGCTTGTGTCCTACTATGAACCTGCCACGACCGCCTTGTCGCTCACGGAAGGAGACGGACTCTCCACCCACCACCAGGTATTTTATACACTTGGGGGAGCACCAGGGGGAGGTGGGTTGAATGTGCCCAGTTCAAGGGTACCAGGTTCAATAGTGCCTGCTTCAAAGGCACCTGAGTTTGATGTACAGACTGTCTGTTGTGATGCTGCTGTAACTGTACCTGAGTTTACTGTACAACCTGTCTGTAATGAAAAAATGTCTATACCTGTCAATGTCATTACTGCATGCAATGATGATTTGAGTAATGTCCGTCTGTGCCATTCTGACAGTGTACCGGTGCTAGCAGTACCGCGCAGCTGCACTGCTCAGAACCCGAGCTCAGGACAGGTGGAGGGGGTTCCGGCCTCCTCCCCCTCCTCTGACCACAGGGATGAGACCTTTCAGCCGCTGGCCTCGTGTGACATGAGCCAGTTGGCTGAAACTGACAGCGCCATATTCTCAGCCGCACTACAAAGTGACCTAAGCCTGGAGGTGCTCAGGCAGCAAGCCGCTGAGCCCCTCGCAGACGGGGCCGCTTTCAAGGTGTACTGGGAAGGTGGGAGACTGTACAGTGAGTCTGTACAGCCCCCTACAGGTAGATCCCACGCGGATACCAAGTGGCTTGTGGTCCCGAGTGCGTTTAGGGGACATGTGCTGAAATCCGCACATGGTAATCCTCTGACCGGGCACTCGGGTGTCCGCAAGACACTCGCCGGTATTCGGAAACAGTTTTATTGGCCCCGGATGAACAGGGATGTAGCCAACTACTGCAGGGCATGTGCCGTCTGTCAGGAGCTGGGAAGGTCCAGGGATTCCCGCGGGGTTCCCTTAGGTCCACAGCCACTCAGCAGGGGAACCCTGCGTGGGCTGGCTGTTGACCTAACCAACCCACTGCCCGTTGTCCGCAGTCCCGGCAGACACCACGTCCGACTGCAGTGGCGCAAACGCCCTGTCCAGAACGGTCCATGTTGGGTCAACCCTGAGGGTAGCAGACCGCGACCGGTCCAGGGGAACCGAGCCACAGGCTCCAATAGGTTTTCCCGCCGTACCGGCAACTCGAGGCCCGTCAGCCAGGTTAGCGGCGCCGCCACACATCTTGCGGATGAGTGGCTAAGCCACGGACAAGGGGGAGGGCTGTCACGGACGATTGCGGGGACGCAGGCGCGTCCTGGAACCGCCCGTGAAGAAAAGAACGATCGCACTCGATTCCTGCATCGATTGCGCTTCAAAACGGTACAATCCGGGTTGAGTGTGTAGGGACAGCTAAAGTCCTTTTCTTAGCAAAGAGAGCACCATTCCAAATGCTGGTTGGCTCTTTTGATATGCTAATGAGCCTGAGCCTAATCTGCACTGGAGAGTCCCTGGCTTCAAGCTGTGCTGATGGCCCATCCATCAGGTATAAGGTGACAAGCAGCTGGCAGGAAGACTGGCCCTGTGACTGCTGATCAAGCCAGAGGTGTAAACTCAAAGTTGTCTAAGCAGATTTCACATTCAGATGTTAATTGAAGGAGCCAACAGGGCCTTTCATAGACAAGAAGCAGACACAGCTGGACTCCAGTCAGGCTGACTCCGGCCTTAGCAGGAAGAAATGAATGTGCAATATAATCTTTTGCCCATTTACAGAATACAATAAATAGGGTGGTTATGAGAGCGGTATCATTGGATCCGTAGGGTCATGCTGGATCTCTTGATACCAGTCGAGAGGGGCCCGGGGCCCCTACCACCCAGGTATGAATCTACTCAGGACCCTGATCTGATGCACTAGCCATGTCAGGTATCATATTAATCTGTATTTTCCTCCAAGTATGAAGCTGTTACCCCCCTAAATGTAACGTGTATGGTTCAGGAGTTACAGCAATTCATAAGTTTAGCTCTAAAATCTCTGAGAGGGAATGAACTGTCATTTGCTGGTAGTTCAGAGGGGGCCGGCATTGCCACACCCCCAAACCAGCTTCATCAAAAGCACAGAGCCAGCAGGCGGGCTTTTGTCCTCCACACTGAACCATCTTGCACTCATCAGATGCCAGCTTGAGGATATGCTGGCATCCACCTGGTCTGAACTCTGGACTTTGAAACCAAGGACTTTATGATTCTTCCCATAATAAGGACATCTTTCCAGGAACTAAGTATTTTTCTCCCTTCTTTTATTTTTCATACTGGCTATTACTGTTTTCATAATTGTTGATTTTCATAATTGTCTGTATATATTAATTATTTATATTGCGTGAATAAACGACTTCCCCAAGTCATTCACTGTTTCGCTACCCTGCTTATCAGCACACACAGAAATGATCC
Organism: Hyperolius riggenbachi; assembly: GCF_040937935.1. Taxonomy (NCBI): domain Eukaryota; kingdom Metazoa; phylum Chordata; class Amphibia; order Anura; family Hyperoliidae; genus Hyperolius; species Hyperolius riggenbachi. Next base: position 366,717,171 of record NC_090646.1, read on the forward strand.
CGGGTCTCTGAAGATACGCTACTGTTTGTTTGTTGTTGGCTAGACAGAATATCGTGTGTTTAACCGTTTTATTCGCAGGATTAGTCAGTCAGTTAGTGGGCCCCACGGTCCCATAGTAACCGCGGTGGTGGCAGTTTACTCTGAACCAGTAGGTGACGTTGTAATCACCCGTGTCTCACAGGCTCCCTTCTGAGCTGTCTGCGGCTAATTCTTAACGGTTCCTGCGCATTGACTGCGACCAGAGTTCGCACGATCTGTGCGCTGGCATCGTTTAGAAGGCTAAGTGCGGTCAGCCACTGAGGGCTCCTGTGACAGACCCTAAAACAAATGTTGAAACGGGTGGTGGAAAAAGATGGAAAGAACTGGGATTGTTTACTTCCTGCATTATTATTTGCAATTAGGGAGGTTCCACAGGCATCTACAGGGGTTTCCCCGTTTGAGCTGGTGTACGGTCTCAGACCTCGGGGATTGTTGGATGTGGTAAAAGAGGCCTGGGAGAGTGAAGTTAGTCCACACAAAAGTGTGTTGGAACACGTGTCCCAAATGCAGGAGAGAATTTCAGGGGTTCTGCCATTGGTTAAAGAACATTTGTTAAACGCTCAAGACGCACAGAGCAGAGTGTACAATCGATCTGCACAGCTAAGACACTTTCAGGTTGGTGACAGAGTCGCTGTACTCATTCCCACCGTGGAAAGTAAGTTTTTGGCTCGATGGCAAGGCCCTTTTGAAATTGTTGAAAAAAATTGGAGAAGTTAATTATAAGGTACACCAGCCCGGGAAAAGAAAACCCTACCAGGTTTATCATATAAATCTACTGAAACCCTGGAAAGATCGGGAGCCTGTGGCTGTTTTGGCAGGTGCACGAGTTGATTCTCAGGGGAGCACTAGAAGCATCCAGGTAGCTACCACTTTGACTAAAGCTCAGACCCAACAAGTGAAAGAATTCCTGCAGAGAAATAAGGATCTGTTTTCAGACTTACCTGGACTCACTAATGTCATCAAACATGACATTTTTACAGAGCCGGGAGTAAGGGTCTGTGTGCGACCCTATCGCATACCTGAGGCCCGAAGGAAGGTAGTCTCAGAGGAAATTAAGAAAATGCTAAATTTGGGAATCATTGAGGAATCGCAGAGTGAATGGTCAAGCCCAATCGTGTTGGTACCTAAGCCCAATGGTACTCTAAGATTCTGCAATGGTTTTCGAAAACTTAACGAAGTCTCCAAATTTGATGCCTACCCAATTCCGCGGGTAGATGAATTAATTGAAAGATTAGGCCCTGCTCGCTATATTACTACCCTTGATCTTACAAAAGGGTATTGGCAGATTCCGTTGGCTGAGTCTGCCAAAGATAAAACGGCTTTCTCCACCCCGATGGCCATTTTCAGTACTGCAGGATGCCTTTTGGGTTACAAACTGCTCCAGCCATGTTCCAAAGGGCAATGGACAAGTTGCTCAGACCCCACCAGAGATACACCTCAGTGTACCTGGATGATATTGTCGTCTTCAGTAGGGACTGGGAGTCCTATTTGCCAAAAGTGCAGGCGGTGTTAGACTCGCTGAGGGAAGGTGGGTTCACTGTGAACCCTGAAAAGTGTGCAATAGGGATGGAAGAGGCACGATACCTGGGCTATGTGGTAGGAAAAGGGATGGTAAAGCCACAGTTAAAAAAAATAGAAGCCATTCAAAATTGGCCCCGGCCCTTGTCAAAAAAACAAGTGCGTGCATTCCTGGGCGTAGTCGGGTATTACAGAAGATTCATACCAAATTTTTCCTCACTTGCAGTCCCTTTGACTGACCTAACAAAAGGCAGGAAGTCAGTCATGATAAAGTGGAACTCTGAGGCTGAAAAGGCTTTCAGGGAACTCAAGTCTGCACTTTGCCAACATCCCATTCTGGTAGCTCCTGATTTTTCCAGGGAATTCGTAGTTCAGACGGATGCTTCAGATGTGGGTCTAGGGGCTGTTTTGTCACAAGTCGTCAATGGAGAGGAGCATCCAGTGATTTTTCTCAGCCGGAAACTCACCCCAGCTGAAAAAAAATATGCAGTAGTGGAGCGAGAGTGTTTGGCCATTAAGTGGGCTTTGGACTCTCTTCGCTACTATCTGCTGGGTAGGAGATTCCGGTTGGTGTCTGATCATGCCCCTCTCACATGGATGAAACAGAACAAGGGGTCAAATGCCAGGGTGACCCGATGGTTTCTTGCATTACAAGAGTTCAAATATATAGTGGAGCACAGGCCTGGGAGACTGCATCAGAATGCTGATGCCCTCTCCCGAGTCCATTGTTTGGGCTCCTCTAATGCCTCTTCCTCCCTGGAGTTGAGGCAGAGGGGGGGGGATATGTACAGGACTCAAGGGATGGGTCCTGGATGGAAGATATGTGGCCCCTTGTTTTGTACAAGGGTCCTTTCTGGAAGCAGGTGTGGACTGGGGAAGGAGCACGGGGTAGTTTTGGCAACCACCGGTTGCCCTGTTTTGTTCGGTTTGCAGGTCCCGATGCTCTGGAACAGGATGGAATGAACTTAGTGGGCCTTCCTGTTCCACCCCAGTCCATTCCTGGTTTTGGGAGCAGTCAGGCCAGGATAAGAGTGCTCTGTGAAGGGGGCGTGGTGGCTAATGTATGCAGCAGGTGAGCTGCTAGCTGGATAGAAGCTTGTTGAACACCAGGACTGGTACTGTTTGTGTGTTTTGCCTAAAGACCTGTTTTCCCAAAGTTGGATTGTTTAAAAACAGTGGACTTTTCATGGACTGTGGACTCTTCCAACAGGCTGAAGTAAGCCTAAACCTTATTTAAGTTTTGTTTGCTGAGAAGAAAGCATATTTGTTCATTTGTTTGTTGCTGAGTCCTTAATAAACTGGACTTTCATTTTTTGTTACTGTCTCCTGCGTCCTAGCTGTGATCCCAGAGCTACCCCCCAATTTGTCTAAATTGTAATCAGTAGATTAAGTATTTGATCCCTGATCAACCAGCTAGATTTCATGTGTGTTCACTGTATGCACGTAACAAGCTGTAAGGGAGTGCTACTAACTCCAGCTTGTTACAGGAACTGTTGTCCACAGAAGCAATCAAGCAAACAGATTCCAGACTAGCCATCATGGCCAAGACCAAAAAGCTATTCAAGGATATCAGAGACAAAATTGTAGACCTGCAGAAGGTTGGACTGGGCCACAAGGCTATCGCCAAGCAGCAAGCAGGTTGGTGAGGTGACAAGTTTAATAATTTGCAAATGGAAAAAACACAATACAACTGGCCATCTCCCTCAGTCTGAGACTCCATGCAAGATCTCATCTTGTGGGGTTACAATGATTATGAGAACAGTGACATAGCAGCCCAGAACTACACTGGAGGAACTTGTCAATGATCCCAGGAGCTAGGACCATAATCATCAAGAACACAATTGGTGAAATACTATGCCGTAAAAGACTAAAATCTTGCAACGCTCGCAAGGTCTTCCTGCTCAAAACAGCACATGTACTGGCCCATCTGCAGTTTGCCATTGCATCTCTGAATGATCCAGACAGGGCTGTAGAGTTAGTACAAACATTTTTCTGGCAGCATGAGCTCTGCTTTTTCGGACATTCTATGCTATGGTCCTTTGTTTTTATCTTTTGAGCTGAATTAAAGTCTATGAAATTGACGCTTGAGTGAGTTCTGGACAAGTCATTTGCCTTTGAGGAACACTGTTGGTTGAAACGCTAGATCCATCTGGTGTATGAGGTGCCTTCAATCCAAATTTGCCTATGTGCAGAGCGCAATCTACTCAACTTCTAATATAATCTGCTCTTAAAATGTTGATTGCAAACCCATTATTGTCTCCTTTAGTTCCTAACTGAGAAAGACAGGCACAGTTTTATGTTAACTATAATTCCCCATAGACTTACAGTACATTGCCCTAGCAGTAGTCTGCGGTAAAATGTCGCACCGCACCAGTGTGAAAGAGCCCTTAAAGGGAATCTGAACTGAGTAATATTATTTAAAATAAACACATGATATAGCTGCAAATGAATATTACATGCTTACCTCACCATCAGTTCCTCTCAGAAGCTTACCATTTTCTTTTTAAAGTGATCCCTTCCAGTTCTGACAAGATTTTATCAGAACTGAAATATATCAGTTGCTGTCAATTATATATCAGCAGCTGTCCATTACAACTGAATGTGCAAGGTAATGTCCATGTTTCCCTATGGCTCAAGTGGGCGATATAACAGTTTAACAGTGTGCTGACCAGGAAGCTGTTATGGGGTAATGCCCATTTTGAAAATGGAGGACAGAGAATTCCACTGATCATAGTGGACAAATGGGACGCAGGAGAGGAGAAAGAGATTGATAAGTAGACTGCATGGGAGGTAAGTATGATGTGTGTATGTTTATTTTGACTTTTTTATTTTCAGTTCAGGTTCTCTTTAACCACTTTGCATCCAGACCTTGTTTCCCACTTATGGACCAGAGCAGTTTTAACAGTTTAGCTATGTCCTTATTTAATCAGAAATAACTTTATCCCTACTTATGACACAGAAATGAAATATACATTGTTTTTTTCAAGACAAACTAGGCTTTCATTGTATGCAATTTTTTTCCCTCGAACAATTTTGTTTTCTATGAATTTTCATGGGAAACCAAGGAAAAAAATAGAAAAAAAAACGTTATTTCTGGTTTACCAATTCCAGTTTAAAAATAAAAAGTGCTACTGTAGATAAAAAAAACATATATAACAAAATAAATAACACTTATCACAAAACTTAGATTATATTCCTGTCACAATTTATGGTGAAGATATTTGATTCTGAAATAATGCTACAGAGTGTATTTTTCACTATGAACTGAGAAAATAAAAGTATTTTTAATGGTAAAAATCAATCTCATTAGCTCAGGAAACATATATTCCCCTTTACCAATTAGTGCTGCATCAGATAGTGCCAGAAATGTGCACAGGAGCAAGCCCAATCCTGCACAGCACTGCTTCTGCTACAAGACGTATATCTACGGACTTGTGGCTTAGATGAAGTCACAGAGGACATAGATATACTGTAGTGGTGGATAAAGTGGTTAAGCTTAAGTGTACCTCTGTGTAAAACTAGTCCTTGGTACATACAGAGAGTGCAGACAGGAACAAAGAATTTCCATCAAGCCTTAGGCTATCTGTGATTTCATCTATGAGTGACGTGCAGGTACTCTGAGGGTTTTTTTCCTCTACTACACATTCATCGTGCACAATCTGAACCAAGTTTATGGGTGATAGACAACACCTTTGTGTTCACTGTGCACAAGATTCTCAGTAGATTCCCAATAGCCCTGCAGTGAGTGAAAATGTAGAGTATAGTACTACTATATAACTTAAATTGTAGTCAACAGCCCCAAATTTAATAACATCAAATTAATTGATTTCATGAGCAAAGGGAGTTTGAAAATCATGTAGTATTGGTACATGATCTGTCAATAGTTATTGTACATGAGTTAAGCTAACACTCAAATGCATCTCATATAAAATTATTACTTGTTTGTGAAGCAGCTTGGATTTTCTGCCTACATACCCGCATGCTTGATGATTTACCGTAAATGTTCAATGGGATTTGAGCTTGATTTGATTTTTATAATTGTATTTATCTTTCCTCCCTCTCACAGATTTTCTTGTTTGGAATAAAACACCTTCCCCTTCCTTGTTCCGGTAAGGGCTCATTTCCTGTGGGTGGGGTTTTTATATTCCTTGTCCATACCTGTGTAGGCTATGAGTAAGGACACATTGTTGTCTGAAATGCGTCAGCCATTTTGTCTGTCCTATTTTGCTTACAAATAAAAGTGAAAATTTGTATTGGTGCCATTGGAGAGTTGCAGATTTGTTTTGACAGTCTGAGCTTGTTACCTCTGGAAGAGGCCATTTCCTGCATTTCCTGCATCGGCTTTATACAGCCAATTTTCATCTGAGGACTGGACCAGTATATTCTTTTATACACACATCCTCTCTAAAAGTAACAGTGCAGGAAGGAAATTTCAAGATTCTGGCTCTCTGGTACAGAATGCCCCTCCCCTCTCCACCGTATGTATGCTGACTTCTCAGAACTATGTTGGAGATGTCCTAAGGATAGTGGTACTCCCTTTTACATCTGGTGGCAATGCCACCTAGTTCATCTTTCTGGGAATGGATTTTTCAGGTGTACCAATCTATGACTTTAACTGCAATAATTAACTCTTTCGGGCTGTCTCTATTATCTTTACTGCCTGGCCCAGTTACGAGAGTTAAAGAGCAACTGTCAGGCTGCAGAAGCTAATTTAAACCTCTATTCTCCTGTGTTAAACAGTTTAGAAGGAAGCCAAAAAGCCATTAGTGAAGATAAAAATCTCAGTTACCTTTGATGTGGGCTTATCAGAAAAGCTGTTAGACCTAAGAGGACGCAAGCCGCATACTATACTGCAAAGCATTCTGGGGCCCTCCCCTCGGCTGCTAATGAGACGTTACAGCAGCTTGTAATCAGTCCAGCGCGTAGCACTGATAAATCTCCGGGCAGAGTACACTGCAGGAGTCAGCTATTGTTCCTAGCCACATGGCTCATTAATATTCACTGCACACTGTGTTATTCAGTACGAGCTTATCTGTGATCAGGAAGCAGGCAGGACATGACGACACATTTGACAGAAAAACATGGAACCTGCCATGAGCTGTCAGGAGCATCAATCTCTGCATATACTATATAAAAATTCTGTGAAGTACAAACGTGGACAGTGAAATGCATATGTAATGTAAGTACAGCCAATCTTTAGCTACTGATATATGTGTTTATTTTCTCTGAGACCTTATACCTAACAGCTCCTCTTTAAAAAAGAATATCCTCATACATTGCCTGGCTGCCGCTAGAACAGTGATAGCCAGATCTTGGAAATCATTTTTTTCTCCCTCTTTAAGAGGTTAGGTGGAGGCCATGAATTAATTGAGGCTGGAGGAATTATTAATTTTATAAAATTATTTATTAAATGAACATACATCTGTATGGCCCTGTTGGTTAGCATTTATAAACTCTTCAGTCTTTTGGGATATGCTATAATGTTGGATGCTAAATAGACTTCATAAGTTTTTATTTTAAGACATATGCCTTAATCTGGCTGGACTCCCTGTCCTTGTACATATTCCCAGCCCACTACATACCCTTATCCCATTTATTTAATGTTCCCATCCCTTTTCTTTTATTCTTTTAATTTGACAGTGCATTAGCTACAGTAAACCCCCCGTTATCCAGATAACGGCGGAAAAACTCTAGGTGTTTTCAGAGCAGAAATAAGTTACCAATCATCCAAGCACCATCTGCTACACATCCTGCATCTCCCAGTGGCTTTCCAGCATCCATATACTGTTCCTGGCATGTCATGTGACCCGATGCGGGTCAGGTGACATGTCAAGTGCCTTACACAGAGGACACTGTAAAGAAGCTGGGAGCTGCAGGATGTGTAGCTGATGGTGTCCCGATGATTGCACCAGTTCAAGCAACCGACAAGTGCATGTATCAGGCATGTATCATGCATCAGGCAATCACCCCTGTGCCAGATACTGGGGGTCTTGCTGTATTCATTTCAATTCATATTCGCCTCTGAATTACGTTTAGTAATTGATCAATTAAATATAAGTATTATCCTTATGTATTTTATTTGAAACGGCAGTAATATTATTTCTCATTTCTTTATGTTACTCTTTTTTTGTGGAACTTTAATGTATGAACTATCAATTTTATATTTGTGTTTTATATTTTTTTGTTGTTGTTTATGTATGTAATCTTAATACTACTACTACTACTGCTGCTGTTGCTGCTACTACTACAATTATTATTATTAATGTAAATAGAAGCATGGTGCTGGGTAAACAGTAGAGAAGCGGAAACCTGGTAAACTGCTTTTTTTCTCAAATCCTTCTCCACCAACTGTGTTGTACTACAGAAACCAGATCATCCCCTAAATGGCCAGATATAGCAGACAGCAATATAGTCATCTTATGCTTATGCACACCTTACACAATAAACAGAATTTAGCTGTGTCCTAACTCAGCCTCTTGTGATCACTTTGGATAACAGCATACCACCAATCCATGTAAATACATACTTGCTTGGTCCCATAATAAGCAGCATGTATTGTCCTGAGAAGCAGGTGTTGTACTGCAGGGAACACAGGAACGGGCTGTTTCCACTGTGCTTGGCATGCGTCTTGCAGGACACATCCGAGTACCTCTATCCACACTGTGCACAGCTAGAGGGATTCGGATGCGTGAAGCGAAAAAATGCAGCATGCCGCCTGTAACGATCGGTGTCAGCTCGCAGAGAGAATCTGATTATTGGTGATCTGCAGTATCACCAAGAATACAGATCTATACCTGATTATGGATGATCTGCAGAATCACCAATAATACAGATATAGTGCTAACCTCTGGACACCTCTAAATATATATAGTGAGTGTTTGGTGTAACAGTATGACTTTGAGTAATCCACCTGAGGAGCAGGTGGCCCAAGGCAGTACAGGAAGTACTGTTATAGAGAGTACAGAAACCTTCCAGCAGCCTGAGACTCTCCAAGGGGTGGAGTCAGGTTGAAGGTAGGAAGGACCAGAGAGTGAGTGACACCTGAAGGTGGATGTCACTAACTGATCTGGAGACTATCTCTTAGGCCCCGTTCACACTTGCGGTTGTTTGCCAAACGGACCGGATGACCTGACCGGATCCGGACCGGATCCGGATCGGAACCGTACGGTTCTGATCCGGATCCGATCCGGATCCGGTCAGGTTGCATCAGGTGTTCATCAGGATGCGATCCGGATCCGTTTGGCAAAAGTAACGTAAAAAACAAAAAAAATGTTGGGGTCTGGGAGGTCAGCAGAAGGGGGACCTGTGGAATCAGGCCCTCTGCTGTTTAGCACTCACCTCCACCTGCGACATGCTGCCAACATCTCCGGATCCGGATCCAGCTGTGCTGCTCCACTCCAAAATGCTTGCCCACGTGTCCCCATCCAATATCGCCGCAACAATCCGCATAGGAAGTGGGGTAGAACATCCGGATTTCTCAGCCAGTGTGTTGTGCGCTCTCCGGTTCCCATTGGTTTGTATTGGCCGGATGGTGCAGTCCGGCTCCGCCCCGGATACGGCTGCCGGAGGAGCCGGATCAAAAAATAGCGCATGTTGGAACGGAGGCCGGAGTCCGGATCTGGCCCGGATCCGGTCCGGCTCCGGTCCGGCAGAACGGACGCATGTGAACGGACGCATAGGCTTTCATTGCTATGTCGTGCGTCCGTTCCGTCCGTTCTGCAAGCGGTGCGGCTCCAGCACGGCGATTCCGGACGGCCACCGCTAATGTGAACCGGGCCTTAGTGGGGAGAGATAGCTCTCGAGGTCGGGCAAGCCAGGTCGGCAACACACGGACATACAAAGTACAAGACAGAAGGCTGATTCGGTATCCAGGTCAGGCAGGGTTTGGCAACGGAATATCAGATATGCGTGGTACCGAATCAGAAAGCAGAGGGATAGTCAGGAAAGCAACAGGTCATAACAAATATCAAACAATGCCTAGTCTTGGGTGTGAGGTCCGTGGTCTCTACACCCTGGAACTAGTCTGATGTATAACAGAATGATAACACGAGTTCCCTAGTTTTGGGTGTGAGGTCCGTGGTCTCTACACCCTGGAACTAGTCTGAAGTATAAAAGAATGATAACACAAGTTCCCTAGTCTTGGGTGTGAGGTCCGTGGTCTCTACACCCTGGAACTAGTCTGAAGTATAACAGAATAATAACACAAGTTCCCTAGTCTTGGGTGTGAGGTCCGTGGTCTCTACACCCTGGAACTAGTCTGAAGTATAACAGAATAACAACACAAAGAATCTGGCTCAGTGTGAATTCCCAGGTCCTCCTGGTTCAAACACACTGTTGGATCTGACTAAGGTCTGAGTGCTTCCACGTAGTGATCACAACGGCAGACAATTTGAGAGTGGCCAGCAGTAACTGGCGCCACCCCTAAGTGATCAACCAATGGTTACCAGCTCTGAGGTCAGCTGACCGGCCTGATCAGCTGATCCCCCCTTGGCCATCATAAAAGTTCTGCCTTTCAGCTCCTAAACCTGTGTGAACTAACAGGCTCAGCTGCACGCTGCTGCGTACAAACCGCCGCGCTGGACGCGGAACCAGCTGCCTTGCTGTCAGTACATGCGGCAGCTTTTCCGCATTCTGCCATGTCACTAGACGCACGCTTCTGCGTGCAGACCGCCGCGTTGGACGCGGAATCAGCCGCCTTGCTGTCAGTACACGCGGCGGCTTTTCTGCGTTCTCTCACACCGGCCAATCCTTTCCACCCTTGTGAATGAGACAGTAGCCTGTTGATTTCAATAGGGTAAGTGGGCATGAGCAATCGCGGTTATAGAGTGGAACGCATGCGCAGAGTGACTGTAACCCAGTGATGTACTTCCTATCCAGCAGGGAGTACATCACTGAGCGGGGCGGTGCTACGCATATTACCCTGTGCGTGCACTCGGCTGCATGTGTATGGGGGAATGGTACGGTTTGATCGTCTTGCCCCAGGCTCTCATGCTGCAGTACAATTGCATCGCTCAATATGTGAAATTACCTTTAATCAAGAGAAAGCAAAACAAATAAACTTTTTTCCTTGTTCAGTTAGACCAAAAATATGTTGGACAAAAAACTGTTCTGTTTGAGTGTATAAAATTAAAGCTAAGGGTTCTTACATGCCAAGAAATTTGCGAGAGTAAGAGTTTCTGAAAAATGCTGAAAACTTGGACACAACGAAAGATTCATCAGCCATGTTGACCTTCAACATACTGCATGGTTTGTATCACACAAAAATAACATTTGATGAAGTCACTGTTCTCGTTGCCAAAAAAACTGATGTAATGAGATTTGATAACGATTTGCATATGTGTTTCCTTGGAAGGAGCCAAAATAACTCACATTATTCCATTACAGAGTAAGGCAAATGCATTTGATGGAGTCACTTTGCCAAATAATCCCATCATGACATCATCCATGCATAAGCAGTAATATTTTTTCATAATTTTCCCTTTGTAAAACTATGCTGGCGTTTAAAGTGGAACTAAGCCTAGGAACTTCATGCATGCACGAGGTGTGAAGACTAGGCGTACTTAACTGTTTTCATCAGTTCCGTAATATGACTGGGATCTACAAGGCTGGTCTTTTTCACACTTAAGCTGTGGCTTTATGGAAACAAAAATGCCTACAAAGGTCTTTATTCATAACATACTTCATTCAGTTTTGCAGCCAGGTAACACAACATAAACACTTAGCGAGAGATTCTAGAGAAGTCAGCCTCCACGGCACATGGTTGTTCATGGGCAGCAAAAATAAACAGAAGTCATCTAGAAAATATGTCTTAATCTATGTACGTGATTTCCATTATACACATAGTAGTCTCTGACCGCACTGCAAACATTCTGCTTACCATACTAAAACTATACAGTAAAGGCCGATTTCCACTGGGGTGCCGAATCAGTTTCTGAATCGGATGCTGCACCCATGCTTTTGCGAGTCTGCAGCCCAATCGCTTAGCCATGTCTTGCGTAAAACTGTTGCATGCGTAATTTTTTCCCCGCACGCGATTCAGATGCAGCCTATTGCTGCAGCCTGTTGATTTTAACAAATAGAGGTGCTCAGAGCTGATTTTTTTGCTGCCTCCAGGTATGTTATTAGGAAGTAGGACTGTAGCCCTGGAAACGCGTTGTCTTTTTGTGCAGTGAAATACTTTCCCTACTTATACAGGTCTAGATCTTCATATGTGGGTAAGCGAACCTTACCCCATTTCTTTATTTGTTTTTATTTTTTAAACACTTTGGGCACCTCTCACCCTGTGTACCAGTATCGATTTCATCAGGCTGTGATTCTGCATCCAAAATAATGTGCAGAAAATGTTTGCACTTCCCGGCTAGTAGAAATAGGCCCTAAGTAGCGGGTAGCATATTCATATTCATACACTGACTACTATAGATTTAATGCATATTCATTGTGTGAAATATGAGCCAAGTTCAACTGCTAAAACATGCTAGCGATCAACAACAGAATAAAAATCATTACAAATGTGTTCTAAATTTTTGAAATATGCCTTGCTCTACTCATTGAGGTGTAGTATTGGAACTGGAGCAGTGCTGCTGCTTAAGGGCAACTGTAAGAACATTTTTCAGAAGATTCCATTACTTGCCAGATAGCTTTCAAGCTCATCAGACTTTCTAGGCACTTCCAAATTAGCTGATAGCTAACTGATGAAATTGTCTCACACCATTTAGATGACAAGCAGTTTAAATGTAGCTTACGTCTATGCAGCTTCCAGCTTCTTTATACAAGAGTGCAGAAAAGTCACCACACATTCTACACCTCTAGAACAAAATAAGGCATGTATGGCATCTGAACTCAAATCATGAAAGTATATGGAAAAGTTGCCATTTAGAGGTTATAAGTAAAGTGATGTTTCTATTACGCTTCTGGCCAAACAAAATCGACATATCCTGACATTTTGAAAATTTGTTGTGTGGTGCTATATAAGTATTTGCTATTAGAATACACACAAAAAAGATGGTCAGTAGTAAACTACATGGTTTCAAAATAGTTATGAGAGTGTAAGAATTCTAGATGATGTAAGAATGTGGATTACTGTAAGTACACCGAAAGGTGTTTATTGTATTTTTAAACCTATGGCCTATGAAAGCTGTTTTTTTGAGTAAAGTATGTGTGCTTGTTGCTCACAGCAACCAGTCATATTCTTTGATTCCTTTGAAAATCAGCACTGTAAAAATAACACTTGAAAGGACAACATTTTTGGTGGAACCAACTGTCATTCTCCAGTATAATGAGGAAATTGGTAGCTTGTTTCCTCTGATTATGTACATCACTAAAATTGTTTTCTAGCTGTTAGCTGTGGGGTTCTATCATCCTGTGAGTGGGGGCACAGACCTGTGTCCCAGTAACTAAAAAAACTTTTAACAAATGTGTTAGGCCAAGAAAAGTGGTGAAGATTGTTCTCTTTCAATTTAAAAACACATTTAGCTTGATTCACAAAGCGGTGCTAACTGTTAGCATGCCTGTGAAAACCACCTTAGCACGTCTAAACGAGTTTTCGCGCGTAAAACTTTACGCGCGCACTGCACAGGGCGCTCCGCTCAAAGTGCCCATTAAAGCCTATGGGACTTAGCGCGCATAAGACTGTGCGCGTAAAACTATGCGCGCGCAAAGTTAGCGAGCGATCTGATTGAGAAATCCGGTGCTAACCTACTTAGCACCCTGGTTAGCACGTCTAAAGACTTTAGACGTGCTAAGTAGGTTAGCACCGCTTTGTGAATCAAGCCCATTGTGGTACTTATTTATTACAGTAAGCCGTCCAGCAGAACGGTTCGGCTGCATTCCAGCAGCGGGAATGGCTGTGAAGAGACTCAGAAGGGACAATGGTGGCAATTCTCTTATCTCTGATTTAATCTTTTCAGGAGAGGTAGGCCATTTGATAGCCTGCGTGCACCGCTGTCCAATCTGAGCGGTGCATACAGACTACCAAATGACCTCCCTCTGCTGAAAAGATCAGAGATAAGAGAATTGTGACCGTTGTCCGCTCTGAGCCTCTTTCTGCTTATTCACTGCCTTCCCCCCGATTTGTCTTGAATGCCACATGATGCATAGCATTCAAAGTTACTCTGTCTTCTGTCTTGACAGTCTGGGAAATTTCGGTATGCATGTCTAAGCAGAGGTTGTGAGGCACTCACTGCTGCAGAGGAACAGTGGCATGAATGCTACATTGCGCCGATGTTACCAGTCGGATCAGCTGTTTGAGTAACTTTGAATGCTATGCAGCGCAGCTGTGGCCAGATCAGTGCTGCCGATGGAGTGGAGCAGCTGATTTAAGGCTCTCTCAGATTTTAACTGTTTACTTTTTTCGCTTTTGTGGTCCTTTAACCTCCCTGGCGGTCTATTAAAACCACCAGGGGGCAGCGCAGCACTTTAATTTTTTTTTTTTTTTTTAATCGTGTAGCGCTAGCTACATGATAGCTGCTGTGCAGCGGCATCCCCCCTCCCCTTCCAATCGCCTCCGGCGATCAGAGCAAACAGGAAATCCCGTTCAGAACGGGATTTCCTGTTTGGCTTCCCCATTGCCATGGCGACGATCGGGATGACGTCATCGACGGGGGAGTCCCGATCCACCCCTTAGCAAGGGGTCTGGGGGGCGGTTTAGTAGCTGCGGAGCGGCGGTGATCGTATAGTACATGCAGCTAGCACTTTGCTAGCTGCGTGTACTATACGATCGCCGCCGCTCCACGCCGATTCGTCGTGTAACAAAAAAAGAATTATGCAAATCGGCCCACCAGGGCCTGAGAAATCCTCCGCGGCAGACAGGGAGGTTAATCTTTAATTATTAATTAGGTAAACAAGATGATATATTTACTTTTCCACGTCCAATTAATCATTTTTTGAAATTACAGCAAATATTTGCGACCTTTGGCAAATGTTCCATATTTATAAAGAGAAATGTAGGTACTTACATTAAGCCATCAAGCAGAATAACAAAGAAAACCCTGAGAATCCCCCATGAGGAGATGGAGTAGTCGGTCGATTCTGTCAGATTTTAACTGATCACTTTTTTTTCGCTGTAGTGGTCCTTTAAGGAGGGATAAACGTATAATAACTCCAAAGACTAAAAAAACATTTTGTATACTGGCTAAGATAAAAAAAAAAAAAAATCACCTCCGTCACCACAAAAACTTTTTAAGAGTCAAAGGTGTCATGGTGAAATGCATCTGAGTGATACTGCCTTTCCAGAAGGTCTAAGGGTGGGATGCTGTGATTATATACACAACACAGCTCCATCAGTCTGCATGAGATGTCTCTTGACTTGACTCAGGTATATAATAGTCACCAGTCTTCAACCCCCCTTGTGCTAGTGTTATTGAATGTCAAAAACATTGCATTTACATGTTCTAGCAGTTTATATAGATGGTAATGTAGAAAATCAGCAGTCAAATCTAATAAATAGAATGCAAAGAGTAAGAATATACTATTAAACTTTAGTCATGTGAGTGATTGCTTCTAAATCTCAGCCAGTACAGTGCTACATTTGTCTGAGAACATGACTAGAGGAAGCAATATACAGTGCTATAAAAAAGGTATTAGCTCACTTCCTGATTTCTTATTTTTTCATGTTTTCCTTACTTAATTTTTTAGATTGTCAAACAAATGTAAATATTAGGCACAGAGAACCAATGTAGGGATGGCACTGCCTTGGAGACCTCACATAAAAGCATGTTATCAGCTGATAGATTTGTAAGGTTCTGATTTGCTGTGATGACTTCCTGGTTTAACACATGATCATGACCAGCAAATCAGAGACTTAAAAATATATCAGCTGATCAAACTAATCACTTGCTTCTCCGTGAGTTCTCCTAGGCAAGGCTATCCCTAAACCCAAGTAAACACAAAAAACTATCCAAACCTACATGGTCCTATGTGATAAAAGTAATTGCCCCCTTGTTAAATCTTGGTTTATCACTTTTTTTTAAATCATTTTTGGAAAGCTGAGTTCAGTTTCACAAACCACACCCAAGCCTGATTTTTTCCAGACCTGTTGCATTACTTAAATAGAACCTGTCAGACAAAGTGAAGTAGGCCAGAACATCCCAAACGCCTTGCTGTAAAGAAATTTAGGAACAGATGAGAAATATCAGTAAACCATAATGAACACCATTATCCACAAATGGAGAAAAAATGGAACAGTGGTGAGCCTTCCCAGGAGTGGCTGGCCTACAAAACCAAATTACCCCAAGAGTGCAGGAACAACTCATCCAAGAGGTCACAAAAGGACCCAGAACAACACCTAAAGAACAGGCCTAATTTGCCTCAGTTTAAGTCAGTGTTCATGACTTCACTGTAAGAAAAAGACTGTCAAAAATTGCCAAGGATGGCAGATTTTCTTAAAGCAAAAACCACTGCTGACCAAAAAGAATGTAAAGGCTTGTCTCACTTTTGCAACAAAAAATATCTTCATGAACCCAAACACAGTAAATATTCCCTTCATTAACCCAAACAAAGGAAATATTCTGTAAACTGGCGCAACATGAGTTAATCTTTTTGGAAAGTGTACATCCTGTTCCATCTAGCTTAAAAAAGAAAACACCAAATTTAAGAAATAAAATATCATGCCAACAAACAAAAGTGTGGAATCATGAATTATGCTCTCTGCCAAATAAATCTGAAGGGAAATGTCCGGTTATCAGTTTGGAACCTCAAGCTGAATCACACTTGGTTTCTGCAGCAAGACAGTGAGCCAAAACACAACAAGTCCACTTCTGAATGGCTTTCAAAACCAAAATGCAAGTTTTGGACTGGCCTAGTCAAAGTTCAGTGTTGAAGTAAATTAAGGCGCTCTGGCATGACCTTAAAAAGTTTGGCTGGAAACCTTCCAATATGGCCGAATCAAAAAAAATTCTGCAAAAAAGAGTGGGACAAAATTCCTCCGCAGTGATATGAAAGGCTCGTTGACAGTAATCAAAAATGCTTGATTGCAGTTGTTGCTGCTAAGGGTGGCACAACCAGTTATTAGATTTAAGGGCCCGTTTCCATTAGCTGCAAATTTGCATCGCATCACATTCCATCAAACCTGAAGCCAATGCATGTCAATGGAGTAGTTTCCATTGCATGCACATTTGCAGATATGATGTGATGCGACCCAAGAATCGGATGCATGCTGCAGATTTCCACAGCACACATCTGATTCCCATAGGCAGAAACAGCCACATCCGGACTCCTGGAAGAAAACCGGAAGTCATGCTGCGCAATGCGATGCACTCACATCCAGGAAATGGGCCCTAAAGGGAGTCTGTAGTGTTAAAAAAACATACCTAAGGAGAGAGAAAGCTCTGGGTCCTATAGAGCCTTCCAGATCCTCCTACGGTCCTTGCATACCAGCTCTGGCTCCCCCATTAGCAGTATTCAATCAATGGGTCGGAGACTGCTTTGGCCCGGTTCACACTTGCGTTTTGATCAAATACTTACCGGTGACACGGGTCCGGTCTGGTCCGTTCTGAGAACATCCGTTCGCCATCAGGATCCGGTCAGGTCACGTTCAGTTTTCATGCGGATCTTCTTCCGTTCTTCATGCGTCCTGGATCCGTTTCCGTTTTCAAAGAGGGGTCTGGAAAAGCGCTGGAGTCCTTCTTGGGGAGAGCCTGCTGTGCGGACATCATCCTCCTCGTCCCGCGGGGCCCTGCGTCTGGATGGTCGGGTCCTTCCCTGTCCTCCGCTGTGTTCTGGGGTGGCTGTGGAGAGGCTGGGGGCTGTGCGGTGCAGGGTACATCCACACGGCCGCCTGTACCATAGAGACATCCGGCTTACATCCGGAAGTGTGTTGTGCACTTCCGTTTCTCACCAGTTCCTCTTGTGCTGGATTTCTTGTCCGGATCCGGTCCGGCGGCGGTGGACGGAGGACCGGTCCGGAAAATTGGAGCATGTTGGAAAATTCCGGACCGCAGGCCGGACCGCAGACCGAATACGGATCCGGAGGAACGGACGAGTGCGCACAGGTCCATTGATTAACAATGGACCCTTAATCGTCCATTCCGTTTGCGGACTTTGCGGTCCGGCTGCGGTCCGCAAAATAACGCAAGTGTGAACCGGGCCTTTCTCCTCAGCGGGGACTGTAGAAGGAACAGGAAGGCTCTATAGGACACAGACTCATATGCAATTTTTTTTTTCACCTGAGTTATCTCCTGTGAGATAATTTTCATCTTTTCTTTAAGCTAAATTTTCAGCATCTTAAAATTTAAAAAGTACCCAAAAGTTGGTAAAAATTGCTATCAAATTTATTTTGAGCATTTTCTTGCTTGCTTTTGGCTTAAAGGGATACTGTAGGGGGGTCGGAGGAAAATGAGTTGAACTTACCTGGAGCTTCTAATGGTTCCCCGCAGACATCCTGTGCCCATGCAGCCACTCATCGATGCTCCGGCCCCGCCTCCGGTTCACTTCTGGAATTTCAGACTTTAAAGTCTGAAAACCACTGCGCCTGCGCAGCTGCACCCTCCCTCCTGCTGATGTCACCAGGAGTGTACGGCGCATTCCCAATATGGTCTGTGCCTGCGCAGTATGCTCCTGGTGACATCAGCAGGATCGAGGACATGGCAACGCAGGCGCAGTGGTTTTCAGACTTTAAAGTCTGAAATTCCAGAAGTGAACCTGAGGCGGGGCCAGAACATTGGTGAGTTGCTGCACCAGCACAGGATGTCTGCGGGGGACCGTTAGAAGCCTCTGGTAAGTTCAACTCATTTTCCCCCGACCCCCCCCCCCCTATAGTATCCCTTTAAAGGGCATCTTAAGACAAGTTGTGAAAATATCAACTAGGAGAAAATATCAACTAGGAGAAAGTAGAACAAGTGAATTGCATATGGCCCACAGAGCTTTCCTCTCCTAATGCTGAGAATAGACGGTACGTTTTCGCGGCTCGATTCTGCCACCCGATCGATTCCCCGCTCGATTCCGCGGACGATACTCTTATCTTCTGCTCGTTTTCCTTATCTTTTTCCAGTGTCCCTCATGCGGTATCGAGCGCGGAATCGATCGGGCGGGTGATCGAACATGTCGGAAATTATCAATCCAGCCATCTAAATGGCTCAATCGAGCGGTGAAAACGTACTGTCTATTCCCAGCATTATGTGAGTATCTGTTTTGCTTTTTTCAATGCTTCAGACTCACTTCAAGGGATAATTACTTTTTCACATAGGGCCATTTATGTTTTGAAAGTTTTGTTTACTGTGGTCAAATGTTTGATGATCTGAAAAATGTAGGCATAACATGCAAAAAATAAATTAGGAAAGAGGCAAATACACTCAGCACTGTAGGATATATCACTGTTATTCAGTAATGGGCAGCAGGCAAGTGGCGTTTTCAGCTTTGAGAACTGAAGGGTTGGACATTCATTGCTGAATCCCTTGCTTAGAGCTGCCACTTTCATTTAATTTTGCTTTATAGTAGCATGTAGGTGAGGTTACCAGTCACCTAGTTGACAGGCACCTCAGGTACGTGAGGCAGCCAATTAATTAATTAATTAAACTAATTGGCGGCTGTATAAGTAGAAACTTGATTTGGGCTGGATTATTACCAGATTTTGGGGCATAATCACTTCATAAGTTTCCCTAGTTCCCTAATCATCAGGTATTGGAATCTTTGGATTAGGCACTTGCAAATTTAGCTTTACCTAAAAATAAACTATATTTTAGATTTGATGGCTATGTTTTTGTTTTTTTGTTTTTCAAGTAATTGTATGAAAAGGGGAATTTAGACAAAAATGTACATATCTCCTAAAGGGTTTGCTATACCTATAATCAATCCAAAGAAGAATAGGGATATATACCTTGGAAACATGTTTTAATGCAAATAATGTGCCAACACACAAAATGCCAGCACATGCATAGCAGGACCATTCCTAGACAAAAGACTCCTGCACATCTGTAGAGTGAGTTAGGTGTATAGTATTATTTAAGACCCTTCAAATAAAAATCCCTGACCCTCATAACAAGAGGTAATTTCCTCCCCATTGTTTCCTCCCTATTCCTTTCGGTTGTAAACTTGCAGGGGCAGGACTCCCTCATCCTTCACTGCATCAACAGTAATCCATCATTGTCGTGTATGGTTAATAGCTGTACTGTTTATATTGTACTAGTGGACCTAAGCCCGTTTAAAAATGGGCTTGGTCTTCATTGCGCATGCGCCCGCCGCGCACGCACCCGAGCCACGCGCACCTGCCCAAGCACACCACGCACGCCCGCCAACCCGTCCTCCTGCCCCTTGGCCGTGCGGCCCACGTCACTCCCCCTCACTGTCTCTGCATCCATGCACATGCGCAGAGCGCAGATGGGACACTCACAGGGACACGGGACGCAGAGACAGTAGGGTTTTATTATATAGGATTGTTATTCCTTGTATACTGTTGTACAGGGCCACGCAAGATGCTGGCGCTATATAAATCAATAATAATAATAATCCTTTTGTGTCTTGGAATTTACTATATATGTATTCAGTATGTTGCATTTGTCACTGTAATTACTAGATCTTTAGTATGTACCAATGTCTATATTTTGTGTATACCATTATTATGTACCCCATGTTTGTTTCCTACTTTGTACAGCACCATGGAATATGTTGGTGCTATATAAAGCAATAATAATATTGTTACCACAACACAAATCCGTCACAGGAACACCAGCTATTAGACTTACTGTGCAGCAGGAGTGAGTAGCATACTGACCTGTTAGCTGGCGTTCATATGATTTATTTTTTTTTGCAGAATATTGATTTTGTGCCAACCTTGTTTCTCTGTGTATTTCTATACTCCTGCCAGTTTATTCCTGCCATAATTACAGACAGTTTGTAAAAAAGGTTTCCAAAACAAACTTGTGTCTTCACAACAATATTACCTTTTTGTTATTATAAGCAATCCACTGCCCTAATCAGCATGCAATAATAGACAAATTGAAACAACTGTGGCAGAGTCAGTTAACTTCGTATATTATTGCAAGGAAATTAGGGACTCCATTGCTATTCATATAATAACACAGATTGCATAAATCCAGGTATCTTCACGTATAATCCAGGTAGCTATTTGGAAGGTAAGACGATTTTATACTTTTCGCACTATTAGTCACCTGGAAATACCGCCAATCGGGCAAAAGTCCAGTGCCCAAATATGTACTGGGTGCCACTATAACCGCAATTAGCACTGTGATCTATGTGGTGCCCATATTACCAGCTGGCCGCCGGAGCCCATATTACCTGCTTCGTCCTGATCCATCCACAAGCCGAACATTCCTGTGCAGGGTCCCTCTGAACATACCTGACAAGAGGTTGTTGGATATGTTCTTGTGGCCACGCTGCCCTCTGTGTACAAGTAAAGCCATACTGCACCTGCACAAGTACAGCCACACCTGCGCAGTAGCACAAAATCACTCGTCCACTAACAAGAGAGGGTCCCAGCCTGTGGCAGTGGGGTCAAGGAGGACATGGGAAGCCTGAACTAACCACAGGCTTCTCTCTACTTAGGTAAGTATCTATTATTATTATTATTGATTATTTTTTTAATTACAGATTTGCTTTAATGTTCCTTAATTGCAAAGTGAGGCAGATACTTTCCTGACTTCATCAGTATGTAGTCATTGTGACCTATGTTGTGTGATCCGTGGGCATCTGGAAAGCCCCTGATGTTTCTAACAACATCCGCTGAGTAGTTTTCTGTTAATGAAATGAAAATATTATTTAAAAAAATATATATTACTAATTTTACTTCTTATTTGAGTTGTCTCTAGAACAATCGTGTGTACCTTTTTTTAAGTAATACTGTTAAATATTAGCAGCTAAACACACATGACTTCATTGCAAAACTATTCTGACAGAGTTGATGGAACACAATGCATTGTTCCTGTTCCCATCTGTAATGATTAGGAATAGCGAAACTGCATCTTAGTGTTTTCATAACCTGTATGTTGTGTACTTTACAGGAAATCAATGCAGTAATGATTTTCCAAGAAACGGTGGTACAGCATACCACAGGGCTTGAGATAAATGAAACCTCCCAAGCCTTCAGTCTTTAGTTTCAGGCTGGAATACTCTGCTTTGCTTACACCCTGTGTTTGACTAATATCGTATTGGACTGCAGTATACTTCATCAATGACCAGGAACTAATCACCTTAAACAACTGCTGAAAAGAAACTCTCCTATGTTATTAACAACTAGACAGCCACAATATACAGTACAACATCCAGAAATATCTGCTTCCCTATGATTATTATCTGTATTTCCCCCTTTCAGTTTCTAGCTTTATATAATGACAATTTAAAGTCAAATGACACCTTTGCTGTAAAAATAATAATTCCCTTCAGTTCTGCTCTACAAATTCCTGGGATTATGATAAACAATATTTCAACACCTCCATTATGTCCCTTACACAGCCTGTTATGTTGGGAGTGTCCTCGCTGGTGAAAAAGAAAGTATACAGTAATAAAGATTCAAGCAAAAGTATGTTTTAAATTAACTAATTCCTGCCCCATACTCACCTCCAGGAGTCTTCATCTTTAGAGTTACTCTAACAAAAATGCAAGAAGAAAGTCTATTTTATATCAACAGGCAGAAGGTATCACAGTGTAAAAATGTTTAGTATAAGTAGAATATAAATATATATATATATATATATATATATATATATATATATAGTGCAACAGCCCATTCATTTCAGTAACTCAACATTTTTGGTGAAATTACTATATGAAATAGACTCATTACATGCAAAGCGAGATATTTCAAGCCTTTATTTGGTATAATTTTGATGATTATGGCTTACAGCTTTTGAAAACCCCAAAATCTAAATCTCAGAGCATTGTAATATTGTAAAAATGTTCAATATTCTAGGCTCAAAGTGTTAGACTCTTTATTCAAAAACAAACTTACTTATTAAAATTAATTTCTGAAATAAATGGACTTGCACAATATATATATATATATATATATATATATATATATATATATATATACTCACCTAAAGGATTATTAGGAACACCATACTAATATGGTGTTTGACCACCTTTCAACTTCAGAACTGCCTTAATTCTACGTGGTATTGATTCTACAAGGTGCTGGAAGAATTCTTTAGAAATGTTGGCCCATATTGATAGGATAGCATCTTGCAGTTGATGGAGATTTGTGGGATGCACATCCAGGGCACGAAGCTCTCGTTCCATCATATCCCAAAGATGCTCTATTGGGTTGAGATCTGGTGACTGTGGGGGCCATTTTAGTATAGTGAACTCATTGTCATGTTCAAGAAACCAATTTGAAATGATTCGAGCTGTGTGACATGATGCATTATCCTGCTGGAAGTAGCCATCAGAGGATGGGTACATGGTGGACATGAAGGGATGGACATGGTCAGAAGCAATGCTCAGGTAGCTTGTGGCATTTAAACAATGCCCAATTGGCACTAAGGGGCCTAAAGTGTGCAAAGAAAACACCCCCCACACCATTACACCACCACCACCATTACACCACCACCACCAACAAGTCATGATGGATCCATGTTTTCATTCTGTTTATGCCAAATTCTGACTATCGAGACTCATCAGACCAGGCAACATTTTCCAGTCTTCAACTGTCCAATTTTTGTGAGCTTGCGCTTGTGTAGTGGAGATGAGTGGTACCCGGTGGGGTCTTCAGCTGTTGTAGCCCATACGCCTCAAGGTTGTGCGTGTTGTGGCTTCACAAATGCTTTGCTGCATACCTCGGTTGTAACAAGTGGTTATTTCAGTCAACGTTGCTTTTCTATCAGCTTGAATCAGTCGACCCATTCTCCTCTGACCTCTAGCATCAACAAGGCATTTTTGCCTCCACAGGACCGCTGCGTACTGGATGTTTTTCCCTTTTCACACCATCCTTTGTAAAACCTAGAAATGTACGTGGAAATCCCAGTAACTGAGCAGATTGTGAAATACTCAGACCGGCTCATCTGGCACCAACAACCATGCCACACTCAAAATTGCTTAAATCACCTTTCTTTCCCATTCTGACATTCAGTTTGAAGTTCAGGAGATTGTCTTGACCAAGACCACACTCCTAAATGCATTGAAGCAACTGCCATGTGATTGGTTGATTAGATAATTACATTAATGAGAAATTGAACAGGTGTTCCTAATAGTATGAATTCTACTTATATAACTCATTTTTACACTGTGATACCTTCTGTATGTTGATAGAAAATAAACTTCCTACTAACATCGTAACATTAATGATGAAGACTCCTGGAGGTGAGTATGGGGCAGGAATTAGTTGATAAAAACTCTGGGGGTTTGCTTTGAAACCCATCTAAAGGCTAAAATACAAAAACATGCAAGAAAACATTGGGCCACAGCTGAGTGGGTCTAGACTAGACCATAACTCTTACCTCTCCTAGGGTGTATATTCTGTCCATGGTAGAAGCTGTAACCTTCTCTTCCCTGCCTTTAAAGGGAACCTTAACTGAGTGGGATATGGATTTTTCCTTTTAAACAATACCAGTTGCCTGACTGTCCTGCTGCAGTATTGGCTGAATCATAGACCTAAGTTCACACTTGCGTTTTTGTAAAAAACGGAACGGATGTTTGGACCGCACCGGATCCAGACCGGACCGGATCCGTACGGTTCCTATCCGGATCCGGTCCGTTTGCATCTGTTTTCCGTGCGGTATGAACACGGTTGCGGTCCGGATCCGTTTTCTTACAGAGATAACAACCTGTATAAATACCTGGGGTCTGGGAGGTCAGCAGAAGCTCTGGGGTCATTGTTGGAGACAGGTGGACGTGTGGAGACCATCCGTGGATACAGAGACTGCAGTTGGGACCATGGATCCAGTCATTTTTTACTCGTATTACCTGGGAATTCTCTCCTTCCTTTTGTTCACCTACTACTATGTGGGGAGAAGGCGTGCTCCTCGCAGGAGATGGTGGGTGCACTCTCTACTAGCCAGGAGGCAGAGGAAGGGAGAGTTTCAGGCCCTCTACCGGGACCTCAGACGACACCCACAGAAGTTCTACAGCTACACTCGGATGTCTATTCCCCTGTAAGTATCTAGGCCTAAATACACCAACCCCCACCATCCCTAAACACCCCACCCTCACCCCCACAACACCTCATCCCTGTATACCTAGCTAAACACACCACCCTGACCCCCACACCCCTGTATACCTAGCTATACACTACACCCCCACCCTCCACAACACTCCCAAACCTCTGTAAACACACCTCCCCCATCCTCCACCCAACGCCTTGTCCCACAACATACTTTACAGCTTCTTCCTTTCCATCTCCTGACAGGTTTGATACCCTCTTGGAGATGGTGAAGGATGACCTTAGGAAGAAGGATACCACATTCAGGAGAGCAGTCACACCACAAGAACAACTACTCATCACACTGAGGTATGTAAAAACAATTTTTTGTTTTATTTATAAAACAATTATTAACCTTTTCAACATGAAAATATTCTTCCAACATGGAAGACAAAACTTAAATAACATTTCTATGGTATAGCCCGGTCAGTGTTGAGGAACACCAACCACCAACTTTGTGCGGGAAGAGTTGCAGGGCATAGCTGCCCAAGTGTCTTTTGGGGACACCAGTCCCTAAAATTAAAGTGCTTTAAAAACCTAACCACTGGCACATGACCCTGAGCCATGGATCAAGGACACAGGTCAGTGAAAAGGCTAGGCCTCTCACGGACCAGTCAAGGTGTCCTTCATCCATGGTTCCAAGGGTCATGTGCCAGTGGTTAGGAACAACAAGAAAGTGATGAGCAAGAGGAACCGACGGCAGAGGTGCAGGACTACAGGTCTAGTGCAACAGGCACAAGGTTGTGACCCAGGTAGTGTCTTTCGGGGACACAAGGCCCTAAATTAGTGCTTCCAAAACCTAACCACTGGCACATGACCCTCAGAGCCATGGATCAAGGACACAGGTCAGTGAAAAGGCTAGGCCTCTCACGGACCAGTCAAGGTGTCCTTCATCCATGGTTCCAAGGGTCATGTGCCAGTGGTTAGGAACAACAAGAAAGTGACGAGCAAGAGGAACCGGCCGCAGAGGTGCAGGACTACAGGTCTAGTGCAACAGGCACAAGGTTGTGACCCAGGTAGTGTCTTTCGGGGACACAAGGCCCTAAATAAGTGCTTCCAAAACCTAACCACTGGCACATGACCCTCAGAGCCATGGATCAAGGACACAGGTCAGTGAAAAGGCTAGGCCTCTCACGGACCAGTCAAGGTGTCCTTCATCCATGGTTCCAAGGGTCATGTGCCAGTGGTTAGGAACAACAAGAAAGTGACGAGCAAGAGGAACCGACGGCAGAGGTGCAGGACTACAGGTCTAGTGCAACAGGCACAAGGTTGTGACCCAGGTAGTGTCTTTCGGGGACACAAGGCCCTAAATTAGTGCTTCCAAAACCTAACCACTGGCACATGACCCTCAGAGCCATGGATCAAGGACACAGGTCAGTGAAAAGGCTAGGCCTCTCACGGACCAGTCAAGGTGTCCTTCATCCATGGTTCCAAGGGTCATGTGCCAGTGGTTAGGGCCCGTTCAGATCACAAATGCGGATGGCCATGCGTGCGGAACGCGTGCGGACCGCAACGCGTACGAACGCATGGCCATCCGCGTTTGTGTGCATTGCGTGGCGGATCCCATCACTGAAAAGTGAATGGGACAGCCACGCGTCTTAGCAAAATCTGCGTGCAGCATGCGTTCCCGGACCGCACAGGTCCGGAACGCATGCAGTGTGAACATCAGACATTGCACTCTATGCAATGTCTGATGTCGTGCGTATCGGCCACCTGCACGCGCTTCCAAAACGCGGCTGGAAACGCGTGCAGTGTGAACGCTCCCTTAGGAACAACAAGAAAGTGACGAGCAAGAGGAACCGACGGCAGAGGTGCAGGACTACAGGTCTAGTGCAACAGGCACAAGGTTGTGACCCAGGTAGTGTCTTTCGGGGACACAAGGCCCTAAATTAGTGCTTCCAAAACCTAACCACTGGCACATGACCCTCAGAGCCATGGATCAAGGACACAGGTCAGTGAAAAGGCTAGGCCTCTCACGGACCAGTCAAGGTGTCCTTCATCCATGGTTCCAAGGGTTATGTGCCAGTGGTTAGGAACAACAACAAAGTAAGGAGCAAGAGGAACCAAAGGCACAGGTGCAGGACTACAGGTGCAGTGCAATAGGCACAAGGTTGTGACCCAGGTAGTGTCTTTTGGGGACACCAGGCCCTAAAGTTCAAGTCCAGCAAAAACGAAAGTACCCTGACATGGTCATCTGAACACCTCTGAACCTTGGTTGAAGGAGATGGGGCAGGGAAAAGTTTGGGCTAAAGCACTGGGATGGTATCCTTCCTCCGAGGTTCAGAGGGATTCAGAGGAGCATGTCCAGGAACAATATGACTTTTTTTTTCAAATTGTATCGACACCACTACTAGAGAAGGTGGGAGTTGCTGCCTGGAAATCCGGACTTTCTTGGGTGCTGGTCGTGGATGAGCTGGACCCTGACAGCGGCGGTCCGTATTGACTGCCTCTGTAGCCAGTGTACATCTGTGATGAAGATTGCCAGGGGGGCACCACTGTAGGTTGTGGGTGTCTGAAAGTTGGTGGTTGGAGCAATGGCGTGTCCATGTGTTGTTTGATCGCCTCCAGCAAACTTGAATGGCACGCCATCATGTTTTGGGAAGGCATCTTTTCCAAATACGGTAGTAGAGACATCACAGTGTGAAAACACGGGTGTGCCTGCAATTTCAGCAGTTCCTTACTTTGTTGATGCATCTGCTGCATCATGTGCTGCAGCTGGCCCACCGACTGATGATGCTGCGCACGCAGTTGGTCCATTTCTCCTCTGTGCATCTCATGCATCATTTTAAGCTCGTCCCTGTAGTGCCCATGTACAGCTTCGAGCTCACATTGCAGTGAACTGATGTGGGCCTTGTACTGCTCCATGATATGGCCCCTGTCCCCATCTTGCAACTGCCGGGTTATGAGCGTTTGGTGACTCTGCAGAATCCCGAGAAGTCCGGAGACAGCCCCGGGCATCTCGGACTCTGTCTCTCTTCTTGTTGGGCGGAGGGCACCTCAACGCCTCAGTGGTGGGGTGGTAGCATCTTCCCGTCCTCTGGCTTGCATAGGGGTTGCCCTGCGCGCTGGTTGTGCTGCAGTCTCTCTGTGCTCCTCTCTTTGCTCTTGGTCCCCTGGAGCTTCCCGAGCTTCCATATCGGTAGATTGTGGAGGTGCAGCTTCTGCCACACTCGGTCCTGCAACCTCCAAATCACAGCTGCCTTCGCCCAAGTCAACCTCAATGTCGTGAGCTTCGACAGGGAAGGACTCCCTCCTCCTACTCCTCTCCTCGGGGAAATATGTCGCATCGGTGACCTCATCATCCACCAAGCTCTCCTCACTGCTGAAGTGTGCCTCCTCGGTCGGTTCCTCTTGCTCCAAATTGTCTTCAGTCCTGTAGATAAAAACAATATTTATTGGTTTGCCAAACAGCATGTGGCGTCAATTCACAGAGCTAGCAAACACTTATCAAACACTTTATCAACCGTTTTAAAGTTAGCAAACGTTTGTTAAAGCATTTGAGAAAAGTTTGCTAAAGCCATGGGAATTGAGGCCAGTTTTAGCAATACATGGCCGAAGTCCTGGTAGTTGTCTTGTACAATGAGTTCTCAGTTCCTGCCCACAGTAGTGGTACTTACTGTCTAGGTTCCACGCTTGCATTTAGGAAAGTTAATTGCTTGGCGAATTGGTAGTCCTTTGGGCGCTTTCCGCCGCCACTGCCACTTCTTTCGGCACTTGCTTTCCTGCGTAGAAATTTTACGTAGGCATCCCGCATACTGCGCCACCTTGTCTTGAACCTTTCTCCTGTAACGACATGAAAAATTGATTTTGATTATTTCTCTTGTAGGTACATGGCAACTGGACAAACATATACATCGCTACATGTGACATTTTGTATTGGGAAGAGCACGGTGGCAGGCATCGTCGTGAGGACTTCGAGGATCATTTGGACGCGACTGAGGGCCAGATACATGCCAGTGCCAGACACCAAGAAATGGGAGGAGATCGCCCAGGGCTTCTGGACCGAGTGCAAGTTTCCTAATTGTGTTGGCGTACTGGATGGGAAACACATCCGGATTCAGAAACCCGTGGGGAGTGGCAGCCATTATTTCAACTATAAAAAATACTTTAGCATTGTTCTAATGGCAGTGGCAGATGCAGACTACAAGTTTGTGTACGTGGATGTGGGGTCGTACGGTAGTTCCAATGACTCTGGAATCTTCCAGCGTACGGCCCTTTGCCGGCTGATGGAGGAAGGCAGACTGCGTCTCCCCCGTGACAGACCCTGGCCTGGGACAAGGGCACCAGCCTACCCCTATGTGTTTGTGGGGGACGAGGCCTTCGAATTGTCCGACCATGTAATGCGGCCGTACCCAGACAGGGGCCTTGATGCCAGCCAGCTACACTTCAATGCTCGGTTGAGCTGTGCAAGGAGAATGGTGGAGTGCACATTTGGGATCCTGGTGTCAAAGTGGAGGGTGTTCCACACGCCCATGCTGCTGAAACCGGCCAACGCAGTTGTCGTGGTGAAGGCAGCATGCATCCTCCACAACTTTGTGCGGCAGGAGGAAAGAGAGACTCCGGAACCCCCGAATGTGCTTCCACTAATGCCCCTGAGGAGGTATGCAACCAGGCCAAGGGTAGTGTCACTGCGGAACAGGGACCGACTGAGACTTTTTTTTAACACACCACCAGGACGAGGCTGAATGTTTGGTTTTTAATATGTTTTGTTGAAATGTGTTTATTTTGTAGTTTAAAGTTTTTAAGTGATATAAAATGTGTTAATTTTTTTAAATAAATTGTTGTTTAATAATTGGTCATTGTGTATGTTATATGTGCGCATAAAATGTGCGTCTAGGCTACGTGATTGCACTTGCGGCCATGACACGCATGCTACAAAGGTGTTGCAGGGACACGGCACAGGTGGGAGGGGCTCGGTACAGGTGGGGTACAGGTGGGTGGGATACATCACAGGTGGGTGGGATACATCACAGGTGGGGTACAGGTGGTTTGGGTACAGGTGGGTGGGATACATCACAGGTGGGTGGGATACATCACAGGTGGGGTACAGGTGGGTGGGATACATCACATGTGGGTGGGATACATCACAGGTGGGTGGGATACATCACAGGTGGGTGGGATACATCACAGGTGGGGTACAGGTGGGTGGGATACATCACAGGTGGGTGGGATACATCACAGGTGGGGTACAGGTGGGTGGGATACATCACAGGTGGGGTACAGGTGGGTGGGATACATCACAGGTGGGTGGGATACATCACAGGTGGGTGGGATACATCACAGGTGGGGTACAGGTGGGTGGGATACATCAGAGGTGGGGTACAGGTGGGTGGGATACATCACAGGTGGGGTACAGGTGGGTGGGATACATCAGAGGTGGGGTACAGGTGGGTAGGGTACAGGTGGGTGGGAGACATCACAGGTGGGATATATCACAGGTGGGGTACAGGTGGGTGGGATACATCACAGGTGTGTGGGATACATCACAGGTGGGGTACAGGTGGGTGGGATACATCACAGGTGGGGTACAGGTGGGTAGGGTACAGGTGGGTGGGAGACATCACAGGTGGGATACATCACAGGTGGGGTACAGGTGGGTGGGATACATCACAGGTGGGGTACTGGTGGGTGGGGAACAGGTGGGTGGGCCACGGGTGGATGGGCAACACGTGGGTGACACAAATCAATAGCAAAAGTGGAATACATCACAAGCAAACAAAACCACAAGCCCCCCCAAACACTTCTAGTCAACATACCCTCTGCGGCTTGCTGTCTGCGGTTCATGTTTTCAAAGCCCTCCACGTACAGCTTGGCAATTTTTTTCCACAGGTCTCTGCATTTCTTTAAGTTGCTGTGGTCCGCATCCCCCTTGTCCCACAGGGCTGGTATCTGCTGCACCTGTAGGATGAGGTCTTCTGCTGTGTAGGGCCTCACCTCCTCGTTATCAGACATATCAGACATGTTGCTGCCAAAGAGCTCCAGCATGAAATCGCTGCTGCTCCACTCTGTGAACGCTGGGCCCATGTGGTCCCCATCCAAAATGGCCGCTATACCATAGAAAAAGCATAGGAAGTGGGGTAGAACGTCCGTTTTTTATAGCCAGTGTGTTGTGCGCTCTCCGTTTCTCATTGGTTTGTATTGGACGGATGCAACAGTCAGGCTCCGCTCCGGATACGTCTGCCGGAGGAGCCGGACCAAAAAATAGCGCATGTTGGATCTTACGCCGTATCCGGTCCGGCTCCGGTCCGCATGGTACGGACGCATGTGAACGGACGCATAGACTTTCATTGCTATGCCCTGCGTCCGTTCCGTCCGTTCCGCATGTGGTCCGGCTCAGGTAGGGCGATTCCGGACGGCGAACGCCAATGTGAACCGGGCCTTAAACAAGCATGCAGCTAATCCAGTCTGACTTCAGTCAGAGCACCTGATCTGCATGATTGTTCAGGGGCTGTGGCTAAAAGTATTAGAGACACGGGATCAGCAGGAGAGTCAAGCACCTGGTATTATTTTAAAAGGAAAAATTAACATCCTTCTCAGTTTAGGTTCCCTTTAAAGTGAACCTCCAGACTAAAAATCGACTCAGCAGCACTGAAAAGGCTTTGTGTTTCTTTAACAGTTTCACAGCATCAGAACCTTGTTTCTCTTATACAAGCCTCATTTTTAGCTGCACAGAAGAAAACTGCCCGGGCTTTTTTCCCCTGCTGCTGTGCAAAGCATGATGGGATTTCTAATTTTGTTGTTCTCGTTCTGCTGTTTTGGTGCAATTTTTTTTTTTTTTTCATTTTGAGTTTGACATTTGAAGCCTAGCGTGTGCAGCTGGGAGGGGTAATCAGGACACAGGATAGTTGGAACTGTGTCTCCTGCTCCTTGTCACCTCCTTTCAACTAAAAAGATGGCTGCCCCCATGACAAAGATGGCAGCCCCCATGAATCACAAACATTTACCTGTTCTTTTAATACAGGGTGGGTAATAGATTATATTACCTATCTATTCTAATTAACATAACTAATGTAACTTGATGACAGTATGTTTGTTTAGGCTGAAGTTCCCCTTTAACTCACAGATCTCAGGATTGCAATACTGCTTCTGTTTCTGATGGTTCTGACCTCTCATGAGTTCCCAATAGATGGCATGGGCATGGTCACATGGGTTTGGTCACACACTGCCTAATATTAGTTTCTAACAGATCAGGACGTTAACATTTATAAATGAACCAATGTTACAGCAAAGTGTTTTGGTAACTTTGCTACTATTAAATAATGGCTGCAGTGTAATATTGAACACAAACAGAATTAATTTTATCTCAATGTTGCTAATAGACCTGGGATAGCTCAGTCCACAATACTGTTTCTATGGAGAGAAGCTTGAGGTCAGCTGATTATCACCTCCCTACACTTGAAGTTGGCTTCAGTTCATCTTACAGTAGCTGGCTTTTCAAATGTGGAGTTCTACAATGCAAATGTGATTTGTAGCCAAGAGCAAAAATCTGCGATTTTTTGCCAATTTATAAATTCACCCTTCAAATATATGGTTCAGTAAGGTGCATATCCTAACACAGCACAGTTTCCATCCCTTCTAGGCATGATACGTGGCACTAGCTGGGTTACAGAGATCACACTATTAAATTGTTAATAAGATGTCAGGTCTGACCTAAGTAGTGTTACAAGTGTAATAATAATTACTATGAGCTCTTAGCGGGCTTTTCTGGTAGAACTGTTAAAAGACTAAATCAGAATGAAAAAAATATTGAAAAAGCATAATGCTCATTGCCAAACAGTTCAGTATCCTGCATATGTATTTATTTAAATAACAAATATATATCCAAGGAAATGACAATGATGCCTTATTTAATTAAAGGTTAACACGCTAACACACGGATTAAAAAAAAATCATGCAAAGTTGATACAATTAGCTTAAAGAGAACCCGAGGTGGGAATTACTTTTACTATTGGGGCACAGAGGCTGGTTGTGCGCACTAAGACCAGCCTCTGTTGCCCCATCGTGTGCCTCCATGTCCCCCCTGCTCGCCGCTATACCCCCCGCATTGCTGGCTGTGTCGCCAGCTCAATGTTTACCTTGCGCTGTCAGTCAGCGCCGCTCCCCCGCCTCCTCCGCATCGGCGCCACCCGCCGCGTCACTTCCCTCCTATCAGCGGGAGGGAAGGGACACGGGCGGGTGCGCCGATGCGGAGGAGGCAGGGGAGCAGCGCTGACTGACAGCGCAAGGTAAACATTGAGCTGGCGACACGCTGCGTGTCGCCAGCAATGCGGGGGGTATAGCGGCGAGCAGGGGGGACATGGAGGCACACGATGGGGCAACAGAGGCTGGTCTTAGTGCGCACAACCAGCCTCTGTGCCCCAATAGTAAAAGTAATTCCCACCTCGGGTTCTCTTTAAAAAAGCTGTTGCTGAACTAGAAGTTTTAGCATGTGCTGCAAACCAATGATGATTGAAGACTATGACAATGGGTGATTGGATTACGACTGCATACTCTAAAGGTTCGTACACACGCACTACGGCCGCTAACGATGGATCCATCAGACCCTCCCGCTGGGCGGACTTTCAGGCGACAGTAGCGCGTGTGTACGCACTGTCGGTGGACTGATAAGGCTTTTTCTGAACAATCCGCTGAGCGGATCGCTCAGAAACAGCCTTATCAGTCCGCCGACAGTGCGTACACACGCGCTACTGTCGCCGGAAAGTCCGCCCAGCGGGAGGGTCTGGCGGACCCATCGTTGGCGGCCGTAGTGCGTGTGTACGCACCTTAATGCTGGGCATACACGGGCCGATGCACTCTTATCAATCAAACCGCTGATGGCTCGATTGATAATTTCCGACAGGCCCAATAACCGCCAGATCAATACCCCGCTCGATCCCCGCAGGCGGACAATAGCGGGGAATCGAGCGGAAGATAAGGAGCGCCTGCGGGGACGAGTGGGAATCGATCCGGCCACCCGCGGGGACGCGGCGAGAGTCGATCCGGTGGCTAATCGAGCTGCCGGGTCAACTCGTGTATGCCCAGCACAATGCACAGTACTGTATTTGATGTCCCATAGAAAGCTCACCTTCCCCCATGCTCTGGAGACATCAGAGATACACCTTATCAGCATAAAGCCATTCACTATCTAGGCTGCTCAGTGGCTGGCTCTCAGCAGGAGGCAGACAGCTAGGCACCGCAGAGGAGAGCTGGTATCATGCTTGTAGCTCATGGAAGGCAGTGTGTTGTCTGTAGAAGAGAGAGCAGCTCAGAGATCTGTAGTGAGCCAGGAGAATCTCCCAAGCGACCAGGAACGAGAGATGACTTGCTGTAACTCGGAGGGTCCCATGGCCCTGGACTGTGGACTGTATTCCTTGTTCAGCTGGTGATGTGGACTTGTCCAATGGAAACTGGATGTGTTGCCTGGTGAGAACTGCACTTCTTGGACTTCTGCTAGTTGTGGAGCTACTGGGACTTTGGAACTTGTGCTGTTTTGCCTGTGAAGCTGGGAGTTGGGACTCTTTGGTGGGGGGAATCTGTGACACTCCCTTGTGGATTGTTTAGTAATATTTTGAACTTTTGTGTGAACTGTGTGCCCAATAAATGCCCGCCAGTCGGGTTTTTGTTTAATCTGCCGCTATACACTGTGTGGGATCTGTGGTCTCGGAAACCGGCACAAAGACCAAGATAACAGTTATATCACTTCTATTCATCTTCTTGCAAAGTATTAATAATAAAAATACTGAGCATGACCAGAATGAAACAAATCATATGCTAATACAATCTCTAAAAGACTGGTGTGGATATTCAATATACTATGAATAGGGAGAGTTATTTTCACTACAGTTCCCCTTTAACCTCCCTGGTGTTCAGTTTCTGCTGGATTTTTTTGCAAAAAGTGATCCAATTAATTTTCATAACCTTTGTTCCTGTAACTTACAAAAATGTGGTAAGCAAGGGTTTAGTACACATTCTGAGTATAATAAAAGTTTGAAACTCAAAATCAAGTTAACCACCTAACGTGTAGGTAGCATAGTATAGGAAGCCTAGTATAGGTGTCCCCAGTAAAGATAGCCAGGCAGAGGTGTCTCCAGTATTGTTAGCTAACTATATGTGCCCCAGTAGAAGTTATCCAGCTATAGGTAGCCTAGTATAGTTAGCCTAGCAAGGATCGCATCAGCCCTGCAGTGTGCCGCTCCGGTTTTCTCTCTGTGGACCTTTGGGACTCAGCGTCATGACGGGATAAGGGGAAGGCTGTAGAGAAGATTTTGTTAAGTATAATTAGCAATTATCACGATTAGTACAATTCTAAGAACCAATCTAACATACACAGACGAACATTCTAGTAGGCCCTCAGCTGGCTGCAACAGGGATTGTAAAAACAGGAGTAAACATAAATGTTAACACGACAGCACAAAGATCTATGAATGATGCATAAAAGCAAAACCACATATTTATTGCGTGCTAATAAGTGCATCCTTTTTTTGCATTAATTAGTTTTGTGTTTATAAATTAATGCTAGTGTCACGGATGAACTGTTAAGAAACACAATCAATTGTTTTTCTGATTGTGTTTCAATCCAGATTGCATGTCTAGGGACAGCACAGAGAAAAAAACCTGGGGTCTAACTATTCATCTGGCTGCAGCTGTTATCTTGGGAGGACAACATTTTTCTTTAATTACTGGAAATAAAAGAATTTTCCCTTTAGCAGACCACTAGCAGTCAAGCGTGAACTCTGCCAGCAACAGGACCAAATGGTCCCATTGTATGGCAGAGGAAGCCTGAGCACAGCTCCAACCCAGCAGGAGACCAGACAGAAAGGCACCAAAGTGGCCATATCTAGAATAACTGTATTGTATGATTTTTGCCTTTTTAAGAGATACCGTGCTTATGATAGGTATGAAAATTATATTGCCTGATCACTAGTAACGTGACGGTCATTTTCATCCCTCTTGTATGGGGCTGCAGTAAGCCACCGCTCCGTTATCCCACTTGTAATTAATGGAATCTCCTACAATATTCATGTCTGCTATGAATGTGATCCATATTCTTTGGGGATTGTGAATTTGCTATTGTTATTTGTGTGTGATGAACATGGTCTGATATATGGAAATGTCACATATTTTGGACTTAAGATTCCTGCCAAAAATAACGCCTAAACCCCAGCCCAGGGGCTGACTCTGAGCTCCGCCCTTGGAGCAAGTTTGTATAAAAGAATCAGCAAGAAGTTCTCCATTTTATTACCTGACCAGAGGCAATGAGAGAACCATGAGACTGGTCTCCCTGCTGTTTTCCTTCTGAAACAATGGAACTTTGAATTTCTTGGATTTCCACACAAAAGGACATCTTCCCTCCAAAACTTTTAAGTATTCATTCTCTTTGTATTTAACCTTTTATTTCATCTGGGCTATTGTCTCTATAATTGTTACTTTTAATAATTTTCTGTATATATTAATTATTGATATTACATTTACAATAAAATACTTAAAACTGGGACTTACAGTATGACACTGGGTTGGGTAACTTGAGGGCTAGTTCACAGTGCTCAGTTGCATTGCAGAATGTCAACTAAGTAACCTGACAATTCAATGGGCATGTTCACAGTGCTATGCTGTAACTGATCGCATTATCCTAACTCACTGCATGCAGTCTTATTAAAGTCTATGTCCAGTCTCCATTGCAGTTCACACACAATAATGAGTGCGTTATACAAATGACCACTGTGAACCTAGCCTGAAGAGCATAAAGATCTTATAATAGTGTATTTCTCATATTTAGATATAAATACTTTTCCAGCTACAAATTCGGTCATTCTGTTACACAAATACTGAACATCAGACCTGTATACTTTGTCTTTATACAATTCATATTCTTTCCTGAGAAATTACATTCTACTCCTGGCAACCCTCTATTATATTCAGAGTGATTCGAAGAAATATATGCCTACTTAAAATACATTCCCTGGGAAAAACAACAATATAACTTTGGCAGCCAAACCAAAAACAAAACAAAGGCGAAAACAAAACCAGCACTACTAAAACGTATAGGGACTTAATAAATGTTTCCAGCTTGAAATGAGAATGTAAATGGTCAGTAAGGAACAAAAAACTTTTTACTGTTTTTAATGTCTAGGCAAAAGATGTCCAAGTAAAACATTTATCTGAAGCTTCTATTCTTTTCAACACTCTGTTTTCAAAGGAACGGCATTTAATGATGAGATCATACAGCAGTTTATAGAATGTCTGAAATACTGGAGAGGAATGCATATGAATTAGAGGAACATTCTTCTGAGCACATAAAGAAACTCTGAAGAAAGTATGCAGAATTTTTATTACCACTGGTTTTTGATTGTACAGCATTTCCAAATGAGCTTCAAAGTAGTTATATAGTCTAATCCAGTATTCATTGTGTTAACGGCATAAAAGGTTCACATCCCTTCTCTTGCGTCAGACTGGCCGCAGACGTTACGGGACCCGGTACCGGAGCTGGAGAAGGCTGAGGACAGCGGCGTCGGAGCG
Organism: Hyperolius riggenbachi; assembly: GCF_040937935.1. Classification (NCBI taxonomy): domain Eukaryota; kingdom Metazoa; phylum Chordata; class Amphibia; order Anura; family Hyperoliidae; genus Hyperolius; species Hyperolius riggenbachi. The sequence goes on from NC_090646.1 coordinate 366,754,306, forward strand.
ATCCGTGCGGATGGAGCTGTTGGAAGCCCCAGGTATGTATAACACTTTTATTATTAGTCAGCTCTGGTACACTTTAAACTGAAATTAAAAATATGAAACTCACATCTATGTTAATAAAGTTGTATTTATTATGAATAAAAATCAGATATTTATAATTACCTCATAAGTTTATTGTCACTTCCGGTTTGTTTTAAACAAATTATTTTTCCTTCCCAGATTCATCCTTTATTCCCATTTTCTTTTTCATACATATTGCACTGTAAAACAATTATATAACCACTTTGTAACGATTGTGGAATTCTCTCCGTGATCAGCACACAGGACGTGCGCTGACACTGCGGAAATCCTCCACAAGCGTATAATTTGAGGGAACCCAGCAAAAGGTGCAACGCACCTGTAGAGGGAAATTCCTGTCGGCAGGTGGAGCTGTGGAGTGCAGAGGAACAGCTTCTTTGCCCTGCCACACACGCCAGACAGGAATTGTACGAAGGGAAGAAATGCAGGGCAAGATAGCCCTAAAAGAGAGAGATCAAAGCGACAGAGGGTATGCGTGTCCACCAATCTAGTCGCCACCCTGCGACGATGAACACACAACCATGAAGATAAGGTGAGAAGGCGATGGCGATTGCTAACAGCGACACAAGACAGAATAAGCACAGAGGAGGAATGTATGTGTGTGCACCAATCTAGTCGCCAACCTGCTACGGTGGACACACAACAAAGGAAACTGAGTGAGAACGCAATCGCCTGAGAAGCAATTGCGAATGAGATTGAGCAAAGGGACAGATTGTATGTGTGTGCACCAAACAAGTCGCCAACCCGCGACGGTGCACACACAACAGCAGATATGAAGTAGGAACGCAATCGCGAGAGAGGCGATTGCCAGAGGTGACACAAGGCTACAGCAAGGCAGAGCACGAGAGTAGCAAAGGCACAGCAAATCATACAATGAGAAGATAAGGAAAATAACAAACGCTAACTAAACGCGAACACCGCACTCATTCGCAACAGCAAACGCGTTTTCTGCGCGGTCTCCGTGTTATAAGCACAACAGAGACAAGCACGCCTAACTAACCACCGACAGACAAACATGAAACAGAGGACGCGAGCGCTTGCTTAACGGTTACCTCACGGAGCCTCCAGCAAGCGTTCGTTGCAGACAAGAGAGATACACGAAAACAGGAATAAGTGAGAGATACGATCCACTGCTCTTTCCACCAGAGCGAGTGCGATCCAAGAACAGCAAGAGAGATGGAGATCAGACGGATCCACAGCACTAGCGCAAGGCGAGTGCGATCCAGGCAAGACAGATCAGATGAGATAGCTGGTAACAACCGCTGTTCCAGCTATACTCCAAGAACAAAGATCAGAACGACTTCCTGTCGACCACCGCTGGGACAGGACAATCGCAACAGACAAACAAAACAGATATGCAATCCTAACTGCACTAGGGAACCTACCTAGTGCAGTCCCAGGAAATACTCTAGGCTAATCTTCAAGCAATAAGCAAGGCTGACACTCCAGGAGTGTTTCACAGGACAAATCCTTATGACCAGCCCAGGTCTGTGATATCACATGGTATTTATAGTACAAACCTCCAGAGGATGTGGCTAGGCAATTTTCATGACAAACGTATGCAAATTCCTCAGCAGCAGCAAGCTGCAAAACTGACAAAAGGTCTCTCTTCCAGAGACCTGCAGAATGCAGACCTGAACAGTGGTCAAAAAGCTGCCTGCCCGCGCAGGCAGCTGAGCGGATCATTACACACTTTAGTGCAGTGGCCTAGTGTTAGTTTTCAGCCATACTGCCATATGCCATGTTTGCTCCATAAGTGTCCCATGTCGTACTCTACAGAGCAAGCATTGGCCCAGTAGCACATGTCATTGATCACGCTTCCGTTGCCAGGAGCACTCTATGCATGTGCACTACAAGTCATTACATAGTGGGCATGCGCAGAGCACTTCCGGCCACAGGAGCTCAATCAAGTATGCCTGCCACTGGGCCAGCGCTTGCACAGTAGTGTGAAACCTGGCCAACTTGGCTCACTTACGGGGGCATTTACAAGGGAAGGGGGGGGGACTGAGGAGAACGGATAGATGTGGGCATGAGGACTGCTGCCCATACATGCCTGCTCACTCCGTTTGCCTCAGGATACCTTTAAAATTGCTTTTGTTTTGTCAAAGTGAAAAAAAAAATGCAGCTTTCCAAACCCTAGCTTTATTTTGTGTGATTGTGTATTTGTTAACGTATAGATTAACTATATGGTATGAGAAGAAAGATGTGCTTGTCAGGTAAACCATGTTAGAGCTATATTTGAACAAAATCGCACATCACTAAAAGCGGAAAAAGGAGAAGAAGAAAAAAGCAAGGTACTAAGAAGTCAATGTTTTGCTGATTGTGGAGTGATTATTAATAATACATTTAAAAAATAACTTGAATTTGAAAAATGCCACTGATGTGTTATTTACAAATACATTAGCTTTTAAAATTCATAAATACATTATTATGCTTCAACAAGCAAAGAATAATTTATAACAAAACCATGATTAAGTACTGCTGTAAATAATACATTTGCAGAACATGACAAAAGACAGTTTAATCAATTAAGCATAGCTCAAAAAAAGCTTCACATTCAATTATTGAAATTGTAAGAGCTTGCAGCCCTGTGTAAAGAAGGATATTGTATTTAAATTATATAATTATAAAGCAACATTTCTTGCTATTTGCTGACAGTCACTACAGCCATATCGTGGATCATATCAGGATATAACAATGGTTAGAGAATGGTTAGTAAATGCATGATGTGCAATCACATGGTCTTCCAAGCAGGGCTGGTTCTAGCTACATTTAGGCCCCGGGGCAAAAGTAACTTAGGGGTCCCCCTAGCAATGAACCCCCCCCCCCCTTCAGCTTCTGAGCCAACTCCCAGGACCCCTCCCACCACACTCCTAGCTGCGCAAAATCATTATGTGTCCATCATATGTCCCCAAAAGCATTGTTGAGGACCCCATTTCCCCCCTCCTCCTTTCTCTTACTAATCTAGTGTGTACACACAATGGGGTCTTACCTGATCCAAGCAGGGCACAGGAGGCAGCCCCAAGCTCTACACGCTGGACTTCTCACCCCGGTGCTTCTCTTCGTCATTCCCTGCAGGTATGTATGGGATTAACATAGCTAGAGGGGAGGGGGAGACACCTTGGGGGCCCCTACATGCTCTGGTACACTGGGGCAATTGCCCTCTTTGCCTCTATGGAAGTGCAAGCAAGTTTACGTTTTTCTGTTTTATTTATCCTCTCCTGACAGAATCCTTGAAGGGAGTTGTTATATTGTTAGTATTATTTAGGCTTATTTAAGTATGCATTTATTCACATTGTAACACACACAGACACATGAAGATTGTATGTTTACCACAGGAATCAAATCGGTGACATTACAATACAAAAATGTTTACAAATATGAAGAAAGGCTTGTTTAAATTGTTTTACTTTTCATTTCATTTGAATGCCTGTTTCTTAATATGCACTTTAAAAAATGTGCTTTACGTTTTACTGAAAGAACAATAAACATTCCTGTACCTAAGCAAAAGTCTCCCTCACATAATCTTAGGAGGCACCAAACTGGAAATTCAGTCCTTGATAGCCACACCCCTGCAGTGGCTTAAATTTTCCTGAGATCCAGTATGTGCTTGCTGTCTCCCTCAGAAACACAACACACTGTCAGCAAACACATACTTCTGGAAAGGACCACACCTAAGTCACTTATTAAAAAAAAGCAGGCTCCTTCTGCAACGCTGCTCTGTGAAAAAGCTCTGGCTCAGCCTGCAACTTCAACAATGTTGTGCATTATACAGTATTACCTTCTCTATAAATGTTATTCACAAGTACTTATTGAAGACTAATTTAAATAGCTATCATTTTTTAAAGCTATTTCAGGTTCAAAGCTTTTGTAAGTTTTGCAATCCATTCACAAATAAAATAAACACATTATATTAAAATAACCATAACTAAGAGACAAATTAAACTAAGAGTTTTATACATACCTGGGGCTTCCTTCAGCCCCCTCTGCGGCATTTGTTCCCACGCAGTCTTCCTCCGTCTCCCGTTACAAGCCCTGTAAGTTTGGCAAGTTGGTGCATGCACAGTACGGCTTCGCTCACTACCCCATCTACGCGCACAACACCATCCCGCTCCCACAGCTGGGAGCATTCTGCGCCTGCGGAGGGGGCTGAGGACAGAGGAGAGGAGGCAGAGGAAGACGGCGTGTGAGCGATCGCTGCAGAGGGGGTTGGAGGAAACCCTAGGTATGTATAAAACTTTAAGATTAATTCGTCTCTCTTCAGCCATAAGTGAAAGAGTCTGCAGTGGCTGCTTTGGGAAGGAAAGTGTGGAGCAGTCTACATGTAAGTTATTTACTGCAATTTACAGTGTGTCCAGGTATGTATACTGGTACTGCTTTAGGGTCAGGCAACACTCACACCAGTACAAAACTGTGCACATTGCTTTGCACTGTCCCCTTACCGTCACTGGTCAAGCTTTCCAATCACTCCCCTGTCCACAGGACAGAACAAGCTGCCCGATAGAGAGACAAAAATCTCACCTGTATGCTGGTTGTGAGTAAATTGTTACCTGAAGAGATCACTACAGATCATTCCAGGAGACAGTATGAATGTATGTAAAAGGTTATGAACGTAAACACAGACTCACATCAGGGACTGATTGCACTTACAGTCACTGCCATCATTTATCTAATACACTTTAGTATAGAGGATCTCTATTTGCACAGGGCTTAACAACGATGCAGTGACTGGCTTTGCCCCCTCCACCAACTTTGTAATATCATACCCCACTCACTTAGCAGCCTCAACAGCACACTGGAGAGGGGGAATGTGGGCGGGGTGTAATGTCATGGGGCGGTGCTAGCCTGTCCATCCATGTCCAGCTCTGTACAACTAGGCTGCTGGTCAGATTTGCATGGATTTTGTATTGCATTAACCCTCCCTGAAGGTACCTAACCTTGACCCCTCCCCCCACCTAATGCCTAACCTTAACTGCCCTAAAATTAATTAAATTTTGACTGCACAACTAGCGATAGTAGCTGCTACTCACATCGGGCACCTTAATGACCTGATGACCGGCTGAGTGCCCAGTTGCCGATATTTAACCACTTGAGGACTGCAGTGTTAAACCCCCCCCCCCTAAAGACCAGGCGATTTTTCACAAAAAGGGCCACTGCAGCTTTAAGGCCTCGCTGCAGGGCCGCAGAACACAGCACACAAGTGACCCCCCCATTTTCTCCCCACCAACAGAGCTCTCTGTTGGTGGGGTCTGATCGCTCCCCCAATGTTTTTTTTTATATAAATATTTGTTTTATTTTTAAATAAAATTGTGTATTTTTTTATTTTTGCAGTGTCCCCTCCCTCCCCAGCCAGCCTATCACTGTGATCAGCTGTCATAGGCTTCAGTCTATGACAGCAGATCACCCCTGAGCCTCTCGAGGGGACAGCCGTGTCACACGGCTGTCCCCAATACAGCCCTGCCTTAGATCACAGCGCTGTACAGGGTTATTAGACTGCGATTTCGCTGTCTAACAGTCTCCGAACGGCGATCGCCGCTGAGAGACTCTGCTCTGTCAATCATGCGGAGATGCGCGCATTAGTGCGTGTGATCTCGTGCAGTCCCCGTCCAAGGACCTTACGCCGATCGGCGTTAGGCGGTCCTGGGGCGGCCGCCGCGTCCACGCCCATCGGTGTGACACGGTCAGCAAGAGGTTAACATAAGTGTCTGCCGATTACAGTACAGAAACAACCTGATCCGGGGCAGTGGCACTTGCCTGCTTAATTCTGATATCTGGGTTAACATGGCAGCTTAACCACTTGAGGACCACAGTCTTTTCGCCCCTTAAGGACCAGAGCCTTTTTTTCCATTCAGACCACTGCAGCTTTCACGGTTTATTGCTCGGTCATACAACCTACCACCTAAATGAATTTTACCTCCTTTTCTTGTCACTAATACAGCTTTCTTTTGGTGCTATTTGATTGCTGCTGCGAGTTTTACTTTTTATTATATTCATCAAAAAAGACATGAATTTTGTCAAAAAAATGACTTTTTTTAACTTTCTGTGCTGACATTTTTCAAATAAAGTAAAATTTCCTATACATTTGAGTGCGAATGTTATTCTGCTACATGTCTTTGATAAAAAAAAAAACATTCAGTGTATATTTATTGGATTGGGTAAAAGTTATAGCGTTTACAAACTATGGTGCCAAAAGTGAATTTTCCCATTTTCAAGCATGTCTGACTTTTCTGACCCCCTGTCATGTTTCATGAGGTGCTAAAATTCCAGGATAGTATAAATACCCCCCAAATGACCCCATTTTGGAAAAGAAGACATCCTAAAGTATTCAGTGAGAGGCATGGTGAGTTCATAGAAGATTTTATTTTTTGTCACAAGTTAGCGGAAAATGACACTTTGTGACAAAAAAAAAAAAGTTTCCATTTCTTCTAACTTGCGACAAAAAAAAAAATGAAATCTGCCACGGACTCACTATGCTCCTCTCTGAATACCTTTAAGTGTCTACTTTCCAAAATGGGGTCATTTGTGGGGTGTGTTCTAAAATGCCAGGGCAGTATAGGAACCCCACAAGTGACCCCATTTTAGAAAGAAGACACCCCAAAGGTATTCTGTTAGGTGTATGATGAGTTCATAGAAGATTTTATTTTTTGTCACAAGTTCATAAAATCTTCTATGAACTCACCATACTCCTAACGGAATACCTTGGGGTGTCTTCTTTCTAAAATGGGGTCATTTGTGGGGTTCCTATACTGCCCTGGCATTTTAGGGGCCCTAAACCGTGAGGAGTAGTCTTTAAAACCAAATGTCACAAAATGACCTGTGAAATCCTAAAGGTACTCATTGGACTTTGGGCCCCTTAGCGCACTTAGGGTGCAAAAAAATGCCACACATGTGGTACCGCCGTACTCAGGAGAAGTAGTATAATGTGTTTTGTGGTGTATTTTTACACATACAGATGCTGGGTGGGAGAAATATCTCTGTAAATGACAATTGTTTGATTTTTTTTACACACAATTGTCCATTTACAGAGAGATTTCTCCCACCCAGCATGGGTATGTATAAAAATACAACCCAAAACACATTATACTACTTCTTCTGAGTACGGCGATACCACATGTGTGACACTTTTTTGCAACCTAGGTGCGCTAAGGGGCCTAACGTCCTATTCACAGGTCATTTTGAGGCATTTATATTCTAGACTATTCCTCACGGTTTAGGGCCCCTAAATTGCCAGGGCAGTATAGGAACCCTACAAGTGACCCCATTTTAGAAAGAAGGCACCCCAAGGTATTCCGTTAGGTGTATGGTGAGTTCATAGAAGATTTTTTTTTGTCACAAGTTAGCGGAAAATGACACTTTGTGAAAAAAAAAATACAAATCAATTTCCGCTAACTTGTGAAAAAAAATAAAATCTTCTATGAACTCATCATACACCTAACAGAATACCTTGGGGTGTCTTCTTTCTAAAATGGGGTCACTTGTGGGGTTCCTATACTGCCCTGGCATTTTAGGGGCCCTAAACCGTGAGGAGTAGTCTGGAAACCAAATGCCGCAAAATGAGCCTTGAAATCCTAAAGGTACTCATTGGACTTTGGGCCCCTTAGCGCAGTTAGGGTGCAAAAAAGTGTCACACATGTGGTACCGCCGTACTCAGGAGAAGTAGTATAATGTGTTTTGTGGTGTATTTTTACATATAACCATGCTGGGTGGGAGAAATATCTCTGTAAATGACACATTTTTGATTTTTTTTAAACACAATTGTCCATTTACAGAGAGATTTCTCCCACCCAGCATGGGTATGTGAAAAATACACCACAAAACACATTATACTACTTCTCCTGAGTACGGCGATACCACATGTGTGACACTTTTTTGCAGCCTAGGTGCGCTAAGGGGCCCAACGTCCTATTCACAGGTCATTTTGAGGCATTTGTTTTCTAGACTACTCCTCACGGTTTAGGGCCCCTAAAATGCTAGGGCAATATAGGAACCCCACAAGTGACCCCATTTTAGAAAGAAGACACCCCAAGGTATTCCATTAGGTGTATGGTGAGTTCATAGAAGATTTTATTTTTTGTCACAAGTTAGTGAAAAATGACACTTTGTGAAAAAAACAATAAAAATCAATTTCCGCTAACTGTTGACAAAAAAATAAAATCTTCTATGAACTCGTCATACACCTAACAGAAAACCTTGGGGTGTCTTTTTTTCTAAAATGGGGTCACTTGTGGGGTTCCTATACTGCCCTGGCATTTTACAGGCCCAAAACCGTGAGTAGTCGGGAAACCAAATTTCTCAAACTGACTATTCAGGGGTATAAGCATCTGCAAATTTTGATGACAGGTGGTCTATGAGGGGGCAAATTTTGTGGAACCGGTCATAAGCAGGGTGGCCTCTTAGATGACAGGTTGTATTGGGCCTGATCTGATGGATAGGAGTGCTAGGGGGGTGACAGGAGGTGATTGATGGGTGTCTCATGGGGTGGTTAGAGGGGAAAATAGATGCAATCAATGCACTGGGGAGGTGATCGGAAGGGGGTCTGAGGGTTTGGCCGAGTGATCAAGAGCCCACACGGGGCAAATTAGGGCCTGATCTGAAGGGTAGGTGTGCTAGGGGGTGACAGGTGGTGACAGGAGGTGATTGATGGGTGTCTCAAGGTGTGATTAGAGGGGGGAAATGGATGCAAGCAATGCACTGGTGAGGTGATCAGGGCTGGGGTCTGAGGGCGTTCTGAGGGTGTGGGCGGGTGTTTGGGTGCCCTAGGGGCAGATAGGGGTCTAATCTGATGGGTATCAGTGAAAGGGGCTGATTGATGGGTGATCAGTGGGTGATTAGATGGCAGAACAGATGTAAACAATGCACTTTGGAGGTGATCTGAGGGTAGGTCTGGGGCAATCTGATCTGAGGGTAGGTCTGGGGCAATCTGATGGTGTGGGTGGGTGATCAGATTGCCCTGCAAGGGGCAGGTTAGGGGCTGATTGATGGGTGGCAGTGACAGGGGGTCATTGATGGGTGGCAGTGACAGGGGGTGATTGACAGGTGATCAGTGGGTTATTACAGGGAAGAACAAATGTAAATATTGTACTGGCGAATTGATAGGGGGGGGGGTCTGAGGGCAATCTGAGCGTGTGGGGCGGGTGATTGGGTGCCCGCAAGGGGCAGATCAGGGTCTATTCTGATGGGTAACAGTGACAGGTGGTGATAGGGGGTGATTGATGGGTGATTGATGGGTAATTAGTGGGTGTTTAGAGTAGAGAACAGATGTAAACACTGCACTTGGGAGGTGATCTGATGTCGGATCTGTGGGCGATCTATTGGTGTGGGTGGGTGATCAGATTGCCCGCAAGGGGCAGGTTAGGGGCTGATTGATGGGTGGCAGTGACGGGGTGATTGATAGGTGATTGACAGGTGATTAGCAGGTGATCAGGGGGGATAGATGCATACAGTACACAGGGGGGGGGTCTGGGGAGAATCTGAGGGGTGGGGGGTGATCAGGAGGGAGCAGAGGGCAGTTTAGGTAATAAAAAAAATAGCGTTTATAGATAGTGACAGGGAGTGATTGATGGGTGATTAGGGGGGTGATTGGGTGCAAACAGGGGTCTGGGGGGTGGGCAGGGGGGGGGGTCTGAGGGGTGCTATGGGCGATCAGAGGGAAGGGGGGGCAGGATCAGTGTGCTTGGTGCAGACTAGGGTGGCTGCAGCCTGCCCTGGTGGTCCCTCGGACACTGGGACCACCAGGGCAGGAGGCAGCCAGTATAATAGGCATTGTATACATTACAAAGCCTATTATACTGTTTACATGCGGCGATCCGGGTGCTAGTAACCCGCCGGCGCTTCCGAACGGCCGGCGGGTTACAGCGCGAGGGGGGCGGAGCCAGTCGCCGGCGGCTGATCGCGTCACAAATGATGCGATCGCCGCATAACCACACCCGCAGCCGCCCCCGCCGATGGGCGTATTGCGGTCGTTTAGGCCCGGACTTTGCCGCCGCCCATCGGCTGGGGGCGGTCCTTAAGTGATTAAAGGGGCACTATGGTGAAATTTTTTTTAATTTTAAATGTGTGCAAACATAGACAAATAAGAAGTACGTATTTTCCAGAGTAAAATGAGACATAAATTACTTTTCTTCTATGTTGCTGTCACTTACAATGACTAGTAGAAATCTGACAAAAGTGACAGGTTTTGGACCAGTCCATCTTCTCATGGGGGATTCTCAGGGTTATCTTTGTTTCCCAAAGAATCATTAAAAAAATTTAATGATTTTAACTGCCACGCTGATCTGAGGTCTGTCCACGCTCCCCGGGCTCATCTGCAGGTCTGTGCTGGGGAGGGGGAGAAGATAGAAACACCCTACCTACCTACCAACTCACCTTCACACTTCTATCTACCTACCTAACCACCCACCCACACACTGCTAGCCATCTACCTAACCACCCTACCTACATAACCACCCACCTACTGCTACCTAAACCCTACCTACCCAACCACCCTAACTACCTACCTAAACACCCACCCACACACTGCTACCTACCTAAACCCACACACTGCTACCTATACCTAAAACTCCACACACTACCTACTTACCTACCCACCCACTCACAGCCTGGAGACACCCTACCACCTATACTGGGGGCACTTTACCACCTATACTGGGGGTCACCTTGCTACCTATACTGGGGACACCTTACGATCTATACTGGGGCACCTTACTGCCTATACTGGGGACACCTTACTACTTATACTGGAGGCACCTTACTACCTATACTGGGGTACCTTCACATACTTATACTGGCAACACCTTACCACCTATACTGGGGGCACATTACCACCTATTCTGGGGACACCTATCATCTATACTGGGGCACCTTACTGCCTATACTTGGGACACCTACTATTATACTGGGGACACCTTACTACTTATACTGGGGACACCTCACCACCTATACTGGGGGCACCTTACATACTTATGGGACATCTGGCCACCTATCCTGGGGGGTCAGTACCCGCATCTGGCTATATAGTGGTAGCCCACATCATATCATGACAACACCCACTTTGCCTCAGAGGAGCTCACAATCTAATCCTACCATAGTCAATGTCTAATGTCCTGCCACATTATGTGTTTATTTAGTGCTGACATCTCCTGCAGCACTTTATAGAGTACATAGGCATGTGATTGTCTGTCCTCAGAGGAACTCACAATCTAATCCTACCATAGTCATAGTCTAATATCCTGCCATATTATGTATTTACAGTATATAGCACTGACATCTTCTGCAGCACTTTACTGAGTACATAGTCATGTCACTGACTGTCCTTAGAGGAGTTCACAATCTAATCCTACTACTGTCTAGCTGTTACGTTCACTCCTTTTCCTTTTTTTAATTGTGGGGGGATGTCTGTGAACAATCAGCACCGGGTGTCATATATCCTAGGTACGCGACTGAAGTTCACATCACATTTATTTCCAACTACATATGTAGAAATAGCTATTTTTATCACAAAACTATTTTCCCTGGAGGTAGTGATGCAGATAATGGTTCTGTAAGGCACATCTATCTTTTTACATTGCAGACTTGTGGGAATTCCTGTTCTTACCGTTAATATTTATGCTCTGAACACATATCACATTGCCTTCTTCAAACATGTTCACTTTCTATGGGATTCATTGAAATTCCCTATTATGGTGATAGGGAAGATTTTAATACGATACAGTCATAACATCACAATGCTACAAAAGAATAAATAAATGGTTCCTGAAAACAGAGTCAAGGGCTGAGTGAATTCTTTGCACTGAATGAAGAGTGGATAACAATAAAGCTCTTTGGGAATTCATAATTTTTTGGGAGGACAATGTATTACAGTAGGATTGAAACCAAAAACAAACAGGTACAAGGAAAAAATGAATTCAGACACGCTAGAAAAAAAAAGGTGGAGTAGAAAAACATAACGCCATTTACAAGACAAGTGAAGTAATTTGGCTGAGGAACCAACATGGTTGAGGTGTGCACCTCCATCTGCACCTGACATCACTGTTTAGAAATGCTAGATAAAATCTTTGCCACCATTATACTTGCCATAATGGAAATTCTTTTTATTCTTTTCTTAAAGATGTAACTACATTTTATGAAAAATTTCTGTATTTTTATTTTGAGTTAAGTATTTTATTACTGATATGTTCAATGCAAAAATCATTGTTAAAGTGTACCAGAGCTCTAGAAAAGAAAATGTTTTATACATACCTGGGGCTTCCTCCAGCCCCATCTGCTCGGATCGCTCCCACGCCGCCGTCCTCCGCTGTCTGCAGCGTCGATACCGGGTCCCCGCACTGGCTGAAGTAACTGAAAACCTCTGGTACACTTTAAGGCTGGATTCACAGTGGTCAGTTGCATAATGCATGCATTAAAATGTATGTGAATTGCAATAGAGACTTGACATTGGGCTCTTTCACACCAAAAATTGCGAAACGCAATCGCAAAAGCATTTTGTGATTTTGTGATTTTCACTATGTTGGCCTCAATCAAAAATGCAGCAGAACTACGATTGCCTTTTTGGAAAATTGGGAACGCATTCAGTAGGAATGCATTCTCACAATTTCAGTTGTAACATTATTGTACCTGCGTTTGGAAAATCCCAATCCTTTTCAAAAACATAACGGGACGCTGCCAGTTTGAAAAAAAAAAATGAGTCCCCCCTTATGAAATTGGACAACACTCTTGATTTTTCCATAAAAATTACTATTAACAACAAGTGTTTGTTATTTTGGAAACAAATACACTATAAAAAAAACAATGTCCACCAAGTTTAATTAGGATATGTTATTGATGCATCGAGTTGAAACAATAAAAGGGCAAAAATAAAAATTCCAAAATTATTAGCCCCCTGGCCATTAATATTCAGTAGTTTACCCTTTCTGAGCCACAACTGACAACAATCTCTTAGAGTAGTTCTTTACTAGGTTGGTAGGTCTCCTGAGGGATTTTGGCCCAGTCATTCATTGCACACTGTTCTAGCTGGTCCAAATAACATGGTTTCTCAGCATGGACATTTACTTTGAGCACCAGCCACAGATTCTCAATAGGATTGAGGTCTGGGCTTTGTGCAGGCCACTCCAGGATCTTGATTTTGGTATCTTTGAGGAACTGATGGGCTAATTTTGATGGATGCTTTGGGTCATTGTCTTGTTGGAAGACCCAGCCATGACCTAAGTCTAGACTATTAGCAGATTTCTGCATATTCTCCCTCAAAATGTCACCATAATTTTGCAACCATGCCCACGAACAAGGCTCCAGTGCCTGAGGCTGCAAAACAGCCCCACAGCATGATGCTCCCACCACTATTTTTACCTGTGACAGCTTTGTTCCTAGGGTTGAAGGCCCATCCCTTTCTTTGCCAAATATAAGCAACATCCATGTGCCCAAACAGTTCCAGTTTAGTCTCATCAGACCAAAGCACAAGCTTTCAAAACTCATCTTTACCTTTTAAATATCCACGGGCAAACCTCAGTTGCGCTCTGTTATGATCACTTCTGCAGCATGTACTGCTGGCTGCAGTTTTACTGAAGACAAGCAATTTTTGATTTCTTTGCATGCATGTGCTCGCATAGTTTTGCGTGCGCTTACACTGAGCGTTGATTTCATCTACAGTCGCTCTGAAGTTAATGACAGGTTAATATGCTTTTGTGAAAACAAACATTGTCTGTTGCAATTGAGCTGCAATCCCTTTCTTGCAGGCTGCATATCATTGTCTGCCCTTTCCTGCTGTCAGCTTGTGATTGATTACCATTCACCTGTGTGGGAATCTGCATGTCTGCTCCCATTGGATGACCTCAGTCAGGGGCGTCGCTAGCCCTATTTTGGGGGGGCACGTGCCCCCAATCTGTCCTGGGGTGCCACGGATCTCCCGGCTACCGCTGCCCCCCGGCTGTCCCCACTGCCACACAGCAGCGTCAGACCTCGATCAGCGCCAGGCGACCAGATAGAGCGGGCGCAAGGACCTAGCGGACACCGCTGATATGCGGAAGTGACATCACTTCCGCATATTTGTGCCCGGCGCCCGCTCTATCTGGTCGGGTCGCCCCCTGATCCTGAGGTCTGACGCGGCCGGCAAGGTAGGTGGGGTGGGGAGTGCGCCTGGCACTCACTACCTAAACGGGGGTCCCTGCTGTCACTCACTACCTAACTGAGGGTCCCTGCTGTCACTCACTACCTAATGGGGGTCCCTGCTGTCACTCACTACCTAACAGGGGTCCCTGCTTTCACTCACTTCCTAACGGGGGTCCCTGCTGTCACTCACTAACTAACTGGGGGTCCCTGCTGTCACTCACTACCTAATGGGGGTCCCTGCTGTCACTCACTAACTAATGGGGGTCCCTGCTGTCACTCACTAACTAATGGGGGTCCCTGCTGTTACTCACTAACTAATGGGGGTCCCTGCTGTCACTCACTAACTGGGGGTCCCTGCTGTCACTCACTACCTAACGGGGGTCCCTGCTGTCACTCACTACCTAACTGGGGGTCCCTGCTGTCACTCATTACCTAACGGGGGTCCCTGCTGTCACTCATTACCTAACGGGGGTCCCTGCTGTCACTCACTAACTAACTGGGGGTCCCTGCTGTCACTCATTAACTAACTGGGGGTCCCTGCTGTCACTCACTACCTAATGGGGGTCCCTGCTGTCACTCACTACCTAACGGGGGTCCCTGCTTTCACTCACTGCCAAACGGGGGTCCCTGCTGTCACTCACTATCTAACTGGGGGTCCCTGCTGTCACTTACTATCTAACTGGGGGTCCCTGCTGTCACTCACTATCTAACTGGGGGTCCCTGCTGTCACTCACTATCTAACTAGGGGTTCCTGCTGTCACCCACTATCTAACTGGGGGTCCCTGCTGTCACCCACTATCTAACTGGGGGTCCCTGCTGTCACTCACTATCTAACTGGGGGTCCCTGCTGTCACTCACTATCTAACTGGGGAGTGCCTGTCACTACCTAAACTGGGGGCTCCTGTCACTACATACACTGGGGGGGGGCCTCCTGTCACTAAATGAGCTGGGGGGCTCCTGTC
This sequence comes from Hyperolius riggenbachi, assembly GCF_040937935.1. Classification (NCBI taxonomy): domain Eukaryota; kingdom Metazoa; phylum Chordata; class Amphibia; order Anura; family Hyperoliidae; genus Hyperolius; species Hyperolius riggenbachi. The sequence continues at coordinate 366,769,443 of NC_090646.1, forward strand.
CCTACCTGAACTGGGGGGCTCCTGTCACTACCTAAACTGGCGCTTAATTTGAATCCTTGTGCAGATTGTTTGATACTCCTCCCTATATTGCCTGATGAAGCGGGGTTGAACCTGCGAAACGCGTTGCATTTCTTTTTGGAGTTCCTAATAAATGTGTTTGACTGTCTGAATCGCAGTCGTTGTCGTGTCTGCTTGAGGGAGGTAAGACCACCACTTCCTCCTTCAATTTTGCCATTTAAGTTGGTTTTTAAGCTCATTTAATCTAATCTTATACTATTGGCGCCTCTGTTCATTGTATACATATTTTTTCAGCAGTAGGATGGATGAAATTGTTTATCTTCACAGTTTTTCAACTTGGATTTTCCATAATGTTCATGTATGTGTTAAAACGTTTGTATAGTATTTAGTTTAAATTGCTGTTGCCACTTTGCGATAGATAAGTGACTTGTGGGTTGCAGTTTGGGGCTCCAAAAAGTTCGCCACCGCTGTCCTAATCTAATGTACGATTGGCCCCACCCACGGCCACGCCCACTCACTGCATGACCATGCCCATTTTTTGCCGCGGCGAGTGCCCCCAGGTGCCACCGATCTCCAAGGACCCTAGGAACGCCCCTGACCTCAGTATAAAGGACTGCTTCCTGCAGTGCTCCATGGGCTATCATAGTCTGATTCAGTCTGTCCCAGCCCCCTCGCTCCTAGATCTCGTGTGGACTGCACTGACTACTGCGAAGGGGTCAGTGAGTCCTTCCAGTTAAGCTCTTGTTATCAGTAATTGTTACTTTGCTAGTCTTGCATCATATATCGGTTCATCGCCAATATATACGCATACTAGCGCGTTTGTTATTTTCCTTGTATTCGTGTTACGTTAATACATCAGTGTCGCTGATATATACGTACTCGAACTGTTTATATCCTGTGTTCAGTCAGTCAGCTTCCAGCACGTTTCGGTAGGTTGCGCGTATCGTGATCACCCGTGCTTAGTTAGCTCAGTTCTGCTCTTGTTACCTTGTGTGGATTGCGCTCACTTCTGCGTAGAAGTAGCAAATCCCTTCTAGTCCTGTTCCTGTTGCCTTGTGTGGTTTGCGCTCACTTCTGCGTAGAAGTAGCGAATCCCTCCTAGTCCTGCTCCTGTTACCTTGTGTGGATTGCGCTCACTTCTGCGTAGAAGTAGCGAATCCTTCTGAGTCCTGTTTCTTGTATTATTCCAGTTCCTAGCAGGCGTTCCTTGCTTATGTTATATATCGGTTCATCGCCAATATATACATATGTTAGTCAGTCATTTGTAGCTTCATTGATAGCTGTAATTGTAACACGCTAGGAATATCGTATCCATTGTATTTAAGTATTGTTTGTGGTTGCTCGGATCTACGCCTGCTCTGTGCGCCACATCTCCTACAGGAGTCAGTCCTCTCCTCCACTAAACTGGGGATATCCTGGTTCCTTGTGCTAGTGTGTGTACCTCCTTCACGTCAGGATATACACCACGTACTGACTGTGGAGAATATACCACCAAGCGTAACAGGCTCTAATCTTGTGCTTACGGCCACAGCCAGGTTTGTTTAGAAAATCGTCTCCATATACATAGCAATGACACAATGTACACCAGTTCTAGACACTGAGAATTACTTGGAAATGACAGTGTAGCCTTCCCCCTTATAATGAGCCTATAGAATCTTCTTTCTGAGCTCCAGACTGATTTTCTTTGTCTTTGGCATGGTGAGTAATGGCCCATACTCACGGGCAACTTTTCTTCACTGTCGTTAGCACACGAGAGCGTGGGCGTGACAGTTCAGCCACAGCTTGTCGCCACGTCCCTCCGCGTACACATGCCTCCTCCCCCCACCGGAAGCTCCGTGTTCTCTCTAGAGGTTGCCTTCGCTAGTCCGCATACACACGCGGAATAGCGACAGTTGCGGCGGCAACTGTCACCAGGCGATTGACCGCGCCAATCACCTGGCGACAGCAGCGACAAGCGACGGTTCGGGGTGCGTGCCCGTGTTGCGCCTCATACTCTTGGGCGACCTGTCGCCTCAACATGCGCGCGCCGCGTGTTGTGGCGACAATTGTAGCCCGTGAGAATGGGCCATAACAGTAGTCACTCTTATGTAGGTGCTCTGTTCCTTGCAGTCTTTTTATGCTTATTGAATGTTGTTAGGAAGACAATCGACTGCCCAAGTGAGGTTTCAAAGCTGATTGGTTAATTACTGTAGATGTGTTTTGAAGGCAAACATTCACATGGGGCTAATATTTTTAACCACCCCATTTTCACTATATATATATATATATATATATATATATATATATATATATATATATATATATATATATCTCAAGCCTAAAATGTATTTTATATTACAAAATGTACTAAAAGCTACTAAATAGCACTGGTGAATGTTTGATTATATCAAGTTTCATCAATGCTGCAAACACTGGGAAGAAGTAAATCCAGGGGTGCTAATAATTTTGGCCTCAACAATGCAGTACTGTTAGCAGGCCCATAGAATTGTATGGGCAGTGAGTTGACATGCAGTATTATTCTGCAACATAACTGAGCACTGTGAACTAGCCCATAAAGGATACATGAGATGGACAAAAAAAAGTTCAACTCATCTGGGGCTTCTTCCAGCCCCTAGAAGTGTCTGTGTCCCTCAGGACTGCTGTGCAGTCTACCAGTCATTAGCCTTAGCTTCTTTAATGGCCAGTGTCCCGGTCGGGTTGGCCTCTTCTGTACGGGTGCGAGCACGCACTGCTTGTGGTCCCTCTCCCGTGGCCATGAGCCAGTGCATGCCCGTACCTGCGCATATGCAGAAGAGGCCGACCCAGCCGAGTCACTGGCCATTACATGAGCAAAAGCTAATGACTGGTAGACTGTGCAGCTGCGCCGAGAGACACAGACACTAGATGAGTTGATCTCTTTTTTTTTACGTCTCATGTATCCTTTAACCCGCCTGGCGATAGGGTCTTTTTAAAAGGTTTCAGACCCTAAAATCAGGAAAAAAAAATCATGCCACCTGAACGCCAGCAGCATCCCCTGCTCTCACTCACCTCCCTGGGCTCCCGCACTGCAATTTTACCTCCATCCTTTGGGCGGCGCTGTAACACTTTGGTGGGATCAATGACAGCGATCTCACCAGAGTGATTCAAGCCTTCGAGGACAGGAAGGAGAACGGTTACCGACGTCTGGATCCCCCGGGAGGTGGTTAAAATGCCTGCTGCGCGCTATACTTTGCATAGAGCTCCCGGCAGCTAGCCCGAGCGCATCTCGGGATTACCTCCAGGGAGGTTAAGCTTCATTCTAGAATTAGGTATATATAAAATATTACCTACCTATAGTTCAGGCGGTCCAGTACTTACAGTTTGGGAGATTGTTTGTAAGTTGAATTAGTTTATAAGTCGAGTCATTTGTTATAAAGGGTGAAACGTGGATAAATTATTTACGTTCAGATACCTCTGGATTTGGACATATGGTTTAAATAATAATGTTTTTGATGTGCTTATAATCTGTTTTCAACTTCTTTCAACAGCTTATACGATACTGTAACATGTATCATGAAAAATATGTAATAACAAAAACAGCACATGTCCATTTTGTACATGAATACAACTTTGTATGAATGAAACTTTGTAACTTGAGTCGTTTGTAAGTAGGTGACTGTATATATTTACTATCTGAAGCCAGCAGAAGTGTCTTCTGGTAACCTTGAAACCGATTGGTTTGAAACCTGCTGATCTGAAATCATCAGAAAAAGACTGTTAAGTTAGGATCATTTGCTTTGTCACTTACAACTATTGGTTCTTGCAGTAACAAGAGTAATAAAGCTTGTTGATGGTCCAGCATCACATGCTATGAACCTCTTGTATACTAATGAGCTATGTGTAGCTGCCACTTACATATGTAGGTTGGTGCACAGATGTAAAGGACTGCAGCCTATTTCTGACCTCTTTTGTCATAGCGCACATGATCACTGCTCAGCAAGATTTTGTGTGCCACCATTTTTTCTTTCTGATTTTCATGTGAACAGTTTGTACAATACCACCTATTGCGAAGTCTTGCAAACAACCAAACAAAATTGCCAAAAACTTGTATCGCTTTAATCTAGATTTGCTGAAGTAGCCCCATGGTCCTAAGAAATGAAATACTCTACTCCCCTATGTATTAGAGCATAGTTGTGTAATTAATGAGTGATTTGATCTTAGATCTGTAAATGTATTATGTGTCCCCCTCAAGGACTTTTCTATTTCTTTTTCAAGAAGGCTATGTAAGTGGAAATTAGCATAATATTAGCATATGTTTTTTAGTAAATAAGGTTTGATTAGGGAGCCAAATTGTTTCTTCTACCTTGAGAAGCATAGTATTTTTCAAGCATGAGTAGTGAGCGTTAATAAGTGTCCTGTGAAAAACGTGTATACAATCAATGCTGAGTTTGTGGAGAGGTAACAGTTGCTGGACTCATGAGAAATTTAGTTAACATCCAGAAAAATTAAAAAGAGAAATAATAAGGAAAATGATAAAACCATGAGTTAGTCATGCATGTTATATTTTTATTAACCACTTGCCGACCGCGCACTCATACCGCGCGTCGGCAAAGTGGCAGCTGCAGGATCAGCGACGCAGTATTGCGTCGCCAGCTGCAGGCTGATTAATCAGGAAGCAGCCGCTCGCGCGAGCGGCTGCTTCCTGTCAATTCACGGCGGGGGGCTCCGTGAATAGCCTGCGGGCCGCCGATGGCGGCTCGCAGGCTAAATGTAAACACAAGCGGAAATAATCCGCTTTGTTTACATTGTACGGCGCTGCTGCGCAGCAGCGCCGTAAGGCAGATCGGCGATCCCCGGCCAATCAGCGGCCGGGGATCGCCGCCATGTGACAGGGGACGTCCTGTCACTGGCTGCACAGGACGGATAGCGTCCTGTGCAGCCCGGAACACCAGGGGGGCCAGGTAGGAGAGGGAGGGGGGGATTTCGCCGCGGAGGGGGGCTTTGAGATGCCCTCCCCGCAACACCGGCAGGCAGGAGCGATCAGACCCCCCCAGCACATCATCCCCATAGTGGGGGAAAAAGGGGGGCGATCTGATCGCTCTGGATGCACCCTGATCTGTGCTGGGGGCTGTAGAGCTTACCCAGCACAGATCACAAATAACAGCGCTGGTCCTTAAGAGGGGGTAAAGGGTGGGTCCTCAAGTGGTTAATATACTCTTACAGACAGTAATAGTGAGAGGCAGCACACACATAAGTCAGAATAAAAATGTGAATGGCCCAGAACTCTAATGAAGTGTTTGAGAAATAAGTGAATGAGATTTACTGACTAAAGAAAAGGCAAGTTGGGGAATTGAGTATGCTGAGCCAAAAAAACTGAAATCTGCACCTATCCTGAATTCTGTCCATTGTTTTACTTTCTCCAAGAAAGCAAAAAGGAATATTCTGATGCTAATGGGCCGGAGTAGATAGACAGCATTTATGTCTTACATAACTGGTGAATAATGATACAAATGTTGATAAAATAACATAAGAGTACTTGGGTGGGAGTGGGGTCAGTTAATTCTGTAACTGGCAAACTAAATTCAGCCATTCTTTCTTTGTGAGTGTAACGATTGGTGTCAGCACGCAGAGAGAATCTGTTTATTGGTGATCTGCAGTATCACCAAGAATGCAGATATATACCTGATTATTGATGATCTGCAGAATCACCGATAATACAGATATATTACTAACCTCTGGACACCTAAGGGTATGTAAGTGTTTGGTGTAACAGTAGTACTTTGAGTAATGCACCTGCAGGCAGGTGATATTAGGTAGTAAAGGAACACTGCTCGGAGAGCACAGGAACCTTCCAGCAGCCTGAAACTCCCCAAGGGGTGGAGTCAGGCTGGAGACAGGAAGGGCCAAAGAGTGAGTGACACCTGAAGGTGGATGTCACTCTCTGATCTGGAGACGATCTCTTAAGGGGAGAGATAGCTCTCGAGGTCGAACACGCCTGGTCGGTAACACACGGACAGATAAAGTACAAAGACAGAAGGCTGATTCAGTATCCAAGGCAAGCAGGGTCTGGCAACGGAGTATCAGATATGCGAGGTACCGAATCAGAGGACAGAGGAGTAGTCAGGAAAGCAATAAGTCATAACATCAAACAATGCCTAGTCTGGGTGTGAGGTCCGTGGTCTCTCCACCCTGGAACTAGTCTGATGTATAACAAAATGATCGCACAAGTTCCCTAGTCTTGGGTGCGAGGTCTGTGGTCTCAACACCCTGGATCTAGTCTGGAGTATAACACAAAGGATAATACAGTTCCCTAGTCTGAGTGCGAGGTCCGTGGTCTCAGCACCCTGGAACTAGTCTGGAGTATAACACAAATGATAATACAGTTCCCTAATCTGGGTGTGAGGTCCTTGGTCTCTACACCCTGGAACTAGCTTAAGCATAAACAGAATAACAGCTCAAGTAATCTGGCTCAGTGTGAATTCCCAGGTCCACCTGGTTCAAACACACTGTTGGATCTGACTAAGGTCTGTGTGCTTCCACGTAGTGTTCGCAACGGCAAACAACTTGCAACTGGCCAGCAGTAACTATATATGGAGTAGTGCTCTCCAGCACCACCCCTAATTGATCAACCAATAGTATCCTGCTCTGGAGTCAGCTGATCGGCGTGATCAGCTGACTCTCTCTGCCCAGTATAAGAATTCTGCCTCTCAGCGCGCGCGCGTGTATTCCTAAGCCTGTGTGCACTAACAGACTCAGCCACACCAGACACACGCTGCCGCGTGCAATCCGCCGTGCTGGACGCGGAACCAGCCGCCTTACTGTTGTTGCATGCGGTGGCTTTTCCGCGTTCTGCCCTGCTACCAGACACACGCTTCCGCGTGCAAACCACCGCATTGGACGTGGAATCAGCCGCCTCCTCAGCAGCACACACGGTGGCTTTTCCGCGTTCTCTCACAGTACACCCCCCCCCCCCACCCCGCGAGGAGTGGACTCCGGACATCTCCTGCCCGGCTTCTCAGGATGCAAGTTATGGAACTCCCTTTTCAACTACTCTGCGTGCATGCGACATTCTGGTACCCAAGTTCTCTCCTCAATGCCATACCCCTTCCAGTGTACCAAATACTGCATGGAGTTCTGCACAAGCCGGGAGTCTAGAATCTTCTCAATTTCATACTCTGGTTGGTCATCAATCAACACGGGGGGGGGGGGGGGATTTTTGTCCAGTCCCTCCAGGTCTCAGTGGCGGCCAGAACCACTTTCTGTGGAAGAATGGTTTCTGGGTCTGAAGGCTGTGCTGTCTCGGGCTCAAAGCATCTGGACAAAGTGTCAGCTTTGATGTTCTTACTACCAGGGGTATACGTGATAACAAATCTGAATCTCAAGAAGAATAATGACCACCGAGCCTGTCGGGGCTAAGTCTCTTAGCGCCCTCAATGTACTCCAAATTCTTGTGGTCAGTATAGACAGTAATGGTATGTTCTGCACCCTCTAGCCAATGTCGCCATTCCTCAAAGGCCAACTTAATGGCTAGAAGTTCCCTATTGCCTATATCGTAGTTCTTCTCTGCGGGTGAAAACCTACATGAAAAATAGGCACAGGGGTGTAACTTTCCTTGCAACCCAGAACGCTGAGACAGCACAGCCCCTACCCCTACCTCTGAGGCATCTACCTCCACAATAAAGGGGAAGGTGGTGTCTACATGTCTCAAAATGGGTGCAGTACAAAACAATTTCTTTAGAGTGGAAAAAGCAGCATGGGCCTCAGGGGACCAGTGGTGAGTATCTGCCCCTTTCTTTGTGAGACTGGTAAGAGGTGAGATCACCGTAGAGTACCCCTTTATGAACCTCCTATAGAAGTTGGCGAACCCCAGAAACCTCTGGAGAGCCTTCAGTCCCACAGGTTGGGGCCACTACAAAACAGCTGAAACTTTTCCAGGGTCCATAGAGAGGCCAGAGGTTGAAATTATGTACCCTAGAAAGGCAACAGAGGTCACTTCGAAAATGCATTTCTCCAGCTTAGCGTACAGCATGTTTTGTCTCAACCTCCGTAACACAAACTTAACATGATCTCTGTGCTCTGAGAGGTTGGACGAGAAAATTAGTATGTCGTCTAAGTATACTAAGACGAATTTGCCCAACACCTCTCTAAAGACTTCATTAATCAGCTCTTGAAAGACAGCCGGGGCGTTACACAACCAGAAGGGCATCACCAGGTACTCGTAGTGCCCGTCCGGTGTGTTAAAGGCCGTCTTCCATTCATCACCGTCCCTGATCCACACAAGGTTGTAAGCACCCCTCAAATCCAGTTTTGAGAAAATCTTAGCATTGGTGACTTGAGTAAATAAATCGTCTATTAAAGGCAAAGGATAGCGATTTTTTACTGTAATTTTATTTAAGCCTCGATAATCAATGCAGGGCCGGAGGCCTCCATCTTTCTTTTTCACAAAGAAGAACCCTGCCCGGGATCGAGAAGGGCGAATAAAACCTTTAGCTAAGTTCTCTCGGATGTATTCCTTCATGGCCAACTTCTCTGGCCCAGATAAATTATATAGATGACCTCTAGGGGGCATACAACCAGATCTGAGATCAATGGGGCAATCAAAGGGACGGTGTGGAGGAAGTTTATCTGCTGACTTGGGACAGAACACATCTGCAAATTCAGAATACTGATCTGGCAATCCCTCCATGTGAATCTTGGTTTTACCAAAGGTTACTTTCGCTAGACAATGATGATAGCAATGGGCAGACCAGCTTGTTAGCTGACCCGTAGCCCAATTAATCTTAGGCGAGTGAATTTGTAACCATGACATGCCAAGAATGATCGTAAAGGTTGCCATTCGTAACACAAAAAATGATAAACTTTCTTTATGCAACACCCCTATTGTGACCCCCAAGTCTGGGGTCTGGGAAAGAGGGTGATTACTCTGCAGAGGAGAATCATCCACTGCAGTGACCCGAATCTGTTGTTTTAGTGGGGAGATCGGAATCCCCAATTTCTTAGCAAACTCATAATCAATAAAATTAGCTGCTGAGCCAGAGTCTATGAAGGCCTCAGTAGTCTCTGTCTTATCCTGCCAGGATATAGTGCAAGGGAGAAGAAAACGTTTGTCATCGAGAGGTAAAGACAGCGCGCCTAGGGTATTACCTCCGACTACACCTAGGCGGCAGCGTTTCCCGACTTCTTGGGACAATTCTGCACTTTATGACCCCCCTCTGCACAGTATCGACAGAGCTGCTCTGTTTCCCTACGTCTCCGTTCCACCTGAGACAATCTCGACCGACCAATCTGCATTGGTTCCGGTGGGGGTGTAGCAGGTGGAGATGGAACAGAAGGAGACGCTGCGTAGGACAAGTACCTCACATTGTTCCTACCCCGGGTCTGTCTTTAGTATCGTACACGACGATCAATTCTGATGGCCAATGAAATGGCCTCATCGATGGATTTGGGCTCAGGATGACTCAACATTAACTCTGAGACCGCGTCTGACAGCCCTGATAAAAAACAGTCTAATAATGCAAATGAGCCCCATCTGGCTGAAACTGCCCATTTTCTGAACTCAGCTGCATAATTCTCAACCGGATCTCTGCCCTGCCGCAACATCTTGAGCTTCCGCTCTGCAGTAGAGGCAATATCCGGGTCATCATCAGCTTCAAAAAATGCGTCAACCGAGGCTAACGCGCTATCACCTGGCTGGAGACTATATGCACAAGTCTGGGAATCTCCTGACGATAGTGTCCTAATAAACGTAATTCTTTGTGCTACAGTTCCTGAAGAACTAGGTCTCAACTCAAAGTATGACAACACTCGATTTTTAAAGTTTCGGAAGTCAGATCTGTGGCCAGAAAACCTTTCAGGTACAGACATGCGTATGTCTGTGCTAGGAGGAGATCGCACTGTATCCACAGCCATCTGTAGGGCTTGCGCAGACCCAGACAAGGCATTAATCTGGGTCTGATGATCGTCCAGCACTGAGATGAAATTTTCCACCGAGGTGGTAAGTGCATCGAGACGGCTGCGGAGTGCGTCCATTTGGGTTTGGTCTGCCGTTCTGTAACGATTGGTGTTAGCACGCAGAGAGAATCTGATTATTGGTGATCTGCAGTATCACCAAGAATGCAGATATATACCCGATTATTGATGATCTGCAGAATCACCGATGATACAGATATATTACTAACCTCTGTACACCTAAGGGTATGTAAGTGTTTGGTGTAACTGTAGTACTTTGAGTAATGCACCTGCAGGCAGGTGATATTAGTCAGTAAAGGAACACTGCTCGGAGAGCACAGAAACCTTCCAGCAGCCTGAAACTCCCCAAGGGGTGGAGTCAGGCTGGAGACAGGAAGGGCCAAAGAGTGAGTGACACCTGAAGGTGGATGTCACTCTCTGATCTGGAGACGATCTCTTAAGGGGAGAGATAGCTCTCGAGGTCGGACACGCCTGGTCGGTAACACACGGACAGATAAAGTACAAAGACAGAAGGCTGATTCAGTATCCAAGGCAAGCAGGGTCTGGCAACGGAGTATCAGATATGCGAGGTACCGAATCAGAGGACAGAGGAGTAGTCAGGAAAGCAATAAGTCATAACATCAAACAATGCCTAGTCTGGGTGTGAGGTCCGTGGTCTCTCCACCCTGGAACTACTCTGATGTATAACAAAATGATCGCACAAGTTCCCTAGTCTTGGGTGCGAGGTCCGTGGTCTCAGCACCCTGGATCTAGTCTGGAGTATAACACAAAGGAGAATACAGTTCCCTAGTCTGAGTGTGAGGTCTCAGCACCCTGGAACTAGTCTGGAGTATAACACAAATGATAATACAGTTCCCTAATCTGGGTGTGAGGTCCTTGGTCTCTACACCCTGGAACTAGCTTAAGCATAAACAGAATAACAGCTCAAGTAATCTGGCTCAGTGTGAATTCCCAGTTCGCAACGGCAGACAACTTGCAACTGGCCAGCAGTAACTATATATGGAGTAGTGCTCTCCAGCACCACCCCTAATTGATCAACCAATAGTATCCTGCTCTGGAGTCAGCTGATCGGCGTGATCAGCTGACTCTCTCTGCCCAGTATAAGAATTCTGCCTCTCAGCACGCGCGCGCAAATTCCTAAGCCTGTGTGCACTAACAGACTCAGCCACACCAGACACATGCTGCCGCGTGCAAACCGCCGCACTGGACGCGGAACCAGCCGCCTTACTGTTGTTGCATGCGGCGGCTTTTCCGCGTTCTGCCCTGCTACCAGACACACGCTTCCGCGTGCAAACCACCGCATTGGACGCGGAATCAGCCGCCTCCTCAGCAGCACACGCGGCGGCTTTTCCGCGTTCTCTCTCAGTGAGGCTGCAGAAGTTCCCATAGTTCCCTTGCAGGCACTACAAGTAGTAGATACCTCTGTTCAGCTAGCTATGCTGCTCTTAACTCTTACAGGAAGAACTGAATCATTGGTAGCTACAGAGCAAAGAAGGGATGATATGAAAATTAGTAATTATGACTGATACGTAGCAGGAAAGGGTTAATGGCTGCTGGGTACAAGGACGGGTTAATAGTTGCAATACTTTATGCAGTGCAGCCATTAACTCCTCCTGGTTCCCATGTGCAGCCATTCATTTTGCTGGATAGACTTATATTTGAGCTATTAAAAATGTAAGCTTAAGATGGTAAGATATTGGACTGACAGGACAGACTGACAGACTGGGCTGACTGACAGGACAGACTGGGCTGACTGACAGGACAGACTGGCAGACTGGGCTGACTAACTGGACAGACTGGCGAACTGAACTGACTGACAGGACTTACTGGACTGAGTAACAGGACAGACTGGCGGACTGGGCTGACTGACAGGGCAGACTGGCGGACTGAAATGAATGACAGGAAAGATTGGCGCACTGCATTGAGTAACAGGGCAGACTGCTGAACTAGACTGACTGACAGGACAGACAGGTAGACTTGGCAGACTGTCAGGACAGACAGGTAGACTTGGCAGACTGTCAGGACATACTGGCAGACTGGGCTCACTGACAGGACAGACTGGTGGACTGGGCTGACTGTCAGGACAGACTGGCAGACTAAATTAATATAATTCCTCTTTTTTAAGCTAATTGTAATGATCCGCTCAGCTGGATGCACTGGCAGACAGCTGTTTGACCATTCCTCTAGTCTGTGGGCTGCAGGTCTCTGCAAGAGAGACCTGTCTTTCCATTACAAGCTTCTGGTCTGTTCTGCTGCTGAGGAATTTGCATACACTCGTTATGCAAATCCCCTACCTGCCTCCTTTGATGACTGGCAGTATAAAGAGCTATGTTTCCCAGAGTCCTTTGCTGGTCATAAGGGTTAGTCCTGTGGAACACTCTTGGAGTGTCAGCCTTGCTCATTGTTTGAAGATTAGTTTAGAGTAATTCCTGGAACTGCACTAGGCAGATTCCCTAGTGCAGTTAGGATTGCATATCTGTTCTGTTTGTCTGTTGCGATTGTCCTGTCCCAGCGGTGGGCGACAGGAGATCGTTCTGATCTTTGTTCTTGGAGTATAGCTGGAGCAGCGGTTGCTACCAGCTATCTCCTCTAATCTGTCTTGCCTTGATCGCACTCGCCTTGCGCTAGTGCTGTGGATCCGTCTCTCTCACTTATTCCTGTTTTCGTGTATCTGTCTTGTCTGCTACGAACGCTTGCTGGAGGCTCGGTGAGGTAACCGTTAAGCAAGCGCTCGCGTCCTCTGTTTCATGTTTGTCTGTCGTTGGTTAGTTAGGCATGCTTGTCTTTGTTGTGCTTATCATGCGGAGACCGCGCATAAACACATGCACTGTTGCGAATGAGTGCAGTGTTCGCGTTTAGCTAGCGTTTGTTATTTTCCTTATCTTCTCATTGTATATGATTTGCTGTGCCTTTGCTACTCTCGTGCTCTGCCTTGCTGTAGCCTAGTGTCACCTCTGGCAATCGCCTCTTTCGCGATTGCGTTCCTATTTCATATCTGCTGTTGTGTATGCACCGTCGCGGGTTGGCGGCTAGTTTGGTGCACACACATACAATCTGTCCCTGTGCTCATTCTCTTTCGCAATCGCTTCTCTTGCGATTGCGTTCTCATTTGGTTTCCTTTGTTGTATGTCCGCCGTCGCAGGGTGGCGGCTAGATTGGTGGACATACATACATTCCTCATCTGTGCTTATTCGGTCTTGTGTCGCTGTTAGCAATCGCCACCTCTGGCGATTTTCTTCTCACTTTGTCTTCATGGTTGTGTGTTCATCGTCGCAGGGTGGCGACTAGTTTGGTGGACACACATACCCTCTGTCACTTTGATCTCTCTCTTTCAGGGCTATCTTGCCCTGCGTTTCTTCCCTTCGTGCAATTCCTTTCTGGCGTGTGTGGCAGGGCAGAGGAGCTGTTCCTCTGCACTCCACAGCGCCACCTGTAGACAGGAATTTCCCTCTACAGGTGCATCGCACCTTTTGCTGGGTTCCCTCAAATTACACGCTTGTGGAGGATTTCCGCAGTGCCAGCCTTCCTTTTGTGCAACAGGAGCCCTAGGCCTCAACCTTTTTGGCTTTCTAGAAATCCGGCCCTGAAAGTTGTGGATCGCTAAAACTTTGGCAATGGCAGAAAATCTAGCATTTGTATGTAGCAGGCAGCTATACATTGTGCTCAGAGAAGACAAAAATATTCTTTAAACTGTGTTTTTTGCTAAACAGACACACACACACAAAATACATCCAAAATATTTCTAAATTTAGATGGGCTATATTTTGTATTGCATGTACAAGGGAATAATAAAATGGGTAATGGTTAATTATAGACTGGCCCTGCATGTACATTTTCTCTACAATACTCCTTACCATACATTTAATTGATTTATTCTTAGACTGTAAGAAGCATGATTAAATTCCACCTGCTGCGTTCACAAAATAAAATGACACTTTGATGTAAACAATAATTATGTAATTTTCCTTTTTACTGATTGCTATTGTGCAGTTATTTCTGATAATATAGCTGAAAAATGACCATTTCCCAGGCACTGTTATGATATTTTACCAATTATTGCTAAGAACATTCTGAAAAAACTAGGGAATTGCATTAATCTTTAAAAATGTCTCAGCTTTTAGTTTTAAATACTCCAATTTCATTAACCTCTTCCAGACCGACGTAGTTGGAATCTATGTCCTGTTGGTGGTTGTGCGGCACTGACAGGACATAGATTCCACCTATTCTTCACCGCGCACTCATGCCGTCCTCACCGCTGTTCTGTCACTGCACCCGCTCACTCTGCTGCTTCAGTGACAGCAGAGCTTCTGCATCTCGGTCAGAAGCCCTGTGATTACTGTGAGCCAACCACAGGGCACAATAGGGAAAGGACAGCTCTGGTCCTGAAGAGGCCAGAGCCACCCGGTCCCGAAAGGGTTAAAGAGACTTTGTAACAAAATTTTCAGCCTTATTTCTTCTATCCTATAAATTCCTATACCTGTTCTAATGTGGTCTGTGTTACTGCAGCCTTTTCTAGTTGCACAGTGGCAGTGTTATCTCTGTTATGTGATCTAATCTTCTCCCTTCTGTCGCTCTGTCGGCTGAGGCTGGAATGTGCTGCACTGCTTGTCATTGGCAGAAGCTATACACACCCTCTCCAAGCTCTGTATGAGTCAGAGACTGATCTACTCTCAAGCCTATTACACTCTAGTTAGAAGCCATGTCTTTTGTTTGTAAACACTGCCTAAAACTGGCAATTACAAGCCAGGATTGCAGCAGGGAGTGGCAGAAACAGCATAGAGAGGCCCAGGAGAACATAATGAATAGAATGGTATGCTTTTTATTGTAAGAATTTTAGAGTACAGATTCTCTTTAAATTATAGAAGTTGTGTATAAATGGCAACCTTAAGGAATGAGTGACATTATTCACAGAACAAATGATGATATCCAAGAACACGGTTAACATGATATTCCATCTCGGCACAATGCTGTTGCAGGAAGCCCTGGCAAAGTATTTTTGATTCTGGGGCTCCCCATTGGTCCAGGGTTTCAAACAATGAGATTTCTCAGAGGATATTCATTGACCACTAAACTAACCAATGAGAATGCTCCTTAGGGCAGCGGCGGTGCGACGACTGAGAGAAGAAAAAGTGGTTTTATTTGTATTACTTTACTTGTCATTTACATTAAATAGGTAGGGAGTCAAATATTACTCCCTTTACCTATTTAAGAGATTGGCATTGAGATCTCTTTAGTGGCACATACGTGGTGTACGTGCCACCAGGCCTCTAATGTTTAGCCTCTAGTGTTTGTCACAGTACATAGGCGATTGAGAGAAGAGACATGGAGTAGTGGTCCCAGCAGCAATGGAGAGAAGACACCTACCGGCGGACAGGTAAGCATAAGTGCACAGCCCGGAGGGGGCATAGATGGGGAGACCTGGATGGCCCGGCAGTCAGTGCACGGCTCCACAGACTGTAAATAGATTTCACGCCAAAATGTATTAAAAATCTGTGTACAGTGTGGATGGATTCAATCCCTCAGATCAGATTTGATATGATATATAGAAATCAATCTGATGGCCATCTATTAGTGTATGCCACCTTTAGTGTATTACAGAAAGCACTGTTCAGGCTGATAATCAGAAATGAGATCATAGATATGAGACACAGATCATAAATAGATAAGTTATACTTATAAATGCAGCAGTGGAGAGTATGGAGAGCAGGGCAGGCTTGCAGCAGCCAGAGCACTGGTATATGCAGTGTGCAAATTAAACAATATGCAGCCAGAAGAGATGTCTGTTGGAAAGCAAGATCAGTAATAATTGCATTATTATTTGGGGGCAATATGGTTTGAGCATATGTATAAGTACACATAATTGAAATTAATTTCATGAGAAATAGAAGGAGCATAGTTAGTCAAACTAAGTCTCGTGTGAAATATACTAACTACAGTATACTGCTACAGGAGTGGAGAACAGTGTGACGTATCCTATGAAAATTCGTGCAAATCAGAGCCATGCTGTATAGTCAATCAAACCTGGAAACAGATATCACACAGTACATATGAGCTGTTAAAGTGAATCTGAAGCCAGAAATGTAAAAAAAGATACTTACCTAAGGAGAAGGAAGGCTCTAGGTCCTACAGAGCCTTCCCCCTCATCCCCTTATTCCCCTGCAGGCTCCTCTATTTCAATCTCTTGCTGCAGGAGGCTTCAACAGTCTTCGGGAGCCCAAGTGCTCCCGAACACTGGCTGCTCTGTACTGTGCATGTGTAATAGAGGACGCTCACGTGTGCACAGTATGGAGCAGCCCGTCTTCAGGAGGCCAAGTGCTCCCAAAGACTTCTAAAGCTTACCCGCAGCTGAAGCAAGCAGTCTCTGACCCATGGATCAGAGACTGCTAATGGGGGAGCCAGCGCAGGAAAGACGAGACGAGAGTAACGGAAACACTCAATAGGACCCAAAGCCTTCCCTCTCCTTAGGTATTATTTTTTTTTTGGGCTTCAGACTCCCTTTACAAGGTCCTCAAGAATGTATCTGAGATCCTGCTATGTCCCACCCCCTTGTTCTAGTTATACCGAAGCTGCTGGTAAAAAAGGAAACCCACAACCTTTTAGCAAAATCCGTAGGCCAGTTAGGTCATGCAACGACTGTGCAACTTTTCATACACAAGACTTCCCAGAATTCTCACTGCTTTGGTTAAAGTCATTGGTTCACCAAATAACCCACGCAAAGTGGGGGGTGGAATTTTTACCAATTCAGTGTCTCTAGATTTACTGTAATTTATACTGTACATTCAAAAGGAACGTGTTTATGGCTCAGAAGGTGCCATGTTTTCTGTTGTACTAATCATTCCCACTTACCACTTCTTGCCAACAAGTTATTTTAGTGTGATCAGTTCTAAAGAATAGACCGATCAGGTCTGTTAAAATATGTCTAATGGTTAATAACTGATCTGGTGAAGATTTTCTTTTACAGTAGTGAAAACTAAGTTCCACTTTCATTTTGTGGTGTGCTTTCTCCATTTGTGTCATAGTGAAAACCAGCAACCAGCTCTTACATGCAGATTGAGATTTTCCAGCTATTTAGAATAGGTGTGTGTGTGTTTGTGTGTCAGAATGAGCACATCTGACATCTGGAGGGACAGTCATTTCATCCAAATGTAAGACTGTAATGAGATGCTTTCATTTACCCACACAGACAACTCTGCAAATAGATTGTAACATACAAATATGTATGTAACAGCTCTTTGAATAAAAAATAGGCGTGCAGGTAGTGTAATGGGGTCAATCTTCCAACCATTACTATATTCCTGATTGTAGGGTGCATACATACATACAATTTTGATTGACCAATGAGTGGTCAATTTTACCACCTACGTGTAGTATGAGGGCCAACAGATTTTGAACACTATGACCAGATAGAATTGGCCAATAAAAACGGGATGTGTGTACCAGGCTTTAGTGTTCATATACAATCTGAACTTTAACTTAATATATATGCTCACTAATTATGCTGGCCTGCCATACAATCGGCACTTCCTGACAGTTGTTACCCTGATATCTGTTGCCAGCATTGTGAGCCTGAGAGCCAAACAACAGTGTCTCCCTTCACTATAATAATTTTTTTTTACTATGTTCACCACGAACACCCAGGCAGCTCTTAACCCAACATCCAAGAAATCAGAAGTTTACAAATCAATTTCTACAAGTTGCAGATGACCAGCCAATCAGGGAGTGGCAATCGATTTACTACCTTGCACTACTTTGATAAATACAACAGTACAAAGCTATATCAAGTACTCTTGATCCTCCCTCTGTACCTAATCACCATTTTAAATTGATAAACTGTCCTGAAATGTATTGGTATGTAGATCACTGGCATAGTTTCAGTGTGGTCCAATCTGACAGGAATGTTGACCGTGTATAGCTGGGTGTTTAATTACAGTATGCCCTGCAGTTTGCCTTTAAAAAAGGTTTATTTTAATGCAGTTTCAAAATACATCTGCAAAGGGATGCAATCAATTTCTCTGTTTTTATGAAAATGTAAGAATCGGGTTGCTTAGCAGTGTTGAGCGCTATGGAGAGCTAAAGATAGATTTTCCTTTTTGTAAGAGGCTCCTTAGTCATCAGTTTTTACTGCAGTCATTTACGTGGCATTTTTTGCCACCTGATGTATTTTTTTTAGTTGCTGTTACTAGACAGAAGTATTGTCTCAATAGCCCAAGATGATTATTATAAGAGTATAATAAACATTAGTGATGCTTTTAGGGAAAGTTTAAAAAGGAACTTAACTGAATATAATTTAATGAATTATTGCGTAATTTTACAGAATTACTTATAAGTGATTTGGTCAATTTTTGCCCATTCTAAAACCTTTTTCTCACCCTATTTGCATTCTTAAAATTTGTCACAAGAGCAGCATTTTACTGCTGGTAAAGTACATCACAGTGAGGCTTGGTTCCCACTTGAGCGGATGCTAAATGGACACGGTAAGTGCAACTGCACTCCATTTCACATCCACTCTGTGCCGTCCACTGTCCAAAGCGATTGCAGCTCACCTGACCCATGGCAAATCACTACTGCTTGGCCCCTCTATATTCAGTCCTGGGCCAGCAGCAGTATGGGGATCTCCATAGGCTGCATTAATCCAATTCTCCCTAGCAACAGGGGTGTAACGATCGGTGTCAGCACACAGAGAGAATCTGATTATTGTTGATCTGCAGTATCACCAACAATACAGATATATACCTGATTATTGATGATCTGCAGAATCACCAATAATATAGATATATTACTAACCCCTGGACACCTGATAATGTAAGTGTTTGGTGCAACAGTAAGTGAGTCTGGACCACCTGAGGAGCAGGTGACTCCAGACTGTATAATGAGTATCTCCTGATGGTCTTGGAGTACACAGAGCGTCAATGTTTCCCTGAACTGTTGGGAAACAGACTCTACTGCAGTCAAAGGACTCCTGTGAGATTGAGTCCCTGACTGGATTGCAGAGAGGTCCCTCTGAGAGACAGGGAGTCCCTGCAGCTACTGGGCACCTCACTGGGGGGTGTCACAGGTAGAAGGGTCGGTCAGGCCGGGTCGGCAACACACAAGCAGATAAGGTACAGAGACAGAAGGCTGATTCGGTAACCAGGGACAGGCAGGGTTGGCAACAGGAAATCAGATGTGCAAAGGTACCGAATCAGAGAGCAGGAGCAGAGTCAAGAGAGCAATAGGTCATAACAGATATCAAACAGATGCCTAGTCTAGAGTGTGAGGTCCGTTGTCTCAACATCCAGGGACTGGTCTAAGATATATACAATGATGATACAGTATCCCTAGTCTTGGGTGTGAGGTCCGTGGTCTCAACACCCTGGAACTAGTCTTAAGTATAACACAATAATAACACAGAATTCTGGCTAAGTGTGGATTCCCAGGTCCACCTGGTTCCACCACACTGGAGGATCTGACTAAGGTCTGAGTGCTAACACATAAACATTTGCAACGGCAGACAACTGGCAACTGGCAGGGAGGAAGTATATATAGCAAGGTGCTCCTCAGCACCACCCAGTCCCAGTCAGCCAATCACCCGCTGTTCTGGGATCAGCTGATTGTCCAGATCAGCTGATCCTTCTCCTATTGGCATAAAGGGCTTGCCTGTTAGCGCGTAGCTCTCCATCTGTGTGCACTACTAGGTTCAGACAAACCAGGCCAGTCTGAACGCGGCACCAGCCGAATCATTGTCAGACCGCGCGGCGGTGTCTCTGGACTCTGTTACAATCCCTCTCCTATTGGCATGAAGGGCTTGCCTGTAGGGGCGTAGCAATAGGCCCTGCAGCGCCTGCGCCCGCGGGGGGGCCCGGCCCCCCCCCTGGGGCCCGCTCTGGGCCGTTTTTTGGGGGCTGGAGGGGTGGCAGCATGAGGGGAAAGCCTTGCCCACAGTCGGCGGGGAGAGGGGAAGTTCCCCCCTCTCACTCACCTCGGGGCTCTCCCCTCTGCGCTCCCCTCCAGCTAGTTAGTGTGTGGGCAAAGGCCAGTGGGCAGCGAGCGGCGGGCAGATACATACCTTCTTCCGTGCGTTCCATCGGAGACTTCTCGCTCTAGCGGCTGACGTCACTTCCGCTTCCGGAAGTGACGTCAGCCGCTAGAGCGAGAAGGCGGCGATGGAACGCAAGGAAGAAGGTATGTATCTGCCCGCCGCTCGCTGCCCACTGGCCTTTTCCCACACACTAACTAGCTGGAGGGGAGCGCAGAGGGGAGAGCCCCGAGGTGAGTGAGAGGGGGGAACTTCCCCTCTCCCCGCCGACTGTGGGCAAGGCTTTCCCCTCATGCTGCCACCCCTCCAGCACCCAAAAACCGTCCACGAGCGGGCCCCAGGGGGGGAGGGGGCCCGCTCTGAAAATCTGCAGGGGGGCCCGGTGGGGCCTAGTTACGCCCCTGCTTGCCTGTTAGTGCGTGCGCGCGTAGCTCTCCATCTGTGTGCACTACTAGGCTCAGACAACCCAAGCACATGTTGCTGCGGAGAAACCGCCCGTCTGAACGCGGCACCAGCCGCCTCGCTGTCAGACCATGCGGCGGAATCTCCGCAATCCATTACAAGGGGACATTTTCATTGGTCCACCATAAACTAGTGAGAATTCTCCCAGTTGCTGAGGATTCCCATTGGTATTTTGCAGATCCCTGTGTAGAGGAAGAGAGCAGCGGCGCAATGTGTAGCCTAGGGCAGATGCAGACTCATTCCATGTCTGGAATTATTGCAGACTGCACAGAAGTGTAGTGTGATCAGCTTACTGGATCGTTGCAGAGTGATAAGTGTAAATGGCTCCTATTTATAAACTAGGAGCTAAACAAAAGTTTGCTTTCTTAAAACAGAAAGAATTTGCAATAATTTAGGTTGGAGTGAGCTTGAGATGTCTCCCAGTGCATCACTGCTGAATATATGCAAATTAACCATTGTACCCTTAGAAGCTAAACACACATCCAGAACCGCTGGAATGCAATGATGTGTCAGCTTGTTAATTTGTACAGAGCCATAATAATCCAACATGCATACAGACTGTTTCGGATTGTTTGATCCTCATCAGTGGATGGTATGGATTAATTTGGCCCTATGCAGTAGGGCTTGTAACATCGAGAGGTAGAGACTAACCAGCAAGCTCATGGTGACCCAGAACTCATTGGAGTGTGGCCCGGTTCACATTAGCGTTCCCTGTCCTGATTCGCCGGGCCGGATCCGGACCGTATACTGTACAAACGGAACGTACGTTCCGCATAGCAATGCAAAGGCTATGCGGACGTTCACACGCGTCCGTTCTGTACAGTACGGAGCCAGACGCTTTTCCAACATGCGCTATTTTGCGGTCCGGATCATCCGGGCCACGCACCCGGACCGGAGCCTGACTGCACCATCCGGAAATATGAAAGCAATGGGAAACGGAAGCAGAGAACACACTGGAGACAAACACCGGACGTTCTACCCCACTTCCTATGCGTATTTATAGCGGCCATTTCGGATGGGGACACATGGGCCCAGCATATCTGGAGTGGAGCAGCAGTGACACACGTGCTGGAGCTGTTTGGCAGTATGTCGGAGGTGGAGGTGAGGCCTACAGCGGAGGACCCGATTCTACAGGTGCACCTTCTGCAGACCCCAACAAATTTTAAGGTATTTTGTTTATTTTTTTTTCCCCTACGGATCCAGATGGCAGCCTGAAGCAGTCCTGATGCAAACGGACCGGATCCGGATCGGATCGGAACCGTACGGTTCCAATCCGGATCAGGTCCTGATACGATCCGGTCCGTTTGCATGCCAAAACGCAAGTGTGAACGGGGCCTAAGGGACTACAATGGTCCTAAAAGCCCCCTTACTAAGATGTTAAGAAAAACAAAAGTTTGCTTTCTTAAAACAGAAAGAATTTGCAGTAATTCAGGTTGGAGTGAGCTTGAGATGTCTCCCAGCGCATCACTGCTGAATATATGCAAATTAACCATAAACTAGGAGCTGTACACTGTCCATTTAGTAATGAGTGGAGAAGTGGGAACAGAGCCATAGAGATTTTTTTGTTATTGAAGGAGCAGAAAACAACATCTGGTCTCACAGCAGAGGCAAACCAGGATTTTCAAGGGGGGAATATTGTAAAAAAAAAAAAAAAGCATTTTTATTTATTATGTAATTTTCACTATAGTTCATCTAGTAATTCTAGCATACTTAGCACAAACTGCTGTTTTGGGACACCCCATGTGTCCCTTCTCAAACTAAGAGCCCTCCTGCTTTTGTGGTTAAGATATTTTATCCTGTACAACCTATACTGGATCAACTTGAGTACATATTTGTGATTAACAAATTTAGGTTACCAGTAGTAGTGACATTTATGAATGTTTTGTTAAAGCATTTTGTCTCTATCTAATGTTAGGCATTTATGTACTGGGAGGAAAAAGTTGGGTTACAGCAACTGGAAAAGAGATTTGGGGCTTGATTTACTATGCGGTGCTAACCTACTTAGCACGTCTAAAGTCTTTAGGCGCGCCAACCAGGGTGCTAAGTAGGTTAGCACCGGTTTTCTCAATCAGATCGCGCGGTCCTATGCGCGTGCTTAGTCCCATAGGCTTTAGTGGGCACTTCGTGCGGAGCACCCTGCGCTCTGTGCAGTGCGCGCACAAAACTTTGCGCGCGGTACTTTGCGCACGATCACTACTTCTCACATTTCAACTGAGTTTAGACGTGCTAAAGGCCAGTGCTAAAGTTAGCACCATTTTGTAAATCGAGCCCTTGGTTGGCAAACTTCTAAATCTGCATGCCCATGCATGTTAGCAGCTTGTCAAATGTGGGGCTTAGATATTTTTTTTGGCAATATTTGCAAGATAGTATGCAATTTGAGGAATATTAAGTAGTTACGTTTTTTGCTTCATCTATCTCTTCCACAATGTTCAGATTTACATACCTGCATGATAATGACCAAATAATTATCAGTTTCTCGAAGGAAGTCACAAAAAAATAATAAAATAATACTTAGAAACTTTGCAAAAAAAGTCTATTATTTAAAGACAAGGATATTTAAGCAATTTTTAA
Organism: Hyperolius riggenbachi; assembly: GCF_040937935.1. Classification (NCBI taxonomy): domain Eukaryota; kingdom Metazoa; phylum Chordata; class Amphibia; order Anura; family Hyperoliidae; genus Hyperolius; species Hyperolius riggenbachi. Next base: position 366,792,436 of record NC_090646.1, read on the forward strand.
GAAGCTGTAACCAAAATTGTTTTGAAGTCACTTTTGCTATGCAAACATTAGATTAGTGTGGGTGCAGTTCCCTTATGAAATCAATGTGTCATTCTTGAGATATGATCACTCAGTGTTGAGCTTAGTAAGATCATGTCACTCAGAAATAGAGATGTGGCGAATGGTTCGCCGGGCGAACATCTCTGGGGGGTTTACTACTTCCGGGTCGCTCCGACCCGGAGTAGTACGCCTGCGCTGACCGGCGGAGCGTGTCCTAGATCGCGCTCCTGTTGCCAGGCACTCTCTGCGCATGAGCGTGACGTCGTTCATGACGTCATGCACATGCGCAGAAAATGCCTGGCAACAGGAGCGCGATCTAGGACGCGCTCCGCCGGGCAGCGCAGGCGTACTACTCCGGGTCAGAGCGACCCGGTAGTAGTAAACCCCCCAGGGATTCAGAGATGTTCGCCGGCGAACGTTTCGGGAACCGTTCACCACATCTCTACTCAGAAGCACATTTTCCCATCTGTTTGTAAGTACAATTTATTGTTACCTAACAGATTATAAGAGAAAGCAGGAAAAATACCTATTTACACAGTAAGGATCTTCACAAGGTGCATTCAGTGCAAACCATCGAGATGCTAGTCATTTTGGCCCACACACAAAACGACACTTAAAAAAAATACAAAAATGACCAAAGCAGGGCAAGAGTGATGAAGTATTTATTCTCACATCAGCACAAACAGCAATAACCACATCCCATTGTTTGCAAGTCAACAACTGAACAGCTGCCGAGATGGATTAACAACCCCAACAAAAAAACAAAACAAAGGTATTTCCCATATCTGCTGTAAGTTATAGTAGACATTCTACAAAAACGGTAGACATTTTATCAACACATCTTTACACAACTTTGCTGCATTTGCAACCATTAGGCTTTGTTTCCCTGCTCAAAAGAGCTTACAGTCTAGATGCTGGTACCCGGGATACAGAAGTCCAAAGATGACAAACAGACAAGTGTTATTCTTACATACTGAATGATCATCAGGGACCAGTGTATCTATCAATTTTATTTTTAAAATGTGCTCACAATGGGAAAAAAAAATCTGAATAATTTTGTCATCACAATTGCCTATAACGGGTTAGGAACATCCTAAGTGTGTAAGGTCCATTCATGCTGTGCTTACTTCAGTGTTGTTTACCAGCCCATTGCATTACATTGGGCATTTCTCATATCAGCGCTAAACCACAGAGCATAGTGTGAATGGGGCCCCAAGAATAATGTACCTGAAAGAACATTTTTAGGCAACTATCTTAACCCTTAGACAGCCGATAATTTATAAAAAAAAAAAAAAAAAAAAAGCTACACGCCAGTGCTAGCTATGTTTGAATTGTATTTTCTGTCTGGCCCAAATCTATATATACATTGGAGAGGATTGAGAATTATGCTGAATATTGTGATACAGAAGTAGCTAATTATTATAATACATAATTATGCTAATTATTATGAATAATCTAAAATGTAAATGGACTACTAAAATCTTGCAGTGGAAGCATTTGCTTGCTCCATTTTCATGGTGCATATATTTGCAGTAACATTTGCATACTTCTACATCAACAGAATTATTTGCGTAGTATTTGCAAAGTTTTGGCACTGAGCCAAAACATTGTACAAAATGCCTTTAGGCGTCTATGGCACAGGAGTAAGTGGAAATAAAAACACCTATAGACGTCTGCAGCAGGCAGCAATAGTTTAGCACTAAAATGTCTTTAGACGTCCATAGAGAATGGATGCGGAAAAACAGAAATGTCTATAAATGTCCACGGTAGTCTAAGGGTTAAATCGAACCTAAAGTGAGAGAGAAATGGAGGCTGCCATATTTATTTCCTTTTAAGCAATACCAATTGCCTGGCTATCCTGCTGATTCTCTTCCTCTAATACTTTCAGCCATAGACCCTGAACAAGCATGCAGGAGATCAGGTGTTTATGACATTGTCAGATCTGATAATACTAGCTGCCTGCTTGTTTCTGGTGTGATCCAGACACCATTGCAGCCAATTAGATCGGGCAGCTGATATATGCTTTTTGCTTCAGGTTCCCTTTAAGTAATTTGCTATAATGCCAATGTTCTTCACCAGTTATTAAAAGTAATATATCATATTTCAACTTTAAGGCTGGTTTCACACCAGGACGTTGCGTTTTAGGGGACGTTATGGTCGCATAACGTGCCCCTAACACAACTCCTGGTGCTCCCTGCTTTGGACGTCAGAGTGAGCCGCGTTGTGCAGCTCACTCTGGCGTCCGTGATGCCGTGATGCGCACTCTTGGACGCATGCGGCATCACGTGGTCCCGCCGGCCACTAACATGCGCCTGTAACGTCCCACTGTGAAACCAGCCTAAAACTGAATTGTACTATAAAAATTATAGTAATGGGTAGTGACACTTTACAATTATTTTTATCTGTACAGGATTGGAATATAGAACTAATGTACAAATATAGGTCTAAAGAAAGGATATTCTTATAATTTGGAACATTGGCTAAAATTCTTTAAAGGATGAGTGTACTTTTAAAGTAGAGTATAGTTATTTATAGCCTGTACCTGTGCTTAAATATTGTAAATGGGAAATGCTATTACATAGATTTCACAACTGAGTCCCGTGTTGTAAACAAGCTGCAATGTACTGCATATGCATCAGCTGCTTTGTAGACCCATTTGCATGACAATAGGAGCTGGATCTATACCAGCACATGAACTGTACAGCATGAGCCCACTGTTTACAATGCCTGCAGCGCTAGTAGTAAAAGCAACATCACACTGCAGGAAGTGAGAACCATTCATAATATTTAACCATTTCAGCCCGAGGGGATTTTTCACCTTATGCATCAGAGCAATTTTCTACTCCCATTCATTCGCTAATAACTTTATCACTACTTATCACAATTTATTAATCTACATCTTGTTTTTTCTGCCACTAATTAGGCTTTCTTTGGGTGGTACATTTTGCTAAGAATTTTTTTTTTTTATAAATGCATTTTAACAGGATTAATAAGAAAAAAATGAAAAAAATTCATTATTTCTCAGTTTTAGACCATTATAGCTTTAAAATAATCCACGCTACCATAACTAAAACCTATGTATTTTATTTGCCCGTTTGTCTCGGTTATTACATCATTTAAATTTTGTCCCTATTACAATGTATGGCGCCAATATTTTATTTGGAAATAAAGGTGCATTTTTTCCGTTTTGCGTTCCATCACTATTTACAAGCTTATAATTTAAAAAAATGTTCGTAGTATACCCCCCTTCAAATGCATATTTAAAAAGTTCAGACCCTTAGGTAACTATTTATGTCTTTTTTTTATTGTAATTTTTTTCCATTAAAATTTTTATTTGGGTAATATTTTGGTGTGGGAAATAAACAGTTAATTTTTAATGTTATATGTGTAAATTGTAATGTAAAAAATATGTAGATGTAGTTTTACTATTTGGCCAGAAGATGGCCACCTTGAATTTTTTTTTCTCCTTGTGCTTCTCGCTAAGTGGAAGCACAAGGGGGACGCGGAAGATTTTACGTGCAGAAAGACTGAATCCTCTTGTAAGAGCGCTTCGGTTTTACTGCTGGGGACACGGATCAGTGATCGGGAACCATGGTCGGTCCTTAACCAGAAATGGTTAAGGACCGACGAGAGGGGAAACCTGTTATTATAAAGTATTACATTTAAGTGCACTTATGACATAAACCTAGAAAATCTTCCCCAAACTACTTACTGATCAATGATGAACTTTGCAATACATTACTGATTTTGCCAACTTGAGGAGACTGGAGAAGTCTCTGACTGCAGTTCCCATTAATAAATGCACACACAAAGCAGTGTGGTGCCTACTTCCAGATGCTCTCCCCCACTCCCTCCAATCCCCACACCCCCTGATAAGCAGCAGCTCGTGTGCCATTATAAACCTACAAATACTGTACAGTACACATTTTGATTGGCAATGCTGGACATACTTCCTGTTCTTCTTTGTGCCCAAGAATTAGTGGGCCGCAGAGGAAAAGTAAGCATATGGGGCCATATGCAATTCACTTTTTCACTTGAGTTTTCTCCTAGGTGATATTTTAACAACTTGCAAATAAAATGCCTTTTAAACCACCAGCAAGCAAACAAATACTCAAAATAATTTTGACACTACTTTTTCACCAACCTTTTAGCACTTTTTCCATTGCAAAGTGCTAAAAAGTTATTTTAAATTAAAGATGAGAAATTATCTCCTAGGAGATAACTCAGGAGAAAAAATGAATTGCATATGGGCCATGGTGTCACATTAGTGTTCTATAAGACTTACATGGCTAAAGCTAGCCTACATAGGCCTTTGATTTTAGTTTTAAATCAGTTTGAAGTTCAATTTCAGTTGATCAGTTTAGCTTTGATTCAACATCAGTCTCCCATTAACAGGCTGAACATCAACTAAAATAAAATATCACTATAAACGTAAAATATAGTGATGTCAAGCCCTAAAACAGTCTACAGGCAACTTTTTCTTTACAGTGCTTTTCACGCTAATTTAATGTTCCTCTATTGTCCTGTCACCATAAGCAAAAATTGTGCCATTAAAGTGACGTGTGACAAACTTCACACTACTGGAACTCTTGAAAATTTTCAAAAGCGTTTTTAAAATTGTACTGTGGCTCAAAATTCAAGGCCAGTTTAAAGCGGAATATAACCCTGCATTTCAACTTTGCTCTAAAACATTATTTACAGTATATTATATGCAACCAGCATTTTTTTTTTACTAGACCAGCATTGGAAGGGTTACACAGGTCTTTAAAGTTCCTGGAGATTTCTGCAGACGCATCCGAAGCTCAGATAGTTACATTTTGTTTACATAAATGTATCTAAGTGTTGAATGTGACTCATCTCTCTGACTGAGCTGGAGGACAGCCAAAGTGTGTAACATTCAACACTTAGATACATTTATGTAAACAAAATGTAACTATCTGAGCTTCGGATGCGTCTGAAGAAATCTCCAGGAACTTTAAAGCCCTGTGTAACCCTTTCAATGCTGGTCTAATAAAAAAAAAAATTGCTGGTTGCATATAATATACTGTAAATAATGTTTTAGAGCAAAGTTGAAATGCAGGGTTATATTCCGCTTTAAAGTAACCTTTTGATACTTAAAGTTGTACCTTAATTTAGCTGCTTACCTCATTTCAATGCAGTGTGTCACTTAGATATGGGAAGCTAAAGGTCCATACACACGCTAGATTAAAGTCACTAAACACAAATGACATTACCCTGGCAAAAAGAAATGACGTCTTTTAAACAATGTTGCCCACACACAACAATATTCCAAACTACTATTTCATTTAAATACCGCACATGCAAGCGGAAGCAACATGTGCGCATGCTCTTGAACATTGGCATTTGAACAACGTTGTACACACCCTGCTGAATGCATAATATCAGTCCAACAGCCATTTTAGTTGATCCACCTGTTGGAGCAGGCAGAATACCTGATATTGGTCGCTCATCATCGTTTGCCTACATATTTTAACACAATCTGTTGTTCATTGGACGTTTCAAATGACTTTTATGGAGTGTGTGTACATAGCTTTACTGATCCAGTATGTAATAGAGAGATGGACTTAAAGAGAACCAGAGATGAAGCACCCTCTTGTATTTTACCTTATAAATCAGTGGGAACATGACAGTAAACACCTAATCTGCTCTTTGTTTCATTGTTCTCTGTTTAATCTGACTGTTATCACATCTGATAAGAATCCCCGACTGAGCTCATTCTAGCTTTGCTACGGAAATATTATAGCTGAGTCTGTCTTCCCTGGTGTCTTTTTAAGCCCAAGCCTGCCCCCTTGTGGCTCTGCTATAATGACTCAGCTATAATTATTCCCTGCAAAGCCACAGTGAATGCTCAGTCCAAGATTCTTATCACAGCTGATACCAGACACTTTTAGCAGTGAGGATGAAACAAAGAGCATGGTAAGTGTTTTCTCTAATGTTCTTACTGATATATATGGTAAAATACACAAGGGTGCTTCGTCTCTGGTTCCCTTTAAGCTGCTCACACATCTAGGATAAACAAAGTGATTGCAGACAGTTGCCCATGATGAGTGCTGCTTGTCTCTTTGCTAAGTAGGCTGGTCTGCGCTCTACGGAGGGAGGTGGGACAAGCAGATTTTTTTCATCCAATTAGACATTTGATTAGTCAACAACATCTAATTGTGCATCAGCACTGTGATCGACCCAGGAACATTGTTACGTGATCAGTTATAAAGGTTGTTGTTGATGTCGATCGGGATGTGGTTGTATATTGTATAGCAAACGTAACCATTTAAGGACCGCAGTGATTGAAATCTACGCCCTGTTTTGGTGGGCTTTTGGCTGGCAGGGCGTAGATTTCAATCACTGTCCGCAGCGCGCATCTGCCGTTTCCGCCGCTACCCGCCGATCGTGCCACTCAAACCCGACGATTCTCACCGCATCTCACAGGCTCTGCCTGTCTCTATGACGGCAGAGTCATGTGAGCGGGTCAGGAGCCGATTTCATTGGCTCCTGGCCCTGTCTTTCAATGCAAGCTGTTCCCATTGGCTTACATTGAAAAACAGGGTCAGGAGCCAATGAAAGCGGCTCCTGACCGGCTCACATGACTCTGCCGTCATAGAGACAGGCAGAGTCTATGTCCTGGGGGTCCCGGCGAGCGGCGATGACGGCGGTTGCGACGGGTATGTGCGGCGATTCGTCTGGATTCTGTCGGGATTGGACCAGCGGTCTCTGGTCCTTAAGTGCCCAGAGACCGCTGGTCCTTAAGTGGTTAAGTGGGGCATACAATAAACAGAGGTGTATTTATACAAAAAAGCATGGTATATTTTAGCTTAAAAAAGGATCAAGAAATTGTAGCTGAGAGTATTTTTCCGTAGGACTGCTGGAGAGAAAAGTCCATATAGTGCAGAGGATTTTTCACTTTAAAGCGGTGCGCCTAAAAAATGACAGTGGATTTAAACATCTCAGACCATATTACTCCATACACTGTCAATCCACAGTCAGATAACAAAAACGAATACCTCACCAGAAAAATACAGTAAACAGTAGTGTAGCCCCGCAGGAATCCCATGTGTCCTGGGCAGCTTTAAATGTATGGCATTATTATTAAATGAAATGGACTGTGGGACAGACAACAGTTTTGCACAACATAAACTGCACAGAAACATCTACAGACAACTTAAAGCAGTTCTTTCGCAAAAAAAGTAGGCAGTTAAAAAATGTGACAGGTTTTGGGCCAGTCCATCTTTTTAAGGGGGATTCTCAGGGCTTTCTTTGTTTTCAACAGCATTTCCTGAACAACTGTTGCAAAATGTAACTGACATAATAGTGTGCAAGTGATTAGGGAGGCCGGCTGGTATCTTGCTATTTTGGCAGTTAAACTGCTGTTCAGGAAATACTGTTGAAAACAAAGAAAGCCCTGAGTATCCCCCTTAAAAAGATGGACTGGCCCAAAACCTGTCATCTGTCACATTTTTTAACTGCCTACTTTTTTAGCGAAAGAACCCCTTTAAAACAGATCCAATAGCACTGAAACAGGCGTGTTTATCAACACACTTAAGCACACTATCTACAAAATGGTAGGATTTTAAAAGGCCCCTCAAAACATTAAAACAGTTTCTGCAAATTTTGTTTTGTTTAATTTTGCTTTAAGATTACAGAATGGACACTATGCATCCCACACGTCACCTAATCTTATTCTGGTGCAAAGACGTTTGGCTGTATGACATGGGCAGAGGGGATGTCCTTAGAGACGTTTACCTCTATATATTGTGCAGACAAGAATGTATTATACAGCACAGCCTTACCTGCCATTCTTGCTACTCGACAGACGTGCTGTAAGCTCTGATAAACTACTGAAGCTTTTAAACTTTTCTTAAAATTATAAAAATACATTTTATACAATCATACTTGCAATGTAGAGCATATTATATGGCTATTTTAAGAAGTGGTAATTATGGAACCGTCACTGAAAAGTGGGCAAACAGGTTGCTGTATGTCATCAGTGGAAAACAGCTTATCAGAGGCATTAAAGTGGTTCTGTGGTGATTTGTAAAAACAAAGTGTCACTTACCTGGGGCTTCTAACAGCCCCTGTAGATAACCTGTCCTGCGCCGTCACTGAAGAATCCTCCGTTCCCTGCCATGGGTCACCATCCAATTATTTGTCTAACTAGACGAATGTCACTGCGGCGCCACGGCCACACACATCCTTGCTCCTGCTTGCGTCTCCAGGAGCTTACTGTGCAGGCGCAGTATGAAGTTTCCTCATACTGCGCCTGTGCAGTAGGCTCCCAGAGATACGAGCTGGAGCGAGGACGCGCACGGGCACGGAGTCGCAGTGACATTCGTAGTTAGACGAATAATTGGATGGTGACCCACGGCAGGGAATGAAGGATTCTTCAGTGACGGTGCAGGACAGGTTATCTGCAGGGGGCTGTTAGAACCCCCAGTTAAGTGGCACTTTTTGTTTTTACAGACCACCCATGAACCCCTTTAAAGGATACCAGATGCGAATAGATGCTCCCGTGGCCGGGACTTCATATGCAGTGCGCTCCCAGCCGCACACTGTAGGACGCGTACAGCCCGACCAGTGCAGTAAGCCCAGCTCCAGCAATGTGGAAGAGGATCCCGGGGGCTTTCAAGTATGAAAGGGAGGCTAGGGGGGAGAACGGGGGAGCGGTGGGCATCAGGACGAGTGATAATATATGCCTGCTCCCCCCATTTCTCTTCCTATATTCATATTTGGCATCCTTTAAAGTGTACCTGAGATAAATGAAAGCTTTTATACTTGAATTTAATTCATGTTAGGTTGCCTTTAATAGTCACACTTATACTATAAGTCATTGTAGCGCAGGATATTCTCTCTAATTTACATACCCGATAGAATTTCTTGATGTTTGAATTCTTACTAAACTTCATTTTTACAAAGTAAGTAGACCAAAGATCCCATCAGTTAAATTTTAAACATAGTTACAGGATCTGTTCCTTAGAATTGCTGAAACAGTTTTGGTTACATACAACTCAAAATAGATTTCTGATGAGGTCAGGATAATGGAATGTGTTGGGTGGGCCTAACTATCATGGTTCTCATTTGGGGAAATGCCTGTTTTTAGTGTAGTCCACTTGACAGCAATTTTAGCAGCAGATATTGGTGGAAGTAGGCAGACAGTCCATACACGGATTTTCAGCTCACATAGATTTCAGGACAGATGAGACGATTTCAGGTTTTACTCTGTAATTCAATATGTGCACAAGCAAAAGGCTCCTAACACCTTGACTGACTGTATAAAGAGACTTCTGCAGCCGCAGGCTCTTAACTAAGCTGTAAGGGTTTGCTGATCAATACACATATCACCATAGAGACTACACACACACACACACACACACACACACACACACACACACACACACACACACACACGTCAGTGCTCTTTGGAACTTTTTTTTTATTATTATTTTACTGAAGGCAGACAAAGAACATTCTTTTCTTCCCTATGGATTGCTCATTTGCGTACTTGTAGCTTAATTTTCCCATCAATGATGTTCTCTACAGTAAGTCTTAATTAACATAAGCATATGTAAAACATGCTTCTTTGAAATTTTTATGCACTTTTGACTGAAGAAACTATGCAAAAAAAGGTCAAAGCAATATTTCTATACAGTATAATCTCATTATAGTAAACTCCAAGGGACTAGGGAAAGTGGTTTACCATATCAGAAATTGTCCTAGAAATGGCCCAGCATGCCATGGTACATTCTCTGCTGTAAAGGACCAACTTTGTCCTCCCATTGGAGGTACAGTGCAAACCCTTCTACATTTGGTGGACTACAAGGTATACCTTAAGGCTGCATAGCCAGGCTGGACAAATTTCTGGTACAGTATCAAGGGCTCCTTAAGAATTGCAGCTGTCACTTAATAGAGACAGTCACTCGCTTCCTGTGAGCGGCTCTGATACCTCTGTGGGCAGGAGTTGCAGCATGTGTTCTGCAAAACTTTCTGCTCACACAAGCCAATCATGAAGCCTCTCTTCATTATACAGCCAATCATGATAAGCCACTCACATCTGTAATGCGAATGGCTCCGATACATCCGCAGGCGGGACTGAGCACTCTCCTTTCCATTCTTCTTAGTTTTGCAGACAGTAGGTCCGCTCTGATCTGCACTACAAGTAAAAGTAGCCTGTACTACCAGGAGCATCATTGCTAACAAGGGAAGAGATACCAGGGAGTGAGTACAATCCCGTGGGAGGACTGTGACAATTATTTTATCGGTGATTGCAAAGTGGAAGTGGCAACGCTGCTTACGTTCACATTATTCCTCATTTTCCCCAGGCTGCTTATTTGTACAGTACTGTATATCCTGCACTGGTGCCATTCTTCTTGTCCTACAAATATTATAAGGCATCAATCCACCTGCAACCAGCCTGAAGAGAGCAGCCGACCATGGATTTCACACTGACATATGACGTATGCGCCGCCCACTGGTTACTATATCCAGAGTCAGCATTACGTGGGTGCCAACAACATGTTTACTATAACAGAAGTTTTATTATATCAGAGTTTACTATACCAGGCATTGCTCCCATAGACTAATAAGGTAGACTGGCCAGGACCTGGAGAGGTAGTTTACTATACCAGAATCTTTACTATATCACAGTTTACAGTATTATAACAAGATGATACTGTATTTGGTCTTATTTTCAAGCATGGGATTATTACACTGCATTGCAATGACTGGGCAGTGTAGGGTTTGCTTGAGGATAAGTACTATGACTGCTGCAGTTTTCCAACTATGAAAATACTGTATACCTACTCACTGGTAATCTTATCTAGGAGGTTTTGGAACAAAGCACATTTCATTTTCTCTCAAAAGTTCTGAAAATAATGATTTTCTATGGTTGAAGAACAGCAGTGAGTCTTTGTGATTCAGCAAACAGTACACATTCAGTCCCCACTTTAAAGCTAGCCATACAAAAATTGAATTAGGCTGATTGCACACCTAATGTTAGTGATGCAGTGCAAGCAGAAATCAGCCTACATATGACCCTGCGCCACGGTGCTGCTACAGGGTCATATGCATAGCGCCGCCCCCCAGCTAGTGACCTAATCCCTGCTGGGCAGGAAGTAGGTCACTGGGATTCCCGTCAGACCATGCATGTGTGCTGCACCGCACTCCCGCTGTGCACAATTACTGCATTGCCTATTGACTTGCATTGCTGCATAATCCGTTCTGTATGCATGGATCATGCAGTAACGTGCTGCAGACTTTGCATCGGATTTCAGCAATTTTGATACTTCTGGTGCACCGCATCGCGTGAACTGTGCACGTCTCCACAGACGTACATGGCCCTTGTGGCGGAAAGTGTGATGCAGTGCGACACAGCCTGTGTGCAAAGCCTTAAAGTAAACCTGAGACAAAGACTTCAAGGATTTATACTTACTTGAGGCTTCCTCCAGCCCTCTGTAGTCCGTTAGCTCCCTCTGTATCGGTCCAGTCCCCTCTGAGTCCGCAATCCAGCCGGGTTGCAGCCACTACATATGTGTGGTCACGGTTGCGCACAGCCCCAATTCGAGTTCCCGTATTTGGGAGAGTTATATGCAAATGCAGTTGCAGTCTTAAACTGGCTCAGACTGGTTCAGTCTGGGACTTTACAGGGGTTGACAGTGGCGCAATGAAGGGGACTGGGAGGACGGTGAGAGACCAGGCAGACTACGGCGGGCCGGAGGTAGCCCAAGGTAAGTATAAATCCTTGTGATATCTTTATGTCACTCAATTGATATTCAATTCAACTTATTTTCTAAAAATATCAACTGTCAGTCAAAAATAGGTTGTTTGCTGTCCGACACACAGCATTCACTATACAGTAAAACCTTGGATTGCACGTAACTTGGTTCAAGAGTGTTTTGCAAGACAAGCAAAACATTTTTTGAAATTTTGACTTGGTAAGCAAGCAATGTCTTGATATACAAGCACAGAACGTTTATGCGCTCAGCTAAGTTTCTTTTACGTTATAGTGAGTCCTTTTTACATTTGTACCTTTTACCTTACAGTACATATTAAATATGTTTCTATATATGTTTTTGTATTGTGGAATGAATTATCTCAGTTTCTATTAATCCTTATGGGGAAATTTGCTTTGATATAAGAGCGCTTTGGAATACAAGCATGTTTCTGAACGAATTGTACTTGCAAGCCAAGGTTCCACTGTATAGTTGATTCTGTGCTACAGGTAGTACCAGCAGGAGAAAAGAACACTGAATGTAACTACAGAATACAGTATATGCGCATGCGCCTCCTGAATGCAATAGAACAGGAACTGATTGATGTCTCTCTCTCTCTCTATATCTATCTATCTATCTATCTATCTATCTATCTATCTATATATATATATATATATATATAGGATAAGTGATAGAAATTTTCAGACCTGACTGATCTTTTAGGCCTCTTTCACAGTAGAACTTTGCATTTTGATGTGACGTTAAAGTCACAACGCAAATTACACCGCAATGCCCCCAAAAAGTCGCAACTTAATGCCCCGGTACGGTTGCATACAGTAGAGCATACAGGCAATGAAAAGTATGCTTCCAAGTCATTATTGAGCATGTGCAAACAGTCCAACGCGGCTAATAATGTGTAGAACGCATAGCATGCAGTACTTTCACTTAACGTGAAGCGCTAGTCACCAACGCAACATGTGCACTGTGAATGGGGCATTGATTTTTCATTGTAGTGCGTTATTCTGCGTTAAATGTTGTTTTAACATGCAACTTTAACGTTGCACGGTGAAAGAGGCCTACGATCACCATCTGCATGGAGTCTGTAAGCTATCCTAGACTTTACATTGGTTTATTCTCGGTGTTTCAGTTTCTCCTCACACGGCAAAAACATCCAGCTTAAGGTGGCCACTAACAGTCCAATTTCAAGCAAAAAATCGTTAGAGAAATTCTGATCGGATTGGTTGTAAATAATCTCTGTTGATAGGCACAATTGATTACGAACGATTATAAAAACAACTGTCCGATTGAAGTTTGGTCAAACTAAAATTTGGATTTTCTTGTCGGTTGTCAAAGATAGGAAACAAATATTGATTTGTTGATGGTGTAGTGAACGATTTCACTTCCGATCAGAATTTCTGATCGCTCAAACGATTTTTCACTAGAAATTGGATTGTTAGTGGCCACCTTAAGTTTACTGGCTTGCCTCAAAAAAGTAAGTGAAACATGCATTTATATATTGATTACAGGGTTTTTAGCACAAAGGGCAGAGCTTGTTTGAATTTCTGAGAAATTAATTTTAGTTTTGTTCATGGAATGGAGAACTTCATGTAACCATGTGAAATTCATTAAAGCTTTCTATCTCTACTAAATCTAAACAGAGCTCACAAAAATGAAGCTAAGTGGACGTGCCCTTAGGTCTCTCCAATACTCCAGGATCTCCTCTCACCATATTTTGCTTCATTTTATGTCTTGGCACCATTCACAAGTTAGTTAGGTAAACAAAATGCATGATTTATTACAGGCACAAAAGATAAAGAGCAGGGAGAAAAAAACAGTTTTAACAAGAAAACAGATGAATTTAGCAGTGCATTGCTGACTTGCTTTATTCAGAAGCTGAGCAAGCAGGAATCAATTCATGCTGTATTAGGTGGTGCATTCATACAGCAATTATGTGAATAAAATTCCAGGTAATAATGAAAACAGTTTGCAACAGTAATAATATTGGATTATATCCTGGCCAAAATTCAAACGGTATGAAAAGGAGACAGAATTTATAGGGGCTATATTGCTGTTTGCATCTCCATAAGAGGATTTCTCCTCACTTCTGCTGGGATTTCCATAGATTGTTAGGAAAACTGGTAGTCCTAGGATAAGAAATACAGGTCCATGAAACCTTGTTGAGGACAAAAACACTTCCTCAGACTATAGACACACTGTGAGTGCTTTCTGAGAGCTTTTCAGATCCTCAGTGCTTTCTGAGCATTTTCTAAAACATGCTTCCGTTGACTTGCATTAAAATAGCTGTAAAATTGCAGCAATAGCAGGTTTTTGAAAAGATAACAAGAATTTTACAACAATTTTAATGCGTTTAAAAAAAAAAGCGCTGAGGGTCAGAAAAGCTCTCTGAAAGCGTTCACAGTGTGTCTACAGCCTTACCCTGCTTCATTTCTGGAAAGGACATGAAGAAATTTCTTATGAATGGGAACAAAGAACAGCAATAACATATCCAAAGTAACTTCACTCTACCTGAAAAACTATAATATTTTTTCTCTATGGTTGGGCTTTAAATTGTCCAAATTCTACAATTAGAGTTGCACTATAATCCAGCCACTTATTTGTTAAAAAAACGAGTGATATATTTTTATGTTAAGTTTAAATTCCTGAACCTGCCCTCTGAAGTCACCTGCATACTGAGCGGAGGCCGGGCACTGTGTTGCCACTTTCACTACAGGAAATATTTATCAAACAAGTTACCGTCACGATCTCTGCCTGAGCCATCAGACATCAAGCTGTTTCTTGTCTAGCAAAGGTATTTGCATTTGTTTTTCATCAACTCCTGCACAAATAATTCACAGCCATGTCAACTGAAAATATGCTATGGATAAACAGCAAAAAAGAGGTACACCTGTTAGAAGTAGTTATGGCCATGTCTTGCTATGTTACAGCAGGCAGCAGAGAGGGAAATTTATGCCCAGTGATAGTATATCTGGTTTTACATGACACACAGTGCAGTAGGATACGTCTCCAAATAACCAACTCGCTAATTTAAGCGTCCTCATGTCTTTTTACATGATTTTCAATACCTTTGTTGTAGTAGCATCACATTCTTCACCTATGGGATGGAGGAATTGGGGAGGGGTCGTTTCATTTAAAGAGGAACTCCAGTGAAAATGATGTAATAAAAAAAGTGCTTCATTTTTACAATACTTATGTATAAATGATTTAGTCAGTGTTTGCTCATTGTAAAATCTTTAGTCTCCCCGATTTATATTCTGACATTTATTACATGGTGACATTTTTACTGTGGGCAGGTTATGTAGCTGCTGCTAGCTGTTTTGGCTGTTAGAGACAGCTGTAAACAGCTATTTCCTGTCTGTGAACATTGTTACATTGTGGCAAACTGTCAAAAGTACCTTGGTCCTCAGAGCTTCTTGTGGGAGGGGTTTCACCACAATATCAGTCATACAGCGCCCCCGGATGGTCTGTTTGTGAAAAGCAATAGATTTCTCATGTAAAAAGGGGGTATCAGCTACTTATTGGGATGAAGTTAAATTCTTGGTTGGAGTTTCTCTTTAAATGCTGCTAAACAAACAGATACTGGAATTCTGCAGTCACATGACAAGTAGTGCATGGAGATAAAAGGTTAACCTGATGCAAGTAAAATTACACTGAAAAAGTGCTTTACGCAGCAGATGAAATCAAACAAACAACTATTACTTTCTGGATGGCCATCAGTACATACTTTAAAGTTTATATAAACACAGGCCCGTTTTTAAGTGCCGCCGCCCTGGGCGCTGTTGTGAGGGGGGCGCTGTAGAGGAGGGGGGAGCCGGAGCCGCGTGGAGGGCATCCCGACCTCTAAGGCCCTCTCCCCGGGCCGGCCTCCGTGCTCCCCCCTCAGACGCAGAGTAATTACGCAGCCAGAAGCGCTTTGCATAACTACTCACCTTCCTGCGTTCCACTCGCAGCTGATCTCCTCTCGTCATAGACAGTGATACACACGCTGCTTCCTGTTTAGCTGGAAGCAGCGTGTGTATCACTGTCTATGACGAGAGGAGATCAGCTGCGAGTGGAACGCAGGAAGGTGAGTAGTTATGCACAGCGCTTCCGGCTGCGTAATTACTCTGCGTCTGAGGGGGGAGCACGACGGGCGGCCCAGGGAGAGGAAGGGAGAGGTCAGGCTGCCCTCACCGTGGCTCCGGCTCCCCCCTCCATTATGGGGGGGGGGGTGGACCTACCTAACCTATACTGGGGGAAGCTGCCTATCTAACCTAAACTGGGGGCACCTACCTAATCTAACCTATACTGGGGGGCACCTACCTATCTAACCTATACTGGGGGGCACCTACCTATCTAACCTATACTGGGGGGCACCTACCTATCTAACTTATACTGGGGGGCAGGCAGCTACCTAATCTAACCTATACTGAGGGGCACCTACCTAATCTAACCTATACTGGGGGGCACCTACCTATCTAACCTATTCTGGGGGGCACCTACCTATCTAAACTATACTGGGGGGCAGCTAACTATCTAACCTATAGTGGGGGGCACCTACCTATCTAACCTATACTGGGGGGCAGCTACCTAATTAACCTATAATGGGGGCACCTACCTAATCTAACCTATACTGGGGGGCAGCTACCTATCTAACCTATACTGGGGGGCAGCTACCTATCTAACCTATACTGGGGGGCACCTACCTATCTAACCTATACTGGGGGGCACCTACCTATCTAACCTATACTGGGGGAACCTACCTATCTAACCTATGCTGGGGGCATCTACCTATCTAAACTATACTGTAGGGCACCTACCTATCAAACCTAAACTGGGGGCACTTACTTATCTAACCTGTATTGGGGGCACCTACCTACCTAGCTAGCCTATACAGGTGGCAACTATACTGGCTACCTATATTGCAGGCACCTACCTAACTATCCTTTACTGGGGGCATCTACCTATCTAACCTATGCTGGGGGCAACTATTCTGGCTACCTATATTAGAGGCACCCACCTAGCTAACCTGTAGTGGGGCACCTACCTATCTAACTTATACCGGGGGCGCCTGCCTATCTAACCTATACTGGGGGCAACTATACTGACTACCTATACTTGAGGCACCTACCTGGCTAACCAATACCGGGAGCAACTATACTGGCTCACCTATGCCTGGCTACCTATCCTGGGGGGACCTATAGCTGGCTACCTATACTGGATTACCTATTCTTGGCTACCTATACTGGGGCAACCTATACTGAGTGCAACTAGACCTGGCTAACCTATACCGGGGGTAACTATACTGGCTCACCTATGCCTGGCTACCTATACTGGGGGCCTATAGCTGGCTACCTATACTGGATTACCTATTCTTGTCTACCTATACTGGGGGGACCTATACTGAGTGCAACTAGACCTAGCTAACCTATATTGCAGGCGCCCATACCTTGCTGGGGGGGGGGGGGGAGCGCAATTTTTACACCCTCGCCCTGGGTGCATTTTAGCCTAGAAACTGCACTGTATAAACATATAATAATTTTGATTTCAGGCCCTAGTGTCCCTGGGTGTTTCTTTGTGGGAATACTGTATTAATGCAAGTATTTAGCCATTACATATTTACATTTTTGAGTGCAGTATTAGGTCTACAGAGATATTATTGTGTTAGAAGCCAGTATTGCAAGATGGGCTATAGCTGGGATAATAAGCGGGGAGATCTTTGAGAATACAAAGAATATACAGTATATATATATATATATATATATATATATATATATATATATATATATATATATATATATACAGTATATATATATATATATATATACAGTATATATATATATATATATATACAGTATATATATATATATATATATACAGTATATATATATATATATATATATATATATATATATATATATATATATATATATATATATATATATATATATATATATATATATATATATATATATATATATATATACACTAGTAAAAAAGCCCGCCTGTTAAAAAAAACGGGCGTTAGCCCACGGCCGCTACCCCTGCAACGTGCGCACAGATGCGCATTCCCCACTGCTGTCCAAAGTATATGTACACAATGAGATGTTGCTTGCTTGGCAGTTGGAAAAAGCTGTTATCCTATATTATAAAACCTAACTGTCCCTGTGTACACTCTTGTCCCTGTGTACGTGGGTGTGCGCTACTGCGCATGTGCCTCATGGCCAGCCGTTGGGACAGGAGGATAGCGCCAGGGAGCAAGGCGGACGGGTGTGCGCACTGACTTGCAGCAGTGGCGGCGTGAAGAGACCTGGAGCCCGAGCTTAGGTCAACTAGTTACCCATAATACAATGAGGTTCACAGAAAGCAAACTGTCAGGTCTGGAAGCACGGACACAGGGACACAGGAGAACGCAGAGACACAGGGGTTTTATTATATAGGATTTTATGCGTATGTTTTATGTATCTTGTTTTACATGTATTGCTAGTAAAGGTATGTTGTTAATGTATTGGATGAAACATTTAGGAGAGTTTCCTTTATTAGCCTCTTTAACTTAGTTGGCGTATGCACAGGGCTAAATTCAGTATGTATATGTAGTATTTGGCAACATGGTTTTTGTATGCAGAGGGATTAGTTTTTTACTTTGTCAGTGGATGACATGCGCTGCCATTATTATTGTTCATGGTGGACGCTGCCTGAAACATCTGGTTAGTGGCTGCTCCCTACTCAAACATACATGCAAGAGACAAGACTGTACCACTACCCATGCCAAATGACTCCAGTCATCTGAAATTGCTTAGCAGTCATGCTGGAGAAGTTGATGAACCCACCACTGCCAACTGATCCTGTAAATACACCCCAAACATTTCAGATGTTTATCACAGAACACATGTAACATGATCCTCTCCCTTTCAAAAAGTTGCACACACCCTTACACCACTGTCACTTGCCAGGACGCACTTCTTGTTCAAGGCCATGATCCCCTCTCTGTACAAGGGCGGCCATACTGTGCCTGCCAGTAAGTTCTAGTTGGATGTGTGAAGAGGGACCCTGTGCAGCAACCGTGGCCTTGTGGATGACTCGGTTCCAAAGCTAATGGTGGCCTGCTCATCCACCAGTATCTAACGTCTTTTCTTTTAAGGCTTTTTTTTTGGGGGGGGGGGTCATGTTACAGGTTTGTAAGTAAGTAGTGCATTAATTCCTGCAGTTTTATATTTATTATTATAGCAAATGACCAGGAAAAAAACGTTTGCTTTCTTAATCCATTTCCTCCCTCCCAGAAGAGAATAGAATATTAATGTAAGATTGTAAAAGCTTGCTGAAACATCTCAAGTTTTCTCTAATAGCAGCAGTCATGTGACTACCACAAAATGGTGATAGTCGCCCAGGCATCAATGTTAACACAACTCTCCTATCTGTATTCTGGAATGGCTTGCTGCTGGGAATGGATGTCAATCATGCATAAACAAAATAGTATAAAATAAAATGTAATGTTTTCCTTCAGTTCAGCTGCTCTGACAGTTTTGATGGTTGTGTCCAGTATTAAAATCTATATATAGAATTCATTAACAAATAGCGTGTACTGCTAATGATTATACAGTATCTCACAGAAGTGAGTACACCTCTCACACTTTTGTAAATATTGTATTATATGTTTTCATGGGACAACACTGAAGATGTGACACTGATACAATGTAAAGCAATCAGTGTACAGCTTGTACATTTTCTTTCTCATCAAAATAACAACACAGCCATTAATGTATAAATCACTGGCAACAAAATGAGTACACCCCCAAGTGAACAATGTCAAAATTCTGCCCAATTAGACATTGCCCCTCCCCAAGGTCATGTTAATCAATGCTACAGTGTCTCGGGTATGAATGGGCAGCAGGTGTGTCAAATTTGTTGTCTCACACTTTATCATACTGGCCACTGGAAGTTCAACATGGCACCTCATGGCAGAGAACTCTGAGATTCTTAAAAAAAGAATTGTTGCTCTACATAAAGATGACCTAGGCTATAAGACCAACATCCTAAAACTGACTGGCTTGCTGTATCCATCTACTCTGACCTGCTCATGATGCTGGAATATATGTTTATTTGTACAGCCTCATCTCTGTGAACCTGACACATCGGTGTCTGCTTGCATGAAACTTTGGTGACGATATTACAGTTCCTTTGGAGGCTGCTGGACCATCGGCGTTAATTGAGCTCAGTCTTTTTTGGCCAACGAGTACTCTGTTTTGCAGGGAGGCAGATGCATATGCTTCACTGCCACAGGAATACCTTGATATCTGGGTTTAGTTGGTGAGTCATTCTAGGTCTGTGGGGGAGGGGGGGTCCTTTTTAGGGTGGGGGGGGAGGTTTTTTGGGGAGGACGGGACCGCACATTTTTATAGAATGTTAATATGTGATAAATGATTAACAAAGATTTTGTATAGGTTTTTCAAAAACGTAGTATGTGAAACCTTTTTTTGTTCGCTCGGACCATACCCACCTATATATATATCTCAGCATTTATGAGCTGCAGCATGGTGGCAAAGACCTTACAGAGTTTTAACAGGACAGGCTTAGAATGTGCCTCGGCATGGTCAATTAAAGAAGCCGAGTGCTTGTGCTCAGCATCATATCCAGAGGTTTTTTTTTTTAGCAAATCAATGTGTAAGTGCTGGAAGCATTGCTGCAGAGGTTAAAGAGACTCTGTAACAAATTTTTCAGCCTTAGTTCTTCTATCCTATAAGTTCCTATGCCTGTTCTAATGTGCTCTGGCTTACTGCAGCCTTTCCTAATTGCACTGTCTCTGTAATAAATCGTATCTCCTTTCCTCTGTCGTGTCTGTCGGGCTAAGGCTTGAATGCGTGGAATGTGCAGGGCTGCTTGTGATTGGTAGAAGCGATACACACCCTCTGCAGGCCCCCTGCACACTCTGTATGACTCACACACTCTGTTTATATGAGCCTATCACAAGCTGGTTAGTTTGTTTGTAAACACTGCCTAAAACTGTTAATTACAAGCCAGGATTGCAGCAGGGAGTGGCAGAAACAGCACAGAGGGGCACAGGAGAAAATAAGGAATAGAATGGTATGCTTTTTAGTGTAAGAATATTAGAGTACAGATTCTCTTTAAAGAAGTGGGGGGTGTCAGCCTGTCAGTACTCAGACCATACGCCGTACACTGCAACAAATTGGTCTGCATGGCTGTCATTACAGGAGGAAGCCTCTTTTAAAGATGAAGCACAAGAACACCCACTAACAGTTTGCTGAAGACAAGCAGACTGAGGACATGAATTACTGGAACCACGTCCTATGGTCTGATGAGATCAAGATCAATTTGGTTCAGATGGTGTCAAGCGTGTGTGGTGGCAACCAGTTGCAGAGTGTAAAGACAAGCGTGTCTTGCCTACAGTCAAGCATGGTGGTGGGAGTGTCATGGTTTGGGGCTGGATGAGTGCTGCCAGCAATGGGGAGTTACAGTTCATTGAGGGAACCATGAATGCCAACATGTACTGAGACATACTGAAGCACAGCATGGTTCCCTCCCTTAAGAAACTGGGCTGCAGGGCAGTTTTCCATCATAATAATAATAATTACAAACACACCTCCACTGACCACTGCCTTGCTAAAGAAGAAACTGAGGGTAAAAGTGCTGGCCAAGGGTGTCCCCAGTGCTAAACCCTACTAACCATCTGTGGTGCACCCTCAAACAGAGGATAGACCCTGATGAGTCCTATTGGACGAAACGCATAGGGCGGAACTACGTCCAGTGCGTCTGACGTCACCACGGAAAGAAAGCGGCGGCAGCTTTTGAAGTGAGGGACGGAGCGGAGGACTGTTAGCGCGGCCATACGGAAGTCCGGGGAGGGATAGGGTCGCCGTTTCCGCACCGAGACATAACCAGGCCTGATGCTGTAGCAGACCCTGCTGTTGGTCCATTGATGTGCCTTATAATCAAGACGCTATACGTGAGTGCGCACTTGTGGCGCAGGGATTTTTTACTTGTTAAAAGGATTTACGCTATGTTATGATTTTATGTTTTATATGACCGGGAGCTTACTGCAATATAAAAAGAAATAGAAGACAACAGAGTGCCAGTGGGGATTTTTCATTTATGCGATAGATCCACCTGATGTTTGAGGTGGCCATCATCTGGTGAGCAAACTACAGTGAAAGTGTTTGGTCACGTGTGCTGCACTATTGTCACTGAAACATGGGTGCTGTGGGATTATGCTGTAACAGAGTCATGCTATGTGGAGATTTTTGTATCTTCTAGGAAGTAACTGAAACAGTGGAGAGTGCAATTCAGCCTTTATTGACAATTCTGTATCTGGAACATTGAAATAGCGATCCCACTCTTTATTGTTGATAGGATCATCATTGGACTTGGTGTGACTGAACAGGTCTACGTACTTATTGACTCACTAATGCTTCATTGTTTTATGGTCAGGCAGCGCAGCTTTGTGTGATATTTAAACAGAGGGTAGAGGAGTGCAATGTCGTTAACATCCACCAGCTTCATCATGGAGAAGTGGAAGAGAATTCCAGAGGCAAACCGTGAAGCTCTAGTGAACACCATGCCAAAGAGAGTTAAGGCAGTGCAGGAAAATAACGGTAGTACAAAATATTGACACATTGGGCACAATTTTTGATATTCTTCACTTAGGGGTGTACTCACTTGTATTGCAAGCAGTTTAGACATTAATGGTTATGTGCGATTTTGATGGGACAGCAAATTTATATGGTTACACAAGCTGTACACTGACTAATTTACATTGTATCATTGTCATATCTTCAGTGCCATGAAAAGGTTTTCTCACTTTTGTGACATATACTGTATATGACTTATACTAGTAGGTAATAAACACGCTTTTGAAAACAGATACATAGTTTAGTAAAGCTGAAAAAAACTCATGATTGTGCTACTGCCATTGGCTGTGCTGTCTGGAGACATCTGAATCAGTGAGCTGGCTGGACAGATTTAAAAAAAAACCTGCCTGAAGTTTAACTCCAGATAGGTAAAGTCCAACCAAACCCAAGATTGAACAAAGCACATTCTATCAACAATAAGGATAAGTGAGTAACAGTTTATAGAAGCAAAATGGAGCACGTAATTCATTTTTCATGGGATAAATATTCTTGGAAGTGCACTACCGGTTGCTTGTCTCCTCACTCTGGCTTTAGTTGCTAAGTGGGTCAGTTATATGTGACCATGTGATCCACAAATTAGTATGAATAATAAAATAATCCTAACATTTGAATAGCGCTTTTCTCCCGCTTTAGAGCTGCAGCCACTAGTGCTCACTCAGTAGGCTAACCTGCAGTGTTAGGGAGTCTTGCCCAATGACTCCTTACTGAATAGGCACTGGCTTACTAAATATGAAGAGTTTCCAATTCTGGTCTCATGCATCAGTGATCCAACAATTAACTAATCTACCGCTAATCTACAAGTGTATGGGCTGCTTAAATCATACCTGAGCTGATATGTGACATGGGCCTTGATTCACTAAACTGTGGTAAGGCCCGGTTCACATTAGTGTTTTTTTTGCTGATCGGAACCGGAACGTATACTGTACAAATGGAACGGATGTGAATGGATCCAATGTTAACCTATGGATCCATTCACATGCGTCCGTTGGTACGGATACGTTCCGTATGTTCCGGCCTACATATCTAAAAAATGCTGCAGGCCCTAATTTTCTGGACTGTTCTGGCCAGCAGAACGGATCTGGACAAAAAATACTGCAGCACTGTGAATTTTTCTTCACACTAGTGAAGAAACGGACTGTTCCAAGGGGAATGGGGGCATGTGCCAACGTGAATCTAGCGACGGGAGGGTGAGGGGAGGGTGCAGCAGCCGGGCAGGTGGGTGAGGAAGGGTTTATACATACCTAATTTTCAGTAGTAGCCGGCAGTAGAGGCTTCCGTCTTCTTCCGCGTCATGTGACTACATGACGCACTGTGTAGTCACAGCGCAACAAGAGGAAGCCTCTACCGCCGGCTACTACTGAAAATTAGGTATGCATTTCCTGAGTGAAAACGGATCTGATCAATCAATCAGATCCGTTTTCACTATGTGAACCAGGCCACGGACTGAGCCACCCGGATACGGTGAAGCGGAGACCGGATCTGCTCACCGGATCCTTTTGGCTCAGAACGCTAATGTGAACCGGGCCTAAGACTGCCACGCACAGGCAGTTAATGACAACTTTGCCATTATTACCTCTAGCAGCATAGCACAGGTTCTGAGTTGCCTATTTAGCGTGATATGCATTGCTACCTTTACTAGGGTAATATGCGTTGTAGCATACATTACATGCATTACTTCGGTAACGGAGATCGGGCTAATTAGGCAACCCGTGTTACGCTGTCAGTGGTAATAACAATGCTGTGCGCTGTTTGCACAAAGCAATCTTACTATAGTTTAGTGCATCAGACCCATGATGATGTAAGCAGGTACATATAGTACTAGTTTTACTCAGAAAGTCCTTTTCTATTTTCCAGCATAGTAAGAGTTAAACTAGTGCTCAAACTGCTAGTCTGATTTAGCCAGCTATCTTGAAAAGTAAATAGAAGGCAAATCACTTCTATTTGGCTGAGGAAACACAGCCATTAGCACTAGCTGAAAGGATTAAAGAATAATTACTTTTGTTTATTTTGCAGCTGAATGAAGGACATTTTACAACAGGCTGTTATGGTTGCTGTCTAGAATTCGGTCTTAAAAAAACTCAGACCTTAATCTGAACATAAAACTATGAGACACATCTAATTATCTTATACGTCTATTTTCAATTGTGCTTCGCTTTAACATCATGGTGCAATTTAGTTTACAGTGTGTACCCCTACTCCCTCCCAGGCTTATAAAAGATTGTTCAAGCATCAAGGCAAATCAATACTTTAATTGGCTGTATATCAAAGTACATCTGATTGCTTTTTATTGGGCCTATCAGTATAATTAATTTTTGTTTTGTTTTTAATAATTGCCTGGACATGTTGTCTAAGCCCTATCCTATTTATTTCTACAAACCAAAAAACAAAATGCATACTAAAGTGGGCTTTACTGAAAAGCAAGGTGTCACAGACAACCCCCCCCCCCCCCCCCCCCGAAAAAAAAAATCCATTCACCAAAACAATGACCGCAGTTTGGACTTGTAGGTCTCCATAAGGTTTGTCATTCTGAAACAGAATGTTGGTACTATTTCTCAACTCTGCAGCTGTCAAGGTATACAAGAAAGCAACACGGCCCCTCCATTACACTCCAAATAGTTTAGCTTTATGTCCTGGCCAGGGCTGCAAGACAGAAATGCAATAGCAAAGTTCCAGTTATTATCGACACATAATTGTACTGTGATATGCCTTGACTGCATGACAGACTTTTTCTCATAAAATTACACGCAAATTTATGCAACCTCCAAAACCTACGATTACAAGAATTAGCAGATATTACATTGAAACAGCTCTGTAAAGCAACTGGACTACTACTGCTCTCTAAAATGTTTGTTGCTACAGAAAAGCGTGGGTAAAAGGTGTACAAGCCCAACCACTTATCTTAAGTACAACACAAGAGCCAAACATTTGCCAATATCTATTACTTTAGAAAACTGCTTTCACTCACCAAAGTTTAAGAAACAAAATCATAACACAACAAGTAAACATGAAGCAAACCAATATGGAAAGCACCACAAGCCACTGAAGACGTTAAAGAACATACTTAACATTGAATATGCAAAATTTTCTTTCAGAATTCCACTATGCTTTAAAAAAAACGCACAAAAGAAAAACTATATATCCAAGTTCCCTTTGCGTAGCAGAATACAGATATCCCAATGACATGTTTTCATAGCCTACAGTGACAGGTTTACCAACAGGAGAGAAAGTGATTTGTAATGGCTTCCCTGATGACCAAGAGAAAAGTCATAACACCTGCAGTAAATACATATCCTTTTACCAAACCTCTACAATGAAACAGCGCATGATCCAACAGACGTGTGAGCCCTTTACTTGTCACTTGTGAAAGTACTGATGTGTGATCTGTTTGACACATTCAGCACAGCCAGCTGGAATGTACACATTACAAAAAAAAAAAGTGAGAGGCTGGCTGAGGCATCACTTGTTCCTCTCTTGCAAAGTTAGCCTCTTTTAAAACCACTTGCTACAAAAATAGATGTCTTCCAACCCCCCAAAAGTTCAAGTTTCAATAAATAAATAGATTTTCAATGCCCATAGATAAAAGGGAAACCACTCCAAAACTCAAAATCAGACAAACCGAAGCAAACTACAAAAACATTCCTAACCAACAAGTTCTCCTCTTTCCTTCTATGAGCATTTACGTCTTAACTGCAAATTGGAAACAATATGCAATGTCCAGAGATATATATATATATATATATACACACACACACACTTCAAATTCTAGCAAAAATACAAGACATATTTAGAAAATAAATATATATATATAGCATAAAAACATTTATCAGAGATCAGAGGTTTTTCTTTCTTTGAAAGTGTGGCAGATAAAATATTGAACATTTACATTTTAGGTAAGGGCATTTAACCGTTTATGGTTTGGAAATGTACTATTTTTAAATACTGTCACCTATAAGTTAAATATTAAAATAATAAAAACGTGAGAACAAATGTGATATAGTACTACATGAAGTCATGGTTTGGAATTTGTAAAATGGGCAACACACCGGAATAGTGCTGCAACCATATGTTTATAAAAATCCCCATTTTAGGATGAATAGTTGCTGACCCACCCAAATACATATACATTTGGTCAGCCTGCATTATTAGCATGATGCTTGGCAGTGATCTGCATGGGTACATTTCTCAATAAACTTTAACATTACAAGAGGGATCATTTCTGTGCTCCGATACAGAATTCTGATCCCCGGACATAATGGTACCCAAGTTCAACTCCATGGTGGAAAGCAACACAGTTCATGCTTTTCTAAATTAAATAAACATTAGGTTTGGGAAGTAATACACATCACTTTAAGTATACAAAATAGATTTAGTGCAATATCCAGAAAGCTTAAGACAAAAAAATACTCAGTGTTTTGCTTAAGACTGATAGCAATAAATAAAATATAGTTTTCCAGTCTAAGCAATCTGATTCAACTATTGTTCCAATACCTTTTAAAGAAATGTATGAAAAGCACCCACTGTTGTGTCTTAAAAACAGTTCCATCTTATAAGTGTATTAAAACTATCAATCTATATTTAAACACGTACATATACTCATTACATGTACATTAGATCCAATCCACCATAGCAAATCACAGTGCTTTTAATATTGTTTTTGTAGTTGGAGAAGTTGGGGCAAGATGCACAAGTCTGATATCATGTTGCTCTTGTAATGAGCTGATCTGAAAGCTGTTTTAACAGTAACCTACAAATGGTAATTTCATGACATATACTCAAATAGAGACATGGGGAATTTACAGAACATTTTTTGTAAGGTTGTCTCAAATTTCTGTTCAAACACTAACCGTGGATGCATTTTCACCATCTTAAAATTGTGAATACTAAAAGAAGAAAAAATACCAAATGCACTATACCATAAAAGTAAATACTTTTCAGAGTCATTTACTTTAACCCACTAACCTGTTTCAAAATAACTGCCCTATGATAAGGATCGATTGGACCAATTACAAAGATTTGGCACTGCACATCAAAATAAAAAGTTTACATAAGTAAGAAGTCTATTTGCATTTCACTTCTCCAGTCAGCCCCAGGCTTCAAAGAGACTAGCTTAATATCGATCCTCAGCAACATGTAATGGCCCTTTGATATCCACATTAACCCTCATTTTATATCCCTTTTTTACTGTTGTATACAGTACAGAGTTACTGGTGTTTTTAGAGCAACATATCCGAACAGGTCCAGCCAGTTAAAGTCTGAGTAGAAGGGAGGGGTTGTCTAAGCTCATTCTTAGAGGCTCAATGTCACTCTATAGAATAATTATAATCCTTTCTGATTATTTTGCTGGTTATAGCAAACGTACCCTTACAACAGGTCTCCTTCCTTTCACACATTGCCATTCTATAAAGAAAAATAAAATCATTCAGCACACTGGCGGAAAATTCTGTGACTCTAGAGGTTGTATACAACAAAGCCTTGTCTTCAGGCATACATACTCACTGTGTGCAATTCTATTATTTGATCAAAACATTGTTAAACTTTTCACGTGTTGGTTCTGACATCCCCCTGCCCCCAATCAGCTTGCCGAAGAAAAAGGAAAAAATGAAAACAAGGCAAGTCATCCAAATTAAGGAAATGCAGTAACCCACTCTTCACAAGACTAGCTCCGCTGTCACTCCACTACTTTGTGGAAGTCCCTGCCATCATTAGAATAGACATTCGGCTGTAACTTTTTAGCAGCTGTCTCCTGTTTTTGAGCCTGGAGAGGCCTTGGCCACCGCTATCTGACAACCACTAGTGACATGGCTCATTACTTTATGTTTGAGCTGGGATACTTGTTCTCGCAGAAGACTGGCAGTGGAGGCCAGGTCAGAGTTCTGAGACTTAAGTACTTTCACCTTCTCCTCCAGGCGTGCAATACGCTCCAGCTTCCTCTTGCGACATTTAGAGGCAGCAATCCGGTTCCTCAGTCTTTTCCTTTCTGCTTTGATCCTCTCTTGAGACTCCAGATCAATTGGTGATAGTGATGGAGGTGTGCTTGTGTCACCACCTCCACCCCCACTACCAGCAGAGGAACCCACAGACTGTGACACATCAGGTACCGTTTGTGGCTCATCCAGAGGACCTCGAACTGTATGTAACCTGTTGAGTCCAGGAAAGTGGAGCTGTACTACAGGGGTAGTACTGGCTGCATTTCCAGTATAGGGGGCAGGAGGTGGTGGTTGGGGCAGAGGAGGACTAAGCTGTGCAGCAGCTGCTGTTGGGTTAAAGTTACTGAGATTGGTGTACACTGGTACCTCTCCAGATGGATGCAAAGTGCGGGACGGGTAAGGTGGGGAATTGGTGGCAAGAGCAGATGGAGAAATCGGTGCTCCCAGCAACTGATTTTGTTTGTGT
This sequence comes from Hyperolius riggenbachi, assembly GCF_040937935.1. Taxonomy (NCBI): domain Eukaryota; kingdom Metazoa; phylum Chordata; class Amphibia; order Anura; family Hyperoliidae; genus Hyperolius; species Hyperolius riggenbachi. The sequence goes on from NC_090646.1 coordinate 366,821,228, forward strand.
AGGTCTGCTAAAGCCTTAACAAATCCATCTGCAAATCCTTCTTGCTCTTGTGTGATCATTTGTTGGTTGCGATATAGGAATGGATGTGGAACTGTGGTAGTGGCTACAGCTGTGCCCTGCTGTGCAGTGACAGTAGGAGCTGGACTGGGATTGTTGCTAGCAGTGGCTGAAAGCCCAGGACTGGCAGCCTGAATTAAGAGATGCTCCAGTTCTGGTGGAGAAAGCTTGAGTAGGTTTAATGCAGCTGATGCCACTGAAGGGAGAAGAGACACATCTGCTGAAGCTGCACCATTGTTACCTGTGCTATTTCCGGCAGCCACTGTTATGGGGCCACCTTCTGTAGCTGGTACTGGATTGAGATTACTCCCAACTATAACTTCACGGTTACCCCCGGCAGCATCAGGCAGACCACCATTTGCACTCTGTAACAATTTCATTACATCAGCACTTCGGGTTATCACCTCAGAGAAACCTGCAGGAATAACAGCTGCAGGGATAACAGCTGGAGGTATAACCGCTGCCGTGGCTGCAGCCATTGCCTTCTTTTTCAAGTTGCTTGCTTGGATTATAATATTAGCATTTATCAGTTTATGTTCTGGGGTGTACCGGACTCCAGTTTCTGCTCCACTAGCTGGGTGAGCTGCTGAGGTTTCCCCTGGAGAGCTTCCATTATAGGCTGATATTTGGCTAAAATCTTGCAAATTTAAAGGATCCTCGTGATAAAATGGCGGCTCCATTTTCACATGGTCGGTGGTAGTGCTGGTCATCATCATTCTTTTACCTCCTTTATTGATAGGAGGTTTTACTGTGTTGATTCAATGTCTATTTATAATTTGGCAATTGTTAAATATCGTAGTGGAAAACAATCGCAAACTCTGTAACATCGAGGAAGCAACAGCCCACCATTCACGGTCTCCACAGCCTGTTCCTTTTCTTGCCAGGACTGGCCTATGAGAGAGAAACAGACTATATTATCTATAATTTAAACAAGGATAGTGTGTTAACAGCATGCAGCATGTGATCAAGAGTACAGTATGTATGGATGTGCTCCAACAAGTCCTGTCCTATGGAAGAACATTGTATTTGATTATAATCTAATCTGACTAGCTACAGTGTTTCTCTACATTATATGGGTATGTACCTCTTCATTAAAGCTTGCACCAAGTAACTCCATGGCTATGAAAGATGATCTCAAGTACCTCTTGACATATACAGTTTAACGTTATCAGTCATACTCAATAGTTTCAAGCATTTCCTATTGCTTTCATTAACAAATATATATATATATATATATATATATATATATTTTATATTTAGTAGATTTATACTATTGGGCACTTATTTTCTTAAGCTCAAAATGTGTTTTACTTTGAGACATCAACCCCAAATACTACTTAATAGAGAGGTGATCTAAAGATGTCAAACTTGACTTGCCAGTTTTTGGATGAGGAAATGGGGATGAGGTACACTAACCAAACTTTGCACAAAACTGACCTAAGAGCTTAAACAATTAATTAAGATGTCAGGTGATTAAGCAATCCCAGTCTGATTAGCTTTGTGCAAAGTTCAATTTCCTGTAAAGCTAAAAGAAAAAAAAATATAATAATGTGAAGTCGAATTAAAAGTTTATTTTTATCCCTGAACCCTTGGATATATGAACCACATGGTGAAAATCTATAATCAGATATAATGTAACATTGACGTGCCATACACACAAACTATATAGCTATATTGATAGAAAGATGTATATATTTTATGATAGATAGTATACATTCATACACACAGGCACACACAGTAGGCAGGTAGCAGCAGCCGTGGTCAGAATAGGAAAAGATTACTCTGACTAGATTAGCCCTGTAATTACGGCAGATCAGGGCATGCCTGCTTGCAAAGTCTACTTCCTCATGTCATAAGGAAAGCGCGGCACGTACAAATGCCTGGCTGAACCCACGCAGAAGCTTACCCCGCAGTCAGTAGCTGATGGTCTGTCCAGAGGTGATGAGGATGACCATGCTGTCACTGTGTCCAGAGGAGAGCAGAGGTGCAGGGAAGTCCTCTGCTGTCACACATCACCTCAGGCACAGATGTGCTGCTGCTGCTCCGTGGACCCTGTAGTGAAGGTACAGCTTCTGCTCTCCCCTTCCGGTGTTGCACTCTTTCCCCCTGTTGCATGTAATTCTGTATCCCCTGTATGTATCACACGTTCCAGCAGCAGTTCTCCTCTGTGTACTGCGCATGTGAACTGAATAGCCGTGCTCACTCCCAGCTCAGAGCTGTCACCTGACCCCTCCCAACCCTAACTCCCAGCACACAGCCGTCATCTGAGCCCGCCCACCTCCTCTCTGCTGCAGCTGGCTGAGCAATTAACTCTTTATGGACAGAAATACAGCTAAAGCTAAGCAGAGTGTCACCTTCTTCATCCATTTCTTCAGTTCTCAGAATGCAACAAAGCATTGAAACATTTTACTATCCTCCACAGTGGTTTTTTTTTTTTTTTTTTTTTTTTTTTTAATGAAAGCAACAAGTCCTCTCATTACACATGTCTGCAATAAGGAACCTGTGTTGTTGTTTAACTAAATAAAGTGGTCACTGTGTTTGAAAACTGTTAATGTGCCGTTATATATCTCTTGATATTTTCTACAGCACTTTACATTAAATAGTTAAACATTCTTGTGTACCAGTGTCTATATTCGGTGCATACATTGTATGTTTTTTTTATATACCCGATGTTTGTTTCTTACTTTGTACAGTGCCTTGAAATATGTTGGCACTTCAGAAATCAGTAATAATAATAACTGTACTTTAAAGCAGTGCAGCTTCTAGGCTAAATTGCACCCAGGGTGAGGGTGTAAAAATTGCTCCCTCCCCCCATAGAGCCAGGTATAAGTGCCCACAGTATAGGCTAGCCAAGTCTAGGTGCCCTCAGTATAGGTAGCCAGCTATAGCCCCCCCCCCCTCAGTATAGCTAGCCAGGCATAGGTGCCCCCAATACAGGTAGCCAGTATAGTTGCCCCCAGTATAGGCTTGTCAGGTAGGTGCTTTGAGTATAGGTAGCCAGTATACTTTAGCCAGGTAGGTGCCTCCAGTATAGTTGCCCTCAGTAAGGGTTATCCAGGTCAGAGCTGGGACAAGGTCCTCCAGCACCCAAGGCTGAGACACCAAAGTGCGCCCCTCCATCCCTCCCACCCCAGCCGTCACACACTGATTGCTATTAGACTAAGAGGGCCACAGGGCCCACAACCTCCCCAACACCTTAATATCTAGTTATCTGGTTTGCAGTCACTGCTATGTATCCCCTTTTCTTATTTCTTTCTGCTTCAAACACAATTAGGAATGACAGCTGAATGAATTGTGCGCCCCCTCCTACTCTGCGCCCTGAGGCTGGAGCCTCTCCAGCCTATGCCTCGGCCCGGCCCTGATCCAGGTAAATGCCTCGAGTATAAGTAGCCAGTATAGTTGCCCCCAGTATAGGCTAGCCAGATAGGTGCCTCCAGTATAGGTAGCCAAACAGGTAGCCAGTATAGTTGCCCCAGTAGATGTTAGCCAGGTAGGTGCCTCCAGTATAGGTAGCCAGTATAGTTGCCCCAGTATAGGCTATCCAGGTAGGTGCCTCCAGCATAGGTAGCCAGTATAGTTGCCCCAGTAGAGGTTAGCCAGGTAGGTGCTTCCAGTATAGGTAGCCAGTATAGTTGCCCCAGTATAAGTTAGTCAGGTAGGTGCCTCCAGTATAGGTAGTCAGTATAGTTTCCCCAGTATAGGCTAGCCAGGTAGGTGCCTCCAGTATAAGTAGCCAGTATAGTTGCCCCCAGTACAGGCTAGCCAAGTAAGTGCCTCCAGTATAGGTAGACAGTATAGTTGCCTCAGTATAGGTTAGCCAGGTAGGTGCCTCCAGTTTAGGTACCCAGTATAGTTTTCCCCAGTATAGGTTAGCCAGGAATGTGCCTCTAGTATAGGTAGCCAGTATAGTTGCCCCCAGAATAGGTTAGTCAGGTAGGTGCATCCATTATAGGTAGCCAGTATAGTTGCTTACAGTATAGGCTAGCCAGGTAGGTAGCCAATATAGTTGCTTACAGTATAGGCTAGCCAGGTAGGTGCCTCCAGTATAGGTCGACAGTATAGTTGCCCCAGTATAGGCTAGCCAGGTAGGTGCCTCCAGTATAGGTAGCCAGTATAGTTGCCCTCATTATAGGCTAGCCAAGTAGGTGCCTCCAGCATAGGTAGCCAGTATAGTTGCCCCAGTAGAGGTTAGCCAGGTAGGTGCTTCCAGTATAGGTAGCCAGTATAGTTGCCCCAGTATAAGTTTGTCAGGTAGGTGCATCCAGTATAGGTAGTCAATAGAGTTGCCCCCAGTATAGGCTAGCCAGGTAAGTGCCTCCAGTATAGGTAGACAATATAGGTGCCCCAGTATAGGTTAGCCAGGCAGGTGCCTCCAGTATAGGTAGCCAGCCAGTATAGTTGCCCCAGTATAGGTTAGCCAGGTAGGTGCCTCCATTATAGGTAGCCAGTATAGTTGCTTACAGTATAGGCTTGCCCGGTAGGTGCCTACAGTATAGGTAGCTAGTATAGTTGCCCTCAGTATAGGTTGCCATGTAGGTGCCTCCAGTATAGGTAGCCAGTATAGTTGCCCCAGTATAGGCTAGCCAGGTAGGTGCCTCCAGTAATGGTAGCCAGTATAGTTGCCCCAGCATAGGTTAGCCAGGTAGGTGCCTCCAGTATAGGTAGCCAGTATAGTTGCCCTCAGTATAGGTTAGCAAGGCAGGTGCCTCCAGTATAGGTAGCCAGGCAGAGGTGCATTGGCGGGGGAGAGCGGGCATAGCACAGTAACAACTCACCTTCTGGGATCCTTGCAGCCTCTTCTTCCTCCCCCAGGCATCCGTCGTTACACTGAAAATGCATGCAGCAATGCATTGTGCGCTGACACAGCACATTCACTGCAAACTAATCCTTACTTAGTCTCAGTACATGGCTTAATCCAGTGTTTTTTTTAGGCTAGGTTTGCAGTGGAGAGGCTCTTTGCGTTGCTACACAACACAGTTAAAATGCAACGCAAAGTAACAAGTAATGTGGTTGCAGTGGCACGTGATGTAATGGAGGACTAAGAAATCAAAATTGCATCATAGATGTGTGTCGTTTGTGTCGTACATTCGAGAGTATAAAGCTCCACCTTTTTTTTAAAACAGATGTGTGCATGTGCAATGCAAGCATTACCATGGATGGACTAACATTGAATGCATCAACTCATATATTTGCATAAACGCAGAGCAGGATCTACATTATTTTACCGTAGGCCATTGACGTGCATCGCACTGCATGCAATGGCATTGCACCACATGCACTGAGAACGTCGCATTTACTTTTCATTTCTTTGCGATATTCTCCATTTAAAAAGCTCCATATAACGCAATGTGAATGTAGACTTAAAGGATACCCGATGTGACGTGTGACATAATGAGATAGACATGGGTATGTACAGTGCTACACACACTAATAACTATGCTGTGTTCCTTTTTTTCTTTCTCTGCCTGAAAGAGGTAAATATTAGGTATGTAAGTGGCTGACTCAGTCCTGACTCACTCAGGAAGTGACTACAGTGTGACCCTTACTGATAACAAATTCCAACTATAAAACACTTTCCTGGCAGAAAATGGCTTCTGAGAGCAGGAAAGAGATAAAAATGGACAATAGTCCATAGATTTTAGCTCTGGCATACTTTAATGAATGTGTCATTGAGCAAAAACAATAAAACAGTTACTGTTATAAACTGTTCTAAATCACCTTGCTTCGACACCATCAACTTCTTCTACTTGCGTCTCACAGACTGTGAGATAACTTGACTCTCAACACATCAAGCAGGAGATAGACTTTTCTCAGGCTTCTTCAATGCCTACGGAGTTTATTCAGGAAACAGAAATACAGATAGATACAGATCATCATATCCTAGCCACGCCCAGGGCCGGCCCGCTCATGAGGCGGGGTGAAACTTTTGCCTCAGGCGGCAAATTTCCAGGGGCGGCACCCGCCCGTCCGTGGGTGCGGGGAGCCGGCTGCCGAGCTGGAGGGGTAGCTGGCAGGACGGGGGTATTGGGCCAGCGGCGGGGAGGGGGGTCGGACCCCCCCTCCCTCGCCTGGGTCCCCCATCCTCCGCTCCCCTCCAGCCTTAAATAGAAGCAGCCGCTATGTGTAAGAGGAACGGGCGGGGAGGACTCACCTCTTCCTCGTTCCAGCGTGCGCTCCACTGACGTCACTTCCTGCAACGCTGCAGGAAGTGACGTCAGTGGAGCGCACGCTGGGAAGAGGTGAGTGTCCTCCCCGCCCGTTCCTGGGGGGCGGCGGCGGTGGCGGCAATTTTTTAAAAACCAGCTGGCCGCAATAGCAGCATAGGGGGCTATATACAGGCTGGGAACGCGAAGAATCACTCGCGTTCCCATGCCTGTCAGCCGGTGACGGCCAAACCGGAAGTGTTCACCGGCGGGTCCTGGAGCGTCAGAGCGAAGCTGCGAGGGCACCGATCGGCTGCTGGGGGCTGAGGGGAGCCCCAGGTGAGTAAATCTCATTTTTTATAGTTCACTTAAGTTTTCCTTTAATGCAGTAAGGAAAATATGGAAAGCATGTGCAATCATGAAAGTCATATAAAACTAATTTAATGTGAAAATGCTATTAGCTTGAATATGTACTTTGTAAAAGAAAAACATATTACACGTATTTCCCTTTAAATCACAATAACATAAGTACAACTCAGTTTAGGTTGTAGAAAATCAGGGAGAGTACTATTACCACTAATATTCATAATCTGAAACCTATAAATGACTGCGATAAGAAAAAAACTATTCAGATCAGAATGCTAATTATGCTACAGTGTGAGTTAACATTTTCCCCAGAGTAAGATTAGCTGCAGTTCTTACTCATATAGATATTTTACTGAGTTTTTCTCAACACAAGTTGGTTTCAAATCTGCTTTCAAGATGATATAGTGTAGTTTTCTAATGTAATACCAAATCTTATATGACTTTTTCACAGGTGACCAGTAATGCAGGCTATATTAATATATAATATAATATGTTTGTATGTTCTGTGGGGGTTTCTTTTGGGCGCTCAGGTTTCCTCCCACATCCCAAAAAACAGATAAGTTAATTGGCTTCTCCCTAAAAATTGGCCCTAGACTATGATACATACACTATACAAAATATACATAGACATATGACTATGGTAGGGACTAGATTGTGAGCCCCTCTGAGGCACAGTTAGTGACAAGACAAAATATACTCTGTACAGGAATGCGTAAGATGTTGGCGCGATATCAATACTAAATAATAATAATCTTTGATGATTGAGGATACTTTCCCATTTCATGCATGGAATACTTCCCCAATGACTGTGTTAACGTTGATCTTCAGGCGCTGTTGACCCTCCCACTGATGGAAGAGGCGTTACCCAGTAGTGGATCTAAGCGACCACGGGTCTTCGCCCACACCCCCTGGAGGGGAGTGCAGGATTTCGCTGCCTAGTGCCCAGCCAGGTCACTACTAGGATAACCTCAGCAAGTGGTCAGGAGAACAGCAACGCGAATGTGTGAGATGAGACAGACGTAGTCAGACAGTAGCCAAAGGTCCAGGGCAGGAGATAGCAGCGTAGTCGGGTCACAGGCCAGAGGTCGGGGCAGGCGGATATCCAGCAGAACGAGGGCACAATCGAAGAGTCGGGGCAGGCGGCAATCAACAGGAGTCGGGGTCACAAGCCAAGGGTCAAATCCAGAAGTCAATCAGAGAGATAGGCAATAGAGTTTCCACGGGGCTTACGCCAAGCTGTCAGAACGAGCAGCACTGGAGTGATGGCCAGTGCTGCTTTTATACAGGATCTATGGCGCCAAAATTAACGCCCTGCGCATGCGCAGTGCGTTCGCAGCGTATTGCGCATGCGCGCGTGCACGCGCATAACGTGCAGAACACCGCACAACAGTTTGCGCGCATGCGTGCACCGCGCAATGCCGCGGGCCGCCGACTAGGAAGTCCGCACACCAGGCCATAGGACCCCCTGTGCGTGCGCACCCCGGAATGGCCACGAGACCGTCGTAGGGACCTGGAGCAGTGAGTGTGACATTGCCCCCCCCCTAAGGGCAACCTCCGGGTGCCCCTAGGAGCTGGCTTCTCAGGAAACCTCTGGTGGAACTGTCTGACCAGTCTTGGGGCATGAACATTCTGGGTAGGTTCCCAAGTATTCTCCTCCATACCGAACCCTTTCCACTTGACCAGGTACTGGATAGAGTTCCTGACCCTTCTGCTGTCCAAGATTCTCTCAACTTCAAATTCCTCAGCTCCATCCACCAGAATCGGTGGAGGAGGAGCAACTGTACGGTCAGGAAAGTTGCTGGGTATGACATTCTTCAAACAGGAAATATGAAACACTGGGTGAATTCGAAGTGAAGTAGGAAGAGCAAGTTTGAAGGCCACTTGGTTAATCCGGGTCAATACTGGGAAAGGGCCAATGAACTTAGGCCCCAATTTCTTGGAGGGACAGTGCAACCTCAAGTTGGCAGTGGACAACCAAACTAGGTCTCCAGGAAGCAACTCAGGACCCTCTCTTCTTAATCTGTCAGCAGCTTTCTTTCCTTTCTCCAGAGTTAGTCTTAGGGTCCTCTGGACCGTTTTGAAATTGTCTTTGAGGGTGTCCACTCTCTCTTGAACTCCAGAAACTGTGACCATGAAGTTAATGCCAGGTAGGAAGGAAGGGTGGAAACCATAGTTCACGAAGAAAGGAGACTGATTGGTAGCGGAATGGATGGAGTTATTATATGCAAACTCAGCCGTAGCTAACAGAGGAATCCAGTCATCCTGTAAAGCCGAGATGAAACATCTTAAGTACTGTTCAAGAGTCTGATTGGTCCTCTCTGTCTGTCCATTCGACTGAGGGTGATAACCAGAGGACAATGAGAAATGTATTCCTAGACACTTGCAGAGTTCTTGCCAGAATCTGGACGTGAATTGCACTCCACGGTCAGAGACCACATCCAAGGGTAAGCCATGTAGTCTAACAATCTCTCTGAGAAAAAGATCGGCAGTCTCAGCAGCAGAAGGAACACCCTTGCAAGGCAGGAAGTGGGCCATCTTGGTGAAACGGTCCACTACAACTAGGATGGAGGTAAAACCCCGGGAAGAAGGCAGTTCGACCACAAAGTCCATGGCAATGTTTTCCCAGGGCTTCTCGGGTACTGGTAAAGGATTCAGGAGACCCCATGGTCTTGTACGAGGAGTCTTGGATATAGCACATACCTCACATGAAGCCACAAACTGTCTACAGTCCTTTGATATCCCGGGCCACCAAAAGTTCCTTCGGAGCAGATCAAGAGTCCTATCTCCACCAAAGTGACCGGCAAGCTTACTGTCGTGGCAAGACTGGAGAACCAAGAGACATCAGTCGGGAGGTACAAACAGCTTGTTCTGGAAATAATACAATCCCTCTTTAGCAATTAAATCTGGAAGCTGGTCCTGAGGTATCTTGGACTGCTTGATGGAGTTCAAGAGATCGGACTGGAGAATAAGGAAGTGCTGAGGTGAGAGAATATTCTCTGTTACTGGGCTAGGGCCCATCTCTGAATGGAACATCCGGGATAAAGCGTCAGGCTTGACATTCTTGGACCCTGGCCGGTAGGTTAAATGAAAATTAAACCGGGAGAAGAAAAGGGACCACCTTGCTTGTCGTGGTCTAAGTCTCTTTGCTGAGCGAAGGTACTCGAGATTCTTATGGTCCGTGAGTATGAGTATTCCAGGAGATAACGCCATTCCTCCAGTGCGGCTTTGATGGCCAACAACTCCCTATCTGCCACATCATAATTTCTCTCCGCGGTGTTCAGCTTCCTGGAGAAGAATGCCACTGGATGGAGGATGGAACTTGGGCCGAAGCGCTGGGAGAGAATAGCCCCGATAGCTATCTCGGAGGCATCCACCTCCAAGATGAATGCCTTGGCGGGATCAGCATGCTTGAGGATGGGAGCAGAAGTGAAGCTGGTCTTGAGTCTCTCGAAAGCCCTTTGAGCCTGTGGAGTCCACTTGAATGGGGTACAAGTGCTGGTTAACTGGGTGATGGGAGCCACAATCAACGAGAAGTTCTTTATGAATCTCCTATAAAAGTTAGCGAATCCAATAAACCTTTGGACGGCCTTCCGATCAGTGGGTACTGGCCATTCCTGAATGGCAGAGACCTTCTGAGAGTCCATCTCCACTCCAGCTGGAGAAATCTTCAGGCCTAGGAACTGAATGTTCTCTTTATCGAATTCGCATTTCTCCGGTTTTGCATACAGTCTGTGAGCGCGTAGACGAGCGAGGACCTTCTTCACATGCCTATGATGTTCCTCCTCCGAGGCTGAGAAGATAAGGATATCATCCAGATACACCACTAAGAAGTCGTCAATGAAATCCCTGAAGATATCGTTCACAAAATGCTGGAAAGTGGCGGGAGCGTTGCAAAGGCCAAAAGGCATTACCAGATATTCGTAATGGCCAAAACGGGATCGGAAGGCGGTTTTCCACTCATCCCCTTTCCGGATCCGGATCAGATTGTACGCCCCTCGCAGATCCAGCTTGGAGAAGATACGGGCAGAACGGAGTCTGCGGAACAAGTCAGGCATGAGAGGCAGGGGGTAGCGGTTCTTCACAGTGATTTTATTGAGTTCACGGTAATCTACACAGGGACGAAGTGACCCATCCTTCTTCTCGACGAAGAAAATCCCTGCTCCGGCGGGCGAAGTAGAAGCCCGAATAAAGCCTTTTTGGAGATTCTCTTCAATATATTCCTTAAGGGCCTGAGTCTCTGGCTCCGAGAGAGGGTACGTCCGCCCAAAGGGAATGGGTGCTCCGGGCTGAAGATCAACAGGGCAATCATACGGCCAATAAGGTGGAAGAGAATCAGCTCCAGCTTTATCAAAGACATCAAGAAAATCATGGTACACAGCAGGGATAATGTCCTTCTTAGGAGAACTGAAACAGAATAGAGCACCAGCTCGAGGGAAACAGTAGCGTAGGCAGTATTTAGAGCGAAAGGACACTCCTCCAGTAGTCCAATTGATGGCGGGATCATGGGTACGTAACCAGGGCATCCCCAGAATCACAGGAAACAAAGGTGATGGGAGTAAATCGAAGGATAGATACTCCTGATGCTCCCCTTGAATGGTCACGAGTAGTGGTAGGGTTTCGGAGATGATAGGGCCAGACCCAAGACTGGATCCATCGGCAAGTTGAAGGGTAAGCGGTTGGCGTCTGGAACGCGTAGGGAGCTGGAGTCTTTGAGACACAGACAAGTCCAGAAAGCATGAACAGACTCCTGAGTCAATGATGGCTCTAATTTCGATTGTCCTTCCTCTGGGACCCTGCAATGAAAGCATAAGAGGAACATGAGTAGATGCAGGCGGAAGGCAGGGAGCCCTACTGATACACACTGTAGAATCAGGCTCACCCGAAGGGCGGACAGGGCAGTTCAACCGGAAATGGCCAGACGCTCCACAGTAAAGGCACAGATTGTGGGCTCCCTGGACTCTATGAACAATTCTTAAAAGAATCTCTAGGAAGGAGCCACTATGTACTAGAATATCCTGTACTATGATTTATGATATTGTTGACCTCTGATTGTATCTAAGCTTAATTGTGTCCTGTTTTGTTGTATTAAAATCAATA